>NC_088321.1:7014903-8214903 GCF_910592395.1 Lineus longissimus
GAATGCAGTATAGGACTGAAAAGCCTGTAAGACCTGGGTACAAGGTATTTTTAAAGTGGTCTGCATCCGCAAATATCCGTGATATAACGCTGAAAATGCGTGATATTGATGATAGATACATAATCTGATAGATGTTAAAGCGAAATGTTTATATCAATACTGGTTTGGCAGTAATTCTTCAAAACACCACGAAAACGATATTTCCTCTCAATCAACTAGACTTTGATGTTTTCACCCCAAATCTTGGTTCAATACTCAGACTGAAATTGTCTTCCATGCCATCAAGAAAATTTTCAAAAAATGTTGATATTTTGAGAACATGTCCAAGTTGTCATATCATGATATTTGGAAGAATAAATGGTTAATTAGCGTTGATATCGATATTTCACTTAGCATCAATCAGATTATGTATCTATCATTACGTTCCAAAATTTTCAACAACATAGTGGAAGAGTTTTGGCTCGACTTGCCACTGTGCATGCGCATGGCGAATCTCTTTTCACCAGGAAAAAACTGAAGCTATTACAGTGGAACCTCCCTTAGCGGACACCTCTCTATTAAGGACAACCTCTCTATTAAGGATAACCTCTCTATTAAGGACAACCTCTCTATTAAGGATAACCTCTCTATTAAGGACAACCTCTCTATTAAGGACACTAGTTTTGGTCCCAAATTGGTACTCTCCATTCAATTTGACCTCTCTAATCAGGACACCTCTCTATTAAGGACATCACTTGTCAGTCCCGATGGTGTCCTTAATAGAGAGGTTCTACTGTACTTCAGTGTCAGACAGGGACCTGGAATATAAAGTGCCACCTTGTTTGCTGATCAAAATCTGAACCTCTCTAATGTCTCGTAACCCTTGTAGGCCCTTATCAACAATCCCAAAATCAACGTCGTCGATGACAATAAGTTTGTCTTCCGCCCGAAGTATAACATCCGAGACCGGAGGGGGTTAATGCGATTGCTGGAGCGGAACGACCTGAAAGGATTGGGCGGTGTTTTGATGGACGACGTCGAAGAGGCTGTGCCGAAATGTGGGCGAGTTATTCAGGTAGGCGCCGAGCCGACACGAGTGTCCTCTTTAATGCTATAACACCTAGAGCCAGCGCAAGGGCTTATTCCCCTAGGCCCCGACGTTATTTTACCTGGAAATCACATTTTTTTCTCCAGTGAGATCGACGACGGTTGTCAACGGGCGCCTCCAGGTGTTATAGGTTTAAGAAACTCTCTAACAAGTTTATGCCGCAATAGACACCAACTTAGCATCTTCCATTGATGTCCATTGCAATATTACCAATTCAGGTTTTTTTTGCAAACTTCTCTACAGGCTTATGCTGCACCCGAGTGCCACCAACCTAAATTCGAATGCTCTATGAAATCACTGAGTTCAAGCATACCGTGCTATAAACCCAAGCGAAGAGTCCATTGATCATGTTCTCTGTTATGCAGAGTACTTCATAACACTCAGGTATGTTTTTGTATCGGCTATACACCAACATGTTAAAATGTACGTTTGTTCATCCTTGAATATGAAGGAGGCAATAATTGGTGGAGCCCCATAGCCTAGTGGTCAACACTGCTTCCTACCCTGCAATAAGGCCCGGGTTTGACCCCCTTCTCAAGAAACTGTGTGGTCAACACTGCTTCCTACCCTGCAATAAAGCCCCGGTTTGAGCCCCTTTTCAAGGAACTGTGTGGTAAACACTGCTTCCTACCCTGCAATAAGGCCCGGGTTTGATCCCCTTCTCAAGGAACTGTGTGGTCAACGCTGCTTCCTACCCTGCAATAAGGCCCGGGTTTGATCCCCTTCTCAAGGAACTGTGTGGTCAACACTGCTTCCTACCCTGCAATAAGGCCCGGGTTTGATCCCCTTCTCAAGGAACTGTGTGGTCAACACTGCTTCCTACCCTGCAATAAGGCCCGGGTTTGATCCCCTTCTCAAGGAACTGTGTGGTCAACACTGCTTCCTACCCTGCAATAAGGCCTGGGTTTGATCCCCTTCTCAAGGAACTGTGTGGTCAACGCTGCTTCCTACCCTGCAATAAGGCCCGGGTTTGATCCCCTTCTCAAGGAACTGTGTGGTCAACACTGCTTCCTACCCTGCAATAAGGCTCGGGTTTGATCCCCTTCTCAAGGAACTGTGTGGTCAACACTGCTTCCTACCCTGCAATAAGGCCTGGGTTTGATCCCCTTCTCAAGGAACTGTGTGGTCAACACTGCTTCCTACCCTGCAATCAGGCCCGGGTTTGATCCCCTTCTCAAGGAACTGTGTGGTCAACACTGCTTCCTACCCTGCAATAAGGCTCGGGTTTGATCCCCTTCTCAAGGAACTGTGTTGTCAACACTGCTTCCTACCCTGCAATAAGGCCTGGGTTTGATCCCCTTCTCAAGGAACTGTGTGGTCAACACTGCTTCCTACCCTGCAATAAGGCCCGGGTTTGATCCCCTTCTCAAGGAACTGTGTGGTCAACACTGCTTCCTACCCTGCAATAAGGCCCGGGTTTGATCCCCTTCTCAAGGAACTGTGTGGTCAACACTGCTTCCTACCCCGCAATAAGGCCCGGGTTTGATCCCCTTCTCAAGGAACTGTGTGGTCAACACTGCTTCCTACCCTGCAATAAGGCCCGGGTTTGATCCCCTTCTCAAGGAACTGTGTGGTCAACACTGCTTCCTACCCTGCAATAAGGCTCGGGTTTGATCCCCTTCTCAAGGAACTGTGTGGTCAACACTGTTTCCTACCCTGCAATAAGGCTCGGGTTTGATCCCCTTCTCAAGGAACTGTGTGGTCAACACTGCTTCCTACCCTGCAATAAGGCCCGGGTTTGATCCCCTTCTCAAGGAACTGTGTGGTCAACACTGCTTCCTACCCTGCAATAAGGCTCGGGTTTGATCCCCTTCTCAAGGAACTGTGTGGTCAACACTGCTTCCTACCCTGCAATAAGGCCCGGGTTTGATCCCCTTCTCAAGGAACTGTGACCGATGGGACTGGTCATCTGTGGCCGTGGTGGGTTAAAGGAAGGAAGAACTGCAAATATAGTGGTTTGAAATGTATGATAACTGCTCTTGGCATAAGGTATAAATGGAATGGCATTGAGCGATAGGGGTCAAGCCCTGAGTAGGCCTTGAATTACATAAGTTGGAATAAAGGAGAGAATGAGAAGAACTAGATTGTGCTGCCATCTAACTTTATGCAGCACAACTACAATGCAAATAATTTAAAGGGATACTATAACTTATAGTATCCCTTTAAATTATCTTATAGTATAAGATTCTCCAACAGAACATTCCTGGCTCAGCACAAAACCTACAATGTATGAAATACGTGAGGGTCTGTCGGATGAGACTGATAGCCGTGGTCCCTTGTACCTGAGTGCCTATGCCAGGACAAGTAAAAGATACCACATAGGTTGACAGTAGCCTTCAGTGGACTCCAACTCTCCTGCAGAGATCAAATGGGGTAATGACGCTGGTATTGTTATGATATTGGACTGTGGCTTCATAGGGTATTGGTACGATGTTCTTGTCATCAGTGACAAGGCTTGCTCAAAATACAATAGGTTTTTGATCTCTTTTAACCAAATTATGATGTTTTTCCAGGAAGAGTTAACAGGAGGTAAAGACAGTCAATGAGTTTCACACTGCAATCTCTTAGACCGTTGTCTAAGCTTCTTTGAAGGTGCTGGTTGGCTGGTTGGAAGAATGCGTTTTAAAACTTATATACAGTGGTACCTCCCTTAGCGGACACCTTTCTATAAGGGACAACCTCTCTATTAAGGACACTATCTTTGGTCCCAAATTGGTTGTTTCCATTCAATTTGACCTCTCTAATCAGGACACCTCTCTATTAAGGACACTAGCTTCGGTCCCAAATTGGGAGTTTCCATTCAATTTGACCTCTCTAATCTTACTTTCTACCACAATTGCTCATGAATTGAAAGCCTGTTCAATCTTACTTTCTTCCACAATTACTCATAGTCATGAATTGAAAGCCTGTTCAATCTTACTTTCTACCACAATTTGTCGTGAATTGAAAGCCTGTTCAGTCTTACTTTCTACCACAATTACGGTACTCATGAATTGAAAGCCTGTTCAATCTTACTTTCTACCACAATTTGTCATGAATTGAAAGCCTGTTCAATCTTACTTTCTATCACAATTTCTCATGAATTGAAAGCCTGTTCAGTCTTACTTCCTACCACAATTACTCATGAATTGAAAGCCTGTTCAGCCTTACTTTCTACCACAATTTGTCATGAATTGAAAGCCTGTTCAGTCTTACTTTCTATCACAATTTCTTATGAATTGAAAGCTTGTTCAATCTTACTTTCTACAGCAATTGGGCAGCCAAATCACTAAAATCACGCGACCCGCCGATAAAAAAGTCCTCTTCTACAACGATAAGAGCTTCGACTTCACAGTTGACGAGGGTAAGGACACTCTAATCACTCAGTGGTTCTCATTTGCATAGGAAAGCTTTGGGTTTTCAAAGTACTATGAGTCTGATATCAAGTACAGTTTGTTTGCTTGTTTTTTCCAACTACAGTAGAGGTTGTCATCTAGTTTCGAACGTTTTATCCCCGCACTGTCCTGAAACCTTTCAGGACTTTAATGAGCTTCCATTTTTTGAGAAGTTTTATTTGTGACACTATAAAATACAATGAAGACAACAGTGTAGGCCTTTCACTACAAGACTACAATGCCCTTTCAAAATGTTCTGCTTTTTATTCAGAATTTATAAAATTATGGCGAGGCGTGTCCGTAGATGGGGTAGATGAAAATAAGATAGATGAGTACCTGGACCAGCGGGGAATCACTACCATGCAGGACGTCGGAGCAAAAACAGCAGTAAGTTCCAATGGGTGGTGCATAACTGATGGAACAGCCCTGATGTATTGTTTTGTAATCGTACGTGTATGCCGCAAGGCCGTTCCAAGGTATGAACTGCATCCGGTGGCAAAGGTTGCAGTAGCTTCAATGAGTGGTGTATAATTGATGGAACAGCCCTGATGTATTGTTATGTAATGGTACGTGTATGCCGCAACGCTGTTCCAAGGTATGAACTGCAGCCTGTGGCAAAGGTTGCGGTAGCTTCAATGGGTGGTGTATAACAAATGGAACAGCCCTGATGTATTGTTATGTAATGCTGTGTATGCCGCAAGGCTGTTCCGAGAAATTTGTGTCCCCCACAGTCATTGATAAAAATGTACACTCACACTTACTGCTCACTCTCGCAACTTGACAGTTCTATTTTGTAGTTGACGTCACTGATTTCTATGCGCTGTGCGAGGTAGTAAGCCTTTCCACAGCCGGCCAGTAGGAGGGGCTGCCTCCTATAGACCAACCGCCAAAGCTGGTGTTATGATCAGAGTGTCCGTCACTGCTCACTGTTCTATTTTGTAGTTGATGTCACTAGTTTCTATGCGCTGTGAGAGGTAGTTAGCCTTTCCACAGCCGGCCAGTAGGAGGGGCTGCCTCCTATAGATCCACCGCCAAAGCTAGTGTTATGGTCAAAGTGTCCGTCACTGCTCACTGTTCTATTTTGTAGTTGATGTCACTGGTTTCTATGCGCTGTGGGAGGTAGTAAGCCTTTCCACAGCCGGCCAGTGGGAGGGGCTATAGATCCACCGCCAAAGCTGGTGTTATGATCAGAGTGTCCGTCACTGCTCACTGTTCTATTTTGTAGTTGATGTCACTAGTTTCTATGCGCTGTGGGAGGTAGTTAACCTTTCCAGAGCCAGCCAGTGGGAGGGGCTTTCTCCTATAGATACACCGGCAAAGCTGGTGTTATGGTCAGAGTGTCCTTCTCTCGTGCTCGCTACCATCACCTGGTTGGAGTGCACAGTCTAACCAGGTGGTGTCCGTCCGCAAAAATCATTATAAGAGATCAGCTTCAGTACGATACTACCAGTGGTGGCACATGGTGGCAGACAGAGGTATTATCCTCCTGGCCAGGTGATTACCAGGTCCAAGTCGTCTCTTTAACCCACCCCTTCCATTACTGATAATGTCTTCCTCTGTTTCAGGCTCCAGTACAGAAACGAAAACGAAAAGGTGGCAATCGAAAAAAGACATTCAAATCACATAACGACCATTTAGGAAACTTGTTAGAAGACTATTCAAACGTGGACAAGTGAGACAGTTATCAATTTTGTGAGGACTTGTGTGATTGGCTGAAGTAATTCAGAAATGAGTTAGGTCGGGTCTGATTGGTTGGAATTCTGCTGAAGAGTTTTATGGAGAAAAGTGTCTGCCGTGACTATATGCGTTGCCAAAAAGGTGGAAATCGTTATGACTGTCCGGTTGCATGCATCACTTGATTGACATCGATGTTCAAAGTTAAATGGAGAACACGGGCGCTGACAAACTATGTCCTTAAACATGTTAAAGGGACAACTTGGGTATGAGATATGTTGGTTTTTTCATTACAAAAATGGCTTCCAGCAGGAGCGTGATTTCTCCAAACAGGATAATTAAAAAGTCATAAAACTCCAATAACAAATGCACAAGAACGGGGTGTAAATTTAGGCCTGTTTGAAATTCGCAAGCCATGCCCAGAACTGCCTTCCAACACTGGTGAAAATCAGAGAACGGCATCAGTGTAATACTACCAGTGGTGACGCATGGTGTCAAGCTGGCACATTATCCTCCTGGCCAGGTAATTCCCAGGTTGTCCCTTTAATAAGATTGAGCTCGGGGCACGGCCGCTCTTGATTGGTTCCTAATTTTCATTTGCTCTGAAACGGTATTTGGCACTAAATTTCTAGGAAGCCACGCCCCCCACAAACCTCAACCAATGAAATCGCATATAAACAACAACAAACCTGAACACGTTGGGGTATCGCGGCTGACTTTTGTTAAGACGTAGCGTAAACTACATTCTCTGTTCGCAATAGTATTTAACCTGGTTGACCAAATTTGTAAAGTCATTCATTGAAAAAGTACCAATTGTACGAAATGTCTGAATAGACTGGAATCGTTGCATTTGTTTATTTAAACCCACACTGAAACGGTATTTGGGCAATTTGTTTTGTAGGAGGAAACCAGTGCACCCGGAGGGAACGAAAACAAAACGTGTTGAATTAGACTGAGTGTTGCGCAAACCTGCCTCAGTAAAAGTTTGAAAGATACTTAGTTAAAAAGATGTGGATGGGGATGTTTTTAGAAATGAATCAAATAAAACGTTTTGTTGTTCGAAGTCTGTTTTCTGTTGGTTGGTTTTCTGTCTGGTTTCTATTTTGTTGAAAGTGTTGTTGGCGTTCATCACTGCTTTATTGGTAACCCTTTCACTGCCGGCTGCCTAGTATTCTCCTCCAGGGAGTATTTTCCTCAAAGGCAGGGTGAGCATCTTTCTTCGAGAAAATTCTACTTTGTCAGGTGTTTGCATTTGGAGGTGTGGTCCTCCAGGGACAGCTCGGAATACAACTCTCCTTTAGCAGGGGACTTTAAGGCCTTCTTCTCCAGGGAGTATTCTCCTCCAACCCAGGATAAGTATTTTTACATGCCACTACGGTTTGGTTTATTGAAATGAATGTTTCTCACTTGGTGGAGTCTTATGCTTGCTCTGGCAAAGGTAAAAGGTAGACTGAGCCTTGGTTCCATTTGAAACGACGAGGGTTGAGTGTCTCGCTCAAGGACACAAAGACATAACTGCGGTGATCCGTTTGAGAGTCAAACCCATGGTAGTCCTTATATCAATGTGTTTGGTCGCCTGACGCTTGTAACGAGAAGAGTTTTTGGGTGCATTTCTATAGTAACTCACACAACGTAGTGAGTGTAATGGTTACGTGTGTATAAAGTGTAAACAAAATTCATATATCCATCATGTCCATCGAATCTGAAAAAATTTGTGCAGACCCATGA
The DNA here is from genome assembly GCF_910592395.1 of Lineus longissimus. Lineage (NCBI taxonomy): Eukaryota > Metazoa > Nemertea > Pilidiophora > Heteronemertea > Lineidae > Lineus > Lineus longissimus. The sequence goes on from NC_088321.1 coordinate 7,022,767, forward strand.
CAATTCTGGTTCCGGTACAGTTTGTCGCATTCCATACGGGCCGCGCTTGCCGATCCTGCTTTCACGACGCACCGCAACCACAGTTACCATGATTCCCATTGTTTCCTTCCTCGTGACGCAATTATTTCATGACGTCATGAGCCATTGACCATTCACGCAAGTAGATTTATTCACACCGGCGCCACTGAAGTGCGGGTTTGGGACATCATGTATTTCAAAATCGTCTGCTAGGACATACAGGACAACGTCGGCAGAGACAGTTGTGACATTTCATTGCAGACAAAGAAAACGTCATCTTCTTCTCGATTTACGTAACTTCAAAAAAGTCAGTTTTATCACTACTAAATCCAGATCCAGTCACGTGATTTCTAGTAACTGCCAAACTCGACCCAGTGCCAGAACTGTGAAGTAATGATGTAGGTCACGTGGTCAGAGTGCAGGAGTTCCCTTACCGCCTGGCTATCCGATTTAGCATCTACCGTTCCGGAACGACATCAGCGCCTCCAGTGTCAAGATAATAAATTTGCCATTCTTGATTTTGGCGCCAAACGAATAAAAAAAACGCGTTAAAACAATTAAGAATATATCAGCTACAAAAATTCGTTATTAACTAACTGCTGAAGAAACATACACAAATATCTAGGCTAGCAGGTGGAAAATTCAATTATTATTTCACCACAAAGAGCTGCTTCTGTCCGCAGATATGAGACAGCTACCGGGGCGGGGACTATTTCTTATGGGGCCTTATTGTTCAGCGTCTCCAAGGAATTTCCCCCCAATGTACTGACTAAAACCTGTCACTTTCAGAGAACGGGGTTGGGGCTTTGGGGGTCTCATCCCCAAATGTACTGGCTAAATATGTCAGAAGGACGGGGTTTGGGGGGCTCCCCCATGTCAAACAGTTGTGGGAGTTGACTAGAGCTTGCTCTTTACATATTATAGGCCTAGTACATGCCCACCAATGCAGATTGAAGTCGGACCTCTCGGCTCTGGCTGTTGGGGCGCAGGACCCCGCCGCGAAGACCGATCAGCCGGTTGCGGCTGACGGGGAAAAGGTCACATAATTTAGGAGGAGAGACGATAACGACGAGGATGGATTTCTCTAATTTCTACTTTTTTTCGGACTTTTAAATATGGCATTTTGGCAGATCGTTGTGGATAGGGAGGAGGCTAGTATTGGATGAGCGGAAAGAGTGGATATCGTATTCTGGAGATATTGACGTCGTGTAGAGACATCGTTTTGGAGGGAGCATAAACGGACGTTTTTGTGCAGTGTTTGCCGTCACTATTTTCTCCCGCCGTGGCTCATGAAGGGAGGCCTCCCACCCGCGATTGTTTAGATCGTTCTATTCCACGGCCGTTAGACAACAATGTGCCTTAACAATTTATTTGATCACATGACTCCTGTGGAATCTCCGATCTGATTGGTTGATCTGCAAACATGACGCCTTCGTGGTAATTTGCATGATTTATGAAGTAATTTCCCTTGACCAACTTTGAACGCGTCGATTATGATAATAAAAGGGAGGGACCCAAATCGGAAGTGAATAATAATTAGGTCATGTGCCAGGAATGGTTACTGCGTAATCAATTTTTTGGGTACTTCGTCAACTGGCGGAGAAATTTGCTGATGCGCCAAATCCCGTGCGAGTTTCTTCGATATTTCGCCGGAAAATCAGTTTAAAACAGGTAAGATCGGTTCATATGCCAAGAATTCGTACATGGTAACGAAGAACCCATATCGAGGGACTCTTATGAACCAAGAATAGAAACTAGCAAGTCTTTAATATGTAAAGTCAAGAACTTAGTGAGCCCCCCTTTAGGTCGGGGGAGCTCCCCCGAACCCCCCTACGAGCATATGTTAAGTGCAAGCTCTAACAACTACAGCTGTTACAATGGGGGGACACCCCCCAAACCCCCCTCCGTCGACATAGGTTTTTACCAGTGCGTTGGGGGGAAGCTCCCCCCAAACCCCCCCGGTGAACAGTCAACTAGCCCTTCTGTGTCATCTCATACTGCTGGAGGGGGGGGGGTGCGATGGGACCATCCATATAGTTCCTTCCGACACATTTTTGTTTTGGTAATGTAATACATTGTGATTGACCTTATTCACGGGAATCGGGCGTTTCCAGTGATATACGACACAAATGGGTTGTCCTCATGCATTCACTTTCGAAACGCATTTTAAAATAGATGTTACGTCCTGTTAACCCTTAAACCGCCAGAGGCGACGATCGTCGACATAAGGGGGAAAGCGCCAGAGGCGACGATCGTCGACAGCAGACATTTAGTTCCACCTGTCTGCTAAGAGATGGCAGTGAGTGTGCATGTACGCTCTTTGGTACTTCGACAGTGATGCTTAGCACAAAATGGCATCGAACAAATTTCAAGTTTCTATACAAGCTTTTGAGTATTTTATCAAAAACTTGAAGCCCCATTTTCGCGGGAATGACGTCATCAGGAGTAATTAGCGCTGCTACGACTAATTAGACGGATGCTTCGACCAGGAATCGGATGGAAACGATGTATTTAGACCCAGACTTCATATTAAAATACCAAGGGAGGTATAAAAAGCTGATGGAGGTATGTTCTGGCCATATTTTTGTTGATTATGGGTATTTGCACTAATTAACCCCTAATTAGTAAATTTTGGCGGGAAATGTCACAAAAATCGACGGGAATTACCATTTGTATAAAATCATCAGTACATTCCATGGTGTTTGTAACAAAAATAACGTTGTTATTAATCATTTTCAAAAATGCTCGGTTAATTCGGCGCTCAGGGGTAATATGATTTTGTTAATTCGGCGCTTTAAGGGTTAATGGGGCACGTCATCATCGCGTACATTTTGGAAAAACTCCCTAACGAGACCGGAGCAGACGGCTGAAAGTAGTTTACTTATTGGCCGCTAGGGTACAGAATGTACGTCGCTCACCCGAATTTTTCACGCAACTATAGCTAAATAGAGCTAGTTCTAGTTTGTGATTCAATTTGATACTTCAGATTTGGGCAGTAGACCAATATAACTTAGTCGTCAGTGTGGTTTTAAGCTGGAAAAACGTATTTGTTTTTCTTAAAGTGCCTTTTTTGGACGGGTGTGTGCGATTGTTTTGTTTTTATGTCACGTGACCTCGATCATGTCGACACAAAATTGAAATAAACCACCCTTTTCTGTCATTATTTAGGACGGATATTTCTCTGATAAAAATATTAATATAATTGGCCAATTTCTTAGGCATATGATGTAGCGAATTCCCATGAAGATTTAAATTAATTTCAACCAATGGGATAGCAACCACCACCGGAAGATCGCGGAGAAATCGGTAAACTCAACGGAGTTAATTCAGAAAAATACCAAAAAAAATTGTTTGTAGGATATACAATCTCTCTTTATTTCTCATCATTCATTTACATTATCTACTCCCGCACACACGTGTATCTTAAGAGCCCCTCCTAAAGGGGGGCTTATAAACGTAAACAGAATGATGAAAAGGGAAAATTATATGGTAATTTCTCATCTTGGTGGTGTATGCTACAATGTGGAACCAACTACACGGCTCGTCGATGGTGTAGCAGGAGATTTGCTTGACCAACTTTGAAAATCGCGAGCCCGGGTCTCCTGGTCGTATTCCTTATTATATACCAAGCCACTTTGGTTACTCAACCCGCCGTTGGCGCGGTGGTCGGCAGGCTATTCATAGTAACAAGACCGAGGGATTTCTCCACGTAAAAATTACCTAGCTAACGGCCGTGATTCCAATACGGAGAACGTGAGTAACATTTTATTCATTGATTTATTTGGAGGCCGATGAGATCTTTGTGAACTTTGTTCGTGTACATATGTTGTCGTATTCGGAATCGTGTATATTCGTATTATTCTAAACCACGTGAATGGATTCTGGAAGGATCTATTCAATCATATCGTAAATGTGGAGCTCGCCAAGCCAGGATCGACAGCAAGTGGACTCATAGAGAATTGAAGAAACCAGGCTGTGGTAAGTTTGTGACATTTTAGTACTTTATAGATACAGTCCTCACATCGCCTTATTGTATGGGAGTAGGTATAGGCAGCTGCCAAGACAAAGCTGAGGAAAGTGTGAATCTGCACTAATTAGTAGAAACAATGGTCATCTTTCCATGATCGTCACTGAATAAATATTTTCTCAATTGTGAAATAAATCATACCTGTGCAATCGTCTTTTCTTTCTCTTGTTCATTGATACCCCATTTATATATTTATTCCATGTGAAACAGCAAAAAAAGCCATTTGAAAATGACCCGTTTCAGCCGGATAGGCCTTGTGCAGGCCTAAATCCGCATCAGATTTCACGCCGGTTTGGCACTGATTCTAAAATTTCGTAAAGCGCTGGCTTGGAATATCTCTATATAAAATGTATTGGCTACCATATTCTAGCATGTCCGACGAGCTTTCACCACATACCACATTGTCCGGGGGTTGGATATGAAGAAAGTTGAAAAATTAAATATTTTATAAAACCTCGAAATTCAACAGCAAAATAAGCATAGACCCCATTAAAATAATAAAGGAGAACTAGGTATCAAAATGTTCATTATGATCCCTAGATTTGGTATTTATTCAGTTATTCCCGGCGCCTTTGATTCCAAGGTAGCGCCAGACCATTGAAACTGGGGTACACTGCGAGACTGTGGTCAAAATGGCGTCGAGTGAACCGGGAGATCGCGGCTCGCTTTCCGACATTCCGGCCTCTCTAATTACAGAACTACGTTAGTACTATCTTTGTTAAAGCCATGATTTGATAGAGAAATGTATAAAGAACAAGACTATCTAACGCCTTTTTGAAAACTATTCCCCATATTTTCATATTTGGTGTGTTTTGACGAGATGTATTTTGAAAAATTCAAAGCACTCGCTAATCGCTGGTTTCAATTTTTTCACGGCCAAATTCAAGCATTCTGGAAACATAGTCTGCTAGATATATGAATAAGTATTCAACACAGCAAGGATTCTGAGTTATATATCGCTAGGATGACTTTAGACAACCTCTTTAAACAGCAGTGTTCGTTTGCGACCGGTGACATACTTCTCTGGTTACGTTTTGTATACGTTTTGAGTTTGGTCACGTGACGAAATAAACTTGCCTGATAGGTGGAAAGGCTCACAGACATGTAAACATTAGCACGTGGCTTTGTTGATGGATTTCTTTTCATGCTTTGAAGTGATTTTAGTAGTGTTTTTGAGATGGATTTCTTAATTGATACAATAAAGACAGCATGGATTTTGAAATAATTTATTTCAGTTCTCATATACACAAAGTGATGGCCTATTATTACCAGTATTTTGGCCATTACATTACAACGCACTTGTCCAGACCCCTAGTACTAGTAGACTTCTGGAGCCGTATTTTTTCTCCTTAATTACCTGGGTGCCGCCAAAGATTTCTTCTACTGTATTTGGTTTAGCAATACCTCTGCTGAATTTGATGTCTGTGGTCATGGGCTAAAGTGTTATTTTGGGGGGGGGGGCGTGCACCCCAAAAGTGATATTTTGAAGATGAAATTGTTAATAACTCCTTTCCTAGTCTAGATAGGGCAAAATGGACTACTCCAGTGGATTCAGCAGCCCATTTTACCTTAAGATAGAAATTTTCAGCCTATTTGAATGAAAATTAAAAATTTTCATTTTTTGTCATTTTTCGGCGTTTTGCTCCCGCGGTGCAAAATAGTGGCTGGGGACCATTTTTGGGTCCAATATCTTTCTTTAGGGCCTTTTCTAGGCTGTCAAAAAAAATGGGGCTACTGTGGGGGCCAATGTCAGTTGATATATGGAAGGAAAAGCCTGTAACACACCTAGAAGTTATTCTATGGGGGGTTCTAAATGGCTCCAGAGCAAAGTTGGTCTTCGGCAGCAATGGCCGAGGCTAAGTAAATTGCGTTCTAAAAAGGTCAATAATTTCAAAATTAGTGAAGTCACAGGCGTTTCCTTGCATTTATCCATACTAGGCAGTAGGTACGCCATGTTAAAGAAGATTCAGTGGTGTAGAAAGCTTAGTTTTTGATATATGGGGGGTCAAAAACCACTTTTTTGCTGTTTCCGAGGAGGGGGGGTACCCAAAATCCTGTAACCGGCCATATTTCAGAAACTACTTGAGATAATCAGTTGAAATTTTCAGGGTGTTTTTATCTTGGCAAAAGAAAATATTTGATACCAAAATCATGTGTTTTTATTCAATTTGAAAATTTGCTTGCCTATACCTAATGGGAGGTCAATTATAGCTGCGCCCAAAAAACTTGCCGCTGGCTGCATTGGGTACGGGGTGAGTTTTGATCAATCAATCATGCTTTCTGCCAGCTGTAGGCTAATACCGGAAGATGTTGGCTAGAGTAGAACACCGACCATCCGGCGAAGTAATTATAAAAACAAAAAAAGTGAAGGAACCTTTTCTGCCTGGGTGAGAAAACTTTGTAAAAATTATATACTTTCGATTGTCGGATGATCTATTTCCGGACATTGTCATTTCTCCGCTCTCGTCATAACCCCCTCCTCCTGCACGCGAGTCCAGCCCTTCTGATGACCAGACAAAAAATGCCATGAACTTCAGTGACCTGGGTGACCTTTTTTTAGCTGGTCGCAAATTGCGTTGTGTACTGGGGCACGTCATCGTGGGGGGGGGGGGTTCGGGAAGAAGTTTTGATGCAGTTCAGCCGACAAGAACTATCAGGGAAATAGAAACATACAAGTACCAGTCGTAGCGATCACATCAGATCACCATTATACTCATGTGATCCATCCGTACTGTAAACCCCTTAATTTACACAGGGTTTTTTTTTGCAGAATTTGCAAACAGCCTATATTCGCGAAAATAAAAATCGCGAAAAAAGTTTTAGATTCGAAAAACTGATCGAAATTTCAAAATCAACAAAAAAATAAAAGTCGTGGATATTTTTTTCAGAAATGTTGGCTGATTGGAAAAATAAAAAAGCACGAACATTTGTCTGTTGACAGTGTGCTGGTTGCTGCAACTCTCTCACGCAAATGACTCACTACAACACTGAAATGCGAATAATATACTTTATTCTTTTTTTCTATTTGTGATTTACCACCACCTTCGTATTCTACTTTTTGTTATAGATATGCACCACCAACATTGTAGCATTCATTCAATATAATACCATGTTCTAAATATAATAATATGCAGCAAACGACCTATTTCGTCCAATCAAAAGCGTGTACAGAGAATCACCGTATGTGTCATTTTGCTTCTTTGTGATATTTTCAACTGCTACTTTTTTACAATTGATTGCCGCGGCCAATATGGCATGTTTCACTTTATTTTACACCACCAGCATACAACAATCGTTGAGGTGATATAAAGATAACTTCCTTCATTATTACTTGCGAGCAAAAATCACAAGTAGGCCTACTGATGTTCTTACATTGTTTAAGGGCTTCATAATATACAATGTAGCTCTTTTCTGGAAGCACGGGAGGAACAGTGGATGAAGCTGCAGCCAGCTGACAGCGTCATTGCTCTGTTGCGCTCAGCAGAGTGAAAAATACATTGTCCATGTTGGCCACGGCATTCTACACTAAAGGGAGTAGACAGTATTGGGATGACAGTCTGAATAATCTCACCATTTGGGCAACCAAGAACAGAAATTCAGGAATCTACCTTGCCTACTATAAGGGGATGTTCGGCTAAGGGACCTGATTACCAAAATTTTTTTAGGGTATTTATAGTAGGAATTAAAAGATGAAATTTGCATGGATGGTACAAAAGACCGAACTCTAGATGATGAAAAAAGAAAATCTCGGCATATCTGTAATTAAGGATGGAAAACAATGAGGTTTCTAAAAAGTGGCAAAAAAGGTAGAAAACAGTAAGAAATTAAAAATATTAATATGAATATCTTTAGAATTCATTATAATCTGTACCCTGACAAAAAATTATTTTGATCCGAGATTGCCTTCATGCAGAAAATCGAGAAAAATCAAGAAAAAACGTCATATTGCTGGGTGTGTGTATTGCATGGAATAGCCATTTAAAATGACCAGCACAAAAGAATAAATGAACCAGTAATAACTTTGATAACACAGTCCTGTGGCCCTGTGTCTGTTTCATTAATTGACTAGTTTGGTTGAAGATTGATTTGGCTCTGTATGCATGCATTCCATAACCTCTTGATGACCAGGCGGTTAACCCTTTTTGCTCATGTGTGTCTCCAGCGCTGGTCAGAATTTATTCACCCCAATTTGAGTATATACTGTATGTTCAGCGAAGAAAAACTACATGCATATAGCGTTTGTGCAAGAATTGGATTGGCAAGGGTGTTTCCCATTCATATCGACTTTATGTGCAGGCAATTGGTACTTATATTATTAACTTGTGTTTTTTTTAAACATGTCAAAATGTACATCAGTTATCAGTACTCAATATTTGGTTCTTTTTTATGTTGGTGTTCTTGCTTTTTTAGTGGTATTGTCTTATTATTGAGTATAGAATAGGCCATCTACAATGTGATTTTTATGTGTGTGACAAGATCAAAGTAATTACATCATCAAGCCATACTCTGAACATGATGCCCAGTGGCAAAACCAAATTATATAAATCCCTCAACTTGATCATGATGTCATCACAATACCTCCCCCCACCCACCCCTTTTGTGTTGGTCATGGTTCATAAGCAATTTCTATAGTTGTTTTCCACTCTAATGACATTGGCTGTCCATGACTAAATGCCGTTTTTAGGCAGTGGGTTCATTTCTTGTTATGTAATAGTCCTTGTAATAGTGTTGGGGAATTTTACCTGTGTATTTCAGTAGTGCACAGTTGTTCTTCAAAGATGCCTGAAAACCAATGTGAACACTGTACCCATGTATTCACCCGATGGAGTCATTTGTTGACACATTCGTGTCCATTTAGAGTGAGTGCAGTGGATGCAGCTACCTTTCAAACTCTTGAAAGACCAAGCAACGTAAATAGTGTTAAGGATGCTTTGGGAGCCAATTCAATTTGTGAGCGACTTATTATTTGTCAGGCCGGCAAACTTGCCGTACCAGGAGTGTGGCCATTTGTGTTTATACCCGGCAGAATAAATGCAACAGCTTATCTGAAGCTAAAGGAGCTAGCAGCTATCAATCCCCATCAGGAGTTGCACACAATTCTCAAAAACAATGGCACCATAACTTATAATGCATACCTGAAAATTCATGACATTTCCTCTAATACTGATTATACTATATGTCCGCCATGGACTCTACCACCAGGAGGATGTCAATATTCGTCTAGTATTAGTGGAAATATGGTAACAATTGTGCAAAGCTCGGTGAGTATGCAGGTTTTGCGAAAACTAGGTTACTTTGCCACAGCAGTTTTACTGCATGATCTATTACAAATACTCATCCTAGTCTTCACTCCGACATTGTGTGATGTTTACTGGGTAGATACTTAAACCCATAGCCTATAGGACCAGGTTCGCGTCATCATGGTTCTCACCACCTGGGATGATGTTGCATTGTGCCTTTTGGCGGTTTCAGTCATTTTTGACATGCTCAGCCGGATAGGTGGCGCTTTGTGAAAAATGTACTTTTGGCTTTTGGATATAGACGAAGTGATTTGCAATTTGAATGAGAAATACCATTTCTATTTCATTTGACCTACTTTACAAGGTCACAGAGGTCAAATAGCGTTAATTGGCCATTTTTAGCTCAGCTGACAAAGTCAGCGGAGCTAGTAGAATAGCTGTTCAAATGGTGTCCGTCCTGCAATCCATCCATCTAGGGACCCATCTGTGGACAAAATTGGACATTTCTGATTGGGAAGGCCTAGCCACTTCGTTGACGGTGCTAAATTAGGAGTTGCCCAAGGTGAACTCAAAAAACGAAAAATCAGCGCGATCCGACCTGTATTAAGAGAATGAGGTCATTTCGCGTGTAGATTTCTTTCCCTTTTTACCTCGGTCCACAGAGCAAATATTGTTTTCAAATGTGGCTGAATATTTTTTAATATTTTTTCATTTTTTACTTTTAATGGAATTAATATGGTTTTCACCGCCAGTTGGCGCTGCAGGCACATTGACTGAATTTTGGCGATTTCAAATTTGGCGGTGGCTCAACTTTTTGCAAGCAGTGCCGCTGATTGGCCGATCGAAAGAAGAGATGCCACCATTTAAAAATGGCGGTAGTCGCTGCTTCAATGAAGATGAGTGAACTTTCTCATGTTCAATCGGTTGATACTCTTTTAATCAACATGACCATGTACCTGAAATTTGTTTAGGTACTGAAAAGAGTCTATATAATTCAGATTTATCGATAGTTTTTTATAATATTGCGGAAATTTTGTGCACAAATTAGCGAAAGTTGGTGCTCGTCTCATGTCATTTTAGAGCGAGAAATTTGTTTCCGTCGATCTCTACCACTGAAAAATCGCTTGCATAGCTTCGAATTTTTGTGAAAATAAGTATCTAAACTTGGTTTCAAATAGTCTAGAGAGTTACCTTTGTGGTGATACATATGGTATGTGATAAATATTTGTGGAATTTGTGAAATTCGGTTTTCAAACGTGCCGATGATGCAAGCGATTTCGCGTGAATTTTGCAAGTCCTGATATGTCGACCGGGTGTCAAAAATCACTCGCCTAAATTCAATTCAAAGATCAAAAATAATATCTGAACTTAGTTTCAAATAGCCTACGCAATTATCATTTCGGTGATATATAATGCATGCATGTAATAATTGATTAATCTGCCTAAAACGCGCTATTAAAACGGCGAAAGATCGTGATAAACACTCTGGTGGCGGTCGCACTAAATAACGACCGGTAGGGCCCGGCGTCTGGCGGAGAAAAAAAGGTAGCGGCCGGAGGTTGAAACGGGATTTTTATGCACTTTTAACTGTATATATATGTTGTTTGGATGTATTTCTAACAGTTCTGTAACTTTGATGACCAAGCTTGCGCCCAAAGTTGGTGAAATTGATGCTTGTTTATTGACTGCGCTAGGGACCGGAGAATCCGCCGTCGGCCATTTTGGCTACGGTCCCTGAGTTGTTGTGGTTGGCAATTTTGCAACAAATTTCGCCATTTAGGCTACGTTTGTTTACAATTATTTTGAAAGTCACATTATGACATCGTAGTATGAATTCCACTGCAGTTTCATTACGCAGCAATGCTCATGTTTTTGGTTTGCAATCCTGTACTGTCTGTACACTGCGCTGTGCATGGCTGTACTGTAGCTGTAAAAAAGACAAAAAACATAGCCTAGCCCTATAGGACAGGCTTAGAGTATAACTCAACAAACAGGCCCTCATGATTCATTTGATGGACACCTTATTTGATAGTACCTCATCATTAAGTCCACTAGATCCTGTTCTGTCACATGTCGTAGACGATAGACAATTTTCAAAATGTAGTACACCACTCGCTCATCTTTAAGCCCAGCTCTCGGCTCACATCATGTGGGCACGGTTGGCTGTTGAGTGTTATGGTTCAGTCTGTGAGACTAATTTAAAGAGGTTACACTTTTATTTTGAATTGGAAAACAGCCCACAGGACTGACTTTTCACTGAGTAATAAGTGTGCCCTTCGAAGGTAAAGTCTCTTTCTGGATTTGCTTCCATAGATGCCTTGTTCAGGATATCATCTGACCGATGCCTGATCAAGCACAGACTGTATCCGGTGGTGTACATTTCCCCGTCTATGTCACCCTTTTTTATTCAGTCAGTGTTAATTTCTCTTCTCTTTTTTTACAGATTAACTGTTGTTGGTTATTGCAAGAGGAGTCGTTGGCACATTTCAAGTCCAGGAAAGCACTTGCTGTTCCCACATTCAGAGTGAGGTGTGCTTACTCGTTTTACTGCTTTCCATTCCCGGAGAGCGTTATCAAATATCTGCTGCAAGGCAACAAATATGCCGCAAGGCGCTTCAAATATCTGCCGAAAGGCATCAAATATCTGCCGCACCAATAAAGTTCATTTTGTTAACCAACTCTTTATCTTCTTTTCTTCACATACAAAAAAGACCGTCCCAAACATTTGGCTGCATCCACTTCATCAATGTCCAGACAACAGTCGGTTCATTTGACCATTGTAAAGCACCAGGCCCCACCTCACAAAATACACTGTAATAATTATGTACCTTGTGTCCATGTGCATGTTATTAGTTCCACCTACGCTGCATGAAGACAAGGACTCCACTCTTTGACGTCACCACACAACTCCTTGACGTCATCACACACCCCACTACTGCAACGGCAATAGAAATGACTTTACGTCATAATACCAGGGTGACGTCAACTCAGTACTTCAGCATGCACTGATATAGCAAGAAGGTCTTTCGCATCAGCACTTCTGCGTGCTAGACGTTATAGCTTCACGTTGCCTCATAATAACGTTACCGACACACACTTGGCCCTTGCCGTCACCTATCCATTTCAGCTGAGCGCCAGGCCCTTGGGCCTCTTGTTACTAAAAATCTGCCCTGTGACATTTGAACCTTTCACTGCGTTTGGAAATAAGGTCGATTTCTTGGCCAATTTCTTGTATTGAAGGAGGGTAAACATCTGATTTTGGCGGGAATGCAAGGGAAAGAGCAAATGTCCCAGGGCAGATTTTTAGTAAATTCAGCACTGTCTACCATGAACAGAAAGAGAAATCACTAATCCTTCACACGTCCCCCCAATAATGATTGGAAATATTTACCCCTAGAGTTGTTGAATATGACAACCCTGTCTATAGCATTTCCATTACTATGAGACCAAGGGTTGTCATATTTGACAGCACTGTTGAATATTCACTTTTGCCGAACTGATATTGTTTGAAGACAATAACTCATTATACAATTATTTAGCCAAAAATAATTATCCTGGATGTATTAACCTTTTATTTACCCACCCTGTAGTATGCTTCTTTCTATTTTAAACAAGATACAGCCACACTCACAACCCGGACATCTTGGAGCATCACAGCATAGCCAGGATATTTCAGCTGAGGATAGTACAAGTTCACATGGAGACTCAAGCGATGAGGAATACGGTTATCTGGATTTTTCAGATGAAGAAGATGATATTCAGGGGTGTTCTGAATCGAATGTTCAGAGCAGTGCAGGACAAAATGGACAGAGTGGATATACATATAAACAAACTGATAGTCATTATGATGAAGTGTATGAGAGGCATCAGTGGCCAAAAGAAAGACGGGAAAGTAAAAACTGTTTCCGTCATCCATGGATGTTGCAGGAAGGCCAACTTCAGAACTGTTCAGGACTAAGGGTCAGAGATTTCTAGAATCTTGTATGGCTACAGAGAGATACCGTTCACAGAGACTCGGGATTAGATATTTCTGCACGTGTGTTGCTGTATAGGTATAGAATGAGGTCAAACGTTGACTTCATTGACATTTCGGCCACCTTCCAAGTCGCTGCATCAACTGCGCACGACATCTTCTGGTCACAATTGACCTATCATCTTTTCCAAAATAGTCATATACCAAATCTCTTCTGGTCTCCATCAACCACAACAACCGAAAAAGATAAGTTTTTTCAAAGTGTTCAACAAGCAGAGTCGCCATACCACAGGGAGTTGCTATCGTATATGGATGACCCAACAGGACGACACCGTAGCCCAGTAGGAATTTCCCTTGATTCCAAGAAGGTGCGGGTGCCAAATTCCATGGATTACGATAATCAGAAAGCTTCTTATTACCCAAAGAAGGGTGGTCATTGTGTCACATTTACCTCATTAGTCAGCACAACAGGGCATGTTTTGTTGACAACGCCAATAGCTGCAGCAGCAACTCCAAGATGTGGTGACAGCCAATTGGCAGGCCTCGAAATTGCCCGTGAGTCACACCAGAATACAGGGGATCATGGGATGACGTCCCTCTTGAAAGGCACAGATCGTTACTTTGTTGTCCTTGCTGTAGATAAAGGGTACATCTTCGTTCCTCATAATGTCAACCTGAACAACATTCAGAACTTCCAAGAGTGGTGTAAGACAAATGGATGCTTTGTAATATGGCCCAGTGATGGAGATGAACAAATCCTGCAAGTACGAAATAATAACATTCAATTCGTGGACTGTCCTGGGGATCCCATTCTGACAAAGAATAGTCGAGCCATTGTTGGAAAGCTGCGTGCAGGTGTTGAGCAATTTCATGGGGCCATGAGGCAGGAGAAGATCTTTACCACAGTGCCATATCAGTTTCTGCTACCCCTTGGAGAATCATTTTGCCAGAAGTATCACATTCCCTTGGTTTATGCGAACAGCCCTCGCTTGTCTTTAATATGGCTAGCCAGTGTGAACGTGTACAACCAATTCCATAGGAAATTCAGCTTGAAATTCGTCAGCAACCAGGAACAGATACGACTAGCGCAATTGGTGAAACTTCGGCTGAATCAAACAAGTTTCTTGCACGATCTTGACATTCAGTGGCCAGTAAATATCACTGACATTCCGAGGTCAAATGCTGCTTCCAGCGGCTGGAGTACGATAACAATGAGTGGAACTGGGACTCTCAGAAATCAGCTGAATCTCCCCACAGTCGATGCGCAGGAACGGGATAGCTTTTATGAATTGCCATTGGGTCCATTCCTGTTCAAAAGAGCTCTGTCCTATATCACACACCTGCGGCAGCTGGAGCTAGACATCCCTCCGATTCTTGACAGTTTTGAAGACATCAGTGACCTCTGGGATGCAATGCGCGAGCCTCCTTCTACAACTGTTGTTTACTACAGAACACTGGCAAATGAACCCCAGGGATGGGATGAACAGCGCTATTTCCAATGGCCAGTCTCTGGTGGAATTAAAATCATTACAGCAAAGATGCCATCAGCAAATCGATCAAACCGTAACACTACAAATCTCAAACGCCCACTGTTGGTCTTCGCTGATGTTCCAAACAATTACCTGGGTTTCACAGGACCTCTAATGAAACTTGTGGGCTGGAATTGCAGCTCGGCAGCTGGAAGCGATCTAGGATCACGCATCCTTGTATCTGACGCCCATGTACTAGCCTTACTGATCATAATATGTGGAAATCTACCACACAGGCCAGTGATCAGACTATGTCACATGAGTGATCCGAAGTTGCCTCTCTCACTACAGCCAAGTTATGCTGGGCCACAGATTTGTAGACAAGTGAGCGTAAATTCTGCAAATAGTCAACATCAGTCCACAGTGCAACTTGGGGCGAGCACTTCAGTAGCAGACAGTCGATCTTGCAGTGCACAGACCCAATCACCACCAATCACAACCAGGATACCAACAGTGTCACCTGGTACTTCCTCAGCCAGTCGATCTTGCAGTGCACAGACCCAATCACCACCAATCACAACCAGGATACCAACAGTGTCACCTGGTACTTCCTCAGCTGCATCTACTTCTGGATTTCTTGGCCTAACAAATGACGGTAACATATGCTACAGCATTGCTGTTAGTCAATGTTTAAAGCATGTGGGCTTACATGACAACATTCGAGGAACAAGTGCACTTGATAATATTTTTATGAACACCTGCCAGAGAATTGGGGGTGAGGAGTTCTCGCTCATTCCTCTAATCCGTGCAGTCAATGCAACAATGCAAGGAGCAGGATTCAGAATCCCACTGTATAATGACGCCGGAGAATTTCTAATGGAACTTCTGCAGAAACTGCACATAAACGAGGGTTTCCTCACCTCTTGGCCTGCAGAACTGGTGTGTCCTTCCGGGCATGTGTCACAGAAAATGGTCGGTGCCGATAATTTCAGCATCCGACTTAATGTTCCACAAGGAAATCGTGCTTCGCTGCAACATATGTATGAACATTATTTTGAAGAGGCAGCACCAGTTCCACTGATATGTGAGACACCAGTTAGAAATAGATTATGCGCTCAAAGTGGCATCGGATTACAAGTATGCAGGCAAGGACAGGTGTCAATTATAGAACTAAACAGACGCCTCGATCTGTTATCCAACACAAAGTGTACTACTAGTATCTCTGCTCCAACTTCAGAAGTTTTCACTAACCAAACAGCAATGGCAGTGCTATGCCATTCAGGAAAGTCCTGTGACATCGGTCACTGGTTATGTTTCCTAAAAGACACGAGACAGGATTGGTGGAAGCTAGATGATAGCCAGCGGCCAGTTAAAGTTTCACCCTGGGAGACCCAGGGCAATCTACTTACAATAAATGCGATATTCTTTCGCTAGAATAGGCAGCATTAGAACCAAGCTTAAATTTGTACATACTTTGAAATGTTTCAAACAATTTAGCCTAGAACAACTCTGGTCTCAGGACAATAGGCTAACATTTTGTAAATACGTAAATGCTCAGAGATGAAGTGACTTCCCCGTGAAGAGAAACAGTTAAAGCATGGATGTCATGAAATGGCAAACGCCGGTATCAACCAGTTGACGAGATTACCCGAGAAGGGAAAGAGTTGAAGGACAATCGTAATATGTATTGTTCACCTGTGTCATGAACGAGTTAGTCGTGAAATGGCGATTGCTGGTATCAACAAGTTGACGAGATTACCGGAGAAGAAAAAGAGTTGAAGGACAATCGTAATATGTATTGTTCACTTGAGTCATCGAGCGGCCAGCGGGAAAGAGTTTGTCGTGAAATGGCAATTGCTGGTATCATCCAGTTGACGAGATTACCCGAGAAGAGAAAGAGTTGAAGAGAGACATTTGAAGGACAGTACTAATATTGTTCACTTGGTCATTGAGCTTATCAAATGGGGGAGCAGATGACGAGGTGAAGTGACTTGGCTAAGGATAGAAACAGCTGTGTTGTGTTGCCAACACAGTTAGAACATGCTACTAGATAATATGTGTTACCCTCCCAACAACTAGTTGGAATATCAAATGGATAATGCTCTGTTACCTTTACAACGACTAGTTGGAATATTGAATGGATAATCCTCTGTTACCTTGACAACAGCTAGTTGGAATATAGAATGGATAATCCTCTGTTACCTTGACAACAACCAGTTGGAATATTGAATGGATAATCCTCTTTTAGCTTGACAACAACTAGTTGAAATATCAAATGGATAATGCTCTGTTGCCTGGACAACAACTAGTTTGAATATGGAATGGATAATGCACTGTTACCTTGACAATGACTAGTTGGAATATCAAATGGATAATGCTCTGTTGCCTTGAAAACAACTAGTTGGAATATCGAATGGATAATCCTCTGTTACCTTCCCAACAAATAGTTAGAATACGGAATGTATAATGCTCTGTTACCTTGACAACGCACCTAGTTGGGATATATCAAATGGATAATACTCTGTTACCTTGACAACAACCTTTGGGAATATCAAATAGATAATGTTCTGTGTTAGCTTTAGAACAAACCTGAGGAATATTTAAATGGATAATACTCTGTGTTAGTGGGTAGTTCAACGATTTCGTTCCCCAGGATAGGAGCTACACTCATGAAAACTGAGGTAAGGTGTATTTAAGTAATTCTATAGCACTGTGTTTTAGATTGTATGGAAATGATGCACAAACTGTATTCAATCCACCACCAAATTAACTATCAGAAATGAATCTGAGTGCGTGGTAAGAAGTTGAGCTTACGGACCATCTCAAAAGTATTTTGAAGCCAAAATGACTATTAAGTTACTTAGTGTTTGGTCTGACCCCCTCCCTCCCTCAAACACTATTTAAAAAACATAATATCAACCATGTCAACCAACTATCCATGGGTCATACAAGGTGAATCGCTATTAAAAAACTTACTTTTTCTTTCGTGAATAAAGACTACGGTATGTATCTGTGAAACTAATGTCTTCCCTTGGGGTCCAAGCCTGATTTTTCCCAACATCGTTTGGATGAAGCCAAAGATAAATGCCCATGTAGTCTACTCTTATACAGCCATTGCTCAGATTCAATACCACTACCTGTTGCACACAGTTTATGAATTCGTCGCCAGTGTTTGGAAGATTTGGGTTGTGTTTCTTTTATGATTTTCAAGTTCAAAACAAGTGAAGCCAAAAGTAATAAAAAATACTAAGTGGCGATGTCAAACATTAAAAACACCATCCCCTGACTAACTGACTTAAGTCTTTTTAGTTTCAAAATACTTTTCAAATGGTCCCTGATGGGGGGGGGGGGGGGATAAGCACTGGTATTGGCTGCAATCTTTACAACAGCAAATGTTCCCACTGTGACTTTATCAATGAACATGAATGCT
The DNA here is from genome assembly GCF_910592395.1 of Lineus longissimus. Taxonomy (NCBI): domain Eukaryota; kingdom Metazoa; phylum Nemertea; class Pilidiophora; order Heteronemertea; family Lineidae; genus Lineus; species Lineus longissimus. The sequence goes on from NC_088321.1 coordinate 7,040,924, forward strand.
TCTGTAGATTTCAAGAAAATATTGCATATTAAAAGGCAAGTAATAATTCCGAAATGATTGTTAGGTTTACATATTGTATCCGCAGACTTTAATAATTTATTTTGAATTCTGGCATTTTTTTACAATCTCATGACAGATGAGTTCATGGGTACATAGTACATGAACTAGCTATGTACTATTTACATGCATCTGCATGTATGGCTTTCTGTATTGAAATACTGTAATTATGACACAATGTAAATCCCGGTAGTAAATCTTTACAATTGTATATCTAGATCCAATACAAAATGCACTTCAAATTAATGTCCCTCTAAATATGAGGCCCCACACGGGCAACCAGGAAATTATGAATGCGAAAATTTATGAATGCGAAACTGGCCTTTGAAGTCTGCGGATAGAGTATTTCCTGATTTTATTGTGATCGCAGTCTGCATGGTTCTGAAGACCCAACTGGCCGGGTTTACATAGAGCTACACGGTTTACGGACAAGCCACTGAACAATGACTTCACATGACCATCACCATGAATCCACTGTTCACCAGCATGTCTGTAATACTGTGTTGCTGTATGTACGTACACCCGGCCCCGTATACCGTGTCCCCGAATGTAAACCAAGCCCTGTATACCATGTCGCTGAATGTAAACCCGGCCCTGTATACTGTGTTGCATGTAAGCCCCATGTTGATGTATGTAAATCCGGCCCTGTATACCATGTCGCTGTATGTATGCGGGATGAAAACCCAGCCTTAAGAACACATTTAATTGAAGTGTTCAACTGTTGCATTGGATATTATTCATCAGGCCTAACAGAATAAGATATGATCCACCATGTGCATGTCGCACAGAAGATGAGCGTCAAGGACACTTGGAGATGGAAGAAATTGATGTATGGTAGGCCTACTCAGATTTCACAGAAGTCTGCCTCAACCTGGGTCGTTTACTTCTTTTTGGAGGGGGGGTCGGGTAACCGGAAACAGCATTTATTCTGTTAGGTCTTAGAACAGTTGAGGACAGACCTCATCCTTAAACACAGTCTTCTACCTAAAAAATCATGCCTAATGCCTGCCACACACGGTACATTTTCATCGTATAGGAATTGGATAGGAAAAACTGGCAACGTGTCTGTCAGGAAACATTGTTCAATTTTTATCGTAAAGGAAAAAAAACTCCACAAATAGGTTCTGTCCTATTCATTTCGTTCAAAAAATGCTATGCGAAATAATTAATTTGACCGTTTAAGCTGGGGCTACATTTTTATGTCAAATTGACCTTTCGGGCCGGCGATCATCGACTACAATGCTTTATAGGTACCCGGTATCTGGTTTGTAAAGGGTTAACAATACTAAAAAAAATTATGACCCCACCATACACGATACATTACTTGATTGTTCAAAATATTTCCTAAAAAAATATTGATATATATTTTACATCCAACCGATTCTCATGGAAAATCATAGGAAATATTTTAAAGGAAAATAGTATATCGTGTATGGCGGTCACAGGGTTAAATACGATTTCAACTTCTTTATAAGCTTTAAGAAATATTTCCACAGCGGCCAAGGCCATCATATTTATGACCCCTTGTATATGGGACAAAAAAAGGCATTCTTTTAACACAAAAACATACTCATGGTTAGAATGGGTTTAAAATGCCCAATTATTCATTGTTGGGGCAAAGAAAGGTGAGATTAACATGTTATATTATAGTATGTTATTTCATTACAAAGAAGATAAAGATTGGGAGCAGGATCAAAATATCACCATTTATTAAGGAATTTCTCTGTACTTCAATTACAAATTACATGTAGATCGTAAAAATCAAATGATTTTAACAAATGTCTAATATTATTATCTTGCTGGGACAGAATGGGTTAACTTCTTCCAGTTGGTAAAGTTGACAGTCACTTAACAATTGAACTACTCAATTACAGCATTTATAAAGCTTATTGAAATAGATTCATGTCTGGCAAATAATGCCTCACGGTGTTGTGGTTTTCTATTGTTAGTTAAGTTCAATATGGCTATTCCATGCAATACACACACCCAGCAATATGACGTTTTTTCTTGATTTTTCTCGATTTTCTGCATGAAGGCAATCTCGGATCAAAATAATTTTTTGTCAGGGTACAGATTATAATGAATTCTAAAGATATTCATATTAATATTTTTAATTTCTTACTGTTTTCTACCTTTTTTGCCACTTTTTAGAAACCTCATTGTTTTCCATCCTTAATTACAGATATGCCGAGATTTTCTTTTTTCATCATCTAGAGTTCGGTCTTTTGTACCATCCATGCAAATTTCATCTTTTAATTCCTACTATAAATACCCTAAAAAAATTTTGGTAATCAGGTCCCTTAGCCGAACATCCCCTTTAAGTGGGCAAGGTAGCCGACTGGTTATATAACATTGATATACCACAGGGGCACGCTTTATATGTGGGAAATCAGTAAAGCTAGCAGGAATAAGCATGAAAGCAAAGATATAACATTTAACTCGCGTGTCCCGAAGGCATTAGAAAAATATTTCTATATTCTTGTTTGAATTCAGGGGCCGATTTTAGATCACTGTTGACTTATGATGTGTACCCCTGTGTGATAAATGTTAGCCTTTTTGTTCGAGGTGACATACAAGCAAAACAGAAAGGGTCAGAAATGTCGTTTTCCGGATTTTATCCTGTAAATCGGCGACAAATTTATCATATACCCCATGTGCACTGATCCGGCAGACAAAACATAGAAACAAATGATGTTCTACGGCCTGCGGTCTGGAGCTTTCATGCTGATCCGGCGACTCGGACCGGTCTCTCTGTGGGTTTTCTTATTTTACCAACCTGAGGATGAATACATTCTTTGTTTAAGCCAGTACGGCTGTGTTGTACAGCTATAACATGCTAGAATTGATTAATCATGAGTCATTTTGTTTTGGATCAAGATGTTTCGTTATGCACCATGTATTTTGTTTTGTTTTCACAAATTTTCAGGAAAATGGCTGATATTGTAACCGAAAAGTCGTTTTACTTGTTTGTCTCCTCCAATCAACTTTATCACTTATGAAATAATATATGAGCTGATTCGGACTGCATTTGCGGTTCTTTATACGTCTTTTCTATTAATTTTGTCTTTGAGTTTGAACATGGACAAATGTGCCAATTGACCAAACAATTGGCTTTGACTCTCGCGTGATCGGGTGTGGACTGAAATAATCAGCTAATTATGATCAATTTAGCTTGTTTCGGCGCTTTTCAAACTACATGATTGTATATGATTGACAACCGAGCTAATCAACAATTGACACTGAATATACCTTCGAGCAGGACTTATGTCACCTAAAATCTAGGTTATCTGTTTATTTAGCAACTCTCAGTTCATGCAAGAAAACAGATTACAAATACGCATGCACCAAATATTGTTGTTACCCTCTAACACGTCGTTCTACGTTTGGTTTGCCTCCTCCCCCCCCAAAAAAATAGCTGGAAGCCAAGTGGCGAATCCAGTGCTCTAGATCCAGGTCTTCCCCAACCCCAACCGTTGGGTGCCGTGCTAAAATGGATTCATCATCCATGAATGCTCAAAATAAAGGTTTAATTGAACATGCATAATGTGGTCAAATGATTTTTTTTTTTCATTTTCCATTTTGAAAAACCACGACGAGATTGATGCAATAGGAGACAAGGGAGACAAGTTATGGAACTGACACCAAACTGGAGGTATTGCATTGGTTGTCTCACCGAACCCGAGGCGTAGTCGAGGTGTTGGCCAACAATTTAGCGCCACCTAGGCGGTTTATGTGAGACGATCAATACCGACAGTGAGGTATCAATTTCTATTCTAAAACATCTCAAATTAAAGACCAAAAAGTGGTTGTAAGTGTTTCTTGACTGCTGCCATATTTTGCACCTTATACCCAAGCGGTCGTGGTTGCCGAACCATAACTGCTGAATTCAAAACGAGGCTTCATTGGCACATGGTGCGTTTACACTGTAAACGGTGGTTCATTATAAAGTTAATTATTGGCCCTGTCAGCTGGTATTGACGCCAGTAGACCAGGGCCAGGTTGTTCAAAAGCACATAAGTCATGCACACAAACACTTGATTTTCGAGGTATTTCTCACCGACTCGTTATTTGGTCAAGAGTCATGAAGTTTTTTACAAGGTTCTCGAGTAGCTAATCAGGTACGGTCCGCACAATCTGGGTAAATTGCAGGTTTCGATAGTCGAAAAAGATATGATTTAGGCATTTGGTTCATACAAGTATGCACATACATAATATAACAAGTTTCTGGAGTATAACATGAAATAGACACTCTAGTTTAACTGAACTAACTGCTCCATGTAAACTCTAGTTTGACTGATCTAACAGCTCCATAAGTTATAAGGTAGGTTTCGATATTATTCTTTATGAAAGTTTTCCCCCATTCCTCGTAAGACTAATTGTACTCACGACGATTTACGAGTGTCGTGTGAATGAATTGGCGCTGTATTTGATGACACGACCAACCTTCGTAGTTCGTAGTTCGTATTGCTTGTGAAACCTGCCTCTAAGGAGCTCGACACATACGCCAATAACATGTCTCAATGACCACCTTCGTGACTTGTCCACCCAATTTGAATCTCAATACATATATCGACATTGTGAAAGTGATCGAGTGTATCTACTAAGTGAGACCGGACCGGACATGATGACGCTGCCTGCAACAGCGCATCTGGAGCTACCGCCATTTCGGCTACACCTCCTAATGCTAAAGCAATTAACTCTTTCTAAAAGAATTGAATGCTCATTTAAAACATGGGAGGCCGTTCTCTGGAAAAAAAAGTACAGACTCCCGCCTTTGAAATTAGTATTCACTACGTTTTGAAAGAGTTCTATCGTTGAAGGATTTCAAGTTCTAGCCAAAATGGCGGTGCCTACGGCCAACCCTTAATAAATTTCTTCAATGAAACAAAACCCCTGTACAAATTGTGTGAAGTAAAATTTCTCATACGCTGTAACATCGGGCCTTTTTCTGGAGCGGTTGTGGTGAATAGACTAAAACGCTGGGGCATGATGTAACAGCCATATGCAATATTTCTGACCATCTTGCATCGAACTATAGAGTAATTCATGCATTCGCCCCATGACTGTGCATCAAGATATTACGACTTCTAGAAAAGCAAACCACGTTGCACGCACTGGCCCACAGCATCAACAGATAATAAATCACATCATTTTCTAGAGTACAAAAAGAAATACAATACCAGAATACAATACCAGCATGAGTATTTGCAAGTTATATAGTACAGACAGGCTACATTTCACGCACTGGACCTTTAAGGAGTACGAAAGGAAATTTCTATTACAAGTTTCTAGAGAAACTAAACAATTATCTACGCACTTTGTCCATTATAAGGCCAAGCATACCCAGGCAAAATTATCTGTGAAAAATCTATATAGAATCTATGAAAAATCTATAGTGGATATGGCAAACAAGCATACCCAGGCAAAATTATCTGAAACATCTATATAGAATCCATTAGAAATCTATATAGAATCTATAAAAAATCCATAGTGGATATGGCAAACAAGCATACCCAGGCCAAATTAACTGTGAAAAATCTATATAGAATCTATGAAAAATCTATAGTGGATATGGCAAACAAGCATACCCAGGCCAAATTAACTATGAAAAATCTATATAGAATCTATGAAAAAGCTATAGTGGATATGGCAAACAAGCATACCCAGGCAAAATTATCTGTGAAAAATCTATATAGAATCTATGAAAAAGCTATAGTGGATATGGCAAACAAGCATATCCAGGCAAAATTATCTGTGAAAAATCTATATAGAATCTATGAAAAAGCTATAGTGGATATGGCAAACAAGCATACCCAGGCAAAATTATCTGAAACATCTATATAGAATCCATTAGAAATCTATATAGAATCTATAAAAAATCCATAGTGGATATGGCAAACAAGCATACCCAGGCCAAATTATCTGTGAAAAATCTATATAGAATCTATGAAAAAGCTATAGTGGATATGGCAAACAAGCATATCCAGGAAAAATTATCTGTGAAAAATCTATATAGAATCTATGAAAAAGCTATAGTGGATATGGCAAACAAGCATATCCAGGCAAAATTATCTGTGAAAAATCTATATAGAATCTATGAAAAAGCTATAGTGGATATGGTAAACAAGCATATCCAGGCAAAATTATCTGTGAAAAATCTATATAGAATCTATGAAAAAGCTATAATGGATATGGCAAACAAGCATACCCAGGCAAAATTTTCGGTGAAATCTATATAGAATCTATGAAAAATCTATATAGGACATTTTTGCTATATAGATTCGCATGTTGGCCAGTATGCATCGACATGATTTTGTTACCCAATACAGAGCTTATAAATGAGTCTTATACAATGCAATAACAAGAATACATTAATTAGCACAAATAAGCTTCCATCAAATTTGCAAACTTCTGCGAATATCTTCGCGTTACTAAAAATATAGCTCGATCATGAACAGGGCCAGTTTATAGGGCCAGCAGAAGCACATAAAGCCGTGTAGTATTTCGGCTTCCAACAGAGCCGCATCCGCACTGATTTCCCCCCAGTAAATACAATGTACTATCAAAAATGGCCTTGAAAATATACCAACAAGATGCGAACCTTGTATGCTATACTCCTTTTGTGACTATAGTATCCAGTCCGTGAATTGTAATGCATACAATCATCAAACACTTTTAATCATGTGCGAACATTTGAGTATCATCTCGCATTTTCAAAGGCTAACTTAATAATTTGCCGAGCTGCATGGTTTGTCAATGCTTATGCTTTACCTTAGAGAAAAATAAACACTTTAAAAATAAGATTTTTTCTGGCCACAATGGGTCATCTGCCCTCTATGATCATGTCCTATCTTTTTTGTACAAAATACAATTCAAACATTAGCTCACGTGTATCAAACTACTAAAATAGTCTAGAGTACAAAAGGCAATAAAATGCACTGGTTCACGTGTTTCAAACTAAAACAAATTTCTAGATTACAATCGACAATACAGTATATACTGATTCACGTGTATCAAACTACTACTACATGTTTCTCGAGTACAAAGGACAAATTCGATTCAATATAATTAATGCACTGGTTTATGTGATGTGCATTGAAATATTACACGTGTCTAGTGTTCAGAAAGCGTTTACCATACGAGGCACTGGTTCATGTGTATCAATATACTTAGTACTACAGTTTTGTAGAATGCAACAGGCAACACAAGTCACGCATTGACAAGCATCAATATCCTGGAAAGTCGCCGTTGCGGGAGATCAGAAAAAGCCTTGATTTTTATTTACACACTGGTGGGCAGTGTCACAATTCAATGGCTCCTCTCAGCCATTAGGGTCTCGCTACCTTCGCATATTCTGATTTCCCTCTTCGGCCAATGTCGACCTATTCCAATGTCTTCGCGCCGCATATAATACCAGTAGAACAAAATTAGTCGCATGTTTCCAATTTTATATCAGGTTATCTAAAAAAAAACCACTACGTCTCGCTTTTTAAAGTACAATACATCAAATGCTATCTAACGGAAATCACTGAAAAGTTGCCCTCTTGTGGCCATTGATATTATCTAGAAGAACAAAAAGTTGCAAATCAATAGACTTCATATTATTCATGTAGAGCTTAATTGAAAAGTGTGTGTAAAAAATGCAGTATCATTTCAGAATCGGCGCCATTGTGTTTGCGAGGACCAGGTACTAGCTTTTAGCACGTACTGTGACTTTATCAAGTATGAGCAAAAAAGTGAAAGGTCCAAGTTGATACATGCAATGCGACGCATTAAATAAAACAAACAACAAGCATGAGATTGGTGAACTAAAAACAAAATAACATATCATAATAGTGCGTCATTTCCTCTGTGCAGCCTACTGGTGTTTACTCTGTAGTTACATCATGTCACACCTTGATATTGTCTACGTTTAAACCTTATTAACTCTGATCGCTGTGTTTTTCTGTGATTTTCAATCGAGGGCATACAATTTTCATTGCATGTATCAAACTTGGATTTTTCACTTTTTTGCTCATACTTGATAAAGACACAGTACATACCAAAAGCTAGTACCGGTGTAACATCTGTGGTTGTTTCCCATGTGTCAGTGTTTCCAAACAATAGGCAGCTAGAGAGACCATGACTTTTCAATAGGGGGGATACACAGAAAAACTCGTCAATCTATTTTTGAGCGTTCCCAAACAATGAGGGGAAACACTCAAAAACAGAAACACTCAAAAACATTACACCGGGTCCTCGGACCAAATTATACAGTCTATCATGAAAACGGTGTGACTTTCAATCTTTACGTACATATTAATGGGCCACTTCATAGGAACCGTTTTTTCATTGACTATTAATGTATCTATTGATGATTATGATAAGTGATCAGTTCTATCAAATGCCTCATTATTTTTCAAAGCAGATTCTACAATGATTGTTGACAAACAGATACCTGGCTCACCTACCCATTGTATATGTAGGTTATGATCGTTTTCAGAATTGCCTTCGGCGGGGCTGGTGAGGCTTGTAGTGCCATAAATCTACATCATCCAGATGTGGTCTACCTAATTTCACTCTCACCCCATGGATCAACATTCCTCAACAAAACTAAATCCTAATTAATACAGCCCTGATGGGTCCATCACAACAATTAGCAAATTAATAAGCGATCAATGTGCATATTTTAGAATTTAACAAACTCCGTAAAATAAAAATTACAGATTATCTCGCATATATTTTTTGATATAGATTTGATAATCGACATTTTCGCCTGTGTAAAATGTCATTGAACGGGCATATACGTCCTCTGCATGTGTCTATTTTGTCTACTTTCTCACAATAGACAGTCCTATGGTGACTTGGGGACTTTCCTCTTCTTGGAGTCAACATCAGAAGAATCACTACTTGACCTACGACGTTTTGGGCGTTGCATGTAGTCTGAAGATGTACCTGCAGTTTCCAAGTCAGCTGAAGAAGAATAATAATTTGAATAATTACTTCCATGGTTAAGAGCTGAAATGAAAATGATATCGTTTTAAGTTGAACACCTTTTTAATGTATATTTGCCGTGGCCAAAATGGCGTGTATATCACTTTATTTCAAACAAAACATCATTAAGCAAGTGTTGATGATAGCTGGCTTTCTTAATTATCATTTGCAAGGAAAGAATGCATGAACCTTCGTTCACCTGGTTGCAAATCTCTGCATAATTTCGTCCGCACATGCAACAAAAGCAAATGAATAAGCGATCAATGTGCATATTTTAGTATAGTCTTATAGTATAGCAGTCTTTAAAACTCAGTAAAATAAAAAAAATACAGATTATCTCGCATGTAATTGTTTCATAAATATTTGATAATCGACACTTTCGCCTGTGTATAATGTCGTTGAACGGGCATATAATTATGTCATCTAGTGTCCATTTCGTCTACTTTCTCACAAAAGACAGTCCTGTGGTGACTCAGAGACTTTTTCCTCATTTTGGCAACAACATCAGAAGTATCACTTCTTGACCTACGCCGTTTTAGGAGTTGCATATACATTGTAGTAAGATATACCTGCAGTTTCCAAGTCATCCGATGAAGAAGAATCATCTGAATTATAACTTCCATGGTAAAGATCTGAAATAAAAAATACTACCGATTTAAGTTGAATAACTTTTTTAATGAAGATTTGCCGTGATTGCCGTGGCCCAAATGGCGTGTATCACTTTATTTCAAACAAAACATCATAAAGCAAGTGTTGATGATAGCTGGCTTTCTAAATTATCATTTGCAAGGAATGATTGCATGTACCTTCGTTCACCTGGTTGCAAATCTCTGCATAATTTCGTCCGCCCATGCAACAATATCAAATGAATAAGCGATCAATGTGCTTATTTTAGTAGAGCCTTGTAGTATAGCAGTCTTCAAAACTCAGTAAAAAAAAGAAAAAAAAGAAGATTGTCTCGTACATGTATATAATTGTTTCATAAAGATTTGATAATCGAAAATTTCGCCTGTGTATAATGTCGTTGAACGGGCATATAATTATGTCATCTAGTGTCCATTTCGTCTAGTTTTTCACAATAGACAGACCTATGGAGACTCGGAGAATTTCCTCATTTTGGTAACAACATCAGAAGTATCACTTCTTGACCTACGCCGTTTTAGGTGTTGCATTGAGTAAGATGTACCTGCAGTTTCCAAGTCACCCAAAGAAGAAAAAGGATCTAGATAACGACTTCCATCACCAAGAACTGAAGTGAAAATGCTATCGTTTTAAGTTGAACAACTTTTTTAATGAATATTTGCCGTAATCAAAATGGCGTGTATTACTTTATTTCCAACAAAACATCATAAAGCAACTATTGATGACAGCTGGCTTTCTTAATTATCATTTGCAAGGAATGATTGCATGTACCTTCGTTCACCTGGTTGCAAATCTCTACATAATTTCATCCGCACATGCAACAATATCAAATGAATAAGCGATCAATGTGCATATTTTAGTAGAGCCTTATAGTATAGCAGTCTTCAAAACTCAGTAAAATAAAATAAAAAAGATTATCTCGCATATAATTGTTTCATATAGATTTGATAATCGACAATTTCGCCTGTGTATAATGTCGTTGAACGGGCATATAATTATGTCATCTAGTGTCCATTTCGTCTACTTTCTCACAATAGACAGTCCTGTGGTGACTCAGAGACTTTTTCCTCATTTTGGTAACAACATCAGAAGTATCACTTCTTGACCTACGCCGTTTTAGGTGTTGCATTGAGTAAGATGTACCTGCAGTTTCGAAGTCACCCAAAGAAGAAAAAGGATCTAGATAACGACTTGCATCACCAAGAACTGAAATGAAAATGCTATCGTTTTAAGTTAAACAACTTTTTTAATGTATATTTGCCGTGATCAAAATGGCGTGTATCACTTTATTTCAAACAAAACATCATAAAGCAAGTGTTGATGATAGCTGGCTTTCTTAATTATCATTTGCAAGGAATGATTGCATGTACCTTCGTTTAACTGGTTGCAAATCTCTGCATGATTTTGTCCGCACATGCAAAAATAGCAAATGAACAAGCGATCAATGTGCATATTTTAGTATAGTCTGATAGTGTAGCAGTCTTCAAAACTCAGTAAAATAAAAACATACAGATTATCTCGCATGTAATTGTTTTATATAGATTTGATAATCGACAATTTCGCCTGTGTATAATGTCGATGAACGGGCATATAATTATGTCCTCTAGTGTCCATTTCGTCTACTTTCTCACAAAAGACAGTCCTATGGAAAATCAGAGACTTTTTCCTCATTTTGGTAACAACATCAGAAGTATCACTTTTTGACCTACACCGTTTTAGGTGTTGCATTGAGTAAGATGTACCTGCAGTTTCCAAGCCATCGAAAGAAGAAACAGGATGTAAATAACGACTTCCACCGCCAACAACTGAAATGAAAATGCTATCGTTTTAAGTTGAACAACTTTTTTAATGTAGATTTGCCGTGATCAAAATGGCGTGTATCACTTAATTTCAAACAAAACATCATAAAGCAAGTGTTGATAATAGCTGGCTTTCTTAATTATCATTTACAAGGAACGATTGCATTTACCTACGTTCACCTGGTTGCAAATCTCAAATAGAGTCTTACAGAATTCTTTATTGATACGTTATTCATTTTTACACATGTACAAGTCATGTACATTCTTCAAGAATCTTGAAAAAATCTGAACTAAATAATCTTACAAGAATCTTGTAACCCATGTACATGTTCATGTACACAGAAACGAATACGATCTTCATTAAGAATCTTTTAAAAAGAATCGTATCTGGATTTTTGACATGGACACTTACACTGTTGAAATATTTCAAAATCGTTCTTTTCTGAAAGCATGTACTCAGACAAAAGTGTCTAGTGTTGGCATTACAAAAATCTAAACGGACCATTATAGGTTACAGAACCCCAATATCCCCAATCCTCGAAAATCCAGAGTCAGTTGTATCCTCCTCCCCTCAGGCACAAGTTACTGACACTGGAATAAATCGATTGTATTCGCGGGAAGAGGCGGACAAATCTGCTCCGCGCAAGGAAAATGGCTCCTACATCATTCCTAGAAACTCAGTTACTATTGAAAACAATCGCCGTCTCTAAAACGCGCTCTTAATCATTGGCTGAAATTTCAAAAGCATGGGACGCACGTGCGGAATTTCTTGATCTTACATGATCTAATAGACAATTGCAACCTCTCTCGCCTTCGATAAAAGAACTACATGTATATGACTTCTTGAGTAACTAAACAGCAGTTGGTATTCACTGTGTTCATTTGAAATGTGGTTTTGAGACACGGATGGTACACATTTATCATCGAACGGCGGGTGTGTTGTGATATCAGTAAACAGCCGGCAATTCCGCTGGAAGCTTTTTTTCAGGGCATAAGCTCGGTCGATAGGGCCGAGTGTTGGCCTGAGTTTCAGGATGTTGAACCCCGGGCTCCTGGACCAAAATTCACTAAATTTGTAATTAAAATGTGTGTAAAAGGATTGTTTTACAATTTTCACATAAATGCATGATTCTTGAATGACATAAAAGGTAATGATAATCTATTCTCTCTTATTGCTGTCTAGCTTGGATGACGTTGCTGCCCTTTGGCCCTGCTTTGGTCTAAAGTTGATAGAACCACCCCTCCCATTTTCTTGTAATGTTGCCCTATTCATTCTGGGTCACCCTGTAACGACCTCTACCATCAGTCAAACAGAGTGCGCGCATCGTCAGCTATCATCACCGCTATCAGATTCACTTTCCAAGTCATTATGACACACAAGGCCTTAGTCAGTAATTTTTTCCGACCTGAGTTGAAACGTCAAGGTTTTCTTGGTCATTTGACCGAAAATTGTAGTCAAATCGGTTCAGAATTGACTGGACTACGTGGGAATGATTCCGCGCAGGATACACCACAAACAATAAATAAGTGAATATCCACAAACAATATATGATAATTATCGTGATTATCGTGGGCAGCTAAAAAAATATGTTTTGTACAAGTCCCAAAAAATCAGTGCGATATACTTTTCTTGAAACCCATTATATCCTATTGAAGTGAATTCTGCTGTAATTGATGCAGCTACACGTCGCACATGTTGGTAATAATTTTTGATTTTGAAGATTTTTGTCATTCAATACATGTTATCAACTAATTAGCCTATACTTTTACTGTCCATCTTCTTCTGAATTGGGTCATCTAGTTGAAAATAAAAAAATCTGCGTTCATACGAACAAGCGCGAGGATGTAAAGAACATAGTATTATTGAGTACATGTATATCGCTTTTCAAAAATCCATAAAAGTTTATAAAAGAAAGAAAAAAATGCCTCGCGTTTTAAAAAACTATTTCTCCGCGGCGGTTGGTTGATCATTGGCAACACGTGACCCCTCGACTCTATTTGGACTTAAAGTGATACTATGATGTGATTTACAACTTTGCGGAAATACGTCCGTTTTTAATTGTTGATCGCAAATGTAAAGCTCAAATTTTCCATTTTTGATTAGATTTATTATAAAATAGCTGTTTTAATCGCGTCAGACTGGCCAACTGCCGAAGACGTTTTGAAAAACCCGCACTAAGTCACGTGACCTCATGACGTCACAACATGAACAAGTCAGACGTCATTATTTTCCTATTCACTCTAGGAAGAAGCTATATCCGCAGTAGTTCGCGTACGCTCAGGAAAATCTAATGAATATTAAATGAGGTCTAAAAATTGTTTTTGGAATACCATTTTTATGACGTCAGTGATGGAATTTCCTGGTTGGACTTAGGAAATTTGTGATGAAATGACTAGGACTGTGGACTTGGGGGTATTCTGTGGCCGTGTTAGCCCCTGGTTTAATTTACTAGGAACAGAACCTGAAGCGGTCGAATATAATGGTCGCTCCCCCATTGCGCTTGTTGCGTTGCGTTGCTTACTTTGCGCAAAGTCCAGTAAGCCTTTCATCAAATGCAAAATGGCCAAGCGTGAGATGTTATGTCTGGTACTCTCATCAGTGAGTGAAAGTTGATTACTTAGCGACAGTGAACATGGCCAAGCTTGGAGATTTGGGAATTCAAGACAACAGTGCAGTGCAGACCATTTATTTACACAAGAAAAATATAATTTAGAAAATTTCAAAAATAGCACATAACAGCTTATCTGCGGCATTGTAATACATATTATATTCAACATTTACGATATTACCATGCACTAGGGAGGAAAGAAAGGAAAGAATTTGAATTATGTCAAGAAGTTTTATTTAGCGTATTTTATTAAAATAGGTATTAGGGTATTTTATCAAAATACGCAAAATAGAACTTCTTGACATGATTCTAGTTCTTTCCTCCTTTTCGACTGTTTCGATCGGCGTGGCATAGCGGTCGCGGGTATCGAAAACAACTCATTTTAAGCTATGGAATGGAGAACTTTTGTTTTTGTAAAATTGGATGAAATTCGAAGCAACCTAATGTGTATGCTATGTTGTATGTGTAAAGTGTGTAGTAAATATCTAACTGTCACTGGCTCATCCATTGTGAATCTCAATTCAATGAGTTACTATAGAGTACAAAATGAATTATAATGATTCATTAGCCCAGCGCCTGATCCATACAAAACCTCCAGAAAGCTCACCACTTGTCGCAGTAGTTGATAGGGTGAGGGACGAGGCCGGTCCACTGCGTCCGGACTGTAAGTATATTATGCTCGGGTTGCTCAGGAAGGGCTCACTGGGGCAGATCTCTTTGCTTTTGCTTTCGGCATGGTCCAGCTGTGTTTCCAACAGTTGAAATGGCTGAAACCTCGTGTATAGATGAATATAACGGTAAATGACTGCACCCTCTCTTCCACCAGGTCTGCTGACTGAGCATGCACAGAGGGTAAAACCGTCGTGGCGCACTGAATAACCACAGGTAGCCCATAAGTTTTATTTTTGATTAATTCCTTTCCGTAACAAAAACAAGAAGAATTCACACCAAGGAGTCCAAAATATACCACGGGATAGAATAATTCCGAACACTTACAACTCATTGACCGATTTAAAGGGAAAAGGTACGAGCCAATATGCATCGTAGTCAGGCGGGGGGGGGGGGGGGGGGGGGCAAGATGCATGTATAGGCCAAAGGAGACAAGGGGGTAATAGATAGTGTCCAAGCGTAGGTGTAAAAAGTAGTATGATGATTATGACCTATAGTGCGACATGAAACCAAGGTAACGGTTCAGTTAAATTGTTGCATCAACTTTTGTTCAGTAATTCTCTTTTGTGTAGTGTCAGTATTATAAAGTGATCCTTTGAGAACAGAGACTTTCATGTCATCAAGAGAAGGCCCAGGTTTATTTAAATGTCCACCGATAGGAAGAAGTGTTTTGCGCCTGATGGATTGTGCATGAGCACAATGGCCAAATGAGGGTTTAGGCCAAATGGAGTGGGACTGAGCCCTGTTTGTTGGGTCTGAGCCCTATATGCAATATGTCCGAGCACAAAATGTGGGGGGAACTGGAATGCACAGATGGCTATTGTACAAAAAATTTTTTTTGAATGTATCCACCATCAAGAGAAAAGGTAAAAAAATCTGAAAATATCGCATGCCGACCACCAGTTATTGCTTTGTTATTGTAATTCACGTCATTCCCGCCAGTGCCCATATATGGGCGGTTATTACCGCAAATAAAGACAAACCAAAGCAAAGACACTTGTGTAGCATATCAAGGACACGTAGATTGATACTCCTATGTGTGCCACATCAAAGACATCTAACGATGCGAAGTCAACAGACGGCACCACCGTCTTGGGAAAAGTAAAAACGACATCGACAACTTCAGGTTTTTGTTGATATAAGCGACTAGCGGGAAAATGCACATGTGTTGTTATGTCACTATTGCATCTATTCGTAGAAGACTGTCGTATTTTGAGATCCCCTTTCTTTTCAACATCATCGATCATACTAGTATATCATAACCATGGATAGAGATAAGTTAGAAAACTGTGTCAACCTCCTTCAACTTTTTACTTTTCCCAAGACGGTGGCGCCGTCTGTTGACTTCGCATCGTTATCTTTGACGTGGTGTATGGTCCAGAGAGGTATTGCCTTCATGTCTTATCTGTGCTGTGTATGGCTCATGAAAACAACTGTCCATCCCAGAGAGGTTGCGGTCTAGTTTTATCTATGCTGTATCAAACAAAAACAAAACATGCATTCCAGATGTCTTTGATGTGGCACACATAGGAGTATCAATCTACGTGTCCTTGATATGCTACACAAGTGTCTTTGCTTTGGTTTGTCTTTATTTGCGGTAATAACCGCCCATACCCATAGCTGTTCGGATATTATTTTGTGGTCACTTGCGGCACTTGTGGTCAATTGCAACCAGGGCAATGGGCCTATCTATGATTGACCGACCATGAAAGCCGAAAACGGCATTGAAATAAATTTTTGAAAAGAGCACACCTGCGCGACAAAATGAATTAAATCTGCATGTAAATCAGTGGTTGAGAGCATGGGACCGAACAAACGAGTGGCATTTTCATTCCAAGTGAGGCATTTTCTGTCGTCCTCTAACAGAAACAAAAGAAATTTGAAGTTTATCCCCTTCGACCAGAAAAGAGCTCCAGGAATGATGGGACCGCACATCCCGGAAAGGACCAAACATCCAAGCAATGGCGGACGAACATCATTTTGATAATTTTTTTTGTATTTGTCCATCACACAAGGTCAAAGTCGTCTTAGAGAACGTTATTCACAAAACTGGCTCCATCAAGCAAAGCACTACTCATTGAGCAATATGATAATGCCAATTATGTTACGTATATACATCCCAGAAATCGGGAATTTCAACAGTTTTCTCGGCCTCAAAATCTTTTATCGAGGGTATATATTCAAGTGTGATGAACAGCGATCCTAATTTATTTGACGTAGTCAAAACGATTACTTAGACGCTATCTTTCCGAATTGTCCAGTGTATCACACTCAGTAGCCCTGCTGGCACGGCATGATATTTTGCCAAAATACATCATAGGTTCGACATCATTTGGAATCCTTTTTTTAATTCATTTTTTCACATAGGTCTAAATTATTATTTTACCCATTTTTATTTTGAATTGTTCAATTTGGCTATGATCTTTTTTATACAAGTGCACTGGATTATTTTGAAATCGAAAAAATAATTACCATCTTAATCGAAAATACTGTCAACTGGATTCGTTAAGCAGCTAGGTAGGCAAGATAAAGTTATCCAAAGATAAAGTCATCAAAACTAATCACGCTTCTCTTGTACGGGGGATGTATTAAGTGATGAATCAAAATGACCTTGTGGCGCCCTTATACTATAAGTCACCAAAAAGATGGCTAATTTAACCTCCCTCTCCTGCCTATTGTCCCCTTAAACCCAGGGGGAGTCCAGTCCAGCGATATAGATGATAAGAAATCCATTGGCAACACAGGCGCAGAGAGCAGATGGTTTTACCAATGAATTTGTTGATTCATCTATTCATGAAATTAAAGAGATCTTTTCGGACAGTTTCTAAAGTTATGATGACCAAACTGTTCTAAAAAGTGCCTAAAATGCGTTTTAGTATAATTCTGCTAATAGCCCCCGAAAATGGTAAGAATAGACATGGATGAAGTTTGAAACAAGAGCATTAAGGAGCCTATTAACTAAAAGGCTAGGGGTTTTTTTTGGGGGGGGGGGACGTCACATTACATTCGATTTATCTAAAAATGAAAATAGATTGGTCAGGATAGACTTGAACCCATGACTTTGGAACCTTTCGACATCGGGTGAAAGAATCACTGTTGGCAGTGTGACCGCCTAGGCAAACGAGTAACTTCGTCAGAAGGTCATCACAAGTCGTCATTAAACAGCATTAGTTGACATAATTTCGCTGTTCGTCACACTTGAATACCCTCGATATTTTGAGGCCGACCATCGGGAATGGGCACATCAGATTACATCATATAACCCATTCCCAAAAGCAATTTCGGGCGGATCTTATCCACATAAATGGGTAATCCCACAACCCACCATAGGCTAGCCTGCCCATCGGGAATGGGCACATAAGATTACCCACGATGGGTACATCATATAACCCATTCTCATAAGCATTTTCGGGCGGATATTACCCATCGGTTTTTACAGTGAATGCTTGGATGTTAAATCCGCGGATTCCGGGATATTTTGTCCCATTCCAGGATGTGCGGTCTCATCATTCCTGGAGCTCTTTGCTGTTCGAAGGGGATAAAACTTCAAATTTATTTTCTTTCCGTTAGCAGACGACAGAAAAATGCCTCTCTTCGACTGAAAAAGCCTCGTTTTTTGTGGAATGTTCGGTCCCAACCCCCAACCCCTGTAAATGGCGTTAATTAAGCATTATTTCAGAGGACTGCTGTATTGTATTTAGCATCTACCGCAACTGTATGGGTTTTAGTGCCTAGTTTCATGAGAAGTAATAAGAGAGAAGTACCACGAGTTTCGTCTTCGGTTTTATTCTGTGGAATCCGTCCTAAAAACCACCCCGCATATCAGGGATACGAGGCCCGGGGTATAATCCCCGCTCTGATAATGCATCTGGCGACCCCGGCAGGACCGAGCTTGTTGTACATAACGAAAATGACGTTTAATCGATAGAAAATCCGTTTGAAATAATGGGATTACGCGGCTGCCGCGCTCTGTACAGTGTACATGCATGCATGTTCCATGCATGTTCTAACCATAACGTCACGTATGTGTAGCATGCAAAGAAAAGACCAAGCAGAACTGAATTTGATTGTGGTGTTTATTTTTCTCGCTACTAAATGAAGATTCTCATAACGGGGCACTCATTTATTAGGAGGTTCAAGGACTTCTTGATCCTTCGTGCTGGTAGTGGCCCCCACGAATGTAACTTTGCATCAGAAATAGGACTCCCGAGGGAGGAAGTATTCATTGAGGGACAAGGTGGTCTAAAGTTGGTAGAACCCTCTATCATAACTTCTGCTGTGGCTCGGAGGAGACCGGATCTAGTTATTCTTGAACTAGGAACAAACGATTTATGTGAGGCCAGATCAGTTTCTGATGTTAATGTCCTGACCAGTAGACTGGTGAATTTGGCAAATTCGCTCCAAGTAAAGGCAGTGGTCATCTGCCTGGTTGTGAAGCGCCGTCGCCGCAGCAGGCACAAAGAAGTCTGCAGCAACTTTGAGCAGTTTAGGCAGATTTTCAATGAGAGGATAAGGAATCTAGTTGTGGATAATCCTAGGATCAAGGCGTATAAGCATGATCGGTGTGTTTTAGTGAACCTAAATAACAATCTTACCCGCGATGATATCCACATTACTTCCCCAAGAGGACTTGAATTTTACAACTTCAGTATACGGAAAGCTGTGAGAATTGGACTTGGGATCATTCATGCCTTGCAGTGAGCTGCCCAACTGAGTGACAATAGACTATTTTTGCTACTTGTTCGAAAATTTTGAGATATTCTGAACTTAATTTTAATTTAGTTGTTGCATGTACTTGGGTACACATTAAGGCTAGGCCTTTGAATATATTTCATGTCATTTTGTGCTCTTTTTTCAGGGAACTGTGAAATATTTTATTGTGAATATGTGCCCTGCATAGAAATAGGCCCAAGGCAAATGTCTATAATTGGGTAAGAGAGTACACTAAGTTGAGTAGAAAAGTGTTGGGTTGTAATATTAACCCCTTCTAGTCCAAACTGCTGACTGTATATAAATGTTGGGTTCTTTACAGTGCATGATTTAGGCCAACATTTACTGTTGTTTGATTCATTGGATGTCATTGTCATAATATCACACATTGTATGTAGTTGTCACCTGTACATTTTGAATGTCATTGGTACATTACATTTTGTGCATGTTTAGTTTCAGGTTGGTGTGTATACATACAGTATGCATTTATAGTATGCACATGTTGTATGTTTGATGCATGTTAGGTACATGATTGTGTGGTGAAAAGTCAGTGAGTGCACGATCGTCTCCACATTTTGCCTTGCTTTGTGGCATATGTGACTGAAACGTCTTGGTGTTTTTGTGCATTTTATGATTTAAATTGGTGCTGCTAACTCGGTAAACATGAGTGATGATGAAGTCCCAGTAGAGGTCCAGGAGGGAATGCGACTCCGTAATAGAGGGCTTCCGGGGGTTGTACCTGTGGTGCCACCTAGACGACAAGCTCCCACTCCTCAACCGCGATCACGAGTAGTACAGCCAAGGCAACCTGAAACACTGTTTGGATCCATAAAAAAGAAGCTTTTCAGTGTCTTTTCTATGCTCACTCTGGGAGATGCAACATCATATGACCCAGTTGATATGGAGGAGACATTCATTCCAACTGAAAGTACAGCAGCACCGGTTACATCGACCCCGATGTCTCGGGTCCCGACTAGGGCTACATCTTACCCAGAAACACCAATGGCTGCCATCCCCTGGTCACCAGTGATTTCCAGTTACCCTAATGATGACCCTGTGACCCCAGATCCGGAAAGCTGGACAACTCCGAGAAGGAAAAGGGCAGATCTTGAAAGGCCTGTACCAGCACCGCGAACATCACCACCAGTTGTCAATCACTATAATAACTGCTCTTTTGGGTCAGGAATGACGGAGAACACCACCCGCAGAGCAAAGATACCTGTTTTTGATGACTCCAAGATAGACGTGGAAGCCTATCTGGCAAATTTTGCAGCAATTACCAGAGGTTGGGACGAAGAGGACAAGTTGAAGGCCCTGCGAGAGAAGCTGGAGGGCAGAGCAGCAAAGGTACTATCCAACTTAGACCTTCAGGGTAAAGATGTAACCTATTCCACCCTGGTGGAAGAGCTTGAAAACCACTATGTGGGAGAAAGATCACTATGGATGACTACATTACGTGATGCCAGGAGAGAGGAAGGCGAGTCTCTCGATGACCTTGCCTTTCGCTTGAGCCTATACTCTAAGAGGGCACATGGGGCAATGAGGAAGGATCTTGGTCTGGAATTTTATCTTGCCCTACGAGATACGCCCCTAGGTGATAAATTGTATGCCTACAAAGACAGGCCTCTGGATCAAATCCTTCAGCAAGCAAAATCATACGAGAACCATCTCCTGGCAACCAATCAGGCAGTCAGAAACAAGTCAACCACCTCAGTGCCAGTTGCATCTTTGGTAAGGGACCCACCTCAGGAACCTCGCGACAATAGTCAAGCTCCTGGAAGAGGTAGAGGCCGCGGACGTGGAAGAGGCCGAGGCCGGTACAACCATCAAGACCGCCGCTTTGATAGAAATGACCGACGCTGTAATATATGTAATTCTCCTGACCACTTTTGGAGAGAGTGTCCTTATGCACAGCGCCATTTTGAGGGTCAAATGCAAGTACCAGTAGAGGGTGGTACACCAGCAGCAGCAAATCATGATCCTTTAAACCAGTAAGCCATGCCCCTGTCACAGGAGCCCAAGGTCATGGCAACAAAAAGGAAAAAGGAAACGTAGCTGCATCTTGCTCCTGTATTTCAAGGACCTACATAACCACCTATTTGAATGGACTTCCTAGCTGTTTTTTATTGGACACGGGTTCTGTTTTCACTTTTCTCTCTTCAAGAGCTTATTTTAGGATTCCAAAACTATATCGTCCTCCTTTACAACGCTCTAGGGAATGTATCACCATGGCGGATGGCCAGTCATCGTTGAAGATCTTGGGCAAAGTAACCATGCCGATACGCGTACATGGTGCAAATTTTACATTCCAGATGACTGTGGCCGAGCTTGATGGCATGGACGGGATTTGGGGTACTGAATTCATGGAAAAGTTTAACATTGATATCAAGTACAGTTTAGGTACCTATACTTTCAATGGAAAGGACTACCCCATGGATGGTGTAAAGCATAGCCTTCTGCCACATTCAGTCTGTCTGTCTGAAGCGGTTACACTCCCACCTGGAGATGAAGTTGCCCTATCTGCTAAATTGAAAAGTCCTTTTAGGACTAGACAGGAGGTCATTTTCGAACCCAGTATCTTCTTCATTCAGAGGCATAGTGTCCTACCAGCAAAGTCAGTGACAGTTCAATCCAAGAAACAACGGAGGACTCCAGTACAGCTATATAATCCAAATGAGGAATCCATCACTCTTCCGAAAGGTGCTGTTGTTGGATATGTTTTCCCAACGGGGGACTTTCATGCTGAGGAGCCTGATGAGACTTACGAACATACTGCCGACCCAACTCCTCTGGGTTCCATGGATTGTTTTGCTGTGCGATCCTTGGAGGAGTTGGAAGAGGACATACCATCTCATCTAACTGACTTATACAATAGATCCAGTAAGGAACTAGATGCCAAGCAGAAACAGCAGCTTGCCTCACTTTTGATCAAGTATAGTTCAACTTTCTCTACTTCACCAACAGACATCGGATGTACAGATATGATCAGCCATGAGATTGACACAGGAACTAATAGACCTTTTCGCTTGCCCTTGTGGAGACAAGGCTACAAGAAGGAACAGGAAATCAAGGCCGCCGTTCGAGACGGATTAGAGCGAGGAATCATGGAGCCTTCTAAAAGTCCTTGGGCTAGCGCACCAGTGATAGTATCTAAAAAGGATGGAACTAATCGTTTCTGTATCGATTTTAGAAAGTTGAACTCTGTCACCAAGGCTGATAGCCACCCGATACCAAGATTTGACGACTGCATAGACTCCCTCCATGGTAGTCGCTTCTTCTGCTCTCTAGACCTCCAGAGTGGCTACTGGCAGGTACCCTTAAAATCAAACGAAGATCGCGAAAAAAGCGCATTTTTGACAAAAGAAGGTTTGTTCCAATTTAAAGTTTTAGCTTTCGGTCTGTCAAATGCTCCCGCTACATTTCAACGGCTGATGGAAAATGTTCTCCGAGGACTCCAGTGGGAGAAGTGCCTCCTGTACCTTGATGATATTCTTGTTTTTGGAAAGACCTTTGAGGAAACTCTCCATAACTTTGAACGGGTTCTCCAGCGTCTACAGAAGGCCCGGTTGAAGATGAAGCCTAGCAAGTGTTTTCTTTTCCAATCCAGCTTGGAATACTTAGGTCACAGGTTTTCAGAGAAAGGCATAGAACCATTAGTGAACAAAGTATCATCTGTCGAACTTTGGCCATCACCAGGGAATGTTCCAAGGTCGAAGTTAAGGACTGAAGTCAAACGATTTCTTGGCCTTGTCAGTTACTATCGACGATTTATCAGAAACATGTCTGACCTAGCTTCTCCACTCTATCAACTCCTCAAGAAGAATAGCACCCTTATTTGGACTGAAAAGCATGAGATATCATTTAGACGACTGAAGGCAGCTCTCATTGCAGCTCCACTACTGTCTTATCCAGATATTACCAAAGGAGATTTTATCTTGGACACAGATGCCTCCAATACAGGGGTTGGATCAGTCTTGAGTCAAATTCAGGATAAGAAGGAAGTTGTCATTGGATATTATTCCCATTTGCTGGCGGATGCTGAGAGAAACTATTGCATCACAAAGCGCGAATTCTTGGCTGTAATCAAGTCGATCCAGCATTTTCGACCATACCTTTATGGCAGAAAGTTCCTCATCAGAACGGACAATGCTGCAGTTAGCCATATGCTCACGTTGACTGACGCACAAGAGCAAATACAGCGATGGCAACTTTTTATGTCCCAGTTCACCTTTGATGTAGTGCACAGGCCCGGCAGACACCATGAAATGCTGATGCAATGAGTCGGATGCAGTGCCTTCAGTGTCGCCGAGAGGATGAAGTGGTCGAGACTGATCGACAACTCAGCAAAGGAAAGCCAAGATGGTATAAACCAAAGCAACCACCAGACATTCCCCCTTGCCATCACACAGTGAATGTTGATAAAAACATAGAAGAAGCTGTAGATAAACTTATGCTAAACCGTGCAGTAACAACTAGATCACAATCACGGAAGGCCATTCAAGATCAGAAACAGGCAGATGTCGTTCAAGGTCAACAACCAGTAACAGACTTAGTTCCCTTGTCTGAGATTTCCAATTTGCAGCTCTCTGACCCGGATATATCACCCATAGTCCAGCTGAAGTTAAGTGGGGCTGACTACCCGAATTACCGAACCATATCCAAGGAAAGCCTCGGTGTTAAAGTCCTGAGACAACATTGGAGATCTTTGTTTTTGGAAAACGGTATATTGTATCGGAAGTTGATTGTACCAGACAAACCCACCAGGAATCAGCTAGTTGTTCCACGAACATTACGACACATTCTTATCGAAAAGTTGCATTCTGATCCATGTTCAGGTCATCTTGGGATCCAAAAGACAGCACAGCGTCTGAAAGCAGACTTCTATTGGGTAAACTGGAGGACTGATGTAACAAGATTTGTCTCTCACTGTGAAACTTGCAACACCATTAAGCATCCCCATAAAAAGAAAAGAGTACCTCTCACTCAACAACTATTTGGTGAAGCCTTCGAGCGTGTCTCAATTGACATAATCGGACCATTACGTCAAACCCCCCGTGGTTCCAGATATGTATTAACGATGGAGGACAACTTCACTAAATGGGTTGAAGCTGCACCGCTGAAGACAGTTGAAACAGAAGAGGTCTGCAATGCTATCATTAGAGAACTTATTTCACGGTTTGGCTGTATGTATATTCTTCATTCTGACAGAGGACCCCAGTTTATTTCCAACTTGTACGCCTCATTGCTTCAAAAACTTGGAATCGACAAGTCATTAACAACACCATACAACCCTAAATCCAATGGATTGGTTGAAAACTTTAACAAGATCTTGAAGTCTATGATCAAAACCTACACCTATGATCACAAGGAATCAGTTGGCGATTGGGATGTCATGCTTCCCATCTTCTTGATGGCTTATCGATCTTCAGTGCATAACAGCACAGGCGAGACCCCACATTATATGTTGACATCAAGGGAAATGAAGCTACCCATGAATCTCTTATACACCAAGCCTGCTGAGACACAGACTTCAGTACCATCTTATATCAGGCAACTTGAGGATAGATTCCAGAAAGCCTACAGTATAGCGCGTAACAACTTGCAGTTATCACAAAGAATCCAGAAGAAGCAGTATGAGACTTCAATTCCCAAATATCAGTCCCTCAAAGCTGGTGATTATGTTTGGTATTATAATCCAAGGAAATCTTTTAAAGGCGACAAACATGTGCCATGGCGAGGACCATACCTAGTAAAGCATGTAGGTGAAGATTTCACTGTTACTCTGCAACTTGATTTGGCTGGAACAACCTACCGAACTCATTGTGACAAGCTGAGGATTGCTCGTGGGGTAAACAGGGACAATTGGTCACTCAAGTAGTTGAGTTGCGCTCCATATTATGCTATGTCCAGCTGCCTGGATGTTTAGTTGCATATGCCTAATGGTTGGACAAGGAGGGTAAATGTTGACTGTCATGCATTTCACTGACGTGCGACTGTCTGATTGTGTGCTTGTGTGAATCTGATACTTCTGAGTCAGGGAGGGCTAACATTGCCATTTGGGGTCAAGCCAGGCTTCTGATAATGCACAACTAGCCATATTCTCCAATTTTGTGTGTGTGAGTGTTTGGTTGTGAGTTTCTTTTTTCTGTATATTATGACCAGTCAGTTGCCACGTAGTGACATTTGTTTGGCAGATTATATGGTATCACTACAGACACTAAAAATTTAGGTCTGGTTTTAAGGTGTATTTGTACATGTTATGAGTCGAGTGCTTGGCTTATTTTAAAACCTGCAGGTTCATTTAGATTTGGTGTAAACATGTACTTGTATCTTGCGACTTAACCTTGATACCACAACTTAACCACCTGAATATATCCACCTATTAAAGGTTACATTGAAATTTTGAGTGTATTTTCCCTCTTCTACTAGGCCTATTGCTCTGTGTTAAATGGTTTCCACCCCAGCTTGTGTGCTGCAAACTGTTTTAGTCATGCTGCTATTCGTGAATGTGTTGGTTCTGTGAATTTTCGATGTGTGCTACGGACTATCGAGTATTAAGTGATAATGCTTTCAAGGACTTCTCTGTACCTGGTTGTGACTGGATTGTTTTGCTGGCCACTTCCAACGTGCATTGATAAGCATTTGCGGACTCTACTCATATATAGACAATATATATGATGACATTATATTTATTCATTTCGTGAGGATTCGGAGTGATTCTTTCATAGCCAGAGGACAACCTCATTTTGATAACCATTTTATTCATGTACTAGGCATCTATTACATGCAGCATTTATTTTTGGATGTTCTTTATCATATTAAGATTACTGGAGGAAACCAAAGTAATTTTTATAATTTTGTCATACCTTCGAGTATGTGTCTTTTATACAAAATCCAGTGTTTAATCCACAGAAGTGTTTGTGAGTAATCAGTGTTTTGTTTCCATGACGTGTTCATATCATAATCTGATAATGCTGAACTTGTTTGTTTTTTAATTTTAGCGTATGGCAGGAGCTAGTCATACGCTCATCCGAGGGGGATGATGTATTGTATTTAGCATCTACCGCAACTGTATGGGTTTTAGTGCCTAGTTTCATGAGAAGTAATAAGAGAGAAGTACCACGAGTTTCGTCTTCGGTTTTATTCTGTGGAATCCGTCCTAAAAACCACCCCGCATATCAGGGATACGAGGCCCGGGGTATAATCCCCGCTCTGATAATGCAACTGCCACTTATCAGAAGAGCTTGCAGTATGTGAACCCCAAACTTAAAGTTGTACCCCAGATCATAGGCATTGCAAAGTTCGTTCCAGGCGCAGGTTTGACGTCCGCTTCACACGTGTATTTTTGGGTGTGTACACTCAAGGGACAAAAGGGACAAATCGACTGCTTTGCGCCGTTATGACCCTGTTTTTTTCCAAAATTGAAAATTACATTAAATCTCATGGCAGTAAGCTTATGTGCCAGAAAAAAATGCCCTCCGAGTATAAGGGGCGCGAACTTGGCGAAGTACAAGTACAACCACTGCAGGAAGAGATAATCAGCTGGATTCCACTTCTTTTTTGTTAAACTAAGCTCTCACTTAATCCATCAGATGCCAGTGCCAGGTGTGACACACAAGGCATCAGCCCCAGATGCATGCTGAGACCAAACTACTGCAACCAGATACACAAACCTTCCAATTTGTATCGAGGCAGAGTCCTAAGAGAGCTTTCTTATTAGTTTCGATACCAGTAGGCTGCTTCACATTTGATACCACCTAGATTCAGCAAACGGTCAAAAATCAGGCAAAAATATTCAAGTGTTTTGCAAAGTTTGCGCCCAATATACTCCGAGGGAAAGATTCCCAGGCACATAGCTATTATAGACAATTAATGTACTTTTAAATTTTAGAAAAAAAATCCAGGGTCAAAACGGCGCAAAGCGGTCTATTCGTCCGCTGAATGGATAACACCCAAAAATGTATGTGTAAAGTGGGACGTCAAACCAGGACCTGGTGTGATCAACAGGGAATCTGAGACGAAATCAGGGAAACTGAGACGATTTAGAACTCAGTGAATGAACTCGCGCCGTTTTTTTTCGCCGGCGCGGTTTTGGTGTGAACGACCTGCCCTGAGAAAGAGGTTGCTTGTTCGAGGATTTCACATAATATTTATTTATGATGATGTCATAGAAATAGGCTGCAGACTGAGCCCCAGTCCTCTTTTTTCTATCCATCCTCTCATTCCTCTTCCGATTATTTCAACATGGCCGCGATGTCAGTGGATGTACCAATATTTCGCTATCTGGAGAATTGCCGGCAACCAAAAGATTATCACTTGTAAATATCATAAACAACATCACTCGAATGGAAAGTTGGGCTAGTGTCTTATAAGAATGTAATCGGCAAGGTTTGTGCATCATCGAAAGTCTTCTGACCTAATTTTACACCATGGGCCGATAGCGACTGCGACTGATTTTTCAAGCGGGGGGGGGGGGGGGGATAACATTATTCAATTGTTACAAAATATTGCACGCATACTGGTTCAGGAAAAATCAATCTCTGCCTCTCTACAGAACATACATCATCCTTCCTCCACTCAAAATACTTCAGCACACCATGATAGAACCGCAGTAGTGATCCCTGCTTATACCCGTTTTAGAGTTTTCCTGACTTCAGTCGCTTTGTCTATGTCATTAGGATTGTACTTGTAATTCTTACCGTGTGAGACGACCAAATAAGTTTCAACATGATAGTGTAACTTACGCAACTTATCTTCGAGAAGGTCATCGGCAGATGGTCGATCTTTAGGGACCAAAATGAAGGTCTTCTTGAGGAAATCTTTCACATCACCAGGAACATTTTCAGCAACGGGAGGAGCCTCACCATTTCCAATCCTAAACGTCAGATTTCCTGCATTTCTAGACTCACTCCATGGACGAGTTCCCTTGGCCATTTCCAACACAACACAGCCAACGCTCCTGTGGATAGGATACACACTTGATTTAGCATCGGGTGAATTATAACACCATACATAAAATTTAAAAGGCGATCATGTTGCTGCCGTGTGGCTATGGCAGAGTTGTTACATTGACACTTGTCTATGAGGAAGATCAGTGGCGTAGTGGTTAGAGCACCGGGCTCATAATCAGGATATCGTGGGTCAACCTCGTTTACCCGAGGTCATTTCGTGCTCCTATACATGCTTCCCAAAATTGGTGGCTTGCATTGGAACTAACTTTTTCCCCCTTGTCCGTCATTAAAGGCATTCAAGTGTGTTGGTCAACCATGACTATCTCCTTTGTCGCTCCACCATAAGGCCTAGTTTCCCCTTATGACATCACTATTTCGGACACTCAGCGCCCCATTTCTGGAAAGGTGTATAGTCACTTGCACTGCACCTGGTATCATGTTGAGTTAAAACATATTTGATTGGTCAAAGAATAACGTTTGACATGCAAATAAGATGTAAATAATGATTTGACACTTGGCATATTCATGGCATATTGAATCGTTGAAAAGGGCGACTTATCAGTCTACATAACCATTTACCCTAATGCGATCACAAATCATATGACGGCATAATAGAACTTCATGGGCACGGATAATATGAGCTAATGCTGATATAAAAAATCAATTTCATCTACAAGAAAATTGCGTCATTTAGTCGGGCCATGCGGGAACTCCAAGCAAAAAGAACCGAAGAAGGTGCACGTGTCACAAATGCCAAATCGGGCGAGCGCTGTGAAAACATTATTTCGAAATCCCTTTTGATAATTTATTTTCATATCTAAGTATAAGGCTTCTTTATCTGTATTCACCTTGAGATAATTGCTCAATTTTACAATTATTTGGCCGGCTGCAAACAGTTTTAGTCATGATGAAACAATGCTGACAGGTAGGGCCCGAATAGATCAGATCAGAGGTTAGACATGCTACGTCACCCACAGATTCTGGCGATGACGCGGCATGTGTCGTATAGGTGTTTCCAGGGAATACGGTGAAGCCCTTTTGAATGCTAATCAATTAGACCCCAGATGTAGAGGTTGGTCGTGGGGTCGATTCTCGGAAGGGTAACCGCTGTTTCATCTTTGTGTCCATGAGCAAGGCATTTTAACCTACTTGCTTTTCTCCACCCTGGAGTAAATGGGTACCTAGCTTGCAGAGATGGCAAACTATGAATGTTAGTCCTGAGCGCTGTAAAGCTGCAGCTCGGACCTGTGATACTCCAACAGAGTAGAGCTTGGATCATGAATGTGAACCAGCGGACAGTCATGACAGTGCCCACATGTATAACCATAGCAGGGGCTTGTGGTATTAGCTCACCTCTGAGAGGTGAGCTAAGAATAGCAAAATTTCGTTTGAACAAGGGGTGGGTGAGCTTTTGCTATGGCGAAGTGTCTGTTGTCGGGGCACATTTCGTAAACACTGGGACTCTATTAACTTGAACATTGGTAAATTTATCAATTAACCCTTTTGCAGAGGGAATTGTCCTATAATCTTTACATTCATCATGATCTTGACAGCCGTGTTTTGTCTGTTGAAAACCATAACTGTATACTGGAAATTTGATATACCTATTTCTAAGGCCTATGCAATGCCTACACAACAAATAAAGTTAAAGTTATGAATAGAAAAAGAGAGAATGTAAATAATATTAAAAAAAAACATTGTGTACCTTTTTAGCTCACCTCTTAGCAGAGGTGAGCTTATCCCATACCGTGGCGTCCGTCGTCGTCGTCGTCGTCGTCGTCGTCGTCGTCGTCGTCCGTCGTCGTCCGTCGTCCGTTAGCAGGGCACGTTTCGTAACTGTTAGAGCTATTGAGTTGAAACTTGGTACACATGTACCCTTATGTAATGACACCTTGGAGACCAAGTTTCGGTCCGATTCGTTTCATGGTTTGGCCACCAGGGGGCCAAACGTTAAAAGTGAAAATATGAAATATCTCCCTTAATAGTAGTCGGGAAATTTAAAAAAAAAAAATTTGGTAGGTACTTCTAGCAAAGGTGCATCATATATCCTCCGGATTTTTGATTTGACCTCCTTTTCAAGGTCACAGAGGTCAAATGGTGTAAATTGGCCGTTAGGATGTAACGATGGCACGTTTCTAAACTGCAATGACTATTGATACCAAATTTGGTACACATTTACCCCTTAGTCAGGTGATCTCAGGGACCGAAGTTTGGTCCAATATGATTCACCACTTGACCACCAGGGGGCAAAATCCAAAAACCTTAAAAATGTGATTATTCCTTAACTTCTTGCCCGATTGCCACCAATTTTATATCATGGGTACATCTAACTACCATACAGTATATGTCACCCAGGTTTTTAATTTGACCTTCTTGTCAAGGTCACAGAGGTCAAATGGCGTAAATTCGCCGTCAGGCCGTAACTATGGCACGTTTCTTAACTGCAATGACTATTGATCACAAATTAAGTACACATGTACCCCTTGGTCAGATGATCTCAGGTACCGAAGTTTGGTGCGATCTGATTTGCCGTTTGGCCTCCAGGGAGGGGGCCAAATCCTAAATTCTTCAAAATGCCATTATTCCTAGTAATGACTTGCCCGATTGGCACCAATTTTATATCATAGGTACATCTAATTCTAACAACCATTCAATGTTTCACCCGGGTCTTCTTTGATTTGACCTACTTTTCAAGGTCACAGAGGTCGAATGTTTTGTAAATTGGCCATTTTGGGGAAATTGTAATTGCTTGGACCTACATCAAACCTAACACTACATGACACAATACCATGCTCTTTATCCATCTTTCCTCCACATGAGGTGAGCACAATGGCCCTGGCCATTTCATCATATGATAGAGCTAACCCAAACCATGACCTTTGATTTTGATGCTATTGCTAACCCCAACCATTTTCCATACTTTTCATGCTGCAGCTAACCCCAACAAGTCAAGTGACCCTTATTTTTGATGCTTTCGCTAACCCGAACCGTGACACTTAGTGTTCATGAATAGCTATTACGGACTCACGCTATTGCTAACCACAACCATGACCCTTCCTTCTCATAATGCTATAGCTACCCCAACCATGACCCTTGTTTTTGTTGCTTTTGCTGACCCTAACAATTACCACAGCCTTTCACTATGCTGTAGCTAACCCCAACAATAACCCTTCCTTCTCATATGATATAGCTAACCCAAACCATCACCTATACTTTTTCATGCTACAGCTTACCCCAACAAGTCAACTGGCCCTTAATTTTGATGCTATCGCTAACCCAAACTGTGGCACTTAGTTTTCATGAAATAGCTATTGTTATGGACTCGCCTGTGAAAATAAATGAGGTGGGTATACTTTTTAGCTCACCTCTTAGCAGAGGTGAGCTTATCCCATACCGTGGCGTCCGTCGTCCGTCGTCGTCGTCCGTCGTCCGTTAGCAGGGCACGTTTCGTAACTGTTAGAGCTATTGAGTTGAAACTTGGTACACATGTACCCTTATGGAATGACACCTTGGAGACCAAGTTTCGGTCCGATTCGTTTCATGGTTTGGCCACCAGGGGGCCAAACGTTAAAAGTGAAAATATGCAATATCTCCCTTAATAGTAGTCGGGAAATTTTGAAAAAAATATGGTAGGTACTTCTAGCAAAGGTGCATCATATATCCTCCGGGTTTTTGATTTGACCTCCTTTTCGAGGTCACAGAGGTCAAATGGTGTAAATTGGCCGTTAGGATCTAACGATGGCACGTTTCTAAACTGCAATGACTATTGATACCAAATTTGGTACACATTTACCCCTTAGTCAGGTGATCTCAGGGACCGAAGTTTGGTCCAATATGATTCACCACTTGACCACCAGGGGGCAAAATCCAAAAACCTTAAAAATGTGATTATTCCTTAACTTCTTGCCTGATTGCCACCAATTTGATATCATGGGTACATCTAACCATCATACAGTATATGTCACACAGGTTTTTAATTTGACCTTCTTGTCAAGGTCACATAGGTCAAATGGCGTAAATTCGCCGTCAGGCCGTAACTATGGCACGTTTCTTAACTGCAATGACTATTGATCACAAATTAAGTACACATGTACCCCTTGGTCAGGTGATCTCAGGTACCGAAGTTTGGTGCGATCTGATTTGCCGTTTGGCCTCCAGGGAGGGGGCCAAATCCTAAATTCTTCAAAATGCCATTATTCCTAGTAATGACTTGCCCGATTGGCACCAATTTTATATCATAGGTACATCTAATTCTAACAACCATTCAGTGTTTCACCCGGGTCTTCTTTGATTTGACCTACTTTTCAAGGTCACAGAGGTCGAATGTACTGTAAATTGGCCATTTTGGGGAAATTGTAATTGCTTGGACCTACATCAAACCTAACACTACATGACACAATACCATGCTCTTTATCCATCTTTCCTCCACATGAGGTGAGCACAATGGCCCTGGCCATTTCATTAACGTATTTATGCCATTTTGTGTACCTTTTTTCCCAGTACCTTTTTTCCGGTACGTTTACTTCCGGTACTTTTATTAGCTACGCTGGGCATAAGCTTATGCCCAGCGTAGCTTATGCTTTGGCTCTTTTTGATAGGGGGGCTGGAAGAACTACTTTTCTGCAAAATAGCTAAAATCTGCTCAGTTTCAGCAGCACATGTGCCAGGATGTCACTATTCTGAAGCATTATTTCGATAGGCTTTGCAATTTACAGGAGAAAAACTAAAAGCACCGTAATTATGATTTATAACTTAATTAATAGATTTTATCGTCTGCTCAACCGCTGATCAAATGTAAATAAAAACCACGATTCAGCCTGTTTTTATGATACACTGACCTTGCTGCACATAGGGATATGTCGAAGCATTTGTAGCCGAGGTTGGATTCTGCATGGGCTTGCTCACAATTGGGTCATAATCAGCCGGCGCACAGAAATGTAATACAAAAATGTAGTTCTATATGAGATCGTCGCAACTTGCACTTGGAATGTGATATTTGCTCCTTTTTTTCGATTGTCAATGTAAGTATGCTTTTATATTCGACGTGTTGGCCATTATTTTGCCGAATTTATTTATGAAACCTTACAATATACGAAGCCTTATCACTAGTATTGCGCCATCCCATCCTAATACATCAGGGCCTTCAATGTGGTTCCTGACGTCACACATTTCGAAGCCCTGAATACCTCAGCTATCAGCTGTCTCTGGACAAGCGAGGTGAGAGAGTTTTATTTTCTTGTGCTTTATCTTAGATTTGCTACTAGTAGGCCTATTGTCAATGGCAATTGTGTTATTTCTTGAATCATATTGTAGTCAATCCCTTGGATTACTCACATGGGATTACACTGCCGGTCCTCCAGGTTTCCTTTGGTTAAATTTGTCCAGCCAAATTTGCCTACATGAAAGATGGCCAGCATAGTAATGTGCATGTCCATGCGAACGATTGTTTACCTCGCATGCAAATATTTCGGCCTGCTCGTTGCTGATTGGATAATAGGATATTAGTAGCCCCGCGTCATGCACGACGTCACACGATATTATTAAATCATTAGCGGACTGATATCCGAGTTCTTCAGAAGTGATAAAGGGCTGTTTGTTTATTTGAGGAAGATGCGTTTTAAAGTGTCCAAACATGTAATAAATTATTTGAAGACGGTTTGTGTGTTTTTATTGACATTCGGTGCATTTAACGCAGCAGTTTAAGTTACGTTGATGTAAAGTAGTGCCGAGTAGAAGTTTTTGCAACGGGCCAAATTAACTGCGCAGAATCGCTAGAATAAGAAACTGGAGAGGTGAGAAGAATTTATGTTCTTGTATTCATCTTGATTTATTTACGGCTTTTGCCTGTGGCAAGTGTCATTTCTTGAATCATATTGTAGAACAAATCTCTTAGATTACTTCCATGGCAAGACGCTGGCGTTTTCTGCTTTCTTTTCGTTTAATATGCGGAGTCAAACGATCACAAAGTTTGTTTTTTTACATGAATATCAAAATGGCTGCACCCATGATCGATCGGGCATGTCTCTTGTAGGCCTATTGGCTATTGTCATGTTTGCCTCACGGGTACGGTACGGTGAGCAGGGTGTTGAAAAGGGTCAGGGTATTTTTCAATTTATATACAGTGAGCCATTCATTACAAACAGAAAAAAAGACACAGTTCCACAGAATCAAGAATGTACCGATACTAAATGCGACTCCTCTTGTTCAGTTCTGTTCTTGTCTTTTCAGTTTTCAATCACCTCATCATACTCATGACCTGGTAGTCAAAATCATAGTGGAAAAAAGGTGAGACGTTTGTGGCACTGTAGGCTTAGGCCTGGGGGAGGGGGGGGGGGGTTCACTCTTGAATCATAACATGTGTAGTACATCAGCGTACGAAAAAATGTGAGTAAGGGATTGATTTTTTCGTTGCATCAGCCGGTCCCGCGTGGGGCACTATAACTTAAGCCCCCTATTTTGCCATGAACCCCGCAAACAACCCACGAGAATCAATAAGATAAGAATACACCAACTCCCTGCCGAGAGCCTCTCTTTGTAACTACATGTAGTGTCCCCAAATATTACCTCAGGGATCAAGTCCCATCCTCAAAGACGTTCTGCCCCACCCCCCCCCCCCCCCATTAGACGTTTCCCGCCACTGTCTGCCACTCTGGCAACAAGAAGCCTAGGAGGAGAATGGAATCGACCTATGAGTCAAGTAAAAAAATCGGTCAAGTTTGTTTCTACTTCACTTCTCATCAGAATGACCTTGTATTTTCAGGTACCAAGGTTTCTACAAGTTCAACTACTGCACTAACACCAAAAAAAGATCACACACAAAATCAGATGCAAGGGTACCTACACCAGGAGAGAAAAAATTCATCACATTCGAGCTTCAAGTACAGCAGGACCAGTATTGCCATGGCATTACCTTTGATCCCGACATCTTCAGGACTGTTATGTTAACACTTATGCAGGAAAAAAATCCAGTCATGATTGAAAACTACAATTTGATTCCATCTCGTTTGAATCCAGGTCAACAAGATCTCAAACTCACATCCAAATCCAAAATGACTCCAATATCCCACCAGCTGCATTATGAGCACAAACCACCCACACCGTTTACAACAGAACTTGAAAAAATTGCCACCATTTCACCAAATACTAAAATCAATGTTCAAGTTGTCATTCTTGGTGAAAACCCAAAATGTGGAACTAAAACTGTCGCCTCTGGACCAATAAGAATGCAAACAAAGTATGTTGCTGATGACACTGGTATCACTAACCTGTCCACATGGGACAAAAATATTGATCAGCTTCAGGTCAATGACACTTACAGGTTGGAAAATGTGTCTGTCAAATTCTTTGAGAAAGAAAAGCACCTGTCAACTACACCACAAACCACTATCACTAACATTCCACCATTAACCAATTATGTCAAATTGGAAACTGCAACTATTCAGGCCGAAATTGTTGCCATACAAATAACAACAAAATATCAGTGTCTATCATGCAGTCACCCAAATGCTTTCATCTCTAATACTGGCACAAGATGTCGTTGTGACCATTGTGGCAACCAGCAACTTGCACTTAAAGCCAAGAAAATCTTCCAGGGCGATGGCACATTTCAAACACAAACTCAGGAAACTTACAAACTTGCATTCAGATCTGATACTTTGGACGAAATTCTTGATGCTATCAAAGCATCCACAGCGTCATCCACATCAGAACATATGAGATGCCGTCAGCTGAGCATATTGAGTCATTCCTTCTTGAATACGATGACAACTTCACCGTCACATACTATCCTAGAATGAATATAATCTCCACTCTCACAACCAGTCAATAAAGCAGCAACCTGTACCTTTCTACATGCAAAATAGCCTGAACAGTTAACAACATTTTGCATCACAGGCCTCCATCGTTGTAAGAGGGCAACCAGCAAAATTACTCGACATGTCTACATTTCATTTTAGCAATTCATAATCTTGTCATAGCAGTTATTGCTTCAGTGTTATATTATCATCATGCATACGCATTTGTAATCTTCAGCATTTTAGATCATTAGTGTTACTTTATATATTACATTTCATAACTGATCTGTGTTTTTAACATTACTGATTTCAATCATTGCGAATACTTCCTGTAGCTGTAGTATTACATGTATCCTTGGAAAGGCATCATTTCCAATCATTGTACTCACAACTTCATCACTGCTGTTATTTCATATGTTCTCATCTATCATTTCAATCATTGGAAATATTTCATTCTATATCACCCTTGCTTAGATATAATTCTGTATCAATCCATCTCGTAATTTCAATCATTGCGAATACTTCCTCTACCTGTAGTATTACATGTATCCTTGGAAAGGCATCCTTGGAAAGGTATCATTTCCAAACATTGTACTCACAACTTCATCACTGCTGTTATTTCATTTTTGATTACATTAATTTTACCTATGATTACAAATCAGAGTATGTTAATTTCAATCAGTTGCTGGACACCTACAATTATTTTCAATAAATAAATGTTAACTTTACACATCTGCTCAATTCCTTCTCATTTCTTAGCAGATTCTTGATTTAGCTCAGGAACTGTCACATTACCACATGTGTCACATTGGCACATGCTCAATACTCCTTCGACAACTTTCAATGGACACAACGGTCGCCAAAAGTTCAAACAAAGTTTCTTTCAATATCTGCCAACCATTGTGATCATTCAAAGCACTATTATATCATTTCGCAAAAACCTATGCAGTGATTGGACATCA
The DNA here is from genome assembly GCF_910592395.1 of Lineus longissimus. Classification (NCBI taxonomy): domain Eukaryota; kingdom Metazoa; phylum Nemertea; class Pilidiophora; order Heteronemertea; family Lineidae; genus Lineus; species Lineus longissimus. Next base: position 7,078,089 of record NC_088321.1, read on the forward strand.
ATGTCATTTCATACTCAACAGAACAAAGTAAAACAAGGTGTCTGCTGAGCTCTTTCAAGATTCTTTAATCCCATCCAGTAATTTAGTGACACACTCCCAAACCTAATGTACCGGTAGAACGAATTTCTTGCCCTCACAGGATGCGACCCATCCTCTTGCAAACAGGGTCAAACATGACTCCTCATCATTCATAGCCCACACAAGTATTGCATGTCTGCAACAACATATGCTTGTGTGCAATGTATGTCTGTATGTCTGTGGAATAAAAAATCTCGCATCAATCAAGTCAAAAAGTCCAACCTCTTTCCACAATTGCTTCCGGCAATCACCTGCAGTATGGCTTCACAACGAGAAAAATGCATTGGCTTGCTAGTCTCTGTAATGAGCACATGGCAGAGACTAGTGGCGAGACTCCATACAACCCATTTACTACATACCAGCAATGTACACTGGTACAACAGTGGTACCTCCTACATTTTCTGCACCACATTCCCCTCATCAAGCAGAATGTCTAATTATTCCACCAGCGGAGCTATCCAGGCCGTCAGGCCTCTAGTTTCCTGTACTTTTATTTCCCGGTACTTTTTTCAGTACCTTTTTCCTGTACCTTTATTACCTAGATTCAGTCAACAGACACCCCATACCCCCCCCCCCCCCCCACACACACACACCCATACTCAGAACAAACAAACGCCCATCCCTTCCCGCTACCTTCTGGATACCAGGATATTGGTATAAAATCTGTGGAACGGGCTGGAGCAAACGGAATGGTTGCCAGCAAGACTTGGCATGTGAGGTAGCTCAACTCTCAAAGCAAACCCACTGGAGTATGCCAGCAAGACTTGGCATGGGAGGTAGCCAAATCCTCAAATTTCTAGTCTAAGGGACAATAATGCTAGCAAAGCTCAGTATGAGAGGTGGCCGGCCATATCCTCTTGGGAAAGCTCCTTTGCAGAATGCTAGAACAACTTAGCATGAAGGTAGTCTAACCCTTCCCTGGCAATGCATCAGTGGCTATCTGATGGCGGCTCTTGTAACTATAGGCCTCACGAGTCAGCCTGTTGGGCCTATACTATTTTGCACTTTGTTTGCGAGTGTGCTTCAATTCAGAAAGGATAAATTATGTGGTGATTATGTGGGAGATATCAGTGAGCGTAAGTGTTTTGCTTTGAATTATGATGCTGTAGAAATGTGTAAGTACTGTAAATAGTTATGAGCTCAGTCTATCATTAAAACTTATTAATTAGATATGAAGTCTTAGCCCTCTGTTTCTTAGTTCCTTGGTCCATTAGAATAAGATTGGTGTCAGATCAGTGGTGACATCGTACTTGACGAACTAGTTAATTTCGTCAATATTTGGATGCCCAGGGTTGTGACATTTATTGTCTTTGTTTCTTTAATGGTGACGCTTTACCGCTCGACCCGGTTTTACGCTACAGTAGAAATAAGTGTAATTGGTAGCCTAAATTAGGCGTAGGGCTACAAAACCTCATCCACTTATTCATAGAGCTACATCAATACAAACATATCAACAGAAGTGTTGCTATCATCTAGAAATAACAATGAGCAAACCCACATCGAGTACCATAGAAAAGGAAATATTCGCTGTTGAATCTGCCTGGGCTTTCAATTTTTTTTCTGTCATCTTCTGAGCGCTTTGGTAACCATAGTGACAGGTCCTTACTGACACTGTCCGAATCCCCACACCCACGGTGGTCAACATACACGATTAATTCAGTGCGAAGCAATGATCTATCACTTTTCTCGAGCAGACGAAAATTTGGTACAAACTCTGCACAATCCACTCCGTTTCGCGCCTTAGAAACTACCGTCATTGTGAGAATAAGTCCATTTTTAAGTGTTCCACCCACACAACGTTCTTGCGTAATTTGAAATAGGCGAATTATTACCTCATAGCCGCGATTCCCTTGGTGAAACATGTAACTGTCCACTAGAAATCATCCCTGCAATCGAAGTTCGATAATATCTGACTGTGGACTATTCGAAGGACCACGCTATATGTCTGCTACGCTGTGTGTTGCAAATAGGTATTTCATTTCCTATCATTTAATAGGATGATATTGGAATATCAAACTGGCACATCACATCAAGACGTATCCGGATGAACACCGACAAACATACGGATGCACGACCTTTCGGGTGTACGGATTAACAATACTAAAACACGTGAAATATCGTTATAGGGCACACTTCAAACGTAGGTTTCCCGTTTTAGACGACGGTATATGCGATTTGTAGAAAGTCGTTTTTCATGGTTTATCAGTCTACTAAAAGGTCTACCTTTTGCAGTACCGTATAGTGTCGTTTAAATCAGCCAGTATTCCTTGAACCTTACAAGTGTTTTGGGGTTCTCGAAACGTATTTCCGCCTTCAAGGGACCCTCCCTTTAATCTTGGTGATGACCCGGGTGCAGCAGCGAGGCTTCTCTACTTGAGTCAATTGCTATGTGGTAAGAGTGCTGCCATTTAATCACACCCTTTTGTTTACCTTACGTCATCAAGAGGCAGAATGTATTGAAAACCACTGGTCATACCAGGATGATTTATATTATTGGAGCTAAAATGTTGACCAGAGGCAGAGGCAGAGCCGAGGTTTTGGCCAAAAATTTCAGCCCCGCCATCGCAATTTTTGGTGAGACAATCAACGCCGACAGTGAGGTATCAATTTCTATTCTAAAATATATCAAATTCAACAACGGTTTTTAGATAACAGCGTGGTTTTTGGATGGTTTTTGAGAGCTTTCACATTTTGCACCAACCCAAGCGGTACCGCTGAATTCAAAACGAGACTTCGTTTGCGCATAGTGCATTTACACTGTAAAGTGCGGTTCGTTCTAAATCCGGGTATCTTAGAATTCGCTACTATACTTCCCAGACAATATTTCGACGTCCCCTAGTTTCTTTTCCATCCAACCATGCCAACAGTTAATTGATGAAGACACTTGACCGAAAATCTTTTATTTCAGTAACTCGTCACTGACACCCTGCAGAAGGTTATAGATTACATCATTTAAAATGATATTTGCATTTGAAATAATATTATCAGTGCAGTGCCCTAGTAAGCGCGCAGCGCCTTTAGGTTGGGGGGGGGGGGGGAAACCCCCCAAACCCCCTGGTTGGGAACCTGCTATAGTTCCTTCCGCCAATTTTTTGTTTTGATAGACAGTTTTCTCCGTGTATCGCATTAGCAGTAACTCAACTCCATCGTCATAATAGCCGGCAAAGAAATGGAAAATGCCCCCCCCCCCCCCAGGTGTCCAGACTATCGTAGTCTGGCACTCTGGCAGATTCTAATGTAAAGTGCAAGCTCTATTGAACTCGCGCAACTGTCGCCATGGAGAGCCCCACCCCCGTCCTTCTGACATGTTTTAGCCAGTGCATTGGGGGGCAGGCCCCTCAAACCCCCTATTGGCCTCTCAATAAGTCCTTCTGAGCTGCTTACTCTGGGGCACTTGAGTGGATGGAACCTCCAAACCTTCATGATGGTGCAGTCCTTTGACACGTTTAACCCAGAGCGAGGAAGAGGTACTCCTTCGATGGTACCCTAACTGCAACCCTCAACCATCATTACCCTTCCTTTTTACTGGCATGATATTGGCAAGACTACCAAGAGGTCGTACTGGTGGCTTCCTTGAGACAATTGCTTGTGGTCGTACCTGGGCAACCAATTCAAGGGGTCAGGGATCAGGTTTTCCCCCACCAACATGTTGCCGAATGGTTAATGCATAAAAAATTGGTTGGAAAGGGTTTTTGCAGGCCAAGAGACTTGAAGACACTTGACTCTTGAGGAACACCAGACTGATGAACAAAGAACCTGAGGAACAAAGAACCCTCTTCATACCTGGGAGCATAAAAAACCTGCTAGCGAATATTGATTATTCTTTAGAAAAAACCAGAAGATCTGCAAAACCAATGGTACCCCATAAAAACATACATTCCTCCTTAAGGTGTCTTCGGATCCCACCACGGCCCATGTGGAATTCGTTCAAAAGATTTATTGAAATCTCAAAATAAAATTTTTTTCTCGAAACGCCTGCCCGTCTTTTGCTTCATTATTTCGGGATTAAATCAATTTTAAGCATCTTTTGGATATTATCACTAAAGTATCAAAAATCAAAACACATATTGTCGTATCTGACAGTTCTTGCGTTCTGGGTCTGGTCTCTAAAAGATCCACTCTAAACGTTGAATAACTGAATCAAGAAATACAGTTTAAATCTAATCAAAACTTTGTTCACTTTGTACATTAAAACCTACACTGCCTCGGATGCTTCCTGCACCTACGGCGATCCATTCACAACTCCCGCACAACGTACACGTGCCAATATTTACAAACAGAGAGACGTCACCTGCGCCTCGGCCAATCATGACGCGAGGACAACAGATGACATGACGTAACGACAAAAAATGTAAACAGTGATGCGAGACGAAGAAAGGCCGTAGATATGCTTCAGAAAAACTATGTTTAAACTATAAAGACTGGGAATTATAAAGAAATGAACACACAGGTTTGATTCTACATTGCAAGATGAATCAAACCTGAGGCTACGTTTAGAAATAGAATAAGAATGACGGTCGTAATCATCGACGGAAGACGGGGTAAAAGGCGAATCTCAGCGAGAATGTACAGTGAAAATATACACGCAGAAACCGCGCTACAATGAAAGCTCTGAATTATAAATACGGCGACAGAAATACATTTACAATATATCAAAACCTAACCAGAGAGTACAAATACATGCCTCCCGCAAGTTTGCATTACCGAACTTATCTTAAACTGAAGTTAGGAGAGAAAATAGAAGTGCGTCTGCACTGTTTACTTACATAAATTAGTTACCGGAAGAATCCCTTCCAAATATGGTCACACGTCGTAATGACGACGGAAACAACTGGTTTTCCCCGATCTCTGGCATTACAATATGTCGGGGGTAACCCCCCAGAAATTGAAGTTTGATTAAAAAACAGTGAGAATAATCGTGTGGTTCTCTCTCGGAGCTCAGAATAGTCGAGTTGCTTCATTCGCGCGTTTATCTCTTCTGGCGGCCATTTCAAGTCAAATTTAAGCCATTTGAAACGAATCCATGGACTTGAGAAACATTGTTTACATTGGATACGTCGTATGCACGTTAACCATAGTAGCGCTTCGCAGAAAAGCCTTCTGCTGCGCGCTTATCATTATATACAAGATGGCTGCCACGGCGGTTGTTTCGATTAGCCTGCTATGATAAAAAGATGTTTATCTTGGAAACACCTTGTCTCCTATTGACTGGATGATGAGGAGACATACGTCGTACATTATAGAAAAGTGAGGTATAGGTGTTGTTCTTTTGAAGGAAGTTCCATTCCTACTTCTTTGGAGAAATAGTGAGGGAAGTTTTTTCCCTGAATGTGAACAGGACTTACATACATGTACATTGTATATACTATATATGCGTGTGTGCATGTGACACGAAAAGAACAACAGTAGTCACCATCGCCGAAATTCCGTTCCGCTCTAATGGCTTCGAAAACAATAACCGATCACTTTTCCGGGACCACAGAAACACCGAGATAATCTGGTGAAAAGTGTAAAGGAAAACAGCGTTCCCCACAGGAGGGATTAGGAAGTCCTGACCTGAAAATGACACGAAGAGAGGGAGATCATGTTGACAAGCACGTCGAATCGGGGGAACCAGAACGCGCCGAGAATGATGCTGGGTCTTCTGGGAAACAACTAGATACCGCCCCACAGGAGGGAGATACTGGCCTACTAATTATCGATGATCCTGTATTGGCATACATTGTATTTGGACAGCAAACGGGTACGAATGATAATGTATGGAAAGCAGTGGTTGGTTATTACTCCGCTAGTCAGATTCGTGTTGCGAAAAATAAATTATGGGGAGCGAAACCTAATCTGTGTGATATAATAGGTGACTTGCAAGTGCGCAAGTCATCTTCTGCGAGGCCGGAGGAGGAGGCGAATACTAGTGATATCATTGCCGCACTGAGAAAGCTTGACAAAGTGAATAAAATGCCGAGAATCGTGATTTCGGCAACTAGGCTTGCGGAGATTCCACGATCCCCACCTGAGGAACTGAACAATATATCGTTGGCTGATAGATTATATAGTTTAGAACACAAAATGATTCAGATACAAGAGATGGTAGAAAAGTGTTCACATGACATGAGAGAATTAAAAGCAAATGCCGATAACAAACCACACAAATCATATGCCGAAACATTGAAGCATAAAGGTACTGACACTGACGATGAGGAGAGTGGTGCGATGCGTAGGCCGACTGGGCCGACTGTTGAGCCGGCTCGGTGTGAATCGATATGGGGCGATACCCAGACTATACGTAATACCGAAAGCGGAGTCACTGGCCAGATGACTTTCAACAGTATATATAGTTCGAAATCAGGATCTATGAGTAGGGGGCGGGGTTCTAGAGGTGCGCGTGGCCACGGGCGCACTAATCCGCCTATGCCCCAAAACGTATTAAGATTGAGGGGAAGTTGCCGGTCCCTGAGTGAAACGAGTGCGGATGATTCTGATGAGGAATATCGAGTATCCAGTTATGAACAGAAAAAGTTGAAAAGGAGAGAGAAATCACGACAGAAGGTGATCACAGGCATATCAGCTGCGAATTGTGGTTTCAAAGGTGCTTCTGAACCCAACAGGGACTTGTTTATTTTTCGGCTTGACCCTTCGACCGAGAAAGAGGACCTTATGAAACATCTCGCTGATAACAAGATTGAAATCAGGGGATTACAGCTAGTGTCGCATGCCAATGCTAAATTTAGATCGTTCCGACTAACTGTAGCGAAGTTCGAATTCAGCAGATTATTTGATGACGCATTATGGCCTGAAGGCGTACGTGTAGAAAGTACAATGTCCCTCCCAAAAAGGAGGATGAAAACACCGAGGACAAATCATGATATATTTGTTTCCAAAGAGTAGTGATAGAACAATCACCAGTACCCAACTCTTTCTTGTTAGTTGTATGATTATGGGCTTGCTGAACTTTACGTCGTACAATAGCAATGGACTCGGATCAGGGCGAGTTGAACACATGTGTGAACTGAACGCATGCACTGACTCTTTATAACTGCAAGAACATTGGCAGTTTGAAGAACAATTACAAAAACTTAGAGGTGAATTGGGTATCAATATGAACATTCATGGTGTTACTGGTATGAACGTTGAGCAATTGCTGGTTGGCCGGCCGCACGGAGGCGTGGCGATTGCCTGGGACAAAAGAATGGACGCGGTTGTTACACCTATACAATGGGTTTCGAAACGTGTATGTGCTATTGAGGTTAAAAGTTTGAAATTAGAAAACAAAGTTATATATTGTTAAATGTGTACATGCCGACCGGTTCGGGAGGCCACCAGAACCTTATAGAATTTAACGGCGTTCTGCGATACCGATACCTAAAAATAATAGGAAGTCTTTATGTTCATCAGAGAATTATAGAGGTATTTCTCTGAGCAGCATTATTGGCAAGATTCTCGATAACATCCTATTAAAGAAGTACAATTCTATTTTATCTACATCTGACTCCCAGTTTGGTTTTAAGGCTGGGATGTCAACGGCTACATGCAGCACTGTTGTGAATGAGGTTATAGAATATTACAATAGCTGCAAAACTGCAGTCTACTGTGTTATGCTTGATGCAAGTCGGGTCTTCGATTGTATTCATTTCATTAAATTATTTAGGGTATTGATGAAGAAAGGCCTGTGCCCTTTAATTGCACGACTTCTGGCCAATTTATATACAAATCAGATCATGCAAGTACAGTGGGGTGAGGTTTTATCGATGGAATTCTCAGTTAGGAATGGTGTAAAACAAGGGGGTGTATTATCGCCAGTATTGTTCGGTATATATCTTGACGAACTTTTAGATAAATTGGGTAAATCTGGGGTTGGCTGCCACATTGGCAGCATGTTCTTTGGCGCCTTTTTCTATGCAGATGATGTCATCATTTTAGCGCCGTCATTAATCGGGCTTAGGAAAATGTTGAAGGTTGCAAGTGAGTTCTTGCTTGAGTATATGATTTCTTTCACTGCGTTGAAAAGTAAATTTCTTGTATTTGGGTGTAATGATCCTCCAATCGAGGTGGTTTTTCAAGGTAATGCAATCAGAGTATCCCAAGAGAAAATTAATTTAGGGATACTTCTGGGTCATGACGTACGACGTAGGCGGATACAACTATGTATAAATGATCTTTATAAACGCACAAACATTTTAATGTCTCAGTTTAGATTTGGGTTGGTGATAAAGCTTGGAACCAGTGAAACCTTGAAACCAGTGATAAACCTTGGAATCAGTCCTAAAAATGCATAAAAACATTAAATAATGCCATTTGAACCTAAGGTGGTTACGAATCAATATTTGGAGCTTATTTTTACATGATCAGATCGGAATTTGACGGTAGTTTAGAAATAAGTCGCATATCCGATTCAATAATCTATATTTTAGAACAACCCAGTCATACCTCGCCTCCAGTGTACATTACTGACCTCCCAAATATAGGCATGCACGTCACGACACGCCCACCACAAACCCATAATATGGACCAATCAGCGCTCCGCTTACTACGCCACCGCACGGGGCCTAATTGAACTACGGAGCGGTGTTATCATACAGGGTGATACAGAGAAGATTGACTACATCATGCAGTACCGGCTGGCACTTATCCGTAGAAACGTAGATGAAGGTTTATTACCGAAGGTTTTAGCCGGGTTTGGAGATGAAAAATGTGAATAAATTCCTTCGCTGTGAGCGATTTCGTACATATTCATGTACACATCGAGGGATGTAGATATATTTTCATGATGTAACCAGTTCTAAGCGGACACATTTTGTAGTGATTCCCTTGTGCATGTTTGTCATATCTACTGAGCTTTATCAGAGCATTATATATACAAATGATTCTTCTAATAAAAACAAAAACGTTTTATTTTAGTTTATGGAATACAAAACAATCACAAAAGCTTACTTTCGCTTTCATCGAAGAGCAATAATTAGATACATGCAAATGGCGGCCTGTCATGAATATAAGTTTATTTTTAAACGACAACAACACATTTCCAATGCATTCAATGATGACGTCATCCTCCACAAAAGGTTGATTCTTGAACTACTGGCAAATTGCCATAAATAAAGTCAGCTGGGACGAGATTGGCAGTTGGGAGGGTATAAATCGTGGAAGGAACGTGCCCGATTTCATGCGGAACTTGCACAGTGATTCCACGGTTTAGTACTGACTATTCCAAGGTTTATCACTGGTTACATGGTTTCACTGATTCCAAGCTTTATCAACTACCTTAGATTTGCCAACGACAGCACAAGATATAGACTATTTAAAACCTTCTGTATGTCCCTATATGGATACCAACTATTAGACATGTCAAAACCGTATATGGAAGACCTCTACATCGCATGGCGTAAATGCATCAGACAGGTATTGTGTCTCTCTTACCGTACACATAATGAGCTATTAACAGATATCGTTCAAGATTGCTGTATTCAAAAACAATTGGAAAAGAGAATGGTGAAATTCGTAAGTGGCTTGTTTGTTGTAAAAAAACAAGTACACTCGGAAATGTATCCAGTTGATAGTTGCAGGCAGCAGTTCACCACTAGGGAAAACGTTTACCTACATTATTCATAAATATAATTGGAATAGGTACAATTTGGCACTTTTAGGATATATGTTAGATGAGGTTTATAAATTGCCAGGTCAAACGAGGGTGGGATGTCAAATTAGGGAGCTTTTAGAAATAAGGGATTAGGGGAGCAACTTTTTGTCGTCTACTGAAATAAAAATACTTCTAGATTTTTTGTGTACAATGTAAGTGTGAATACTTTGATTGATTTTGCTATAAGACTTGTAATACTAGGAGAGGTCATTGTGTAGAAAGTTATGACGAGAAATTGGTTGTCCTTTTGTTGGCACCCGCACAAAATGTTCATGCACGTTCACAATCTTTCTGTACTTATAGTACGAATAAACATATACTGTAGTTTCATGAAAATAACACCACTTCGGGATATTCAAGGCCCTTCCTCTTCTCTCGAGTCTATTCACCAGAGGTAACCAATGAGTGACTTCGCTGGCCCTTGTGATGGCTCAGCCGAGCTGTCACGGTTACGCTAAACCACTTATTACCGCAGCCCTATTGATTCAAAGTGTTGTGGGCCTACTGGTCGATGAGTGCGCATGTGGAATGACGTAAATGGTAAGGCCACTCGCCGACCGTTTATACAGGTTGTCTCATAAAACTGAAGCACCTTTTAGATTGATCCAAACCCCCCAAAACAAAAAAAGTCCTTTTTGAAACTCTGAAGAAAAATCTACAAATGCTTTCATTAGTAAAGCAAAGTGATATTCAGGCAATGATAGTAGTCACGAAATTCCGAAGAAAAACGAGGAGCTCATCCTCTGTTTTTCTACAACCCTCTTTTTTTGATTTAGACTCCCTAGGCCTACGTGGGAGAAAACAGAATCGTAGTTTCTAGGATTTGTGGTTTTCTTGAGGAATTCTAGGGCCTCTTAGGCTTATAAATGAAGCCCCACTGAGGGTACCCACATTGCAAACAACCTGTGCGACAATGGATGCTGTAGAGCTGCTGAGAAAACGACGCCGGCGCTACACCGTGACAGAAAAACTTGCCTACCTGAGAGACCAGAAGGAGGCACTGGTGAACGGTACGGTGCGCAGTATGAGAGAGTTCGCCGCCCACTATAACATCCCCTGGGAGACGTTTAGAAGGTGGAATCTCGAGGACCTCGAGCAGAAGCAAGAAGAAGGGCATGGCCCGAAGAAGACGGTGATGGAGCCCCGTGATCCGTTATGGCCACAGGTTGAGGACCAGCTTTACCAATGGCTGCAGCAGATGAGAGAGCATCGCCTCGCAGTCTCCGTTCTCGACATTCAAGATAAGGCGTTGGTAGTGTGGCAAAGCTGGTGGAATGAGTTAGCCCAAGATGTCAGAGAAGGGATTCAGCATTGTCGCCCTCCGCTATGGGATTTCAACGCATCCATAGGCTGGGTGGAGTGCTTGATGAAGAGACGCCACGTGTCCCTACGGAAGGTGAACAAAAATACAACGACCGTCCCCGCTGATGCTGCTGCAAGGATCCAGACCTTCCGAGATGCGGTTACTGGGAGCATCGATCGTCTTGATATACAGATGCGGTTCTTCTTTAACATGGACCAAACCTTTGTCCTGTTTGATATGAGAACCATGTACACGGCCAACACCAAGGCCATAGACGTCTAATCATCCAGGTCCAATACTAAGTTGGGATGCACCGTCACCCTCTGCATCGCAGCCTCTGGAGCAAAGTTGCCGGCGCACATCACCTTCCCCAGAAGAGGTTTCGTCCGGGTGTTTGCAGCCCTCCAAGACAACCCACCAGCAGATGTAAAGATTACCCTATCGGAAACTGGTTGGAAGAGGGAGGAAACGGCGCACAACTGGTTAGATGAAGTCCTATCACCCTACGTCACCGACAACGAGACCGACCAGTTCCTGTTAAACGTCGATCATTATCAGGTCCACCGGACAGAGAACTTCCGGACGAGAGTCCGCGACATGAGAGGCAGCCTGGATTACGTACCTGCTGGTTGCACATCCCTCGTACAACCGTTAGACGTTGCAGTCATGAAGTCCTTCAAATGTCACGTACGGCGACAATGGAAATCGTGGAAGAAGGACCACACGGACGAAAGAGGAGACTGCCCTCACATCGGCCTGAGAGACGTGACCAACATCATCAGAGATGCCTGGGATGGTGTTGATGAGGACGTTATCGTCAACTGATTTGAAGCATCGTTTTGACCAAGGCCAATCGAAGCTGGACCACATGCTATCTTGGAGGAAGAAGAGGAGACTGCCGTGGATGGACCAGAGTTCGTGAATGTAGTCGAGGAGGACATTGTGATGGACTTGAATTGACTGTGGGTGTTGTGAATGATTGTGGGTACGATTCTGAAAGCTGGACAATCTGATAATGTGTATCTTTAGCTTTGAAAAAAAATTGAATCGGGATTTGCATCGTTCTTTTTTATTCCTTCACTGATCACTTCGGACAAGACTGTACATTCAGAGGGATGTTCGGTTTTGTCTCCAGATATGTGACAGACAACTTCTCATTCTTACCAATTTCGCACTGCAAAGTATCTTTGAAAGCCCGACTGAGCTGGTAAGGGATGATAAGACCCGAAGACATGCTCCATTACCTCCCTGAGCAGTGCCTCACTTTGAAAGGGCAGGTCAGTCCCTAAAACCAGCAGAAGCCAATATGTCAGTTGGACTTTTTTCATGGACACCCTGTACACTATCAGCCATTAGCACTGGGACACCCTTTACACTACCAATGACGATTAGTTGAAAATGTTCTGGGACACTCAGTACAATGGCCAAAGACCCGATCCCATTATCCCATTCATAGGAGACCTACGAATCGGTTTCAACAACCCAAACAATAAGGATTGGACTCGAAACTGAAGCATATTGGATATGAGGCCTGGACAACCCTCTCTGGAATCCCAGCCAATGATCGGCCTTCTCAACAGCTCTGTTCGCCACCCTATGAGTTAGGGGCGGCGACACCGGCTGTTAATGAAGTGGTGTTATTTTCATGAAACTACAGTATATATATTTGGTAGAATATTGCTAGATAAATTGGACTCGATCAGTTTTGAAAGAGGTAGATGATCCTCATGCATGCGTTCACTTTCGTGCTTTACCTATAGAGCACCGTGCACCAATATGGGTAGACCCCCATACGCTTTCCTTAGTTCAGATTCTGGAGCTGATACATCATAGACTGGAGGCTTGATCGACAATTAGTGTTACAGTGCAGCATGCGCACATACTTAGGATGCACAGTGTAAATCATAGAGGCTGTAAGTCAATGAAAACAATTCACATTTCGAACATTTGTGAGAAGTAAGTCTACAAATCTACGAATTTTCTACGTTAAAGACGTGAATTCGGTTCATTCGTGAAGAATGGTCTCACGTGGTGTGTTCACTGATATTCGCTCTCCAATATAGACAGGAAAATATTTAATCAAAATGTCCTTAAAGAACGAGGAATTTACATAAAGTGTGTGATATTGCAATCCCAGCGTACACTAGATTTTATTCGGAAGGTGATAGAACATTGCTAAGCAGGGAATGAATCGTGTACGTTTTCCAAAGTGGCACTGGTGACTGTAGTGCACAAGTGGTCGAAGTGACAAAAAACTCACAAATACCAGTAGTTCGCATCGTGTCAACACCGTACTCGCGTTAGAAAAAATTCCCATCGTTAATTTCTATTTGTTAACGGTTTGGTATAGGTTTCAACACTAAAAATAATGGCCTCTAATTTGATAAACATTATATCATATCATTATTATACTCGAATTTAAAACGACCATCTTTTACTACTATTCCTTGTTTGAAGAAGAAATACTAGGAAAACAATGCAAAAAATTACTTTTGCTAATATTCATTTCAGCACAATTATAGTGATGCCCAGTCACCAACAAGGATTACGTTAAAGGTAAAACAATGGCCAGTGACATGTTCCCATCAAGTATAATGTACCCATGCGAAGTGCATACACAGAGAACAGTGGGGATGCAATAAAATTGCAACTAATTAGGAAAAGCAAATAAACGCAGTGCATTATTTTAGTCTTACCAGATATCTGTCTTTAAGCCATATCCCTTTTTCTCGTCGTCCTCACCCCTTGTTGCCTCCGGTGACATGTACTGAACTGTTCCTATACCAGTTGTTGTTGCTCCATGGGTCAGGCGACTGGCTTCGAGCTTCCTCGAGATTCCGAAGTCCGCCAGTTTGATAATGGGGTTGTCGAGGCTCAAAAGGACGTTGGCGGCTGAGTAAAATGATAATTGTTATTGCGTTGCTGCAAACAGGTGTACATGTAAGTGCAGAAATGATTTAGGATAGAAGACAATTATTATTAAACCCAGCTCGTCAATGTTGTAAGACTGGCTATTACCCATCATGACTGTGATTAGAATGAGATCACAGAAATATAAAATTAGTATTTTTGACGATAACACAAAAATATCATATTATTCAGAAAAAAAAGATAGCTGCCTGTCATCTCAAGTTGTATATGTAAGAGATGGAGGGGCTGAAAGTATCTAAGATTCCTGATATAGGATTAATTGATAAACATCTAGCACGGTGACTATTGTATGTTTTACACAGCCCTAAATCAAGTAGGACGTGCCGAAAATGTCTGTATCAAAAAAATCTCGTCATAAGCCGGCATGCAATTTCAATCACTTGATCGTTTATAACCGCGCAACCCCATATATTATTGCTAACTTCAGATTGGTTTAAGGAATTGATACTGAACTTGAGGCATTGATTGTCTCACCAAAACCAACGCGGCTTCGTTGGTGCATAGTGCATTTACACTGTAAAGTACGGTTCATTCTAAACCCAGGTGTTTTGGAAGGCTTACTGGACTTTGCGCAATATTTCGCCAAAAAAGTATTCTACGCAACGGTCCCTAGGTGACTTTCCTATTCATAATACACAGCCTGTCCATCCTAGATCGTGGTTACATGGGGAGTAATCGTTGTAAAATTAGGCCAAACGCAAAGACAGTTTACCCGGGTACCACTATGTTTACGATGCGAACAAGCCGTGTAAGTCATTATCAGCATTTTTTTCATTGAACATTTGCGGGTACAGCGTCACAGGGAGCAGCATTGAACGGTAAACAGGTTCACATCATATTCAGACAACAGCTTGTAACGGCCATACAGGAAACGATTCGTATCAACAAAACTACAGGCCGTATCGTCTGTTTCATGTTTTTTTGCATTACGCCCCCTGGTGCCAAACAAAGAATAATTTTGAAACGAAATTTGGTGTGAATTTGTAAACAAAGTTTTAAGTCCAGACCTCAAGCGGTTATGGGTACACACTACATTTATTATCAAATTGCTAATGCATTAAAAAGTTGAATTGGTCAAGTTTAGCGCCCCATAGATTTTTACCTGACGTGCCGATGAAAATCAATTTCAGGCAGATAATACAGCCCGGGGTTAGATCTTCAAACCATAGAAATTTTGTTGTGGGCTGACCGTGATGATTACCAGATTGGGGGTCTGAAGTTTTGGGGGGTCATTTTCGACCATTTGTGACTGGTGAATCGACTTATCAGCCAATGAGGGGTTAATTTGGCCATTGGGACCACAAAACTTAGGCTCCTAAACTGAAACGTCGTCATCGTTTTCTTCTAGTGGAAAGGAAATTCATGATTTTGATTTTTAAAAACACGTATTCATAATGGAAAACACATCCATACTGGTGACTGACACCATGTATCGAACTTGACGTACCGGGGTAAAATATAATGGTCGCTCCTCCATTTCGCTCGTTTCGTTTCGTTGCGCAAAGTCCAGTAAGCCGTTTTGGAATATCGTTCTGATTACGCATAAATCAAGTACACCTATAGGGCGTGCCGAAAATATCCGTATCAAAAACGTCGTCATGAGCCGGCGTGCGATTTCAATCACTTGTTCACTGCACAGTTTTGACTAATGAGACGTTATAGGTGACATACTACGCGTTTATAACCAACCTCATATTATTGCTAACTTCGGAGTGCTTTAAGGAATTGATACCGAACTGGAGGCATTAGGTGTCTCACCAAAACCGCAAGGGTAGAGCTAAACTGTAGACCAAGACCGACGAGGCTTCGTTGGCGCCTAGTGCATTTACACTATAAAGTATGGTTCATTATAAATCCAGGTGTTTTAGAATATCATATCCTCATCGTTCCCAAATACCCACAAGTAACGTTGTTTAGTACTTAAAATGGTTACGGTCAAAGTGTACTATACGAGACGCATGGCCATCATTCTAGGCTGTCTGGTTTACTATATTACAATTATCAAAAATACATACAATAAAATAACTATAGAAAAATGTACTGTTTTCTGTTGTTGTAGTGAATTTTTTACAAGTAATACAATGCCCTTCCTGCCCCAAAGTAGGTCAAAGCAATTAAATGCATCAGCAAATTTTACGCTGGTTTCTGATTGGAACCCTGTTGAAGGCCCTTGCTTGTCGACATTTTCATTTGGCTGAACCCATGGCAAGCTGATCTGCGCGAGACTTTTAGGCAGGAAATGGGGGAGGGGATGGAGAAGGTTCATTTTATCATGCGGTGAAGACGTAAAAAAGTAGGCTAACGTGCTAAGGTGCAAAATCCTCTTTAAAGTATTAACTTGTGACTCATCTGTAAAACGTCGCTTAGCTATATTGATGAATTTATATCATGGCGTGACGTCTCATCATGTATCTGATCACGTTACTAGCTAAATCTGCGATAAAACGGTGATTGCGACGAGGTCGGGCCTCTGCAAAAAAGTTTTCCTTGAAATAATGTTACATTTCATTATATTTATGCGTTGTTTTATATTTATATCGTATTTATTTAGCTCATCAAGTTGATAAAGAATATTAGTAGCTGATTTTAACGTTTAACTAGTCTTTTTGAAAAAAGGTGTTTCGAATCAAGCTTAACTCTTTCAGCCCGCGGACTGTATACAGTAGGGCATGCTTGATCTAAAAGCCGTGGACCGTATATACACGTTCGCAGTTTAAAACTCCCGCTGTAATTTTTGCGTCACCAGCAGGCTAGCTAGCGGGGCTTCGGGAAAGAACTGCCAGATCGCTTTTGCTCCGATTCCAATCATTTGTAGTTTCGTCAGTTGATCGTAGATGGCACTCTGAGCTGTGATCTATCGTCTGCGCTGAGAACTCCGATTTAAGAATGGGGTAAAATCAAATCAAATCAAATCACATCACTGCTGTAGGTAAAGTTACATTTTATTCGTGTATCTATATTGGCCCTTACAGACAGTTCTGGTGTATCAGTAATGCATCTTAGTGGATTTTGGAACTTTCACCAAATTTTGTTTGTGTACATATGTTCTTGCCTATTCTTCGGAAAATTTTGAAGGACAAAAAGGCTGATATTTCTTGTGGGTTACTAAAATTTCTGTGTGATTGACTTTATGGATATGTTTATGTTCATAAAAAGAAGAATGAAGGAGCTACACAGGGACATCAAGTTTGCTGATATGGGCAGAAAGAAAGAAAAAAAGCATTCATGCTTTTTTTCTTTCTTAAAACCGTCTTTTTCAGTAAAAACGCTACGGTTTTCAGATTAACGCGTGTAAAAAGGGATACGACTGCGAGTTAAAAGAAATAGTTTAGGCGCTAATGACGTCACCGATGGCGGATTTGCACTGAAGTTAAAGTCGATTCTTGTAGAGAATCGACTCAAAGTTGCGAGTAGACATCGGCACAAACAGATTGAATAAATCATTTTCATTAACTTTTCATTTAATTTTTTTTCAATGCTCGATGCCTTTTTCTGGCGAATATACTGGTAGTAGCTGCAATCCATGAATTTGATTATGTTCGAATCATTTATAAGATTAACTGCAGGGGTACGCATTTAAAGATTAGCACTTGTAAAACCTTTGAACTCCATATGTCATGTTCACGGATTAAGACATTTAAAGAGATGTTAACGATATTGACCGATCTGATTTTTATATTATCAACCTGATCATGTTTTGGCCTACTTACGTTTGATATCCCGATGGGCTATGTGCTTCTCATGGAGGAACTTAACGCCACAGAGTATCTGATGCGTGTAGTTCCTTAGGTTATCTTCAGGAAGAGGTGTTTTTTTAATCTTCCCTGCCAAAGATCCCTATCAAACAATCAATCAATCGTTAAGTATATGGTAGTTGCTAAATTCATCCGCAACGTGTTTTGATATTTTGAAGATCATTATTTTGTAAAACACATCACACCAGGCTGACTATTGCCTTCAAATTAATGAGCTACCCAGACTCGTATGTCGGTTCGGGAATGTGGCACTTTTCAAAACGGACCAGAGACTGACTATATATTGGGCACGCAACTAATTCAATTGTTTGCAGTAATTGGATCTTACCCCGGTCATATATTCCATTCCAATGTAAAACTTGCCGGAATCCACATCAATATGCTCAAAGAAATACCGAACGATATTCGGATGGTCGAATCGACTGAGCTCGCGCATTATTCTCACCTCAACCTCAAAGTCTTTATCTTCCTGCAAAATGAAATTTGTTTATAACAATTATTAACTAACGATTTCTGTCACAGAAACATGCGACCATGACCACATGTGGCAAAATCAACTTTTGTGAGCTCTCGGTTGCCATCATAGGTCAACCTCTCCATCCGGGAACTACTTGATTAGCAATTAAAATTTGTTGCACCGCAGACCCTAGTAATACCCTTACAGGCGCAGGTGGCAGAGCGTCGGTCTTATGATCAAGAGGTTGTGGGTTTGATTCCCGGCTGAGTCGCCACATAGAAACTTCCTACTGGTCAAGTTCGATTGAGCGTTATATAGTGGCTTCTTTTTGAAACCCATAATATTGCAAATGTAAACAATTTCATAATAGACATACAGTTCGCTAAATCCTTTTCCTATTTTGAAATATCAACTCTAAAGCGTCCTGCAACCGGGCGGTTTTCATTGCTGCGACCTGCGATCACAATAGAATGCGAGAAAAATCTCTGCGATGGTAAAGAATCGGTTTTAGCTGCGCCCTGCAATGATCAAGTCACACGTCAGCAATCACCGGTTTTACCCCGAGAAGAGAGGTATTTGTATCGTTAATCGTAGTCATAATTGCAAACCGTTGCGATGAAAATCATTTGTTTGCAGGGTGGTGGCGAGACGAGGTCGAGTGCCTTGCGATATTGCTGAGCTCGCACTGTAACGGAAGCATCATGACGCAAGAACGTGTGAAAACTAGATGTAGTGAAATGGGACAGCGTCATGTGCACTGCCTGTTCTCGATAGACTGTTCTGTATTCCTTGTTCTAACGGATTCGACTGTTTGCAGCACAGAAACTCAACAGTAAACTTCATTACTGCCGGTGTAACAGCCTTAAATTTCCTTAAGGAAGATGTTTTCTTCGCTATTTATATGGTGATATATTAAGGAAGGAAGGGTTATATGAAGACGTATGATATTCATGATGACGAAGTTGCAAGCAGTAGAAAAGGATATATGGGACCACCATAAAATGTTGACGTTTTTATGGGATGACAGGTCAATCATTTTTGGCGTGGCCACCGATTTTTTTGCACGGAAAATTACCGATTTTTTAGGCTCGGGCACCGGCGTTTTTGGACCCTCAAAACCGACACTTTAGTCGCTCCGTCATTTTAGACGTGCGACAACCATTCTATACTGTAACCTGTTGCCCATCTGGCGGTAAAGTCGGCTCGATGGCTCAAGCATATTTTGTTATTCCTGTTATCAGTATGAACCTTATTGGCAGTATTTTATGCCCCTTATTGTAATTTAGTATTCGGTTGAATTGGAACAAGATAAGTTTATTGATAAAATTGTGTTAATCATGTTAATTTGTGTCCAGTGTTGGTGTAGGATCCTTAGAAGCAATGCATATAAAACTTGTTTCGTTTAACGATAGAAGTTTGCAATGAGTAGTGGGACAAACAACGTATATGAGGTGAAAATCGGCAGCCGCAGCAACCTGTGATAATTTCGTTTGAAGGATGGCCACGTTAAATGTGTGCACTATATCACAATCTGCACTTTGAAATCACCTTTTAGAGTGAACCAACAACTTTTATCAATGATTATATACACGTATTAACCCATAAAATGGAACAAATCTTCTTGTAACAACGCTTGAAATCACCCGCCAGGTATTTTTTTTCGGAAACGTCTCGAATTTCCGGCCAGCAGGCTTCGCACGCATTCCTTATTGACCAATCAGCGTCTATCGCAGATCGAAAGTAGTACTTAAGAAATCAATGCGTGGTCTCACTGCCCAGTAGCGCAATCGGAATGTAGTTAATCTGATATCATGATTTAAAGCTGTTCCTGCCGAATTTTCTAATGAACTTTGTCGGAGCCAGATATGCACAGCAGCTTGAACCTGGGCATCCAATTAAGCCCTGTCACGCCCTGGCAGACGGTGAAATTAGGACAAAACTACCCCCAATACTTCAGAACCCCCCTCCCCCTCCCCCCCCCAATTACTGAAATGTTAATGGTCTTCACCTGCCATAATTCTTTCGATTATATGCCCTGGGACCTTACAGATATTAGGTTCGAATGAGATATTTGAAAAAAAGTTATGTCGGTTGATATCGAAGGGAAAATGGCTTAAAATAAATAAGACAGTGGTGTGTAGTCAGCACTCCAGTAAAATTTTCAACTCACGACATATCGCGCGATGTTGTTCAAACGTGGTCAATGTGACATCGAGATCCAAAGGCTTTGTTCAATTCTGATATGAACGATGGCGCAAGGCTCGCCTGTGTTTCTGCCATTATTGTTTACATGAGTAAAAGCTCCAGCCTCGCCCCAAGACATTGCGCCTCCGCCAATTCCTGACGCAAGGTCGGATTGTTGCTACGTTTGACTGGAGCGATGGTCGACCACCCAAATATCGCGAGATCTCGCAGAGAGGCGCATGGTTTTACCAGGCTGGAAAAGCTCATTTCGTCGCGGGAACTTTGTTAATTATGTAAAATTATGTAAATATCTAATTTAATTACAATGTATTTCTGCTTTTCTCGATAATAAACTAAATATGAAAAATTCAAATCTATTGATGAAACATGGGAATCGAAACGAAAACCAGGGCCAATGTAGTAAAAACTGAGGTCAGTTGTTGTCGCAGTCAAAATACATTTAGTCCCTCTGGTGGACTACGATGGTCCCTATTGTATGGTACACTTCGGGACACTTAACAGGAAAAAAATCAACTGAGTGCAAAATGTGCTGAACACAACAGATGATTATTTTATTGATGCATTTGCAGAAGAAATTGGGACAGTGTTTCTCCCATACCTAGATATATCTGTCAGGTGTGGGGAAATAAAGGTTTTAGTGGAGCAATAAGTTCCTACGGGGCTAAACAGGACAGTATGGGACAATACGGAGCAGGCTATAATATAACTGTTATTTTAACGGTAATGCGAGCTGCTAAACAATTCGTTATGAGACATGTATATGCCTCTTAGCGTGCTTTTATTTTCATGACTGACACTGCAAAGCCGCAATTAATCATAAAAAAGGATATTTTAACCTATCATGATCTCCATGAGTAGGGCAATACGGGATGCCTCCAGCCCCTCCCCCCAAAAAAATATTTTTTGGTCAGAA
Source organism: Lineus longissimus (assembly GCF_910592395.1). Taxonomy (NCBI): domain Eukaryota; kingdom Metazoa; phylum Nemertea; class Pilidiophora; order Heteronemertea; family Lineidae; genus Lineus; species Lineus longissimus. The sequence goes on from NC_088321.1 coordinate 7,099,362, forward strand.
CACGAGGTATAAAGCCCTCAATTTTCAAATGAAATTAATGGAAAGTCACCCAACAGTTAAACAACTTGTAGAAGGCAGGTTCCTTGCACAGTCCACCCTTTACATGACCTACTAAGGTTGTCCCCGAGGATACCCCAAAGATTCCACCCAAGAGCTTTTTCCATACTTCTGGTTGTCTGCTTAACCCCTAAGAGGTTTTATTTTACCCTTCCTTGCATAATTAATCGGAAAAATAAATAAGTGTCATGAGAGTTGGTTCCGCGGATAGTTATGTGTATTTGTTATATAGGATTCAATATGGAGATATTATCATTATTGACTAAAAATTATTCCAGGGTGAAAATATAACTAATACCGATCACCACTTCTTTTCAAATCTCGAAAATAGTGAGAAATCTTCGTCACGTGCCACCATACTCGTATGAAGCTAACTACATGGCCCCAGTAAACAATCTAGCCTACCTTACCAAATCAAAGTAACAGTTACAGTTTTAGCAGGTTATCTATCAATCTGCAGGGCTGCTTACCCTAAAAAAATTTTATGTGTAAGATTTCCAAAAAATGTGTGTATTTTCCCTAAAAATTGTGTAGACATAAGGAATTTTATGTGTAAGATTACTAACAAAATGTGTAGAAATAAACAACAACGTAATGTACTAATTTCAGCAGTTTATTATCAAAATTTAATCCTTGTACATCACTACAATAAGCAGATCATAGTTTTGAGATTCATGTAAAATCAAGGAGGAATCATCCCCACGGAAAACATTTGAAACCAAGAAGCATGTTTATGTAATGTACATGTCAATGCATGTAGGCCTACATAGCACACGCCACAGGGTCACTGACATACGCTCATGCGTTCAACATGGTGCCATTCAAGCCAAGAATTTTCAAATATCATGCTGTAAAAAAAGAATCTTGACTGATATTCGCTTCTGCACATAATATGCACTTGACCTGGGGTGTTATGGATGGCATAATTCCGTTTAGAAATCAGGAAATCCAGATTATCGGTGACTGCGTACCTGTCACATTGCTGCGAATACCGCGCTCGGCGATAATGGCGGACTCGGGATTGTTCGGCGGTCAGTCGGTGAAGTTCGGAGCGCGCCAAATGAGGCTGAGTACATGGAGTAACCATGGAGAAAGCACGCGGGCACAGGAAACTCCGGCAGGTCGGCAATACTTGTAAGGGTCGGATGGAGGGGGCTGAATTAAAAGAGTGGGGGCACGGGGTGGGTTACGTACAAATCACAAAAAAAACGCATAGAACACACTTTATAGAAACGTATTCTGACATTTATTTAGCGTATTTTGAGGAAAAATAATTACGTACAAACTTGGAGAAAAAACGTAGAGCGTAGAAACCAATTCTGTCTACGTATAAAATACGCAAATTACGTACAAGTACGAAGCCCTGAATCTGTCATAATAGCATTATGCTATAATTATAAACGCTCGGTCTCAGCAAGGTAAAAATTCGGACACCCATTAATTTTCCTATCATGCTAAAATCGCCTCGAAAATGTTTGCATGTTTAATGTTTGTAATATACTACTAGTAATAGATGAAACAAGGCCAGCCTGTTAGCAGAAATAAAATCACGATTGAGCTGTATTATGTCCTCACCCTGGACAATCAGCTCACTATATAGCCGAGAATCTTATCTTGATATTTAGTTCTGGTTCTGGTTGATTAATTCGCAGTCCTCCAGAGGGGAGTTTAACCCAACTAATTCAAGCCCTGGGAGAATGGCTATATCACATATAAAGAGAAAACAGCCAACAAGTTCGCTCCTGTAGAATGGACAGTAAGACATGCAATTTATTTTGAAGTAAATAATTCGGCGAGATACTCGGTAATGCACGCATAAAATCAAAGCACATTTTTAGCTCACCTCTTAGCAGAGGTGAGCTTATCCCATACCGTGGCGTCCGTCGTCCGTCGTCGTCGTCGTCGTCGTCGTCGTCGTCGTCGTCGTCGTCGTCGTCGTCGTCGTCCGTCGTCGTCCGTCGTCCGTTAGCAGGGCACGTTTCGTAACTGTTAGAGCTATTGAGTTGAAACTTGGTACACATGTACCCTTATGTAATGACACCTTGGAGACCAAGTTTCGGTCCGATTCGTTTCATGGTTTGGCCACCAGGGGGCCAAACGTTAAAAGTGAAAATATGCAATATCTCCCTTAATAGTAGTGGGGAAATTTTGAAAAAAATATGGTAGGTACTTCTAGCAAAGGTGCATCATATATCCTCCGGGTTTTTGATTTGACCTCCTTTTCAAGGTCACAGAGGTCAAATGGTGTAAATTGGCCGTTCGGATGTAACGATGGCACGTTTCTAAACTGCAATGACTATTCATACCAAATTTGGTACACATTTACCTCTTAGTCAGGTGATCTCAGGGACTGAAGTTTGGTCCAATATGATTCACCACTTGACCACCAGGGGGCAAAATCCAAAAACCTTAAAAATGTGATTATTCCTTAACTTCTTGCCCGATTGCCACCAATTTGATATCATGGGTACATCTAACCACCATACAGTATATGTCACACAGGTTTTTAATTTGACCTTCTTGTCAAGGTCACAGAGGTCAAATGGCGTAAATTCGCCGTCAGGCCGTAACTATGGCACGTTTCTTAACTGCAATGACTATTGATCACAAATTAAGTACACATGTACCCCTTGGTCAGGTGATCTCAGGTATCGAAGTTTGGTGCGATCTGATTTGCCGTTTGGCCTCCAGGGAGGGGGCCAAATCCTAAATTCTTCAAAATGCCATTATTCCTAGTAATGACTTGCCCGATTGGCACCAATTTTATATCATAGGTAAATCTAATTCTAACAACCATTCGATGTGTCACCCGGGTCTTCTTTGATTTGACCTACTTTGCAAGGTCACAGAGGTCGAATGTACTGTAAATTGGCCATTTTGGGGAAATTGTAATTGCTTGGACCTACATCAAACCTAACACTACATGACACAATACAATGCTCTTTATCCATCTTTCCTCCACATGAGGTGAGCACAATGGCCCTGGCCATTTCATTGAATCTGTTCGCTATATCCACATGACCAACAGGTGGAGCATTTTTCGCTGCATGTGATGCAAATCATACTTGGAGAGCGTGATTACCAGATGGACACAATTATATTTCGTTGAAAAACTCCAACAACACAGTTTTTCAAACTTTACTGAGTAACCTTTTTCTCTCCCAAGCCAGGCCAGCTCAGCTAGCTGGAAAGCTTGCCTGATTCTCGGCCATCTGGCAAGTCTTCACATAATTGCCTCGGTGCGCCGTTTTCGACCCATGTATACAGTGACGGATTGATATATGTTTCTGAGATGCATGACCCTCATACCTCGACGCAAGGACCCAACGCGCCGCGTAGCGGCAAAATAGCGAAGATGGCGAAACATTTATAACGGGTCACCGTGATCTCATTATGGACTTATAGCGCGATTATGGGGTTGTAAATATTTTGCTGTATATTGTCACGAGGAAAGAAAAGCGCGCGACTTAACGCCGACCTATTTATGTAAAGTGATAATTAGATGGTATATAGTTCAGGAAATGTTGATTAATAATCATTCCATGTCGTCTTTTGAGAGCATTTTTAATTGTAAAAAATATATGCCTACGTCACAGAGTGTCTGCATGATCATTTTTATCACAGTAGTCTCGCGCAGCCAGAAGTTCTTTACTTATTAGCCTGGCGCATGCCAGACTTTCTTTGTACGAGACGTTTTCAAGCACGATGTATGTGGGCAGAAGCAACACTGCGCAAGATTACCTCGAGCAGGGGCTAATAATAGATTATGCTAATGAGCATACCTTCCTCATTGAGTTTTCCCAGAATGGTCCATATCGCCCGAAGCTCGGGACGGCATGGTTGTCTGTTGACTGTGCTTTAAGAGAGACTGGCACCATGCCTAGTCTCAGCACAGTCAACAGACACCCTATACCCCCTCACACTTAGAAACCACAAATGCCCACCCCTTCCTGCTACCTTAATACTTCTGGATCATGATCAGATAATAAAAAAAGCTTAGAGTGTCTGTTTCTGGACATTTTATCACAAGAACATAGCACTTACACGTGAACGTGAAGTTATCGACTGTTTTCTCTCATTTTGGGGGAAAGGCTAATTACACCATATTGATATTCTCTTTTTAGGAATGACCATTTTAGAGGTGACACCGGCATTAATGAAATCTGCAAAACGACATTGTATTTTGTTATGTCAGTCTAAAGTAAGCCTTGAAATAATCACAAGATCTTTAAGATCTTGAATCTCCTCGGTTTGTTCCATTGTACATGTTGAATTGGATGCAGCCAGTACTTCCTTGGCCGTTTCGGCTGAACATGGCCAACATTTCTCAATCGTCTTCTTTTTTCCTCAGTTTCGATCTTGCCCATGGCTCGCTGTTCTCTCTACTCGGCTTGTTAGAACTAACATTGTCGGAGTATTTTTATTTCAGTTACAATTCAGCCAAAGTTACAGGGAAGTAATTTAGGTGAACTCGTGGTCATGGTCGTTGGTCCATGCATCGCATTGATCAGTGAAAAGCTACCCTTAATAAAATGTCTAAGCCATAACGCGAGCCTTTTCTGAATCGTATTTAGTTTAAAATTACCTAGCTTTTCTATTGGGAGAAGCAATGGCCGTGATGGCAGATGAGTTATGTGTGCAAACCTCCAAAGTTCAACTCAAAGGGTCTAGCTTGCCCTACCAAAACTGTTTTGTAAATTCGTTATCAAAAACATTACAACGATTCGGTAGCGCATTAAAGAAGCCGCTTCCAGGATGTTCATGAAGTGGAAGAAAGTTACAAGCGACTTTACTCAAAGTAGGTCAATGCAAAGTAAAATGTAGAGGTCAATTCGAAATACGAATGTATGTTTCTCTTTTTAACGACAGAATACACTTGCACTCCCTTTACACTTAATCCTAATCGCACTATGGCTCAAAGTGATTATCTGACGTTGAACTAACCTTGGTTGTTTCATTTGGTTGGAAAGTTATTTCCTTGACCGCGATCTGTTCCTCCTCCATGTTATGTTGGTACAAGTGAACTGTGCCGAAACCACCTCTACCGAGGACATCCTTATTTCTCTTTTGATAATCCGAAAAGCTTCGCTTCTCCTTTGTGTCTGTAATAAATATCATAAAAGTCATGTCAAGTTTAAACAAGAGGCCCAAGGGCCTGGCGCTCAGCTGGATGACCTAATATTAGGACTGAGGGTGTAAAGTAGTAAATATCAGCTTTATACTACTGTTTGAAGGTCAAGAGAACACGTTATACCACTAGGATTTCCAATGCAGAGCTGCCAGCTGGATGAAATATGATTGAACTAATCAGCCATGGTATGTAAATATTACAGGAGGCAACGGAAGATATCCCTAGTTCAGTATGTTGTATCGGTAGCTTTACAGAAAAGAAGTGTCAGAGAGGATGAGACTTCTCCATGGACAACTGTGGTATGTCCAGGCTGGGTTGTACAGCACAAGGATACAAAATGCTCTCTGTAATTGAGAGGTATCCTGATTTAACAGAGGTCAAAATAAATAGAAATGACCAGTTTGGGACTAACACCACTGTCTTTTTTTTGATAAGGTAGAGATTACAGGAGTCAACAAAATTAATTTTATTGAGAGAAATTGACCTGTCCTGCAGGTGATTGGATTTACAATACAAAGGGTCGTTTTCATATTTGAAAATCCCTTCATAATCAAGGGCTACCTCTGACTAAAACAGCACCCATAAACAATAGACCACCAATTCGACCCCAGCTCCTAACTGCGGGAAAACCCAAGTCCAGCAACCAAAAGTAACAAAAAAATACATTTTTGTTTACATTTGAACTGCACACTTGCGTTTGTTTACAATTTCCCGCGAAATCTCGAAAATCAGGTGACCTGCAATCGTTGATTGAAAATATCATTCATCTGGGTTCAGCAGGTCAGCAGGTATACCGGCTGTTCCAATCATCCCCCTACAGCCAGCTGTTCAAAAGGTAATGTAATTCACCCCACAGGGAGTGCAGGTAATTGAGTAAGCCCCTGCATAACTTAACAGCAATGGCTAGGCTTATGTGAGTGGTAAGGAGAATTGACAGTGTCCGATTAAAAATCCCTCATTTCTGCTCCGCTGAAGTAAATTTTTGAATAAAACCAAGACGTTGCATCAGGGTAAGGTGTCACCACCATTCATGCAAAATTTCAAGGCGATCCAACGCCTCTAAGTGTGACTTTATTCGTCCCCCTTCTAATATTATTTATTAGAAAGATTTAGACCAGCGATGACGTCATTTCTGGTGATTCCCTACGTTGTCCAATGAACGCTTTTTAAAGTGTGCCATTTGGCATGCATTAGCATGCAATGTATTTTATCAGCGCTGACAATTGCCGAACAGAATGCCGTAGCTCCGTCAATTTGCAATCAATTTTTATGGGAGTAACATTAATGTGTTGCTTAAAACGTCTACTTTTTAGCTCACCTCTTAGCAGAGGTGAGCTTATCCCATACCGTGGCGTCCGTCGTCCGTCGTCGTCGTCGTCGTCGTCGTCGTCGTCGTCGTCCGTCGTCGTCCGTCGTCCGTTAGCAGGGCACGTTTCGTAACTGTTAGAGCTATTGAGTTGAAACTTGGTACACATGTACCCTTATATAATGACACCTTGGAGACCAAGTTTCGGTCCGATTCGTTTCATGGTTTGGCCACCAGGGGGCCAAACGTTAAAAGTGAAAACATGCAATATCTCCCTTAATAATAGTCGGGAAATTTTGAAAAAAATATGGTAGGTACTTCTAGCAAAGGTGCATCATATATCCTCCGGGTTTTTGATTTGACCTCCTTTTCAAGGTCACAGAGGTCAAATGGTGTAAATTGGCCGTTAGGATGTAACGATGGCACGTTTCTAAACTGCAATGACTATTGATACCAAATTTGGTACACATTTACCCCTTAGTCAGGTGATCTCAGGGACCGAAGTTTGGTCCAATATGATTCACCACTTGACCACCAGGGGGCAAAATCCAAAAACCTTAAAAATGTGATTATTCCTTAACTTCTTGCCCGATTGCCACCAAATTGATATCATGGGTACATCTAACCACCATACAGTATATGTCACACAGGTTTTTAATTTGACCTTCTTGTCAAGGTCACAGAGGTCAAATGGCGTAAATTCGCCGTCAGGCCGTAACTATGGCACGTTTCTTAACTGCAATGACTATTGATCACAAATTAAGTACACATGTACCCCTTGGTCAGGTGATCTTAGGTACCGAAGTTTGGTGCGATCTGATTTGCCATTTGGCCTCCAGGGAGGGGGCCAAATCCTAAATTCTTCAAAATGCCATTAATATTCCTAGTAATGACTTGCCCGATTGGCACCAATTTTATATCATAGGTACATCTAATTCTAACAACCATTCAATGAGTCACCCGGGTCTTCTTTGATTTGACCTACTTTTCAAGGTCACAGAGGTCGAATGTACTGTAAATTGGCCATTTTGGGGAAATTGTAATTGCTTGGACCTACATCAAACCTAACACTACATGACACAATACCATGCTCTTTATCCATCTTTCCACCACATGAGGTGAGCACAATGGCCCTGGCCATTTCATTACTCATGTAAGAATCGTAGTACTAAAAACTAATATGCAAACAGAATCATGCCGATTCACTTCACATACTGTGGGAATTCTCCACTTCAAAATACATCGCGAACAGAGCGTGCACTTCCGATATCGTTTTCACAGAATTGTGGCCAAATTTCAAGAACTAATTTCTGAAAGTATTCCCTTAAGACCTTATTACTACCCACTGAAAGGAACTAGTGATAATATCGCCTACTTGACTACTTTTTAGCAGAAAATTGGTTACTTGTTCCATCTTTACACTGGTCACAGTGGGTATGCTGAAATATAGCCTGGTTCCCTGGCCAATTCAATGCGCAGAATACAACTGCGCAACTATACGTCATAACCCGGGCTTTTGAATCGTCAAAAATCGGTCAAATGTGCCTGTAGCGCCAACTGGCGGTGAAAACTAAACTAATTCCATTACAAGTCAAAATGAAAAATTATTAAAAAATATTCGGCCAGATTTGAAAACAATATTTCCTCTGTGGCCCGAGGTATAAAGGAAAGAAGTTTAAACTTCCCGATGACCTCATTCGCCGAATGTAGGTCGGATCGCGCTGATTTTTGGTTTCTGAGTTCCCCTTGGGCTACTCCTAATTTAGCAGCGTCAACAAAGTGCCTAGGTCTTACGGTTACAAAATGCCCAAAATTGACATGGAAGGATGGCAGGAAGGACGGACACCATTCCCTTAGTAATATTACCAGCTTCGCTGACTTTGTCAGCTGAGCTAAAAAATAAAAGCAACAGCATATTTTAAAATTTCGCCATACGTCAAATATTCATGAACGGAATGCATCAGTCAATTGGTCAATCAAAGCACAAATTAAAAAAAAAATTCACATCATTTAAAATTAATTTCATTTGTATCAAGTGAAGTCTATGTGACACGGAAATGGACCTCCATGGTAATGCCATCAAAGGGTTTCAAAATCGATGCGTGCTGGACTGAATACGTCATGTAAGCAATCTACTCTTCAACGACAGAGGCGCGACATTTTTTTTCCCAAACGACACATCCTTGGTCCAAGCATAATTTCCATTTGGACTAATAACGATTTCTACCAAAAAGTTAACAAAGAATGTAGAGAGACTGCATAAAAAAAGTGCGTAAGGCGAGATTCGATCCAGTGATCTTCGCGGTGCTAAACAAACTGCTCTACCCACTGCGGCAGCTGCCAACCATAGAAAATTTGTCCATACTATAGCAGTACACAGATCCTTATTCTAAGTCAATTTACGAAATGATTATACGCGCGGCACCCTCTTTATAGTAGAAGTGCTAGAGGAACTACAAATATAGTGATAACAATTGCAATGGATATGTCGTTTGGAAAAAAAAGCGCGACCGGGGCACAGCACTGGGTATTGCCTGTAATACATTATACAGTAGAACCTCTCTATTAAAGACACCCTCGGGACTAACAAGTGCTGTCCTTAATAGAGAGGTTCCCTGATTAGAGAGGTCAAATTGAATGGAAACACCAAATTTGGGACCAAAAGTAGTGTCCTTTATATAGAGGGTGTCCTTAATAGAGAGGTGGCCACTACGGGAGGTTCTACTGTAGTTAACACGTCAAACCAGCCGACGTTTTAGCCCTGCTACAGTAACCCTCCAAAAAAATTGTAAAAACAAGTTCGAAAAAACGATAAAACTAAACTTCTTCACTATTGCTGTTTGTGTTGATGAGATCGACACTCCTTAATTATAAACAAGTGAATGAAAAAAAACGTACTGCCCGTAGGAGGAGTTTGTCTCTTTTTGGGATTCACATACCGTATGGGTCCAAAATGGCATCTTCTGTTTCGTTTATTTCATCTATCATGTGGCTCGCATCAAATATATCACTAAAGTATATCAGCCACCCACTTAGGCAATCGTAATCGGCAATCTCTATTTTACCACTTCTGAAAAGGAAATAAAAGTACTTGTAATGTGAAAACAGATGCAGGTATTGTCAGATGTCACCGCTATTAAAACCATGCATGCGCAGGTCACCTTATTATTTGCTCTTGGACACAACAAGAATAGGTTCATATAGTGTACACTGCCAGGAATTATGGAACTATGCAGGAGCAGAGGGTACCTGGATGAGTCATCACTCCAACTTTGGAGTTTAAAAAAATTGAAGGTATTTGTAATTCATATTTTGCGCGATAATTGCCAGGATTAATTGATGCGTTTTTTGACAACATGCAAGATCAAATGGGGGAAATGTTGACCTCGCCTCTCCAGTGTAAAAATGATTATAACATGATGACTATTGAAATGATGACTTTGACTGCATGTCCCTGGTTCAACTTTTGTCAAACCATACGATGTCCAAGAAAACTTAAATAGCTATTTTCTTACATTTATCTCGTGCTTTTAGCCTACCTCTTTAAGATATTCCAAAGGTCAGTGATCGTTCTGGTAGTTTTTGTCTCCGGCCCAATCAAGCTAGTGAGCACCTCATCAAAATCTAGCTTTTGATATTGGTCGTCATCAATGGAAGCACTAAGGTAGATACAAAGGGCTTCGTCCTTCTTTGTCTCTTCATCCTATACATGTGGTAGAGAGGCGAAACTAAAAAATTGGCCTGGGTATAAGGTTTATCAAAATAATCCATGCAAGAGACAAGCATCCAGCGCAGTAGACAGGGAGGGAATGGGGCCCCACACCTGGCTAGGGTGGATGCCAAGTGGATTCAATTTGGTTGCCTTTTCTCCCTTTTACGTTCATGTAAGACTAAGTATGTACATGATATATAGGTGCCGGTTGAATAAGTCCCTGTTATACGGAAAAAGTTGGTGTCGTGGCGAAATTGAGGCTCAAGGTTGGAGGCGAAAACGAGGCTCATGGATGGCGGTCATACAATTTTAGAGCTCCGGGTTTATGAGTATTCTATGACGCAAATACGGACAACAAGTACAAGAACGTAACGTGATCGAGGTGAAGAAACTAGTTGGAGTGAAGATTTTAGTAAACCGTTGAAGCAGTTTGAGAAGTGGAAATTCCTTTTGACAAGCCAGAGAAGTTCAGAATTGAGCCCCTTCCAAGTTAGCCACGCGGTTGTGTTGCATGGCTGCAGTGAATGCACGCCGGTCCGTGCACTGCACTGGTGAACCTGTTGCACTTAGACTTTGTGCATTCCAACCGATGAAGTTGGAGTGGTCTGCCGGAGAAATGAGTTCCGGGTCAGTAGCATAGTTTTCACTCTGTTTGTACAGCTTGCCGGCCGGGGTAGCACAGTTTATTTTTCACCCTAACCAACCGCACCTTATTTTGTTGGGTGGTGCTATGCTCGTGTAGCATTTTAAGTGTCATTCTAGCATTAGTCGAGTATTCAGTTTAAGTTAAAGCCAAAAATAATTAGTTTTGAATTTAATGTTCTCATTAGCTTACCAGTTACGAGCCGTTTTAAAATTTGAAATGTTAATCTTGTTTCTCGTTGGCTCACCAGTTAAATGTTTAGCTGAACGTCTTCTTGAATCGAATAGTCGGTCTTTTTGTTCAAGGTTAAATAAAACGAAAGGTAAAACATCGAGTTATGCAAATATTGTAGACGGTAAGACAGACAAGGGTAATATTGCTGATATATTTGCTGAGAAATACAACACATTATTAACGAGTGTATCATATCGTGAGTAGGATATGACGGCCCTCCTCGATGACATTGAATCGCAAATAGTTAATTAACACCATCATGTCCCGTGTGGACATGATGATCATGTGGTCACTGTAGGTGAAATCCATAAGGCAATTGGACTACTTAACAAGGGTAAACATAGAGGTAACCATAAGATCTATACAGACCATTTAATTCATAGTAGTGACAAGTTCAAAGAATGTCTAGCGAAAGTATTCACAGCTATGTTAACCCATGCATATGTACCTCAGGGTTTAAAGAATCGACCAAATTTCCTGTTCCGAAAGATAAAAAGAAAATCGCTGAAAGACTCTGACAATAATAGAGGGATTACTCTCAGCAGTATTGTAGGAAGGTGTTAGATCACATTTTTATGTCAAAAAACGAAAATATTTTCTCATCTTGTGACTTACAATTCGGGTTTAAGAAGTAAATGTCCACTACTCAATGCACTTTTGTCATTAAGGAGACGATTTAATACTATAGAAACAAAGGGACTGGTGTTTATTCCATGTTTTTAGCTCAGCTGAAAAGCTGAGCTATTCATATGAGTAAATGGTAGAATGAGTGTCCGTCTGTCTGTCTGTCTGTCTGTCTGTCTGAGGGTCTGTCTGTCTGTCTGTCCGTTAAACAGGCACGTTTCAAAACTATGGCGGATAGGCGATAGATTTTCCCTCTGAGGCGTTGAGACCCTTCAGGACTCCTGAATAGAGCAAATTTGGGTCCGGCAGGATGAGCGGTTTGGCCACTAGGTGGCACCGAGCGAAATTTTCCAAAAACTTTTCCAGCAGCTGATTTCTCAGTTGGGGATCATGAATCAAATCTAATTTTATAGAGCAAAGCTTTCTCTTTCATTATCAATAGGCGTAGTTCATGAATTTCTCACCAGGTGGTGTTACTGGCGCAATTTAGTGAGCACCCCCCAAGAAGAGCATTTTAAATTTCGCGCGAGTTATCCCACGTCCAATCACACGTGCAGCGAACGTCACGTCTCGAGTCTGCGCAGTTCAGACGTAAGGAGACCATGCTATGGAATAGATCGCGTTCTGTCAATTCAGAGGTAAGTTCTCATTAAATTCACAATTTCATAGGCGATAATATTTGGCTGCTTGTGTTATTGCATGTTGATGACATTAGGGAAGGCTTGGATTGTTTAATTGGATGTGATTAATTTGACATAGTTCGTCGACGTTCGTTGAAAAACGATCTGCGAAATGAAGCTTGGTTGGTCTGAGAAACGATGTCAAAGTCCGGCTTTAAATCATGGATTTCTCAACAAATAACTCTTGTCACATAGCAGAACTAATGTGAATAAGCAAGACAATAATAAACATCGTTCTGATATCATCGGGTAAGGTTGCCAATGTACATAAACAGTGTAATTGAGGATCGACTCCGGCGATTTGAAATGTCAACAAACAATAAATGCGATAGCTGATACACACTGACACTTGCACACTGTACATAGCACAATGCTTCAAACGGGGCCGATTCATCACTCTTATCACAATGTATTCCCTATCATATCAATGAACTTCCTTGATCATTCGGCCCTAGCGCCTTATCAGTTGTTGTTGGCCTTGTATTTTGATATAAAACTTGGCTAGCTTACCTATTATCAAAATTAAAATGTTATCTCCTCATCATGTTTTGCAGGACAGGAATGATCTGCAGCTGCATTTGAACATATTTGGTGACCACATCTCAAAGATGACCAAGAGAGAGGATCGAGCTATGACTTTGCACATCCCATCGACTTCGGTGTTCACCAGTGCAATCATCAGAAGAGCCAGGCAATTCTAGTATTCAAGTATTTCATTCTGTAATACTTACCTCAAAATTTACTAAATAAAGAAAACCGCATGTGGCAGTTGGTTAAAAAAATCAAGTCTATCTGTTTAAAGTTTTTACTTGCTATCATTATTATCAACATTTCAATGGTGGCATTCTGCTAAGGTTTGTTAAGAGTTTCACTTGACTTAAGCAGGGTGTACACTAGTAAAATATTAGCAACATTTTACCAACATTTTACCAACATTTTACCAACATTTTACCAACATTTTACCAACATTTTACCAACATTTTACCAACATTTTACCAACATTTTTACAACAATTTTGCAACAAGCCCTTCAAGGCCCTGTGTTCACTAGCAACAAAATTGCAACAAATTAGCAACATTTTTACAACATGTTGGTAAATTGTTGCAAACTTTTTAGTGGGAACAAAGGGAAATAGGTATTTTGGAGGGAAAATGGATGATTCCAAGGAGAGAAGATGTGTTTTGAGTGCTTCTGCAGCAATTTTAGCTGTCATTGTTGAGAGACGGAAGAGGCGGCGAAATAACCAAAGAGAATATGGACCAGGCCCTGGATCAAAATGAGGGTGGATGATGGGGCATACCACTGCCTGTTAAGGCCGCGTATCCATAGGGTATGCCCTTGTGTAGTGTGGCGTTATGGCGTAACAGCCTTGTGACCTGGCACTATGCCCTGAGTCTCCATTGGATATTCCTTTTTGGTCATGTAGGCCTTTGTAGTCCTCATTTCGCAGCGGTCAATCGCGTTTATCCGCACGCTGTCATTATTTCAGAAGACAATTTCTTATGAATATTGAAAATGAAAATACAAATAACTTGTATTTTCACTTGCAACATCAAATTGACATGTACATGTATATAAAACCTGACTTTTAAGCAACAAATTACAGGTTCGTGCTTGTTATGATAATCATCAGTTTCGGGGTCCCAGAGTAGTTCCCGTTGATGAACCTCTTGAATTAATTTCGCCTCAGACATTGCTTCCGTGTTGTTCACTCGCAAAAGAATAGACATGTTCAATCCTAATATGGGCCTATATTCCCAATCCACAGTGCATATATGCCCGCAATGTGACACGGCATAACCTATGGGAACGATCAATAACACCAACGAAGGTTCATTGTCCGTGTGGCGTGCCAGGCGGTAAAAAGGGAATGTTGTGCAGGGCACGGAACAGCCTATGGATACGCAGCCTAAAGGAGTTGCGGCTGACTGACAAGCCGTCATACAAAAACTTCTAGAAAAGGTTTCATCACCCTACGAAGCAAGACACTCACTTGAGAGTTGCTATACCTGCTTCTTGTTCAAGTCACATGAACTCCGGTAGATCACATGACGCAAATCCTATTTCTGATTGGCTGAAGAGTTTGCAACATTTTTACAACATGCAACAAAGAATTGCATTGCATTTAATTTGCAACAATTTTACAACATGTTGTAAGACGCGTTTTGCTCTGTACACACTACGCAACATTTTTGCAACATTTGTTGCAACTGGAAATGTAAAAATGTTGCTAATATTTTACTAGTGTACACAGGCCTTTAGGCAATAATAGAGTTGGGTAGAGCATTTTGTTAATGTTACCCTTTTAGTTAGGGAAACTGGTGCCTTCTGCATTAGGTGGACCCCACTTACTCATCTGTCAGACCGGCCTCACACGTCGGCAGTAGAGTTTAAGGTCCAGTCTGCGAGATTTACCCATTTCTACCCAGCCAAAAGCGGGTGATTGGGCTAGTCTCTCCATGTGATTCAATTCGCATGGATTCTTGTGTCCCGGTGCTGAAAGGATCCCTCCACAAGGGCAGACTACATCCGGTGGCACTGAAGTATGGAAGAAAGACAGAAGACGACCAATTTGCGAAAAGGATCATCATCATCATCATCATGGTAACAGCTGAGGATGAATCATGTTGCTGTGTGTAGAATTGATGGTCCAATATAGGTTAGGTTATCTGTTTGCGCACACATTGCAAGGGTGGAGCTTGCTTGAAGTAGATTGCCAGTCTACCGTAATTCACTGTTACACATCCAGAAGCTAATATCCTTAGGCTTTGAGTCCTTAGTTTAGTAGAGTTTGACGAGTAATGTTATATATACGAACAACGCAGCAACAACTCAGCTGAGCGCCAGGCCCTTGGGCCTCTTGTTAGATGCTAGTAAGGCATTTGACAGAGTGAATTATATTAAATTATTCAAGTTATTACTGAAAAAAGGTTGTTGTCCGATCGTAGCTAGGTTCTTTGCTATCATGTATACAGACCAAAGAGTTAATGTAACATGGAACGGTCACAGAAGTAGAAATTTTCTCAGTTGAATGTCAGGTCATTTTTAATCCCACAAAAAGTCAACTTGTGTATCCCCCCCCCCATTTGTATGGGCGGATCAAGTGATTAAAATGTAATACTATGGGCCACTCATCAGAAGTAGAAATTTTGGAGTGCAAAATGGTGTTAAGAAAGAGGGCGTCCTTTCTCCTCTACTTTTTTGTATTTACACTGACGAATTTTTATCAAGCCTAAAATATTCCGGTTACGGTTGCTATATAGGAAATCTGTTCATGGGAGTACTTGCATACGCCGATGATGTAGTCATATTGTCCCCGACTAGGCATGTGACGCGTAAGCTCTTACAGATATGTTCGGCATTCTCAGTTGAATGTCAGGTCATTTTTAATCCCACAAAAAGTCAACTTGTGTATCCCCCCCCCCCCCCATTTGTATGGGCGGATCAAGTGATTAATGTAATACTATGGGCCACTCATCTTGGTCACATTATTGGTGAAGATGATGACGTCAGAAACCTTGACAACGCCATTAATGTTTTATATTTGTGAGTAAATATTTTGGTTGCTCAATTTGGTCATTGCTATTCAGCAACAAAATATAAGTTATTCAAGTCCTTCGCAATGGCATAATAAGGATGTGTGATCTGGAACTTTACCCCCGGAAAAATAGAAAGATTCTGCGTTGTCTGGCGGAAATGTGTAAGAAAATTATTTAACATTCCTTCTATGACACACTCTAATTTGCTCCGAAATATTTGTGAAGACTTGCCCCCAAGACCTACAACATCACGCTTTTTAAAATGTATTTTTAGCTCGAGCTTGTCAAATAAGCTGCTCAGTGGCGTCCGTCTGTCCGTCCGTCGGTCCGTCCGTCCGTCCGTTAAACCCATGGTGCACATTTTGTAACCGTAAGACCTAGAGACTTCAATTTTGCATTTCTGGATACTTCTGGTCAAACTCTACTTTCAAAACAAAATTTGTCGCCATTCGACCTACTTTCTGCGAGTGAGAGCGCATGAAGGAAACTGGCCTATATCGGCCTAAGAGCAGCAGAATTAGTGGAAATATGCTTTAATATTAAGATAAAATTCTTGAAAAACTATTTTATTGAGAAAAAGTTCAAAATTTTAACAGGAGAGGGCGCTACCTGCCTTTTAATTATTTCTGCCGATTCAAATTCCCGCCCGATGACGTCAGCCATCAATGAAGTCTCCTATTTGCCAGTTCTCAAAACATGGCAGCTACACAACAAAGCAGCAGTAGCTCCAGGAATAAATCACTGTTCACTTCAGCTTCGTAATCGATTGTACCCCCACTTTATTGTGTTTTGTGTGGTGTTCCTATTCAATCAACGATGTAAGGCCTTATTATGTTGGTTTTAATTGAGAAGGTGCATTATAAGCGGCCTGCGAAATACCGACAAAATGGCGGCATGTTGTTTACGCCATGTGCAATAATCTTGGAGCTCAATGAGTACTCAGCTCGATGACGATGGCCCGCTACGCCTACGGGCTGGTACTACGGTCGTACCGTGGGAAGGAACCCAATTTTCTGCTTAAAAAGTAGTAGTCTGGTAGGCGATATTATCACTAGTTCATTTCAGTGGTAGTCATAAGGTCTTTAGGGACTACTTTCAGAAATTAGTTCTTGAAAATTTGGCCACATTTCTGTGAAAACGATATCGGAAGTGCATGCTCTGTTCGCGATGACATCGCCGATGTATTTTGAAGTGGAGAATTCCCACAGTATGTGCAGTGAATCGGTATGATTCTGTTCGCCTATTAAGTTTTAGTTCTACAATTCTTTCATGAGTAAAAAGTAGACATTCTAAGCAATACAATAATGTCACTCCCATAAAAATTGATTGGAAATTGAGGGAGTACGGCATTCTGTTCGGCAACTGGCAGCGCTGAAAAAAATACATTGCATACTGTACAATACCAAATGGCACATTTTAAAAAGCGCTCATTGGACAACGTAGGGAATCACCAGAAATGACGTCATCGCTGGTCTAAATAGAAAACTACGGTGGCACAGTAGAGCGCAAGAAAAGGTTTAGCATTAACTTTGTCATGCAAGCTTCAGCAACAAAACGATTTCTCATGAATGATTTCTTGATCATCATCAGCTTGTTTTCCCCTGATAGATACAAAAATGATTTACAATTTCCATCAAAGTTTTCTATTTTGTGTATAGTCACATGTTATTTAACTGGCAAGGAGCCAAGCATTTTTGTATATTCGCGGGAAAATACTTCGTACTTGTAAACGAGGCTATGATAATGAGTATGCTCATTCAGGGCATAAACTTCATGTTCTGCTTCATCATCGGACCCTACTAGAGTGGTTTCAAAAGAGGCAGGAGCTGCGTAGACATCGTAAGGGCCCAACGCATACTGACATCAGTGGTGATGACAAGGACACCGGACTTCCATAAGATGGGCATCGACATGTCACGATCTATCGACACCATCAGACGAAAACGCGTCATAGATGTCCTGGTACTAGCAGGCTGCAACGATGACAAACTGGGACTTGCCCGATCACTGCTAGCAGGGACAAAGCTCAGAGTCCGGGTAGATAACGTGCTGTTTGACTCATTCGAGACCACATTTGGCTCCCCTCAAGGCGTCAGCCTATCACCTGTCCTTTTCACCTACTACCTTGCTGCTGCATGCTGCTCTCTCATCCGAGAAAGTTTCACCAGACCTAACCCTCCGGTCTCCAGTCTGGGTATGCAACTCGAAATGGAGTATGCAGATGATGTTGACTTCCTGGACGAAGAAAAGGAACCCCTGCACCAACTCAAGTCAGTAGCAGCAGAGAGACTGAAATACAACAGCCTGTTCATGATCGAGACAAAGACGGAGTTCAGCCATGTATACCTTGCGGAACCCACTGAACAAGATCCACACGGGAAGATTCTCCGCGACAATGAGAGCTGGCGCAGGAACAAGACCCTGGGCTCCTTACTGTGTGGCACAGCAAAAACCACATCCTGCTGCATACAAGGCATCACTGTATTCCATACACCGCGGAAACTGTGGAACAGACGAACTAAGATCCCACTGAAGACAAGACTCCACCTCTACAAAGCCTACTGCGTATCCATCATACTCTACAACTGCAATAGCTGGGGCCGTATAAATACCTAAAGCCATGCTAGATACGCTGGATGCTTGCCACCGCACACACCTTCGCACCATCACATGTCACAGCTGGCCGAAAAGCCTCATCAGCAACAAGGCACTGTACGAACTGAATTGCTCCTAGCCATGACGGATTACCGATTACTCCTAATGAAGAAATCTGGAATACTGAAGGAATTTTGCGTATGATAAAAGCGTATGATAAATGGCGTTTAATTTGGACCATTACTGATATGATAACATCGGTATTTTCAACACAAACAGGCTAATCACGCCAAGTTCCGTTGTCCGATACACCAATTAACACTTGGAATCAACGAAGAATAACTCTCTGAATCTCGTAACAGAGAACTTTTGCAATTTAGGTCACGTTTAATAAATTAATTGCTAATTAGTCGTCTAAACGCGCAAATTTCGAATTTTCGGGGTTTTTTCAAGTTACCTTTTGAAAATTGAAAAATAATCTCTGTTACTAACACTGAGTGTTACGTGAAAACCAAAGTGTATCCGATGTGAATGCAACTGTCAACTTCTGAATACAATGTTCCAGAAAAGGACAGTAGGAAGTTGAATTTTGTCAGCAATACATTTGTATTAGTAGCCAAATTAAGAGGCATCTTTTAGAATCTTTTGTGCTTCTTACTTATCAAACATACATCTAGCTATTTGGATGGAGTCAAAACTTCGTGATACCTGGTAATTGAATGTTTAAGTCACGATGCCCCGCCTATTTTGGTAACATAATCCGGCACCTTAAAATGCAAAAATATACGACAGATTGTCCGCTCCGGTTATGTTTGTGCACCTATGTGACTGTCCGCTATGGTTACACCATAAACACATGTAACCATAGCGGACAGTATGTCAGCTATAACTAACTTTTTCAGTCACGTTATGAAATACTTAGAGCCAAGTGCTTGTTATCACATCTTCCTATTTTGATGTACATGCTTCACAACATAGCCCGTGCAATAATCCCCAACAATTGTGCCGTTAATTTGGCTCAGAGCTACAAAACACCGATTTATCTACTCATTCAGGAAAGCTTCATCAATAAAAACCTATTAACAGGTGTTTTTTAAGCTATCATCTAGAAATACCAACCAGCATATCTACGTCGAGTGCCATAGAACAGAAAATACTTGCGGTTGAATCTGATCTGCGTGTGCTTTCAATTTATTTGGTGTTGTCTGCTAGCCGCTTCAGTAACCATAGCGCACAGTGATTTGCTGACACTGTCCGAATCCTAACACTGTTGACTACACTGAGTTAGCCTGATAAGGAAGTTTTTAAGGTCTGTGTTTGTGTCCTTTTTATTTCATCGGAAATATTAAAAGACAAGTCAAAGGTCGGGGATACTTGTACTTGTCATTACTTTCCTCTTGATAAGTTTCGTACGAGTGCGGTAATATTTATAGGCTGAAGTTATGCAAAAACACATTTAAGTTTTGAGCAAATTAATATAATCTTTCACATTTCAAATATCAAAGTCAAGATGGCACCTGACTGGTCCTTCTCCCGGGTCCTTCTGACTCACAGTTTTTGTCCACGGTCATTAAGTTGAGTCAAAACACCATAGGCATTATACAGTAACTAGTAATCATCATAGCAAAAGATTTGGGTCCCCCTTCCCGGGAAGGTTACGGTGAGGGTTATAGCTCGGGGTAGGATTTGGGGTAGGGTTAGCACTATATGTGCGTACTATTAAAAGTATATGTGTATTTTATTTAGAGAAAAAAATCGATTGAAGGGGGCTAACCCAGTGATGTGTAGAGCGTTTGCCTACCGCGCCGTATAAATCACCGGCTCGAATCCCACCCTGGGCGACGATTTTTTTTCAAGCTATTCTCTCTACTTTGTAATTTATTTGCTAGAAAATACAAGTCGGAAATTTGTGACGTCATCGTAGCTGCCATCCTGTAGAAAGAAAACTCGCCAGCTGCTCACGGCCAGTTGAGCAGTGTTGCTCAGCGTCATTGAGCTACGTACCTTGCCTCACGATCAATGGTGAGCACCCCCAGCTAGATCCATGCTAGGTGATGCTTGCATGTACATCATGCATAATTATCAAAACCGGTACATCAAAACCGTCTCAAATACACACAAACCGAACAAAAAGCTAAACCTAATAAATAGCAAAACAAACACAACAAAATCTAAGAATCACCCCCCTGGAGAATCAACTCCATGATTGCCAAGAATTTAGCGGGCCTTCCCGCTTGTCAAGCTTGCATGTCCGATGAAAGGATAACGTTATTCAATAAGGCTGGAAAATATATTGTGTTGTTGAGTCCTCCAATGAAATATTGTTGTTTTCATCAGGTAATAAGATTTATCTTCAAGGATGATTTGCATCACACATAAAGGAAAAAGCACCGCCCGTTTGTCCTTGGATATAGCAGACAAATTTTAAAAAACAAGCATGGTTTGATTTTTCGCGTGCATCACAGAGTTACCCGCTGTGTGGCTGGACATACTCGGATAATTGAATCGATAATCGTTGCGTTTTTTGCACTTTCGAGACGAATGGATTCATTAACAAACGAATTTTCCTTACCAGCTTTTTACATGCATGCGCCGTGACTCGCTAAAGTGCCCAACGTCCGACAGAGGCACCGCGGAGACTGAGTGTTTTTCCAGGCAGGATGGCACAACACGCGACGTAATGTCCTTCAAAATTTAGTGCGTATGATTGTCATGCTCGCAATGCTACCAGACGGACACAGTTAATAAAAAAAAATTGACCGAATTTTTTTTTGAGGCAGCCATGATCCAAGACCAAACAGCACTATCGAGAGCAGGCTGCCGGGTAATTGAGACAAGACGACCATTGATGTTTTAAGCCTTTTAGCAGTTAAATTGTCAATGTTTGACTGCGACGCATCAAATACTGCGTGGGGTTGTGAATCTGAAATTTTGATATGATATTCCGGACAGTCTGGCAAGTAAATGGTGAAAAGCCACGAATTTTTTTTGATAATCGACAAATTGGACAGACGTTGATATTTCCACTCTATTCAGCCAACTGGCAGAAAAATCTCAAAACACGCCCCCTATTGCCAAGTTACCAACATTCAAAATTAACTTTTTTTATCAAATAATTTCTTTATATCTGTAGACTTGCCACAGCAAATATAATTTCAATACCTCTCTAAATAAGCACTGGACAGTTAAAAACATACTCGCGTCTAATTGATAGGTCTGGAACCTCCAACCTATGAATATTCAATGGTGGTCTTAAATGGAGACAAGACCACCGTTGATTTTTAAAGCCTTTTAGCAGTTCAATTGTCAATGTTTGACCGCGACGCATCAAATACTGCGTGGGGTTGTGAATCTGAAATTTTGATATGATAGTCTGGCAGGTAAATGGTGATAAGTAAGCTGGTAGTTGACCACGAAATTTTTTTGATAATCGACAAATTAGACAGACGTTGATATTTCAACTCTTTTCAGCCAACTGGCAGAAAAATCTGGAAACTCGCCCCCTATTGCCAAGTAAGCAAATTTCAAAATTAATTTTTTTATCAAATAATTTCTTTATATCTGTAGACTTGCAACACAAAATATCTTTTCAATACCTTTCCAAATATGCACTTGACAGTTTAAATCTTACTCGCGTCTAATTGATAGGTCTGCATCCTCCAAATCATGAATATTCAATGGTGGTCTTGTCTCAACTTGGAATTTTCGGCCATCTTGGAAATTGCTTCCCCGAAAGCAGAGTAGCATTCCTGAAAAATACAGACCTCTACCAATGTTGTGTACTCACCAAACGCTTCCTTATTCTGGTCTGTTCATCCAATATCTTAGCAACGATATCGGACTGTCTTTTTAGCTCCTCTTGAAGTCCTTTTAGCTTGATACGGTTTTGTTCTATATCATCGTCTATTTGGGTTGGCTGCCCTTTTTGACCATCTTTACGCGCTCGAAGGCGAATGGAAAGCGTATTAGCTTCGTCAAGCCTCTTCTTAATGTCGGTTTTCTTCGATTCTTCGCCAGGAAGTTGCTTTTCGATACACTTTAACCTGGTTTCATCGTTGGCTATTTTTTCATCACGGACTGAAATAATAGTATTCATCTATGAATATTCAGTAAACGATTATGTGATGTGGTTTTAGCCACATATGATCATGATTGGGCATTTTTCTTAAAACAAGGCTGAATCAACGCTGCATGAGGGGGGGGGGGGTCAGTGTGGTGGCGTGCTGAATAGACCATATTTTGTTTCTGAAAACTTCTCATGTGTGCTATGTACATTTAGTAGATGGACACAAGAAAAAAACCCGAACATTTCACCCGAATTGTCGAGAAATAGCTTGACTCAGTATAAAATGTAAAACTCAGTTAGCTTCGTCTACTAAATGTGCCAGCATTCAAATGGATTTTTTTAAACGCACACAATTTTGTTACAATATGGTTACTGAGAAAAAATCATGTTCGGTTATAAAACGCAGACCTAGAAAGAAATCCAAAATTTAAGTCGTTCGTGCTGAAGAACCCGAAGTGTTGATAACAAATCATCCTGGTATATTGAAACTTCCGCCTCCCTGCGAGATCTCGTGATTTTTGGATGTTAGATCACCCCAGTTAGCGTTGAAAACGTAACTACAATCCAACCATGGGTTAGGAATTTGTGGATACGCACAATGACTTGAGACGAGGATAATGTCAAAATAATAACATCTTGTTAAGACAGGAAGTGAAAAAACCTGATGCATTGTGGAATAATCAACCGAGTATTAATTACGCCCAAACGCGACAGCCAACTGTACGGTGTCCCATAGAGGACATGCGTTTATTTTCAATATAATAGAAAATTTTTCTTTTTACAATGCGTTTTTTTCTCTCGAATTACAACCGCCGTATACCGCGGTGGATATTATTTCCACCGCGGTGGATATTATTTCCACCACCGCGGTGGATATTAATTTCCACCGCGGTCGATATTAATTTCCACCGCGGTCGATATTAATTTCCACCGCGGTCGATATTAATTTCCACCGCGGTCGATATTAATTTCCACCGCGGTGGTGGGAATTATTATTTTTTACCCGGCGGTGGAAATTATTTTTTCGGCGGTGAGAAATAAATCCGACGGCGGTTGTAATTCGAGAGAAAAAAACGCATTGTAAAAAGAAACATTTTCTATTCTATTGAAAATAAACGCATGTCCTCTATGGGACACCGTACAACTGGACTTTAAATCAGCTAGCTGTAACTTCACATACTTAGCGGTAGAGTACAATTCGTCCGACAACGGATTTTGATCGGTCGCCAATATACGTATTCTTGTCAACCTATATGTTAACCCTATCAGTGTTTTACCGGGCCCAGGTGAAGCTCCACATCCCCTAGCTTTCAACGTTTACCTAGACATGGGATTTCATGCTGAAAACCGTATTCCATTCACGCGCGGGCAATACCAAGAAGACAAAGTAGGCATTTGTACTTGCAACGTAGTATCAAATTCTGCGGTGTATTCATCCCATTCGATCCCCATTCATGTTCTTACCTTCCCGCAATCTATCGCGTCGGATTCTTCCAGGATCCACCTGAAAACAGATATTCGATATTTATATTAAACGATTTGACATGAGATTGTTGATTGAAATTGAAGCTTGTGATGATAGAAGCAACTATTTTAGAATTAGGGTGTAAATATGATTAAATATTTCATGTACGGTCCGATAACCCAGTATTAATTAATTTTCCTTTTTCAGCATCAGAAGTCACGCACATTTGATTACAAAAATTACTTACGATGACAATGTCAGCTAGACTTATTTTGTTTTTACTGTTCTGAATTAATGAATATTACGATTCTGATTGGATCAACGTGGTTTGCTATTCTTTGCTGCATATCCAGTGCAAGGCTTCAACGTTTCATCAGACGCTTTGGTGCACTATAAACTGAACGAACACGTAGACTGTCTTTGGCGTTAGAACTATATCTTAATTTTATCATTCAATTTAATTGTTTAGACGTCATCAGCAATCTGCAAAATTGCAGTGATATGAATATCAAGTGACTTCCATATCACCTTGGTTGTACCACCGCGATTCACTGACCGCCCATTCCTAACACGTTTTATTATCCTTAAATTAATTCACTAAAAGTGTGGGCCACATCTGATCGATCGCATATCTTACTTCGCCAACTACAAGTCGTTATGGTCGTGGACTTCTGCTATTTCTGAAGATGATTTTCGAATCTTACAGTTATCCACTAATTTGAGAATGAACAACTGAAATTAGCGCAAACCAATGGAGGTCAATGACGACGCTGTAAACGAAAAATCCATTTCCTGATATTGCATGCGTGAATACTCCGTTTAATTATTATATGGCTCATTTTCACCACATGCTGCACGAGAACTTGAAAACCCCTGATTAAATAAAAATTCTGGTAATACAGATGGCTTTTCATTTCTGAGAGCTGAACCACGTCTTTGAAATTGACAGAACATTTTCTTCCAGGTCGACTTAAAAAAACTTGTTGCGATCCGACAAAGACAGTTACAAGCTTACTAGTTTTCCATCATTAACAGCATTCACAAAAATCGGCTTTATTATTTTCCGACTCATTTTGCACATTTAATTTGAATACTATGGTTATCCACAAAAAGGTGTGCAGTCGATTATAATTTGCCGTCACCTTTACAAATATATGGTATAATTCTGTTGAAAAAGCATTACAACCCTCTGATATTTCTGGTCATGAATGGCCATGCACATAATCAGGCACGAAAAACTTGGAGTCAAGAGTGGTTTGATCGAGTCTTTCAGAGGCGGGCTGGCCGGGGGGATTTGTGCTCCTACCATCTTATTCACTGTCTTATCGGTTGATCAATAATACTTTCACTCTCCATTGATCGTGTCATAACAACGTCTATATGTACGGGTGTATGTGAGTTAAATAGCAGTACTTGAGAATGAAAATGTTCCCGACATCGTGAGTTTAAGCTGCAGTGCTAGAGATTGGAATCGTTCCAGAAAATGATGAGCAGGTGACTTCGGGAAAGTTGGCACAAACTGATTGTTCCATTTTTAGCTCAGCTGACAAAGTCAGCGGAGCTAGTAGTATAGCTGTTCAAATGGTGTCCGTCCTGCAATCCATCCATCTAGGGACCCATCTGTGGACAAAATTGGACATTTCTGACCGGGAAGGCCTAGCCACTTCGTTGACGGTGCTAAATTAGGAGTTGCCCAAGGTGAACTCAAAAAACGAAAAATCGGCGCGATCCGACCTGTATTAAGAGAATGAGGTCATTTCGCGTTTAGATTTCTTTCCCTTTTTACCTCGGTCCACAGAGCAAATATTGTTTTCAAATGTGGCTGAATATTTTTAAATATTTTTTCATTTTTTACTTTTAATGGAATTAATATTGTTTTCACCGCCAGTTGACGCTGCAGGCACATTGCCTGAATTTTGGCGATTTCAAATTTGGCGGTGGCTTAACTTTTTTGCAAGCAGTGCCGCTGATTGGCCGATCGATAGAAGAGATGCCACCATTTAAAAATGGCGGTAGTCGCTGCTTCAATGAAGGTGAGTGAACTTTCTCATGTTCAATCGGTTGATACTCTTTTAATCAACATGACCATGTACCTGAAATTTGTTTAGGTACTGAAAAGAGTCTATATAATTCAGATTTATCAATAGTTTTTTATAATATTCCGGAAATTTTGTGCACAAATCAGCGGAAGTTGGTGCTCGTCTCATGTCATTTTAGAGCGAAAAATTTGTTTCCGTCGATCTCTACCACTGAAAAATCGCTTGCATAGCTTCGAATTTTTGTGAAAATAAGTATCTGAACTTGGTTTCAAATAGTCTAGAGAGTTACCTTTGTGGTGATACATATGGTATGTGATAAATATTTGTGGAATTTGTGAAATTCGGTTTTCAAACGTGCCGATGATGCAAGCGATCTCGCGTGAATTTTGCAAGTCCTGATATGTCGACCGGGTGTCAAAAATCACTCGCCTAAATTCAATTCAAAGATCGAAAATGACATCTGAACTTAGTTTCAAATAGCCTACGCAATTATCATTTCGTTGATATATAATGCATGCATGTAATAATTGATTAATCTACCTAAAACGCGCAATTAAAACGGCGAAAGATCGTGATAAACACTCTGGTGGCGGTCGCACTAAATAACGACCGGTAGGGCCCGGCGTGTGGCGGAGAAAAAAAGGTAGCGCCCGGAGGTTGAAACGGGATTTTTATGCACTTTTAACTGTATATATATGTTGTTTAGATGTATTTCTAACAGTTCTGTAACTTTTATGACCAAGCTTGCACCCAAAGTTGGTAAAATTGATGCTTGTTTATGGACTGCGCTAGCGACCGGAGAATTCGCCGTCGGCCATTTTGGGACGGTCAACAAATCTCGCCATTTACGTTTGTTTACAATTATTTTGAAAGTCACATTAGGCCTATGACATCGTAGTATGAATTCCACTGCAGTTTCCTTACGCAGCAATGCTCATGTTTTTGGTTGGCAATCCTGTACTGTCTGTACACTGCGCTGTGCAGGCTTAGAGTATAACTCAACAGGCCCTCATGATTCATTTGATGGACACCTTATTTGATAGTACCTCATCATTAAGTCCACTAGATCCTGTTCTGTTACATGATAGACAATTTTCAAAATGTAGTACACCACTCGCTCACGGCTCACATCACGTGGGCACGGTTGGCTGTTGAGTGTTATGGTTCAGTCTGTGAGACTAATTCAAAGAGGTTACACTTTTATTTTGAATTGGAAAACAACCCCCAGGACTGACTTTTCACTGAGTGATAAGTGTGCCCTTCGAAGGTTAAGTCTCTTTCTGGATTTGCTTCCATAGATGCCTTGTTCAGGATATCATCTGACCGATGCCTGATCAAGCACAGACTGTATCCGGTGGTGTACATTTCCCCGTCTATGTCACCCTTTTTTATTCAGTCAGTGTTAATTTCTCTTCTCTTTTTAGCTCACCTCTTAGCAGAGGTGAGCTTATCCCATACCGTGGCGTCCGTCGTCCGTCGTCGTCGTCGTCGTCGTCGTCGTCGTCCGTCGTCCGTTAGCAGGGCACGTTTCGTAACTGTTAGAGCTATTGAGTTGAAACTTGGTACACATGTACCCTTATGTAATGACACCTTGGAGACCAAGTTTCGGTCCGATTCATTTCATGGTTTGGCCACCAGGGGGCCAAACGTTAAAAGTGAAAATATGCAATATCTCCCTTAATAGTAGTCGGGAAATTTTGAAAAAAATATGGTAGGTACTTCTAGCAAAGGTGCATCATATATCCTCCGGGTTTTTGATTTGACCTCCTTTTCAAGGTCACAGAGGTCAAATGGTGTAAATTGGCCGTTAGGATGTAACGATGGCACGTTTCTAAACTGCAATGACTATTGATACCAAATTTGGTACACATTTACCCCTTAGTCAGGTGATCTCAGGGACCGAAGTTTGGTCCAATATGATTCACCACTTGACCACCAGGGGGCAAAATCCAAAAACCTTAAAAATGTGATTATTCCTTAACTTCTTGCCCGATTGCCACCAATTTGATATCATGGGTACATCTAACCACCATACAGTATATGTCACACAGGTTTTTAATTTGACCTTCTTGTCAAGGTCACAGTGGTCAAATGGCGTAAATTCGCTGTCAGGCCGTAACTATGGCACGTTTCTTAAGTGCAATGACTATTGATCACAAATTAAGTACACATGTACCCCTTGGTCAGGTGATCTTAGGTACCGAAGTTTGGTGCGATCTGATTTGCCGTTTGGCCTCCAGGGAGGGGGCCAAATCCTAAATTCTTCAAAATGCCATTATTCCCAGTAATGACTTGCCCGATTGGCACCAATTTTATATCATAGGTACATCTAATTCTAACAACCATTCAATGTGTCACCCGGGTCTTCTTTGATTTGACCTACTTTTCAAGGTCACAGAGGTCGAATGTACTGTAAATTGGCCATTTAGGGGAAATTGTAATTGCTTGGACCTACATCAAACCTAACACTACATGACACAATACCATGCTCTTTATCCATCTTTCCTCCACATGAGGTGAGCACAATGGCCCTGGCCATTTCATTTTACAGATTAACTGTTGTTGGTTATTGCAAGAGGAGTCGTTGGCACATTTCAAGTCCAGGAAAGCACTTGCTGTTCCCACATTCAGAGTAAGGTGTGCTTACTCGTTTTACTGCTTTCCATTCCTGGAGAGCGTTATCAAATATCTGCCGCAAGGCAACAAATATCTGCCGCAAGGCGCTTCAATATCTGCCGAAAGGCATCAAATATCTGCCGCACCAATAAAGTTCATTTTGTTAACCAACTCTTTATATTCTTCGTTGCCTCATAATAACGGTACCGACACACACTTGACCCTTGCCTTCACCTATCCATTTCAGCTGAGCGCCAGGCCCTTGGGCCTCTTGTTTTTTATTAATCATGGAAAAAAGTGTTGCCAGTCGTACAGTGAAAAATATTGCAATTTGCGTGCTCATCCGGTTGGTTCAAAATGGAAGCAGCAGCTCATCGTTTAGTTCAGCAATTGTACTACCAGAGTGATGTTCTTTAATTAAGAGCAAGAAGCTCAGGGGAAACGCCTCAACATGTACATGTATGTACGTCAATAAAGATCTAACGATAATGTGGTACAAAAAGCTCGTCCGACTTCTTATGTGTTAGAAAAAACCCGTTCGGTCGCTTTTGGGGATTAAAGAGATCCAGTTGTGACAGAAGTATTTATGAAGACTAGCTGAATGTGGTAAAAAATAACTAAATTGGTGATTACTTCTCATGCAGCTCATTGGCTACATAATCAACTGGTATACGGTAAAAAAAGCAACGGAAAAATGACAAGGAAAAAAAGCCCGTTGAAAAAGGCAACAAGTAATAAAGGCAACGGGCTTTTTTTCCATTGCTTTTTTACCTAGATTCTAAACAACTGCCTGAGGGGAACTCAAAAGTGCTAAAAGTTATAATTGGAAGCTCATACCCGCCTTCGGCTTTAGGCAGCAAGAGTGACTAGTCGCTAAATGTCAATTTTTTTACGAGATCCTTAAAGGAAACCTATATAGCCAAACACTTTAACAATCGGTATAAAGACCAAGCATGATATCGCACATTTCTTAATTCATAAAAAGCTGTACATTCGACTGATTGTCGGATGCCGTGGCATCTCCATGACATAGTCGAATCCTTGAGTTCCGAGGGGGTTTTCGCCTGAATTGGCGACCACTCCCGATGCGAATTGGTGACAACTCGCAAAACGGGAACTTGATCACTGATTACCTGCTTGTATTGGCAACTTCCCGAGATCTCACTAAGCCCTCTGGAGGGTGGGAGTTGGTGTGTTTATTGTGGGTTTAAAATCTGTACACGTGGAGGTCCTTCAAAGGATGTATGTATACATTTTATAGTTTGCTGTTACTGATCCCGAGAGATTCATCTTTTTACGACTTTGCTACTCTACCGATCTTTTATGTTTTATGAAATAAGACTTGATTTGGCACTTGTTGGTATTTGTGACCCGCTCTACCAAAACTAGGCGCTTGTCGCATCTGAACTTGACAGGTTGATACAGACTTGTTGTTCATTTCCCTATTGTAGACCTTTTGTGAAATCTATTACAAACTGATTTGGTCACATTTCACAAAAGGTCTGCAATAGGGAAATGAACAACGAGTCCGTATCAACCTGTCAAGTTCAGATGCGACAAGCGCCTAGTTTTGGTAGAGCGAGTCACATTTGTTTATCAATCTCAACTGAACTGGTGTTACTGATTGCACCAATTTATATATTGGACGATATATTTATTGCGACTCAATGCACTGGGGTTGCGTTTAGATGAAATGACCAAGGCCATTGTGCTCACCTCCCTCACAGGCGATTTATCAGATATGATAGAAAATACCGATTATACAATTTTAGCTACCTGGCAACCAGACCGAAATTCAGCCTGCGAGGTTTGATAATAGCTAGGGCTACATATATATATATGTATAATATATAACCAACTTCCATGTCAATAGCTCCAGTAGTTACGGAACGTGCCACCATCGGCCAATGAACGCTAGTCAACCCCTGTGAATTTGAAAAGTGAACATGTGTAATAAAATGTCATGTACCGTCATTATATGAACCTATGATAATAATTTAGAGATGATCTGGCCCTTAGGGAGATAGCAATTTTTGTGTTTTCGGGCATCGAATCGAACCGAAATTTAGTCTGCAAGGTGTCATTTTATAGTGGAACATATGCACGAAGTTTCAAGTTGATAAATCCAGTAGCTACAACGCGTGCCTTGCTAACGGACGACGACGATGACGACAAGCTCACAACCTCTCTTGATGACGGGTAATGTTCATATCAAATGCATTACTGAGACTTGTTGTGATCATTTAAAAAATGTTTGTATTAATTAGTGGATAACATAACATTGGTCCGACCAAGGCAAGTAATGCTGGTTTTGATAGTTTAAGTTTAGTCTATACTCGATTTGATAAAGAGGTACAGGAAGGTTTCATGTGGTTGATTGGATGCTGACTCTTGCCTGACGCAGGATACTTTCGCTGTTCTTCTTATGATTGACACTTAGACCTGGCTAGCTCATGCTGGTCTTCATTCGATCAACAATTACCGACATTCGCAATTGTTTCCGGATACCAAAACTTTGCCAAACTGGCAAGTCTGATTTACATAAATGCGTCAAAAGCAAGAGGGTTAGTCAGTGATAAACTGTTTGACGCTCCGACCCCAGCGCCACTTCAAGCCAACAAGTTACTAAACGCGCTTCCATTCATAACCACCGGAGTGGATTTTACCGGAGCCGTGTATGATCTGAAGGAAAATTCGGACGCCGAAAATAAAGCTTACACATGTATGTCTCTTAACCTCTGCGGTGACACGCGCCGCACTTATAACTTGTAAAAAAACATTTTATAAGCATTTGGCAAGTTTGCCGACAGGCGCTCCTTGTCGGAACGCATAATTTCAGGCAATGCATCGACATATCTAGCCGAAGCGGTCTAACTGCAGAAACTGTGTGAGTCTGAGGACATTATTCATATCTCACAAAACATCGCATGGCCCTGCAAATGGTTATACGACGTGTATATACGTCATATGGGCTGCAAAATATTCCTACGGAAGAAGAGACGATAGTCGACGAACGCCTTTTTATCTACGCATTTATGGATTAAGAGACACAACCACAATCTGACGCCGTCGCATCTATCATAAAAGGGATGTCACTTATCTCCCTACATCACTCGATAGATGACGATGAACAATTGGATCTTGCCTACGAGATCAAGTGGATGGATTAACAAAATCGTGCAGATATAACACCAAGTGTTGTGCCTCAAGGTCAAGGTTGTCTCTTCATTTATTTGATACCTGACTCGAGATCTCGATGATTGGTAAAATTAAACGTAACACAGTGGAATTGAAACAATAAAGTTCCTCGACACCACCGGATCATAGGAGAAAAAAGAAGCCATGCAGTGAATTAAGCTCTGAAGTTTACGTAGAATTTTAGAAATAACATCCTCTGTGGATGCTAAAGTTTCTAAAGTTTTCATTCTCACTATTTTATTCTTCGGAAGATCGGGCAGTCCAGTGAATCGGACACTTCCGCTCTCATTGGTTTTCATGTACGGCATGTTTTTCTTGGACACGAACACTCAAAAACTGCATCGACAAAAATATTTATAATATACTATTACTGAATATCGTCCAGACACCAAGCTTGTAAATATGGTTACATCTAATAAATGGATGCAGCCCAGGATGACTTCTTAAGTTGCGCTTTACAATATAACTTGGCTAATTGTTTCTTATCACACTTGACAAATCATTCATGCCATATTGCGGCGGCCGTAGTTACACCGATATTTTCGGAAATCTATTCCCCAACTGGTCAAAATTGGGCCGCTTTATTCATATATTTAGTATGTTAATTGGCTGGGTTATGCCACTTGCGTGCGCTTTTAAAATATCGCTTGTATTGGTAGTTTATCCGCTGTACATGCTAGGTAATATCAGTGTTTATTTTTTCATAGACCTCCGTCGGATGCACTGACCTTTATTCGTTCATTCTCAAATTGGAAAATCACCTTCACATCAGAAATAGCGGCCGACGTCACGGCCAAGTTCACCGCATAGCTTCATGAAAAAAAACCCTGCCCAGTTTGGCAATTTGACACCTGCGGACGAGTAACAATTGCTTTCAGTCAGCTGAGATCGCCGTTCACTAACACGACTATCGACCAAATCGAATATTGAAAAACTTAGGCCCCAATAAGCGGAACCACGTCATTAAAACTCACCTGCACACTCGTGAACTGACGTCGGTTTCGTTAAAAGAGATTTCAAGTGAAGTTCACATTGCAATCTCAGAACGGTTTGAGTCAAAGCGGTTCACGAGAAACACGTTACGAAGCGGTTTGCGTAGACTAGTTGGAAATTGGTTCGAAAATTTTACAGTGGGAGCACGTCAGACCGTTTTGATGTCTTAAATTGGTGTACAATGGCACTTTAAACCGGTTTGAGATTGCAGCGTGAACACGTCATATATGGCTCAGTCAAGTGGCAAACAATTCTACAATGATGTCAAGCTACCATCACCAAGTCAGTGCTATCAGCTTCATATCAGATAATTGTTCCTATGAGAATATATCGTTGACAACAGCCAGCACTTGGGATCTGCAATACTTGGTTAGTATTATTTGAGCAGGCACTGTCCATCACTCTCATACATAGTGCTCCGCCACCTGCCTTCGAACATGACAAAGACAATCGACTGGCTGATAGTTTTGATGACGCCTTTACTTACATCGAGCTGAAAGAAAGAATACAGATGTTGTATAATGTGTAAATTTTTTTGTAACGTTAGCTTTTTGGCCACAAATACGAGACTAGTTAATGTATAACGAAATCTCCGTTTCAACAATATTGATGTGTTTGGTCGGAATGCCTAATCCATAATTATTATGTAATGCTACATTCTTCTTATTGGGTCCCAAAATATTCTTGTTTCCGACATTCAGTAGATGCACTGGGCTATATTATGTTTACCAATGATAAATCCTATAGTTACTTTCAACGATATTTTAAGTGTATAACACCTTCATTCACTCAGTTGTTCTTATCACCTTGAACAGATGTTATCGTAAAACGGCCGTTCACTTTTTCTGTACAAAACTGTAATACTTATATATTTCTTATGATTGATATTTCCCCATCACTCTTATAATGTCATCTGTGCCTTCAATGATTACAATGATGACAAACTGAAGAGAGTTAATGATATCATTTGCGCCTCTGATCTGCTTACCTTATATCTCTGAAAGAGAGAATACAGAAGTTGTGACGTAAACTCCTCATATCGGAAGGCCATGACAATGTCATGTCATTTTAATGACATTGTCATGGCCTCCCGACTAGTGATTAGGCACTCTATTAAAGTTAAAACTTAAATAGAGTGAGCGGCTTTTTACCTCATATGTTTGTACTTCCCTTGTTTCATTATTAGCAAACCATACTTTTGAAACATTTTTGTCTTTTTAAAAATAGGTTTTTAGTATCAGAAGTAAGAAAGACATGATTTTTGTTAATCTCTGCCCTCAAAGGGTCAATGAATTCCTCGCGCGGGAATTTGCTTTCCCGCTCTCCGAAATGCAGTGTTGTTTTGCCGAGAAATGGGAGTCCGAAGCCTTACAAATGACGCATTTTCTCTCCCGATGTTTTAATTTTTCGAAGCGATGTTAAGAAAAGACGTTGAATGTACCCTTTGTATTATTAAAGTCGTCCACCATCGTGGTTGATTTGGGCTATATTCCTAGTATAGACTCTATAGCAACAAGGAAAACAATTTCTGTGTTGATGCATGGCTCCAGGCAGTGCATATATTCATGCATTTCTCCATATGTGGAGGATCTCCGGGCTCTGGGTAACTCGCGTCCAGTTAAAACATTGGAATAGCGTTTCAGTCAGTTTTTAAATCATGAATTTTATATGCAGTTGGGTGGTGGAAACTACTAGAAACTGTAATAATTAAAGGTGACTCGAAGTAAAAAAATTGGTAAAATTACCCTAACAATGCCATTGGTAATTTAAGAGTCAAAACGCAATACTTAATAAATTTACCATATAGAAATGATTTAACACACAAAATATGCAATATCGATGTGGTGAGTTTTTGCTTAAAATTCCATTCATCTTGCATTAAGACTGTTTGTTCGATAAACCAAAAATTCAAATGCAAATACACACTAACACATTGGTCAATGAAAGCTCTGACATGTCGGAGGTTTTGATTTGGTGATTTCATCTTAGACCTGAAGCCGAAAACGGATACATTTGGCACCAAATGTTGACATACCAATAATGGAACATTACAAAAGTAAGCAATATGTGACGATTGGTTACAAGAATACTTTTGTTTTTTTTATAAAGATGAAACGAAACGCACGCCAAAAATAAATCTAACTTACGGTAACTTCATGTTTATGTTAACCAGCATATTAACTCCGGAAAAGAATGACGGCCTTCTGCCCTAAAAGCTCCTCATGATTGTTCCAAGTGGGTCTTTTAGACTTGCCACACCGAATATATTTTCAATACCTCTCCTAATATGCACTTGACAGATAAAAACACACTCGCGCCTAACTGATAGGTCTGGATCCTCCAACCTTGTCTCAGCGCTCCATTTTCAACTCTGAAATGCCGGTAAATCGCGTGTTTTTCACTAAATATTATTGAAAATATCGTCGCTCCCTCCGTGTCTCGCAAGGAACGTCGAAGTCGAAGTTCGAGAGCGGGATTTTTTGACAACCTGCCTCCCCCCTCCCCCCGGAAATAATCCTGGCGTAAACCCTGCTTGTGAGCATTTGTTACCAGCAATAGTAGCATGCTGGGGTATACATATGGAAAAATCCGTTGCGAGCTTTGCTGGCGGTTACCTTGCGAGCATGCTGGGGTATAAATGTGACGGCTCCAGTCAAGCTCGATTATTTTTCGTTCTTAATAAATGTTTGTACGAGCTGGTTTCCCCGATCGCGTTTCCGACAATTTCTTGGCGAACTCTATGTAAGCCCTGCGCTGTTAATTTTTGTATGTGGTTGTGTGTGTGTTTCCTCTCCGGGGAATGTATCGTGCAAGTAAATCGAACCAGTGTATTATTACGCTCTCATTTGCTTATAGAAATCGTTTCGGTGGCGTTTGGGAGCGAAACGATGCCATTGTATTGGAAGTGATACCTCAGTTTGTCGTTTACCACATGAAGTCAATAAATGGCCAAAAGTTCATTGCATAATCTTAATCAGGCTAAAGTTGGACCTGACATTTGCGGCTTATCCAATTATTAAATAGATATTTGACTAATAGGTCTCGCGGTATGATTTATTGCCTCACTTTCTCTTTTCAGACAAAGACGATTTTTCGCCTGGGCCAGAATAAGGAATAAAGATGCGGTGGATACTAAATTGCAGCCCAAAACAATTTACGGTAGCGCAGCTTCTTTTCCGGGGCACCTGCCTTAGTGAAGCTTTGTCTTCACGTGGGTTCCGAGGCTGAGTTTTCTGTCTTTCCCTGCCATACCGGTATATTTTGTGAACGGCATTACCACGGTACTACATTACTACTTGCTACCGAATTAACTCTTGAGCCCCCATTGTGTATGTCGCCTTCCTATCTGCTTCGGTATGAGCAACGTTTGAAAGACAAGAAACTCAGTCCTCAGCCCACGTAATCGTATGGTGTCGATTACAATAATTCATTTTCTTATATGGTTCTCCCGACTGTCTCAGTTCTCATTTTGAAGAAAAAAAGGAAAAAAGGGAAGTTTTCGCACCAAGATCTTAAATCTATGCGCTTCTTTTCTCCGCGTTTTGAAAGGTTTTTGGTATTTTTTTTATATTTGAGGAGATCTCGGGTGAATAAGGAAACTATTTGCATGCCACACGGTTATCTATAGTGTAAGATTGTCCAATCACTCCTTGCGAGACGATAGCTTTCGCCGAGGATGTGTCTTATCCTAATGATAAACCGAAGAAATGAATGTGATATGTTGGCGTTAATTATTTTCAAAGATACAAACAGTTCGAACAATTTATCTTTGCATTACAATGCTTTAAATGAAAGCCATTCCAGTACAGTGCGGAGCCCAGTGGTCGAATCGTGCTGCAACTTTGTCGTCCGAATCTTCTCTGTACTGATCTCTGGTCGCCCTCACACGGTGTCTGCAGAGAATGCCTCGCTTTTATTCGTGAACTGGCCAGGGGGTAATGAATATATTCAGTAGAAGATCAGAATGCGCATCAGGCCGGGGGGGGGGGGGAGAGTCACGGTCACTGCATGAATTATCGTAATTTTTCTGGTCCCACATTACCCCCTGGTTATGGCTCAGGCTTCCACTCGTTGTCCGATTCATCTTTCAATGGTTGGTTGTACATCAGTCTCTCAATTTTGAAATTTTCTGTCGAGGGGGTCATCCATCTCTCCCGCCTATATTACTATGACTGCTTTGATTGTGTTTGGGAACCACATATGTCGTCCACGTGAAAACAACGCTTGGTTGTAGCATCGGCCCGATAATACTGTCTTTCATCGTGACATTCTGTAGTGAGGTCCGATCCAAGAGTACTGGCAAAAGCTGTTGAAAAGGTCCCTACAATTGAGCATATAATATGTTTAACATCATTATAAAGATGTCTAGTCAGCAGGACAACTTTAACAAGTTAGGAATCTATGAGTTTGTGCTTATTTGCGGACAGGATCGACTGGCACCTGATAATGCATCGTTCAAACATGACCCATGAGCGCAATCGGTTTTTCGTGTGATCGCAACAGGACACCTTCCAAGGTATTCAGTAAATCAGAACCTTTGCCAAAGTATTAGTACAGAACGTTTCCTGAAAATTGACTAGACGGAAGTTGGTCGATTACTTCTCCGGACGCAGAACCGCATGATCACCGATGAAGTATCTTGGGCACTCATGGCTTCTGTCTTGATACTGGGTATGTTTTGTCCTAGTTGGTCCATAAAGCAGCAGAAGCACTTGTTCTCCTACAATGCCAGTCAACCAAGCTACCGAGTGACAAGCAGCAGCTGTCGATCATCCACCACCAAGTCGTCTAGGTTCAGACAGAGGAAGTTTTAGAAGCTGAAATGGTGAAAACTAAACAGATTGCTGAGCAACAGATACAGGAGGCTAGGATTCAAGCCGAAATAGCTTGAAAGGAGATCCACATTAGCATGAAGATGCGGCGCCGATTGGTAGACTTGAGAGCAGAGATGTGCGCTGTGCAGTGATACTCTGAAGACGATCCAGAAGAAGAACAGTTGACAGAAGCCGCTCGCCGAACAGGCATCATTGCCTTGTATCAACCCAATTTGGCAAGCCCGGCTTGAATTACCTAGCCCGGTGTAAAAGTAAAAAGTGTCCCCCCTAGAAAAAGTGTCCGGGCCTATTGTATTCTGACAGATTATGGCATATGGTTCTATAGAGGCAATGACCGTCAATAGCTCAGCGCATAATAGAATCCTTTGTTCCCGGACAGTTTATCCTAGGACATTTTAAACTTCTACACCGGCTTGAATTGCCAAACAGGTAAAATATTCTACTTTGTTTTGCGAGCCAGAGACTTTACAACACATTAGCCAACATTAGAGCTGTGACGTCATATTTGAATTAATATGCGCATAATTAACAATGGCTGATTTCTCGCTCTCGATTCAATTTCTTTTACTAAACTGTTGTTCTTGTCAAAAATCGACGGACAGGAATATACCCGTGTGTGTTATTTAAAGTAAGCGTAATGATTGCATTGGGTACATTGCTAAGGTCATTCGCTATAACTCCATTAGTGTTGTTGACGGCTTTGCCATTGAATGGTAATGAGCTCTTCAACGACAATACATATTAATGAGTTCGGCTCTCCATTCAGGGTAAAAAAGTCGGTGTTTGGTAAGCCAGGCTTGTCAATGGTCACTTCCTTGAGAGAATGGGCAGATGAAGATTTTGGGGTGTAAAATCATATTCAATTCGGTCCAATTGTCGCCGAAAACAGATATGTTCAACCAGATAAGGGCGAGAAACCAAACCCGTTGCATCCCTGCACTGGTGAACTTACTCAGGATATGAGCGGTAAGCTTACGAAAGAAAGTCCAGAAGTCGTGCAGAGATCCACCAAATCAGCTGACATTGATGTGAAACAAGGGCTGCCACGTCTGTTGGTGAAGTTCAACGGGACTGGTCCATGCATACCCAAGGGATGATGCGAGATTTCATCTTACTGCAAGGCACTGATGAAAGGGTTGCTTTTCAATCAAATCCACGCTGAATAACGTTGCAAAACCAGTTTCAGTCACAGTTTCATACATTGGAAGCTCAAGCATGTCAAGCTACAGTGGGTGAACCGTGGTGTCCATACACAAGACCTAGTTAACCACCATCGCCATGATATTCAGGGTCATGTTCATTCTAGACCAAGAAATGTATTATGTCAGAGTGCTCCAGCCGTCATTCATCACTCGAGCCAAGGTCATCAGAATTTAGGTCAAGGACATTTGGGAGAGAGAGACGGTTCAATTCACATGTTCAGAGCCTTCCAGTCACTCCTCAGTATTAAAGCGAGGGGCATCATAATCCTGGTCATGGTCATCCCATCTTTAGCCATTCCTTGTCCACCTGGAGGCTCTTCAGCGCGCCTTGAGCTGCCAAAGTCAGAGATAAAGGGTTTCGATGGAGACCCCTTGATCATGCCAGGATTATGATGGCGTTTTAGCAGAATGTTGAGACAAGAACATGTGACCCAGGGGAACTGTTCCAGCTTCTACGAAAACATTGCCATGGAAGGGCCAGCAATGCCATTGCGAAATATGACATGCTTTTTTCAGACCAGAGGCTAAGCACGACATTTGGTTAAACTTCGGGCAACCGCATCTGATGACGATGGAATTTAAAAAAAAGCTGAATTCACAGGACGACATTAACTATGGTGACAGGCATGAAATGAGAAGGTACACCGAGTTGTTGGAAACCACGTGTCTGTCTCTCCGTAGCATTAACAAATAGAAGAGATTGGATCATCAGACTCCTTTTTGGACGCCGTTGCCAAGTTGCCGATGCAGGATCGTCGTGCTTGGCTGAGAGAGACCGCTTCGATCCGTGAAGAGTCGAAGAAAGTCAGTTTCGCCGATGCCTTTGATTTTGTCAAGAGACTCTTGCGAGAAGTGAATGATACTAAATTTGCAGCGTGAAGCATGGAGCGAGACAAACCACCAGCTTTGAAGGCGTACTTCATATCGAAGACAAAGACTGCTGATGCGACTAATTAAGGTGCATTCAATGCGCATGCAGTGACGGTCCGGAGCACTGTATTTGATAGTGTTCTACCATCCGGAAACTTCCATGGAAACAGAGGCAGGAAAAGTCAAAGGAAAAGGGCTGTGTTGCAACTGTCTAAATGCTGATGAAAAAATCAGTCACAAAAACTCAGCCAAGAAAGGCCCTTCACCGAGGGAATGTACGATGACAGGATGCAGGTCAACATCGAAACACCATACCCTTCTAATTTTTGATTATGACGATTAAGAAAAGGGCGGCAGCCCGACCAGCTCCATGACAATCAACAGCAATTTCTGCTGAGAGAAGCAGATAACAGGGTGTACTTCCTTGCCTTTCCAGTCATTATCAGGTCTCTAATCACTGGAAAAGAGATGAAAACCTTGACAGGGATGGACTCCTACTCCAGCGTCTGTCTTTGCGAAGAAGACGTTTTGCAAGAACTGTCAGTCAAACAGGATAATAAGCGAGTTGAGTTGAAGACATTGAACGGAGTGAGTGCAGGCGAAATCATTACGTTCCGCCTCAGCATTTCAGGATTAGATGGCAACAGCTGGTTTGAGATTGCAGAACTTTTCTCATGGGAGAAATTGCCCATTGGGAACAAACATTTGCCAACCAAGTAAACATGGTCAAATTACGAGCATCTCAGATATCTATCGGTCGCAGACACTCCAGTTGGAAAGCTGAAGGTGTTGATTGAAGGCAACATCCCATCTGCCTACAAGCAACTTGAATGGAGAGAAGGACCGTGACCGGACCAGCCCATCGCTGTAAGTTTCCCATGGGACTGGACACTGCTTTGAAGTCCCACTGAATGTAATCATGTCTCTGTAAAAGAACAAGAGATCAGCGAGATGCTCATGAGCTAGATTAGCTGAACTTGATCGAGTTGGGACCAAGTATCATTTCGACAAGCCAACCTCAGCAAAAGATGTGATGCGAATGAGATTCTAACTGACATCCCCAGCAAAAGAGAGCTGGCGCTAAAAAGACTTGAGGGAATCAGGACAAAGCTGAAGAAAAGAAGATTGGTGAAAGAAAAACTGACAGAATACGATGGCAATTGTGAACTCTTCAGAAAATACAGAGAGAATGGCTATGCTGATGAGATAGCGACCAATGTGCCTGTACAATACGTGCCCTTTCACCATGTGTATCACCCAGCAAAACCTGGAAAAATGAGGATCGTGTGGGACGCTGCCACACGCCATGAGGATATACCTGCTTTAATGACCATGTTTATGCAGGAGCAGAAAGCATGAATTCGCTGCTTGGTGACTTGATAAGGTTCATGGACTTGAGGAGAAGTAGCTTCCAAGTTGACATCAATGCGATGTATAATCAGATTTACATCAGGAGGCAACATCGGAATCTGATGACGAGGTTTCTGTAGTTCAAAGATGATGAATTGGATGCAGTGCCTAAAGAGTACCAGCTCCTCAACAATTATTTTGGTGGTACACATGCTCCTGCGATGGCAGGTTATGCAGTATAAGCGACATTTTTGGACAACAAGGACGATTTCCACCCAGAACAATCCATACAGGACTTCATAACACATACGTTGTTGATGTTTCGAAGTCTTAAGAGCCAAGGCTGGCAGTCCAAGTTGTCTCAGAAATTTTTGACCTATTCACAATCAAAAGAGGTGGATTCGAGCTGGCCAAGTTTGTCACATCTTAGACAAAGATCTTCTGCTGCTGCTAGATGATCCAAAACTCCAGGCGGCATCAAGAGTGTGAGTCGATATGGGACATGAATACAATAGCAGGGGAAGAGGTGGCAGAGGACGGCGTGGATGTCGGCGTACCAACCCCTCACTTCCAAGTGTCTTGAGGTTAAGGGATCACTCCCTTGACAATTGCAGTGGTTCGGATGCTGACTCCGATGATGGTTTTAAAGTTCCCAGTTATGAACAGAAATGGTTGCGTAGACGTGAAAACTCGAGTCAAAAGGTGATCACCGGCAAATCTGGTAGCTGTGGTTTCAAGGGTGCCCCGGAGCCGGACAGAGATTTGTTCTTCTTTGAGTCGATCATTCAACTCTTACTGAGGACCTTGAGAGTCATCTCAAAAATAAGAATTTTGAGATTCGCAAGCTTGCGATTGTGTCTCATGAGGAAGCCCAGTTCAGATCCTTTCGATTAACTGTGTCAAAGTCACAGTTTGGCAGGCTGTTTGATGAGAGCTTTGGCCAGAGGGTGTGCGCATTAGAAAATTCAATACCCCGCGATCGCAGCTCGGAGGATAACGACAGTAGTAATCAGTGATGGCTAGTTACGGTACTTTTGTGAACGTTAAACTGCTCTTCACCTGGTTGTCAATCATGAGCCTGTTGAATATCACAACATACAATAGTAACAGACTAGGGCCCTGTAGAAAGGAGGACATGACCGTATATAGTGACTTTATTCTTTTTCCAGAACACTGGCAATATGTTGAGCAGCTCAATAAACTGAGCGCTGACTTAGGACATAACATGAACATTCATGGTGTTTCTGGTATGGATAAGGAATCTTTGTTGGTTGGCAGACCACATGGGGGTGTCGCAATCGCCTGGAACGCGAGTTTAGGCGCTGTTGTAAAACCTGTGCAGTGGGAATCCAAACGAGTGTGTGCTGCTCAGGTCAAAAACTTGAGTCTTCATCCTGATCAGAGTGAAATTCTTTTGGTAAATGTTTATAAGCCGAACAACAGTGGTCAGCAGAATATTGGAGATTTTAACGGGGTGTTGCAAGAAATCACAGCCATTCTTGAAAGTAATCAAGCTACTGATATAATTATTGGAGGGGACTGGAATACTGACTTTAGCAGAGCTGACTCGGCTCATACTCGGGCCTTACTTGATTTCATTGAAAGGGAGAGCCTGGTCAGTGGACAGGTACCCAATACCTGTAATGCTGAATACACTTTTGAGAGTAACATAACGGGTGAAAGACCACTAACTGATCATTTAAATGTTTCGGAAAGTGTGTTTAACTAGAACTGAGATTTCACCGGCACTCCAGAGCTGTGTATCACTTGGCCGTGAGACGGATCAAAAGGGAACAAGATAGAGTTGCTGCTGAAAAATTGGCTAATTCTCTAAGGGGTAAAAACAATAAAGAATTTTGGAAACATGTCAAAAAGATCAAAGATTGGGGTGGTGTAATTAATGCTGAGTTCAGTGGATCGAGGGTAAGGAGGATATTTATGAAGTGTTTGCTGACAAATTCAAAATTGTGTATAATTCCGTGCCTTATTAAAATGTTGATATGAATAATTTAAAGGAGTCAATGAGTGAAAACATCCTGTTAAAGTGTTGTGAGGGTCGGTGTAATAAAAACCACTGGGTTGGCGTTGAGGATGTGAGCCTGGGTATCAGGAAGCTTGTAAGAGGGGGAAGAAGGATAGTTCCCCTCACATTCAGTCAGATCATTTTATTCATGGAGGTCATAAATCAAATTATGTTATCCTTGCTTCTAAGCTCAATGGTCTCGCATGGATATTATGGCATGATATATGTTGCAATATTCAATAAAAATATTTTTCATGCAATATTGATATTTGTTCATTCATCGTTTCATTTTTGATGCAATGTTACACTTTTTTATGCAATGTTAAAATTTCCATTCAATGTGTGTTCATATTTGATGCAATGTTACATTTCTTTCTGCAATGTTTACTCGATAATTGTTCATTCAATATTTCATATTTGATGCAATAATTCACTTTTTTCATGCAATAATGCTCAAATTTTCATTCGATAGTTGCCCTGATAATTAATCATTCAATGTTTCGTATTCGTTTCAATGTTTCACTTTTTTATGCAATAACGATTTCTAAATTTCATAAAATGATCATGTAATATTTGGCAATTATTCATTCAATGTTGGCGGAAACTTTTTCATTCAATATTTTGCGAAAATATTTATGCGAAAACTGCATTGTGGGTAATATTAGAAACGCGGACGCTGATTGGCTAATCTCGTGACAGGGAATAAGACAGACATACCAAAAGCTCCATTGTTGTGTACATGCTGTCAATGGCTGTATACAATTGTGATTATCGTGACATCCTCCCTCCAAGCTCGTATCAAACGACTTTGGAAAAAGTTGTGTACAATGTGCTAGTGGTATTGTAATCCTTATGAAAATAACTGAAAGAACACAGCTCTTAGACAGGGCTCAAAGTTCAATTTTTTACTTAGGAGCACACAGCTCCTTACCTCCAAATTTTAGGAGCTGAGTTGCAATATTTAGGAGCTGAATTTTCAGATAATCGATGACGATAATCTTTGTGTGGTATGCCATCAGGTAGGCTTACTTGACCTACAGCTCTTGCTGGTCTAGTACTGTATAAGAAAACAAAAGAGACAGCATTATCGCACCGGTAGCCAGTGAATTCTACTAAAACAAATTGTGTTTTTCTCAGGATCAAAATCAGCTGAGACATCCCCTGGACATAACAACGATAGATTACACTATGCAAGGAAGGTTCAACTGTACTGTACTACAGCAGCTGTACTACAGGGTCTTCCCTGGGATTTCAATGAACAACCATGTCGGATTTTCGCTTGGGTGCGCGTGCGGCAAAATTTTTTTTTAAAAAAAGATTTTTTTTGCTTCAAATTAAGGTATTCTGACCCCTTTTTCTGTCTTCTGGGGCCCCAGGCATATTTTGCATTCTGATGGTGACATAACAGTCACTCAGAACGTACGTCCTTATCCACAATTAAAAAAAAAAATTAAATTAAAAAATTTTTTTTTGAGGATGTCGGACCAAGTGGCGCCCTCTTTAATAGTGACAAGCCGACATGGTTAAAACAGCGAGGTAGCCTCTGCCCTAAAGGGACACTTCAC
Organism: Lineus longissimus; assembly: GCF_910592395.1. Taxonomy (NCBI): domain Eukaryota; kingdom Metazoa; phylum Nemertea; class Pilidiophora; order Heteronemertea; family Lineidae; genus Lineus; species Lineus longissimus. The sequence continues at coordinate 7,144,105 of NC_088321.1, forward strand.
TCATTTGGAAATTTAGAAATATCCTTAATACATTCAAATTAATTGATATCTGCAATATTAGGCGTCAGATTTTTTTTACATCAGCGAACAAAAATTCAAATTTTTTCAATGAGTGGAGTCTCCCTTTAACAGCATCAGCAATTATTAAAAGTCTGCCTTATTTTTCAAACGAGACTAATCATTTTTATTTACCTCAGTTGAGAAGTAATAGGAGTAAGTGAAACAAACGCCGGCCCGTTACGGGTAAGTTTAGTGTAAAACATTTCGGCGGGAAATCCTGACGACCACATGCTACCACGCCCTGGTGACATCTTTCCATGTGACAAATCAAACTCTACTAGGCCAATTTTATCTGCATAGTTAATATCATATGTTCTTGGCCTAATTCAAGGAATACATGTTTGGAAGGGACCCGGGAGAAGCTGAGATTGATGCGCCGACAATTCAAAAACATTACGTCAATCAATGACGGGACGGGGTCATCTCAGTGCAACTCGACTCTGCTCAGTTGTAGTCCAGCTCACGTCACATATCAGATGGGCATGCAATACAAGAGATAAATGAATGACTAATCAAGAAATACTCAGGGTAAATGCTACTACTGTTGCACACTAACCATGGCAAAAACGAAAGCTTTCGCTGCTGGGGCTTGCGCTGGCGATCGTCACCAGTGGCCATTGTGTTGACAGCCTCAGGGAGTGGATGAATTATGTTAATGAGTTATGTTACCTTTCAATTCCGTGCCGTGGCGCTGTAGTGCTGCGTGCTCCGTCTTGGGCGTTATCGACGATGATCGGATTGAGCGGGAAGCGATTTATGTGGGGTCTACAATCCAAAATCAAAAACGATCGCGCGCCACACCATTTTCAATAATTTGTTCGCAATCTACGGAATACGATCGCTATTGTTTGAATCACTCGCAGACTTGTAAAATGGGTGATTTGGGAGTTCAGTCGCATGTTGTCAAAACAATTCGCAAAAACTGTAAAAAATCAATTCGCAGGTGTGCGAGTACGGGGACATTTCTGGTCGCATTATGAAATTTCTTGTCGCATATGCGACCATTTAGGCGCGAACTGTGAGCGCTGTTAGATAAAAACACAACTTGACGCAAGGGCCCAAAGCGCCGCGTAGCGGCAAAAAAGCGAAGCTGGCGAAACATTTATAACGGGTCACCGTCACTTATTATTGGACTTATAGCGCATTTACGGGGTTGCAACTATTTTGCTTTATAGTGTCACCAGGAAAGAAAAGCATGCGACCTAACGCCGATCTATTTGTATAAAGTGATAATTGGAAGGTATATAGTAGGAATATCAATAAAATAATCATTCCATGTCGTCTTTGGAGGGCATTTTTGATTTTAAAAAATATATGTGTACGTCACCGGAGTCTCTGCAATGATAATTTTATCACAGCAGTCTCGCGCAAGTAGAAGTTCTTTACCTAAAGTTCTTCACTTATTAGTCTCAATGTCTGGCGCAAAGCCAGACGTTTTCCATTACGATTTCACTACGATGTTTGACAAGAAGGAGCAGTGCGCGAGATATGCTAATGAGCAGACTTCCCTCGCTTGAGTTTCGGAAGAATGTTCCATATCGCGCTAAGCTGACCACTGCTGACCATGACAGGCGTGCATTGGACTGGTACAGGTTGGAACTGATCATTGAATATGCTGGTGGTGACGCTTTCTGATGAGAAGTTGGTCGTGACTGATGCAGTATCCTTGGACTTGTCCACACCATCGTTTAATCATTGCTTTTTGAGCTGCCTTGATTCTGTACTTACCCAAATACTGAGACCAAATTAATGCCTGTTGACTGTGCTTTAAGAGAGACTGGCGCCATGCCTAGTCTCTCTTAAAGCACAGTCAACAGACACCAACCCCCTCAGACTCAGAAACCACAAACGCCCAACCCTTCCTGCTACCTTAATACTTCTGGATTATTGGATTTATGCTGTTGACTAATAAGTACCATTTCCTTTCTTTTCAATGCAGACTGTTAATGAAGCCATTGCCAACTTAAACCAACTGCAACCTGAACAATCAAAGACTAAGAGTGATGATGACTCCAAGTGCTATGATAGTGACCCTCAGATTGATTTCGAGGTGCCTGCCATGCCTGCCCCCGTAGCGCCCAGTCCCAAATTAACAAGCATTCGACTAACTAGGTCTGAAAGTGAGTTTTTTTTCCTTCAATATCCTAAACTGAGTTTTTCTTCAATATCCTAAACTGGGTGTACCCAAGTACTTCCTATGATGCTGTGATGTGCAATGCCACGTGACAAAAATGTTGACATTCATTGGAACCCATTTATCTATTGACCCACTCTTCTTGCAGTTTATGTTGTCAGCATTCCTCCAGCAGAAATGGTTTCGAGGGGACATCAAGTCCGGATGCCATATCGGTCAAAGGAAACGCAGACCACTAATTTTCAACCTGACCTCACCCACACTTCAGTGTCGATCATGGAGGTACCAAGTACGCCTGAAGCTGCATCTACCCCTCAGCCAAAATACAAGAGGAAGCGTTCTGATTCAGGTAACGATGAGGAGACTGAGCCCTTGGCAAAGCATTCTTTGTCATTTGTGGATGATGAAACCAAGGACCCCTCTTTGAATCCAAATATGTCTTTGGAAAGTTTTGCATCTACTAGGTATGTTTCATAGCACGATGTGCAAGGTTTGCAGTAGGCCTGAATAAGTTGCATTTAAACCTTTGTCATAGAGCAAGAGGAATGTAGTACCTTGTTGGAAAGGGTTTGAGTTTTCATACTAGTAAATGTAAATTATGTCAACAGATCTTTAGTATCTAAAGAGATACTTATTTTTCTTAAATCCATTTCAGTGATGCCAACAATAAGCGAGCATCCTCATCCCTGACCGAGGGCATGTGTGCAGTTTCAGTGTCCAAGCTTTTGGAGCTGTTCCACATCTGCTACAACTGCGGCTCAATGGTGACCATCACACAGTCATGCTTGTCATGTGATGGTATCTGGAAATGGCAGAGCCAGGAAATGATTGGAACGGTATATGCTGGTAACATCGGCCTATCGATGGCAATTCTTGCAGCGGGTGCTATTCCAAGCAAAGTGATAAGAGTCCTGCAATTCTGGGGCATTCGAAGCATTTCCTCCGGAACATATTTTCGACACCAGTCAAAGTACCTGAACCAGGCAGTACGTAATGTTTGGGAGGAGGAGACCATCAAGGCACTGGCAGCTGTAGAGGACGTGGCCAAACTCTCCGGTGATGGAAGGTGCGATTCGCCCGGCCATTGTGCGAAGTATGGCTCTTACAAATTACATGACACAGGGAGAAACGCCATTGTCATGACACAACTTGTTCAGGTAAAAACTACAATTTGGCTCTCGTTGCTATTATGGCATATCTTTCCAGTAAGCCTGTTTCTGCCATCATTCACTGAGGCAGTATCCTGAAGTCATATTTGTATTACAACAACATTCATATCACTTCAGTTTTTCATGTGCCTCATTATTTTGCAGTCCACTGAGGTTAAGAACTCCTACCACATGGAGCTGGAGGGCCTGTCCCGATGTGTCGATGAAGTGAAATCATACGTCCCACATGTTAAGATAGAATTAACAACTGATGGCCACAAATCAGTGGAGAAGTGGTTGAGAGAGGAACAATCGGACACCATAAGGCATTATTTTGATGTGTGGCATGTTGCTAAAGGTGAGTACCACTATCAGTGCTGTGATATGCACACACTGACTTAGTGTCTCAACAAATATAATCTTGTTTCTCATTTCCCTATTCCGTCGGTTCTCATGTTAACTCTTTTGGATGTGGCATTGAGAAAAGATCAACAAGATTCCAGTCGTCAATCTTTACTTTTAGGTAACTTCGATTAACTTATGAATTTTATAGTATACAGTGCGTCCGGAGAAAAACTACCCACAGAAAAATGATAAAGTATTTGGGGTTTTTTTTTCCGGACGCACTGTATAAGTTATCTCTATCGCAAAATTGTGTCTAGTTCATTTAGTTAAACCATGCGACACTCCTGTCTGTCATCTAGGAAAGTTCATATTATACAATACTATACTTCAGGACTGAGGAAAAGACTCAAGCCCATAACCATGAACAGGCGGTTTCAGCTGGTCAACAAATGGCTGAAAAAAGTATTATCAATCACTTGTACTGGTGTGCCATGACCAGCAATAACGACCAATCATTGATCTTGGCCAAATGGAGATCAATAGTTAACCATATAGCCGGCGTCCACACGCACGAAGAAAACGAACTGTTCCCCAAGTGTATCCACAGTCGTATTCCAAGGCAGTGGTTTAAGAAAGGTGAGTATGTGCATGCCCTTACCCTTTACCCCAATAATGGTTGCTGTATTCATGGAATAAAGCTAGAAATTGTTTTTCCAAACTTATTTGTGTATGAAAACACTTCTGTGTTTGGATTGTTAAATCAATCTGAAGTTACTGTGGTACTCCTCTACGGTTTTTGTCCTCTAGGAACAGAAGAATACGACAAGGTGTTTGCTCTGCTACTCAACAAGAACCTTCTACATTCAATCTCAAAGCTCAGCTCGGATGGCCAGACATCTGGTTTGGAGGGATACCATAGCAGCCTTCTACACTTCGCCCCAAAGATGTACCATTTCGGAGACATGTATTCATCCACGACCGGAAGTGTGGCAGTCACATAGAGCTTATCAAAATGTCAAGTTGTGGTAAATACATGGCTGGGATGGACCAAAGTGGAATTAATTCTCAATCTGTGGTTGATTCTTAATCTACAGGGTCAGGCCATCACAGAAATATGCTTTTTGATAATATATTTAAGAAAATGTGGTCTCACTGGTCAGTTTAGAACTTGTATTTTGACAGGGCCATATCAATGCGTCAGTGACATTTTGATGGATATGGTGTACGGAAATCATTTTTTCTCTGGCAATCGGTATTGGAATGTTTTTAAACTTTATTATGCTATTGGCAAAGGATTCTTCTTGACACATATAAAATTTTGTGCAGATTGATTGGTCCAAGGTATACTGTTTTTACCAAAACTTATGAACAACAATGTAGACTCAATGTACACAGGGCTCTGGCTTAGTAGTCAAAATGGTTGACCAAGTATGAAAATTTGACCCTTGCCATGCTTGCACGCACATTTTATCTCATTTTCTCTATTCTGCACGTCCTTTTCATTCCTTTTTCTTGTAGTTGAACCAATATTTATGGCATTATTGTGCATATTAACCCTTTTCAGCCGCAATCATGGATTCAGTCCTTAAAACTGAAAATAAACCAGCACAGCGAACCTGATCTGAAGTCGAATACTAGTGTAAGCAGTCTGTGTATTGGACTGGGTATAGTCGTAGTTATGGGGAGACGCGGTTTAACTCTTTACATACGCTAGCCGCCGCTGGTCGGCGCAAAGAACTTGCGCTGTTCTCCCAGGAGCCGCCATTACTCGGCTCCATTCAAACAGTGCGAAACTCCGGCAAGCCAACTACAAGCTACTCCAACTTTAATGTATCGTAATTTCTTATTGGCTGGCTCCATGGTGACCCTATTTGAATGGCCAATAAGAGATAAGCTTCTATTTTCTATTCAGGTCACTCCGTTCTAATTTAGTATTCATGAGGCATGAATAATAACGATGTATTGGCGGGATTCCCCAGGAAGTTGACCTCGTCGGCCATTTTTAAACGTTTCTTTAATCTTTTTTTTGATTGACGTGCCGCATTGTTCGGGACCAGCTGGGTTTATTTATGATAGATTTATTTGATTCGAGCTCCTGATCAGAATTTGAAGGTTTTGCAGATTCAGATATCAATGTTTCGGTAGGAAGTGATGATAGTGACTGGGACTTAGATTTTTATTATAAACATTTTGTGTTTACGGCGATTTGTAGAAATTTTTTTCTCTCCAAGTTTGCAGGCCTTGTTCTCGGTTACTTTTCGTTAGAATTCAAAATAAATTACATGAGTTTATGCGGAATTTAATTCTTAGTTACTCCCGAAAATTTTAGTCCTGTACTATGAACAGCAACGGAGATAATATCACTTATGTAAACACTACCTGAAATACGGCCGCCTCAGTGACGCGCTCCCGGGAAACTATATCAGAATAATGACGCTGTGTATTCAGGACTTTGACGCTATGACGCACGCGGGTCTAGCGTATGTAAAGAGTTAAACTACCTTGGGGCGGTGCAGCAAAAAGCACAGGGCCCATAGGCTTGCTTATATTGCATATTATGGTGGCCCCTTGCCTTTTGGACTTTATGTCTCTCACAAATGCCACAATGAATGCGCTGTGTGTCAATGTTGACCCTGAAATTGCTCTGTGTTGTCGAAACTGGTGGTTGTAATCTCTTGCTAGTCTCTTAGCTCTCTCCTTTAATCCACCCTCCTCCTCCAGTTCTAGGCTGTCCTTATGGTAATCCATGTCTTTAACTGCCCCCCTTCTCTTGGCTTGATAGAAAGCACGCATTCGGATTGTCCTCACAACTCGTCATCTAATCCTAGTTTTTAGCTCGCTTTCCCATTTCTTATAGTACCATTTCCTATTGTCCATTTCTTTCAGACAATTCATTGCTGCTGCTGAAATTCGGGCACCAAGTCTCTTGAGCTTCAGTGGAATGGACTTTCCCCGTGTATTGTTCATGGTGTGGATTGCTGCATGAACACGACTGCGATAGTTTTTAAGGTGAGTCACGTTTTTTGGGGCAATCAAATTCAATTGCCGATTGGCACTCTCACAGGCCTGTGTGTTTGTCGCATGTCATATATTTTGGCTCACCTGTGAGCCTTTAGCATCACGCAGTGTCCGTCGGTCGTTGTCGTCGTCGTCGTTAGACATGGGTTGCACGTTTTGTAACTGCTCAAGCTTTTGAACTCTAACTCCGTACACATGTACCCCTAGGTGACCGCTACTCAGAGACCGAATCGGGGCCTCATATGATACAAGGTTTTGCCACCAGGGGGCCAGAGGTCAAAAATGGAAAAATTGTGTTTTCTCCCGTATCACCGGTCTGAAAAATTTGAAAAAAATATGGTAGGTACTTCTACCAATGGGACATCGAATATCCTCCGGGTTTTTGATTTTACCTACTTTTGAAGCTCACAGAGGTCAAAGTTTGTCGGCAGTAACACCGTTAGTCGGTGGTGGCACGTTTCGTAACCACTTCAGCCAGAGATCTCAAACTTGGTACAAATGTACCCCTGGGTGACCCCTACTCAGAGACCGAATCTTGGCGTAATACAATTCACAGTTTGGCCAATAGGAGGCCAACACCACCTGCCTCCGATCATACCAGCCGACTGAAACATATGTTATTCTTGGCGACTTCAACATGAATTCAATAGTGGGAGGTGAACATTTCAATGCCAAACTTGAAAAATTCTTTCTCCAGGAATATAACATGAAGCAAACAGTCACTGAAGAAACAACTGATTACCACACCAAATTAGACCTTGTATTTACAAATGAACATCATGTGGATCATACAGGGGTCATTGACAATCGCTGGTCTGACCATAAAATGATATATACAGCTTTACCAATGTCAGAATCCCTGACCCCATAGCCTTCCCTTTGACACAGGTGAGCTCATGGTCCCTGGACCATTTCATTTAGACATGTTTTGATCAACTTCATCTCCAGTATGCTTCTCACTAGAAGCTTGTCCGCATCACTCATGTTGAGGTCCTTGGCTGACAACTCCAAGTTGCCTAGTTTGCATGCACTCCAACAAGAACCTTGGCCATCGCATACGGTTGTTTCGGTTGAACACTGGCTGCAGTCACCGTCGGAACAAGCGATCAGATTGTCCACTATTGTGGCTAAGTTTTCACCAATTTGGTCAGTGTCCCCATGATACTTTTTAAACAGGGTATCGAAAATTGTGGATGCACGGATTGCAATGTCACTGGAGAGACATTTCTTCGCCTCTGCTGCATCAGGTGCCTTCATACCAGCAAACATTCCCTTTGAAAATTGGGCTCTCATGCCTTTTCGAAATTGGGCTTGACCCAAATGATATGTATCCGACATCCTTTCTACTTTTAAGGCCTTCCCAAGAAAGGTGCTGAAAGCATCCTCCATGCCGGCACTACATCTACCGTCGCCGTCGGTTTTACAGCAATGAACAAGTAAGTGATTAGCTGCCAACTCTAAGCCAACCATATTTCCAATGTCATATTCCCTGAGAACTTGATAATCTGGAAGATTCGCCTTGCATCCACCATGTGCTTCATCTGTGCCACACTTTGGTTGGAACCCTCTTCCTAAAAGCCTACTGCAATGATTTTGTGGGACGGTGTCTCATTTTCACGAACTAATCCCACCGCTTGAGTTGCGGTTTGACCGGGCCTACTTCGTCTGGCAATAGTAACACTATTGTAGACTGTATCCATTTGAACACTGACTCCTGATTGATCACATCTCATTCTTTTCACCTCTTTTAGATAATCCTGTTGTCTCTTCAAGTCATCCTTATTCAGTTCAACAGTTTCCATCCCAACCCTGTTGACAGTGTTTTGTAAACTTGATTTCGACATTGGTGGAACATTTGCTATTGACAGTAGTGTCTAGGTAACCGGAAAAACGCCGACCGACCGACCGACCGACCGACTGACCTGCCAACCTACCGTCATATGCAGTCTCCCTTTCGCTTCTCTATAGCACATGTATCTGTGTAGTGCCCAGCGCAATGGACGTGATGGAGTCCGACGTGTCTGACAGCAGCATCTCCAGCATTATACCGGGAAAACGAGCCCACGCGGTAAGGAACTGATAACGATACTCTAAAGATATGCTCGGTCTACATGGTCGGTGGATATAAAAACATGATTTGGGCCTAGTATATGCACTGTAGTTTTTCTACTCGAGTGTCTCGACCGATGCAATGCATGAACTGCAACGCGCAACATGCATTTGTTGTCATTTGACCAGCGCACGTGCGCTTGTTTACAATTTCATTTCATATGACCTGCTATCGTGGATTGGATATATCACATTGACTTATGAGTAGGTTGGCAGGTCAGTCGGTCGGTCGGTCGGTCGGTCGGTCGGTCGGTCGGTCGGTCGGTCGGTCGGTCGGTCGGTCGGTCGGTCGGCGTTTTTCCGGTTACCTATGTCCTAGTCTTTGATTGGCTACCAATTTCCTGAGAAGCCAGTGCCAATGCAACATTTATTTCACCCTGCTTTGCACCACGACCTTGCTTCTCTATTTTGTGTCATTCAAACTTACCTATGGAACACTTTTGCATGTTACTCCATTTGGGCTCAAACACAAGAGTATCCCTTTAATTTTCTAAAGGGAGAACTGAGTTAACAGCTCGGCCGCCAGGCGGCGCCCTGACCGATCCCGCGAGATCGCACCGATCTCATGCCGCCATATTCAGTCTTTACTCTTGTGCTTCTACGAAGCACATCGTTTTTTCAAAGCTGCCGTGAATTCGATTTAAAACCAAATTCAACCAGCCAAGTCTAGACGATCTTTGGGTTCATTCACCTACGGAGTAGACCGCCAAACTAATCTTGGCATTAGTATTGTCCAGTCTATTTAATTATAGACATTTTCTTAGCTAGCTTAGTCGACCCGGCTCCATTATTTTGATCTTGGTAGGGTAGAGTTAAGTAGGCTATTCTCCGCTCTATTGTAATGAACAAGACTCAGATCCATTGCAATAGTGTTTAATTCAAGTAGGCATGTTTTCCTTTCCATTAATTATTGCGTCCTTTCTGGCCTACTTGGGGTTCCCAGTGTTTTTATTGTCATTGGTACCATTTTTTATATGGCGTACCCCTCCGACGGCATCCTTTGTCTCACCACAAAGGAATGCGTCTGGTGGCGGGAAACGGGCCGCGAAGACGCCTAAACCCTCTTCCGGTTCCGTTTCCGGGCATATAACCCGGAGGTCTAGCAAACCTCCCGCCACCACCCCTTCCGTCAGCCGAGTTCCGGTTCCGGCCGCGGCTGCGAAGGATGCGGGATCTGACATTATTAATGTCTGTGGTCCCAAGGGAGACTTACATCCAATAAGTCTCCAAGGGTTTAATATACCCCGGACCTCAGGGAACCTTCCGGTTCCCCTGTCGTCCGCTCCCCCGAGTACAAGCCCTTTGTACCCGCGGGAGCACCCTGCTTCCGGTCCGCCGATTGCAGTTCCGGTTACTGACGCGGGTTCCCGTTTTTCAGTAACCGAAGACTCTACTGGGGGTTTTTCTCAGTCTTTACTGCGAAATAACCCCAGTCCTCACGGACACAGTAGAGTAGGGCCGGACCTTATAACGCCACCTCCGAAACGCCATGCGTCTTCGGTAACAGCGTTTCCGCCCTCCGTACCTCCTTCTAAAAGGGCTTCCGGTAGCTCCATACCGGCGAAGGAGTTACGGGCATTTCCGGTTTCGGACTTCGTCCTACCGGAAATGCAGGCACCTTCCTACGTTGGCCAACCTCTTGGGTGGAACCAACCGGAAGTGCCACCCCCTCCTCGTAGCAGAGGCGTCGTTCCCATGGAACGAGCTACGCAGAGAGGACATCTGAACTCTAGTTCAGAATATGGGCAACTTCCGCTTCCGGAAGACCCATTCGCCCGCACATACGGCTTCCAGGGTTCGCTTATGCGCTCACCCTCGCCTCAACCGCCCGTCGTTGAGAGAAGCCGCACGTCGGGTCCGGAACCCGAGTCGGGACAGCAACTGTCCCAGCTCATCCAGATGGTAGCAGGTCTTTCTGATAGACTCAGCCATCTGGAGCAGGGTTCCGGTTCCTCTGGTGCGCCTGGTCCCATCGGATACCCACCATCCGACTCCTCTATTTTAGAGGAATTTTCTGAGAACGAGAGTTCTCAGCCAGGCTACCGCTCCCCCAATCAGGAGGAGCTGTCACCAGAGGAGGCCAGTATCCTGTCGGATATGAGGACACTCAGATCCTTGATCAGAGCGTACCTCCCGCAGGATCTGTGCCCTACCCCGCCGGAACTGCCAGCCTTGTCAACACCGACCTTTTCACTCTGGGGACAGGAAGTGGATCCCAATCCACAGGTTTCTCAAGGCTCCACTCGGGCACTTGAATTCCTTCCTCCCTCCCCGTCGGTGTTAGCAGTCTCTGAACTTTTGGAGCGTACAATCAGAGACTCACAAGGCGCCCACCAACGTACTTCCATCCCTGTCCTTCCGGCAGTCGGACCGGAAGCTTGGTGTAAACCGGGGAAGTTGTTCACGGCACAACTTCCTCCCGTTAGGCAGTACCGCGCTGACTATTATCGAGTCAGCTCGGCCGGCTGTCCAGCTGCAGCATCGACTTCCATATTAAAGGACGATGTACAGCTGGACCAACTCGTGCCTAGGGTGACCTCCTCCTCGGCTTACCGAGACCTTAGAGCACAAGAGGGTCTGGCCAAAAACACGTTAGCGGTGCTCTCCTACGCAGAGCACACTAACCTGGCCCTAGCCAGATCCCTAAAAGATAATGAGTCACTATCTGATGACACAAAATCGCTTGTGACATCCTTGTCACATTCGATTAGGCACGCTATTGCGCTGTCCGCCAAGACCGCAGCAAATAGCGTCCTACTCCGTAGAGACGCCGCACTGGGCTCTCTCAATGTCATCAGATCCCTCCAGCTGGAAGGGGCCTTAAGAACCGCTCCTATGGACGGTTCTTTCCTGTTCGCAGATTCTGTACAAGAGGCGGCTCAAGCACAGAAAGATTGGGACAAATTATATGCCCCCACTGCGACACAGAGGGCCAAGACCTCTCTACCTAACGCTAGAAAGATAGAGAGGCCCCAGCAGGCATCGGGTTCAATCCCGTACGCCAGGCAGGTCCTGCCTAGGCCTACCCCGCCTAGTCAGCCTGCTCCTGCTGGATCCTTCCGACGGGAAGCGGAGGGTCGCCGGACTGGAAAGAGGAAAAATACTTCCTCTAACCAGGGTGGATCCGGTCCGACTAAGCACTCCTTTCGCCCAAGGGGTGCTGGCCGGAAGAGGTGACTCCCCCCTCCTTTCTCCTCCCGGACGCAAAAAGGAGCCGACTCCGGTAGTCGGGGGCCGTCTGCAAAAATTTGCAGACATTTGGGACGATTGGTGCCCAAAGGGGTCCCCAGTCCCAAACATGTTGAGGTACGGAGTGAAACTAGATTTCAACCGTACCCCCCCGACTACCATATATCCAACCCCAGTTCAGCCACCGAAGGACCCAGTCAAGGCCTCTGCCCTCCAAGCAGAGGTCGCGACATTACTGGAGAAGCAAGCTATCCAGGTCCTTCAAGATCCATGCTCCCCCGGCTTTTACAGCCACGTTTTCTTGGTTCCCAAGAAAGCAGGGACATGGAGGCTGATCATAGACCTTTCCAGGTTAAACACCTTCTTGAATGTTCCTCATTTCAAGATGGAAACCACCAGGTCTATAGCAACGGCGATACAGCCCAACGATTGGGCGGTATCGATGGATTTAATGGATGCGTACTTACATGTACCGATCCATCCAGACTATCAACACTTCCTTCGATTCCATTACGAAGGAAAGACGTATCAATTCAGGGCCCTGCCGTTCGGTCTGGCATCGGCACCCCTAATTTTTACGATGATAGTCACAGCCTTCGTCGCTCCCTTTCACGTGATGGGGTTCAAGCTCCATCACTACCTAGACGATTGGCTACTCCGTTGCAAATCGCGGGAACTACTACTGCAACAACTTCAGGTTCTAAAGCAAAAAGTAGTTTCCGCAGGTTGGATTATCAACGAAACAAAGTCAGAATTCATACCATCCCAAGACTTCGTTTACGTTGGAGTTCGGTTCCTTACGGCCATAGGGAAAATGCTGCCCCCCCTAGACAGGATAAAGAAAATTCTTCATCTCGTCGCAGAATTCAGAGGAAGGACTCAAGCTCCCGCAAGGCGATGCTTGAGCCTTTTGGGACTTCTGAATTCGGCAGCAGACCAAATCCCCCTTGGCCGTCTATATATGCGTCCCATCCAGATGTTTCTAATGTCTCTATGGAAACCCCACAGGGACCCATTAGACAAGTTGGTATTGATACCTCAATACCTACTCAAGAACGTCTGGAACTTCTGGGAGTCGGAGACTCGTCTCCAAAGCGGTGTAGATCTTGCTCCACCGCCCCCAGAAGTGTCCCTGTTCACAGATGCTTCCCTACTAGGGTGGGGAGCACATCTGAACAACGGGGACATGTCCATAAGAGGTCTATGGACAAGGGAGGAGACCATTCTTCCAATAAATATATTGGAAATGAAGGCTGTCCTTCTGGCCGTGAGGGCTCTTTCCCTTCGCCTGAAGAATCGGAGAGTAACCCTGTTCTCCGACAATTCTACAGTAGTAGCATATGTCAGGAGACAGGGAGGCACAAAGTCCGGCATTCTTTGCCAGCTAACTTGGGAGCTTTACCATCTTTGTGCCGACCTTGGAGTATCGATATGTGCCAGACACATACCGGGCAATCGCAACATCCTTGCCGACGCCCTGTCCCGTCAGAACAAGCTAGTTCAGACAGAGTGGACACTCCATCAGGAGATTGTAGACGACCTTTGTCGCCTTTGGCAATCTCCGAAGGTAGATCTGTTCGCCACCAGGCTGAACAATCGCCTTCCCATCTATTACTCTCCACTTCCGGACGAAGAGGCCCTGGAAGTCGACAGCCTTACAGCCTCTTGGGTCGGGCTGAACGCATATGCGTTTCCACCCCTCCCTCTCATCCAACCAGTCCTGAACAAGATCTTGACCAGCCATCCGGTGAGAATAACTCTCATCGCACCTTGCTGGCCAAATCAGGCCTGGTTCCCAGCCTTGCTGGAGCTCCTGATAGATCACCCCAGGAGTCTTCCTACTTGGAAGCACCTCCTGTGGCACCCCCTGGGGAGATGCTACCACCAGAACCCTGGATTTTTCAAGTTTCACGCCTGGAACTTATCCAGTTGCATCTCCACCAGAGAGGCTTTTCGGACATCGCTGTCAAGCGCATGTCCGCACCTCAAAGGGGGTCTACCCTTGATGTGTATCAAGGAAAGTGGTCTACCTTCACTTCCTGGTGCAGGGAGAACGGAGTTAATCCGATCTCTCCCTCTATATACAGATTAGTTGATTTCCTTATTGAATTATTCACGGAAAGACAACTATCTGTCACGGCTATAAAAGGGTACAAGTCCGCCATCGCTTCTACCCTCCGTGTTTTAAGCACCTGGGATCTTCGTTGGGAGGACCAAATAACCCCTCTTTTCAGAGGAATGTTATCAGAGCGTCCTAGACCGGTTCACAACATCCCTAAATGGGACCTTTCTGTTGTCCTTAAGGTGCTCATGAGGCATCCTTTTGAACCCATGTCTATTTCATCCATGAAATATCTGACACTCAAAACGGTCTTTCTAGTAGCCTTGGCTACCGCCCAACGGAGATCAGAGCTCCATGCACTTTCTTTTAAGAAGCTGGCTTTTAGAGAGGGAGGGGAGGTTATCTTGGCTTTTATACCAGGATTTCTGGCGAAGAACCAGGGACCGGCCGCCTCTCGGCCCCCGGTTACTATTCCCTCTCTGTCAGGAACGATCTCTTATGATCTTCCTGACAGAACTTTATGTCCCGTCAGGGCCCTAAAGTTCTACATAAATAGGACAAAACCTCCCGGTATCCGCCAGGGGAGAGAGCGTTTGTTTTTGTCCTACAAGGAGGGAAATAAACGAGAGATAGCGGCCGCCACTATTTCAAGGTGGATTGTGGAGACTATTCGTCTTTCCTACAACACCTTGAAGACTTCCTCTGATCTTCGTGCGCTAGCTAACATCTCAGCGCACGAAGTTAGAGCACTAGCCACCTCCTGGGCTAACTACCGAGGAGTTGCTCTTCAAGAAGTCGTTTCCGCTGCATGTTGGAGTAATCACTCCACATTCTCTCGTTTCTACCTACGAGACGTTTCTTCCCTCGTAGATGGCATGCACACAATCGGCCCGATTGTGTCTGCGGGGCATGTTGTTTGATCCTGGCTAGATCAAAAAAGGGGGGGGGAAGCCCGATTGAAGAGTCAAACGCGCATCTTGCGCCATTTTTGATATGCCCTATCTTCAACATCCAGGCAACCCCTAGTAGACTAGAAAGGACGCAATTTCTTATTGTTGTTTAGCAATAATTCATTCTACACCCTTCAACATGCCTTACTTGCTCTAAGCTCTGTTGCCGGAAAGAAGATGGTTTTATTACGCAATTCTAGCGCTTTCCGGAGAATGGGTCTATTACTCTCTATAATATGATTGTAATACCGAGATCAAAATACCGGTCCTCCGGTTCTCCCCATTTCTTTCCCCTGGCGGTCCTCCTTAGCTAATATGCCGGTGGTGCCTCCTGGATGGAACAACAGCTCAGCCTTAGGTAAGTCCTCGTTTCCCACCTCCAATAGGTTGCTGGGATTCGATGCAAAAGTGTTCCATAGGTAAGTTTGAATGACACAAAATGCCCATTTCCTTACAAGAAATGGCCATTTTGTTAGTTCATACTTACCTATGGAACACGGCCCTCCCGCCGTCCCCACAAACGGGACATACTCTTTATTAACGCTCAAGAGTAAAGACTAAATATGGCGGCATGAGATCGGTGCGATCTCGCGGGATCGGTCAGGGCGCCGCCTGGCGGCCGAGCTGTTAACTCAGTTCTCCCTTTAGAAAATTAAAGGGATACTCTTGTGTTTGAGCCCAAATGGAGTAACATGCAAAAGTGTTCCATAGGTAAGTATGAACTAACAAAATGGCCATTTCTTGTAAGGAAATGGGCATTTCATTATAGAGTTTAGAATAATGCTTCCCACAAGCAAAATTACAATTTGCACACCTCAGTGCCCAGCGAGCACTAGCACCCTTCTTGATGTCATGTTCTATCTCAAACTTTGGAATGTCACAGTGACCAATAAAGTTAAAATGGAGCTCTGCACACCCATTCAGCATTTCAAGAATTTTAAATTTGCTGGCAACAATGTTAATATCCTCAGTTGGTTTAACATCCGTATTGTCCTTTGCAGCATCCTGTCCCCTCCGGCGAAGTATCTTCAGTGGGCTGACCGTGTTCTCGACCTTCGGTGCGTCCGATCGCTCACGCACAACATTGTTGTAATCCTCATGACTGAAACGAGACCAGCTATCATCGGTTTTCTCCGGAGGCATTGTCCTGCTGTAGGGCGAGTGGTAAGAGTGACCAACTTGAAATCCACGGCTTGGCTTTTTGCTGAGCTTAGGCATCTTGAGATGAAGTTTACTCTGTGGAGTCCACATGTAAAGTGCCCCCCCCCCCCCCGGAGCATACCTAGTTGAAGCTTGAGGATATTGGGATGGTTCATCTTTGTGCTTCTTTGTACTGATGAGTTGCTAAGATAAACAAATATTTTAGCCATAACAAAAGTCATATCCTAATTAAAAAACAAACATGTGGTACACATGTGTCCTTTGGTCTTTCAAGTTGAGAATGTGAGTAAATGAGGTTTCTCAGGGTCAAAGGGGTTCACTTTGAATTGGCCACACATGCTCTTTGCTGGCCATATGAAGTTCAAACTTGATAGGTAGGCAAGTGTGAATCTGAAGTAATCTGGAATTGTGACTTTTTGAAAATTCAGACCCGGTGTTCTTGAGACAATTTCTATAATCCGTTGTCATGGTAACTGCCCAAACTTAGAAACCTGGCCCTGGGACATCCAACAATGACCATATGAACTCAAAAACTCTTTCTTTCTAATAATAAATAATTATGAGACTTATATAGCACTAAATCCAACTGGTTTCAGTCGCTCAAAGTGCTTCACATTACCCCTAGCTATTGGCCTGTACATTCTTAGTTCAAGCTCGACTCTCTGGGAGTATTACAGGTCCGAGCTACAGCTATACAGCGCTCAGGACTAACATTCATAGTGTGCCAACTCTGCCAGCTAGGTACACATTTACTCCTGGGTGGAGAGAAGCAAGTAGGGTTAAGTGCCTTGCTCAAAGACACAAAGACGAAACAGCAGTGACCCTTCTGAGAATCGGCCAACGACCTCCTGATTATGAGTCCGGTGCTCTTACCACTACGTCACTGATCTTCCCTGTAATGATGTATATATCCTTTATTTCAAACTAACAGTGCTTGGTAGGATTTAATAATTTTTAACAGAAATATTACATGTTCGGTATTTTAGAATTTGCCACGCCCACATCACTTCAACATAGAATTTGAGGCCGGACATAGCAAGAAGATGAACTCGAATAAAAATTTTATAATTCAATATAATTCAAAAATTCCTTTTGCACAGTAATGTGGACATCTGGGGAATCTGAAAACAGCAGAACATTTGACCTGGGGCCAACATTGGTTCTCTAGTACTATTGGAAACATGGCGGCATTCTTGCGGGATACTTAAATGTAGACAGATGTTGTCTTATTTTCTCGACCCTTCACATTGTTTACACTTCTTTTGCATGTTTTTGAATCAGTTTTAAATGAGTTATCATACATTTTAACCCTTAGCAGAGTTGCATTACTCATTCCATGCTATTGAACAGAAATCCAAAAATCGAGACTGATATGTACTGTGTTGTAGGCCTATCCATAGTGTTGTATGTGATATACTTCATGCCTATGAACTGAACTATCAGTTGATGTAGGGCCTTACATGCAGTCAGAATTAGTCATTTTATTTCAGACTCTTCTACTGGTTGCAGTATCCTGCAAGACCTGGGTCCTGTCAGTTCACTTCGCAATCTCTGATTTAGGCACTGATGCATCAGATCACTCTTCAAGGACAAGGCTGTACCGGCACGATATATCCTCATCGGAGAATGTGACCAATTTAACATCTATTATCTGTTGAGGTGGATTCATAACAAAGCATTTGACCATTTTTTCTCTCTTTTTAATGAATCGACATATTTGTCGGATTTCAACGCATTTACAGAGTATAAGTGCAGACCCTTGTGGCATTGGGCACCAGAGCCAATGATGACATGTGCTAGTATATTGTTATTTCTGATTACATGTATAGTCCTTGTATAAAACAAACAGTGCTCAATAGTATTAAGTCATATTTGACAAAATTATTAGCTCTTGAGTTTGGTTTAGCTTCAGAATTAAAAGGTGGGCGTGGCATATTCAGATATAGCTTTGAGTAGATGAACTCCTCAAATTTCTTTAGAGGTCAATATTATTTAAAACTTTCTTTTGCAGACTGTTGTGAACATCTAGGGGAATCGGGAAATGGCAGAAATTCTGACCTGGGGTCAAAACTGGCTCTCTACTAGGGCAGAGACATGTATTCATCCACAGGCGGAAGTGTGGCACTGGCACATAGTCCGTACTGAACTGTGAAGCTGTGGTAAATACATGACTGTGATGGGTGAAAGTGGATTTATTCTTCAATCTTTAGTGGATTCTTAATCTACAGAGCCAGGCCATAACAGGGATATACTTTTTGATAATTAATTTAGGGAAATATTGTGTCAGTGGCAAGTTTAGAACTTGTATTCTAATAGGCCCAGTCTGCAAGTGACGATTTGATGGCAATCCTGTACACAAATAAATTTTTCTCAGGCAATCGGTATTGGAATGTTTTGAATTTTTACAATTATTTTGATAAAAGCCTCTTCATAATACATATAAAATTTGGTGGGAATTAAAGCACCCTTGGTGTACTTTTTTCACCAACCTATGTTTATAAAATGTACACAGAATGTACATGCTGGCTAATAGAGGTATCTGGACTGCAATTTTTTTTTTGCGTCTCAGTTGTTGAATTGATTCATAAATACAGTAGTTGTCAGGTTCATAATAATGTTCAGTTATGGATAATTTGATTCTTTTCTGGTATTTTGATCGTGTACAACTCAAAATTTAGCAAGGGGGGATTTGCTGTGTATTCACTCTTTGTAATTCGCGCCTTACGTTGGTGGCGACGTCTGTGTTAAGTTGAATAAACCTCGTTGTAGTTTCGGTATTGAGAATGGGACATTGTCTTTGTGTTCTTCCTTCTAATGATGCTATTTAGGACCCACATATATAGTAAACCGAGTCTCTGTTGAACTTTGATCTAAAGGCCTCCATACACTGCATGACAAAAGTCATTTTGTGGCTTGTTTCCCAAAAAGATTTTTTTGCAATGTGTATACGATTGGAACTTTTGTTACGAAGTATCCATATGTCCCGCCTTGTTGAAAGTTGTATAACGTTAACCACAAAAGTCAATAGGTGTGTAGATGATTACGACTATTGTGAACGTGTTTCAGGTGGCCGCTCCCACTTCAAACTCTTGAGTCATCTTTTACAAAAGTCATTCAGTGTGTATTCACTCGGTGACCTTTGTGGGCATGTTTACCCCTGTGGAAAGCCTGTGGAAACTTGTGGACAGCTGAATTGAACTTGTTCAATTTTTGGAGACCTGTTGCTCATTGGACAGGAAGATGGCTACGTGGGATTTAGAAAAAACATCAAGATTTTGTGAACTTTGGGGGGCGCAAGAATGTCTTTTCAACGTCAAGTCCTCTCTGTACCACGATAGGAACGAAAAGAGGAAAAAGATAGCCGAAATCGCTACTGAATTGGACGTCACCGGTAAGGTTCACATTGGTAATGTTGGTAAATATGCCCCGACCAATTTCAATACACGTTTACCCAAGAAATAAATGAACAAAATTTTACTATCCAGTTTAATATTATTTGCTTGGAAGACAATACAAGAAAATTGGATGTAAACCCTGTGATTTTAACGTAATTCATCCACTACTTATGAATCCATGTTGGTCGTTTAAATTCGAATGAGGACAGAGCAAATCGCACGTGGACCCATTTCCCTTTGCCTGGTACACAGGCTACAGGCAAAGATTCTGTGGCAAAGTGTGAAATGTCATTCATGTTGATTAAACTTGAGTGCTTGTACTGTTTTAATACCCGCCGTTGTTTATGTTAACAGCAGATGACGCAATCAAGAAAATCGCATTCGTCTGGTTCGTCTTCACCGAATGATGATAAATGAGAGACAGACATACCGATGCGACCAGTTCGGTGTCTGCCATGGTTATGAAATGTGACGTCGGTGTAGAAGAGTTTTGGTCATTGTTGACGTGGAATGTCATGAATGTGTAGTGACTAGTCAACAACTGTGGAAAGTCACAAAAATATTTGTGGCAAATGGTGATTTCTGTGGCCTGTCGGGATCATTTTGTAGCAAATGTGTGCTACATTATTGACTATTGTCGAGTGTCACCTGGAAACATATGTTGCAGGTGCGTTTTGGACGTCCACATGTCTATCAGTGTGTGGAGAAATTTCGACTCCTGTGGAATGTCACCAGAATGTCTTCTGTCGAAGGTGACTTTTGTAGTAGCTGATTTCTACTTTTGTCATGTAGTGTATGAAGGCCTTTAGACCGTATTTGCGTCGTTAAGCGATTCTGAGACTATAAACGAGTCTCTATTGAACATTGAACTTCAAGCAATCAGTAATTGTGGTCATGTCGCGTTTTGTGCTCTGTGATGTGTCGTTATTTGTCACATCTTAAAAACAATTTCGCAAAAGTCTCTATTGAACTTTGAACTTCAAGCAATCAGTAACTGTGGTCATGTCTACCGAATCAGGATCTTTCGATTTACCACTAAATGATATTGTCATGTGACGATCATCTTTATTGTACCTAAATCATTGCTCTCCGTTTTCTGTTGAGATACCATGTTTGCAGTTCCATATAGTGTTCAACTCATTGCCCTTTCAAAAATTTTGCTACAATTGGACTCAAAGTACTGAACTGTGGACTTCACTGACACATACGATCATCGATTGTCCAAAGGAAACAGCAGCCACTTTGTTGTATATGAGATGCTTCTTGACCGCCGACTTGGCTGATAGTTATAACGACATCATTGGAGACTAAATCTTATTCCTGAGCATAATCGGCGTTCATCATAGAGACAAGGGAGCCGCTATCAAATAGAATAGTAACAGTTTTGGAAGTTTCCATTACGTACACGGCATAGGTTTGAATTGAATAGCGGTCAAAAAGAGCCCCCTGCAAGAGATGATGATGGCTATAAGCACAAGACCAAAAGAACAATCAGCTGAGTTCTGTCGAGAATTCGAAATATCATGACATATTTGAGACGACGTAACTTGACCACTAGCCGTGATTGTCACATTCACTGAGTATTTTGCATAAATAGGCTCTACACGACGAATGTCTGCTCCCGCCACACGATGAATCATGATCTCACTTTTCATCCAGCCAGAGTATAAGAGTGTCATAGGTTTACTTGCATTGATGCACATTGTTATTTCATCAGAACCACTTGTAACTGATCGATCCAACTGGCATGGCCTTCGCTATCAATTTGGTCGAAATCAAGAACCATGAATTACTCTCTTCGAACTTGAGCACACTTTGAAAGGCCACTTTAAACCTACCTCCACAGCTTCAGTCACCGCCGAAATGGGGGACGATCCCCAAAAAGTATCAATGCGAGACAATGTTGATTTAGTACGAACAGCTGTCCTTTCTTTCCCAGTTAAGTCATGTTCAACAAATTCGAACAATGATCCAGACACTATAAAAACGTTCGAACCGTATCCTGTCGAAACGATCAATTTAGTTTTTATTGCTCGTTCATTAAGACGTACTTAGTGACGAGGTCGATTGACGTTTTGACTGACTTGTACCAACGTCTCTTGTTTGTTCCCTACGGGTTCGTCTTGAGCTGAGCCGTATTTCTAATGACGTTCGTCTCCTATGGAGACAGCGACCACGGTGTCCCAGCAAATCGATGGGCTGTACTCATGAAACGATGGTTTAGTTTGGATCATGTGTATTAATGAAATGCATTGAGCACCAAATTAAAATTCGTTCGTTTTAAGGTTTGCTCACTAAATGTGAACATCAGATAGTCTAGATCTGCTGACGCAAAATTGGATATATGAAAATTCTGATTAGGGTTCGAGCGTACCGAAATCGATCGTGGAATATGTATATAGTGTAAATAAACGTCTACATCATGAAGATGTTAGCAACTTTCATTAATGCGAGACAATGTTGATTTAGTACGAGAAGCTGTCCTTTCTTTCCCAGTTAAGTCATGTTCAACAAATTCGAACAATGATCCAGACACTATAAAAACGTTTGTTCCCTACGGGTTCGTCTTGAGCTGAGCCGTATTTCTAATGACGTTCGTCTCCTATGGAGACAGAGACCACGGTGTCCCAGCAAATCGATGGGCTGTACTCATGAAACGATGGTTTAGTTTGGATCATGTGTATTAATGAAATGCATTGAGCACCAAATTAAAATTCGTTCGTTTTAAGGTTTGCTCACTAATGTGAACATCAGATAATCTAGATCTGCTGACGCAAAATTGGATATATGAACATTCTTTCCTAGATTATAATACTGTCTAACGACTGACTATTTCGAGATAATATGTTAAAAAATGTGTCAAACATAATTATTACACGGATTACCTGTCCCACTTACACGATTTTAAGCTCAGCACGTACCTGTATTAAACCAATCAGCTCGCTTTTTCATTTTGAAATGAATGCCTGGTTTCACCATACCAGTTGAATGGTATTATTTTACGGGTGTCTGCAAAACCAAGACCCAAGACCCAAGACCTACAAAACCAAGATCTACAAAACCAAGATCCATCAACAAACCTACTCCAAACTAGTACCTTGTACCATAGTACCTGCTCAAGAAGTAATTACATTGTTCTTTTTTTTTTTCATTCACCCTAACCCTTAAGAAAGCTAGGCTATATTATCACGAATACCCTCGAGAGGACTATTTAAGGTATTTTAGCTTTTGTATTATATCCTTACCCCGAGATCCTTATTTTCTTGGAAAAGCTTAACCAGTGTTAAATGTTCTGAACAGAATCTGAGTACAAAGCATCAAAGAGCTTGTTTATACAGGAGCTTCTGTTTTATTGATAAATTGCAACTTCCTGCTGAAAAAAGGAGAGATGTAGATGGGGTCTTGGTTTTGTAGGTCTTGGTTTTGTAGATGGGGGGTCTTGGTTTTGTGGGTCTTGGGTCTTGGTTTTGTAGGTCTTGGTTTTGTAGACACCCGTGTGGGTGTCTACAAAACCAAGACCCAAGACCTACAAAACCAAGACCCATCAACATCTTGGGTCTTGGGTCTTGGTTTTGTAGGTCTTGGGTCTTGGGTCTTGGGTCTTGGTTTTGTAGACACCCATTATTTTACATTTGAAATATAATACTAGTAGTTCTTCTTAACTACAGAATTTGGTGTGTTGAAAATATTTCAGTCTAAGTTGCTTACTTATGTGGTTTGGGGGGCTTAGATTAACCCGTCGTGGTCAAAAAGCTGATTCGCGGGTTGAAAAATAATAAATAATGGCTTGACGTTCATTTCGAGTGCGAAATCTTTATCAGTGTTGTGTGCCATAGCTTTTCGACATAACGACGAGAATGGTACTTCATCTTTAGCGATTTTCCTTTAGAGATCAACTGCCATATATTATTCCGAACATAACTCTTGAGCCTAATACTTGCAGGGCAGAAAAACCTCACTCAGGCCATATAAATCATAGAATATTTGACAGGCCATGACCATGATAATTTCAGGGTTTGGGGTCTGACGTTTTTTGGGTCGTTTTGTTTTTAATTCAACTGTCCCGTCACATTTACGGGCTTGGTGGGTTGACCTCTTGATTACCGCCGACCACAATACAATGTAGTCGTTTGCTAATCGACAAACCATTATACCACCGACAGCGAATTCGGTCACTATGGTATGAATCCGTATACATGTTATAAGGTAGGCATAAGCTGTTATTGTTAAAGAGATCCGGTCGTGCGGCTAGCTGAACGTAGTAAAAAGGACTAAATTGGTGGTTACCTCTGACATGTCTTAATGCAGTCCATTGACCGGTGTCAGTAATGTAATGCAACGTTTTGCAATGTTACCGAGATGCCCAGCCAAATTAATCAACTATCTTAGGGGAACTCGAAACTGCTAACATTTCAATTCAAAAGCTCTCCATTTTCATAAGCGTTTCTTGAAGGTTTCCTTTATGCGATAGGGCATGTTGCCAAGTGATCTCTGACTTGACCGGCAATGTGCAGATGGCGCCACTGTTTGATTTGTGCGCTAAGCCAGGAAGTGCTGTGTTGCATTACGTCATTGCATGTCAACAGGGCAATTTTGATCGAGTTGTCTGTTTTGCAAATATGAGCTATGCAAATATGAGCATGTGTTTGGAGTTCAGGAGACTCTTTCAAGGGTCCGGAACGATAGACAGGCGTAAATGAAGGACAAACACAAAACTAATCAATCAAAATTGATGAGTGATCACCGGATATTGCAGGAGTGTGAATTTGCATCAACACCGATCGACAAGGCTGTCAATCCCCTCTAGAAAACATATATTTATGGGGGGTTTCACCTAAGACCTAATTATTACAACTTTTTACAATTGAAGCGAAAATCGAAAACTTTCCTTAATAACGGCCCGGTATTGAGAGCTTTTGACGGAATAATAGTCAACATTTCAATTGGGACCCCAAAACCGCGTCGGGGAAATTATCAGATTCAAGGCACATCAGAAGTTTGGCAGAAACAGCTTCAATACATAATTCATGATATCAGATGACCAACATTCTGCTGATTGCAAGGAATAGCAGTTCCATCCGCTCAACAGTGAGACCAAGCAACGTATTAGTTTTTATGAGCTTTTGAAAAACTTTTTTTTCAGTCTCAGTCAACACGAATATGCATCTCCGTCGAGGTTCTTCTGGGAAACGGGGAATTTGTGTTGGCTGGAAAAAAACCTCTTTTTCGAAACCATAAAAAACGTTCATTTTAAGATTGTCGACTCCAGTTGGAACAGGTTATGAAATTCACATCGAGTCGTTTTTTAGCTCCACGGGAAAGCACGACTTTCTTTCAGAAATTTGACAATTTACTTACGGTTCACCTGTCCAATCTTATACCGTTCTTTGTATTTTTCTAACTTTGATTTAAATGCAGACAACAACACAGAAGGGACATGACTTTCATTCACTCTAAAAACGGAAGAAACCGGACTGTAAGTGAATTACATGGCTCAACGTATCGCACGGTGCACCTTATAAAGCCTTGATTCAGATTAAGTAAAGTGCAAATTCAAACTACATAAGAACAATATACAAAATCATTTTCGAACTTTTTCAGCGAAACACTATTAAAATATTCTATGAAAATTTGACCTTAATTTTGAAATATCCAATAATGTAATGTTTTTTTACCCTAATTTTGAAATATCCAATAATGTTTTGTCCAATAAAGTCATTACAAGGAGACGTGGATGATTTTAAAGAAAAATGGTGTGCAGCCTTAGGTGGAAAAAAATATATGCAAGAATTCAAAGTCGTAATACATGTATAAGATAAGTCCATAATTCGCATATCCAGCGAATTAGAGTATATTTTTTCGGTTTTATGTCCAGAAGTGCAAATCTACCGAATCAAATATTTTCACAACTGAACTTTGATTCCCCTATGTTATGCTCAATATTGATGAATTTTAATCACTTTCAACTGCTCGAGCCTCATCATTGGTATCAAAAATAAAGTGCTTCTTTATGCCGCAGAATTAGATCGACAGTCATTTCAGGTAAATCGATGCAGTACAGTCACGACGCCATTCTTTTACATATCATTTTATCTTTAAGATAGGCGATACCAATAGTATTGGACTGGAACGAACCTGTTGAAACTGATCAGACTTCGGAACATTGTAGAGAGTCATTGCGCTTATTCCCATGCACTTATATTCAGTAGCTTTACCCACTCGATCAAGCTTCAGGAAATGAACGAGATTGCCAGGTACAGTCGTGACAAATTTTCTTGAGAGTTGTACAGTATAGCAAATTCGGCTTGTGCCTTTTTTTAGTTTAAGACATCATTTTTAAAGGCAAGAGTCATAAGATGCATGTTAAGGTCATACACATATATTGTCAAGAATCAATCATTGATATCATCCATATCTAAGCATGTGACCGATATTGAATACGTATAAGTTGGTCAACCCGGAGAGTCGGGGACGTTTTTTTGGCCACACCAGATGTATCACGTGCCAGAAGATTCCTACAGGAAAATATCTCGTTGACTAAGTTACGGTAGTACTTCATGTATTTGTGTTACCCTGCAACCATTGCTAGTGTAGCCAGCACATCCATATTCCTTCAGTATTCATCATTGCTTTGCCAAAGGATCAACGTAGTTATTAGGGGAGTATTACCAAGCTGCAAGCTGCCCAGTCACCTCCCAACAAACATGCAGCAAAAGTCATCAAATTTCACATAGAATGGCAGAAAAAAAATTATGATTGAAACATCACGCTTTTAATTTTCGATTTTAATCTCGACAGGACCTGTTTGAGCCCTCGGTGCAGAAATCACCTCAGTGCGGCGGATCCCGCTGTCTGGATTTTTGTAATAGGCTGATAATAAAGACGTCATCATTTCGGCACTCGTTTACCCATGACGACGACACTCGAACTATCGGGCGGACGACGGCTTGCACTCGTTGGGCGGGAAAAGTTCCGTCAGGAGTTTTGTTACTAAAAGTAACAGATAATGCTACTTTTCCTCATTTCATTTTCAAAAATGATAGTTTGCTAACGAAGCAGGGGAAGCAGGCATATAGATGAGATAATATGTCTCGTCTTTTTAATGACGGCATTCCAGCGTAATGTCAATAAAATGATGTTTTAATGATCAACAGTACGTCATCTCCATCACTTTACTAACATGACTGTCATACCATCCGTGACAATTTTCTATCTGTGATTAAATAATGCCTTTTCAGGCGAGCAGTTCCATACTCATTTAGTTGTTCTAGCCTTCATTACCTTGACAATGGTCATGGGCGGTTATGGTACCGGCCTTCCGTCACGATGATGATCGATCGACTGTTATCAAAAGATAACCATGGGATATTTCATCATCAAGAATGTTATTAATCGGGATTGCTTACCTTCATGTTCTGAAAGTAAAGTAAAGATGCAGAGATATAACGAGTGTAAACACCATAATAGAAAAAAATCAATACATATCGATATCAATGTCCTGATTTGCAATATTTTGCCAACATTCCATTACCATACGCTAACACTATCAAACATAAAAGACCCAGTCGATCTTTAAGGAGAAGCAGCTGCAACCCATTCAAACAATTCAGTGACAATAACCCATTTAGACATTGATATTTTCTCTGAGTGTATGCAGTTTGAAGAGTCAGGCCAATGCTATCTATCCGTGGTGATAAAAATGCATATTATCAAAGGTGCAATTCCGGTACGACTATTTACTAAGACTGCAAATATAACTAACTCGATATAAACGAATATTGCAAGTTCTGTATAAAATAATTGGGGATAAACTAGTGTCAGCAATAGTTTATTACATCTACTAACTAGATGAGCACCCTGATTTAGAGTTAAGTACTATAAAAAAAACCATTCGCATTCTTCATAGAAGTCAGAAAGAACTGAGAAGTAGGCAAAAAAATAATGAAGGGATAGTCTAACCTAAAGGTAAGTTGAAAAGAATACTATGAATAGAACAACCAAGCGGTGTAATTATTATTCGCTCCCGAAACTTAGATAAAAGGTAAAACTGTGCCAGAATGACAGTAGATCAGACCACTCATCAGGTGACGGTAGAGTCAAGTTTTAGATATACGCAGTAGCTCTACTACCTCGATTTTGTACATTACGGTAGTTTAATATCGTGACTGTGATGCGGAAAAGTGGCATTGAAGCTTGCTTTCAACACGGGAAGTCAGTCGCTGTTGTATCTAGAGCAATGTCGGGCGCAGAAATCGAAAAGGAGCTGATGGCGGTCGTCTTTACCTCTTCCATGTTTCACAATTATATTTATGGAAAGAAAGACGTAATAATAGAAACAGACCACATGCCGTTGTGGTAGCTATTACAAGAAACACACTCGCCGCAGCACAGGCAAGGCAGCAACGCTTACTCCTTGGATAAAAGATATATCAGTTTGATATGGTATCCAAAAAAGGAAAGGCACAGCAAATGGCCGACACTCTTTAACGCGCTGCTTCTCAAACCAGCAGATGTAAACCTAGATCAGCGATCAAGTGACTCTGATGACCTCACAGTTTTTTAGTCCAATTAGCGACAACAACTACTGATGATCGCATTCTACAGAAGTTGAGTACGTGAGCGGGACTCGAACTGGGAGCCTTCGGATTGATAGTCCATCGCTCCACTGTAAATAGCGGGGAGCAGCTGCCGGCCATGGACATTGTCTGCATGATATTCACCAATTCTTTATATATAATATATGTAGTGCTACCCCTAACCAAAACCCAAGTCCTAACCCCCCCCCCCCCGGAGCCAGGCGGGGGGGGGGGGGATATTACTCAAGGAGGCATTAGAAACCTTATAAACCTGTAACCACCCGCAAGGTACTAGTAGAGCCATCTACAGGACATCTGTGTAACTAAAAGTTATTATATAGGTCATTATAAAGGTCACCTCATCCTGAACGTTCGAAAGATGTTTAACCGTCCACCTTACCGTACGTTTCGTTTCGCGATGAACTACTTGTCGATAATGGCATTGTTTTCAGAGGACAGAAAAAAATGGTTGCCATCAAACTTCAACAGGACTGCATGAAGCAAGCACACGGTGCGGGGGCCATATTGGCTGCGACGCCACAAACCGCCGTGCTCGTGACATTCTATCCTGGATGTCAATGAACAATGATATCTAAACAATGGTTAAATTATGCAGTCTGTGCCTTGGGTACGTCTGAGACGTAAGCTGCTGCGACAGTCGGGCAGAGACAACTCTGAACTTTCTGCTGCTCACAAAGAAACAACTGCGCTTCGCTCAAGGGTCGGTGCAGTCGAACGCGACATCACCACAATGAAACTGTCATCTGAGACGTATGCTGCTGCTGCCACAGCCTCTAAAACTTCATCACCGCAGCATGAGTCGATTCCTCCTGGCGAACCACCAAGGAACTTCGAGACAATTATCATCAGGAGTACTAGTAATACGAGCTCACGGTCCGAAACGCATTAGCATTCTCAGAATGTCCCACTTTTTTTCTGGAGCTTGTGGATTCGTTGGTGTGGTACACTAACCAAGTCGGAGGAGAGCACCTCTTTTCGTTGGATTTAGATATCTTGCCCCGCACAACTTCCGAATCAATCGTTAAATTCCTTACGGACCATGCGATCATGGCACGTACTGTTCGACTGATCAAAAGCAAATTCAAGGGAGCTCAATCGGCAAAAAAGTATCGTGGACTTCGAGGATAAAGATACACTTCTCGAGTATACTCCTGGCCTGAGGGCGTGCTATGTCGCGAATGGATTGATTAGTTTCTTCGTTAAATAATGATGTCAACGACCTTTTGTATAGGAAAAGGATTCCGCATTTCCTGCTGGAACGCACGCGGTGTGATGGTTGGCGTTCCCTACGTTGATAATCTCTTGTGCGCAAGTTAAATCGACCTCATCGGTATTTGGCAACACTGGTTATATCCAGACTCGCTTTACCTTCTGCAGTCTATTAGCGATGATTACGTTTCATTTGGTGTCGCCACGAATGAACTTAATTCTTATAAGTGACAACGGATGGATCGGAACTTTTTTCATGTGGAAAATATGCCTCGCAGCTATCATCCGCGTGCTTGATCTGAACAGCGATCGTGTTGTAGGAGTGAGCCTTATCCTTGCTTCGCAGAGGCCTGTGTTTTTCTTTATTGCATACTTGCCAAGCTCTTACTATCCTGCAAGCATCTTCGTGGAGTACGTGGATTATATTTTAAAATTTTGCGAATTTTACGGCTCCACCGGTAAAATAGCGAACATGGGATCTAATAAATGCGCAAATTAGTCGTGAAAGAACCCCCAGCGTGACATCCTGTCAAAGAGCTCGGTGTCTTGAGTCCTTTTTATCGCTGAAAAGCACGAATCGGTTTCCTATCCCCGTTAGTAACTCGTGTTCGGACACCACCCCAAATGAAGTGGACTTTCTTTCCGACAATACAACCCGCCGCTATGAGCAAAGCCGCCGAACTGACCATTCCACAAAGGAACTCCCGTAAACGACACCGTCCTCACTGGAATGACAATCTTAAATCTCTCCACGAAAACATGCGCCTCGTAGGCACGAGTGGCTAAAAGCTGGTAAATCGAGTGAACCGAACTCAACCAAATGTGTAGAGTATAAGCGGCACAGGCGCATATTTCGTGCAGCTCTTAGAAATTTAATGAAGAAATGTTGAGAATGAATTTTACAACAGTCTGAGCTCTGCTTTTAAATTCTGGAAACTGGTGAAAAGGCATCGGCGTCCTCCACCATCGGCACTGAGCTTCGATTATACAATTTACCATAGCTCTGCTGATTTCTGCAACAAGTGGGCAGAGTACTTCGAAAATATCTTTATAGACTAGACGATTGTGTAGAAGCTGAATCTCACTTTGTCAGATTCGGTACATCACACCGGTCTGAATAATTCAAGGACTTCGTAGTGCTTCGAACTTTTAACACTACGAGCAGCCCTTACTTCCATTCTAGCAATGGCCAGGCGGAGCTGTTCAAAGCGTCTGTTAAGGACATCTCACAGGGATCATAGTGAATTTTACATGAACTGACGGAAAACTCCTATGGACTCTGCGCTTGGCTCTCATGATCAAGCGCAACGACATTTGTCTCGGTGCACGTGACGCGCTCAACGCTTCCCACAGCTGAAGGCCCTGCTTGAACCCCATATAAATAGTCCAAAAATGCCGATCTGAACTCCGTCGAAATTTAACGATATCCGTGAACAAATCATCCAAACTTTTGACACATTTGGTCCAAAGTAATAATGTTCGCATTCCGACCGATAAAGGATATGATATGGGTGAGATATTCACAAGGAGAGCGGACCAATCCAGATCAGTTCTAATCATGTCCAAGCCAAACCAGGAGGATTCCAATAACAGAAGAACCGCAACCATCTCTTCAAAAAAGTGGCAAGTTATAGTTACAATAACGATAGCAATTCTCCGCAGGGTCACGCAGTCATCCGTGCCACTATAAACTGCACCAGCTCCTCAGACTGACGCAGGACATCCCCCAATTACCTCACAGACTTCCAGACAGACTTCTTGCAATATGTCAACTTGAAAGTCGAGAAAGAAAGGGACACCCGGAATATTCTGATACAAAAGAACAATTGGAGCATCTTCTGGGTATTGGCTTTACTCTGGCTTCAATTGCCAGGAGAAAGTTGCTCGGAATGTGAAGTCGCCAGAGAGTCGACCGCCACATGAACCATTTTCAAGTTCAAACACGTCGCAAAAGGTTGAGTGAATTAAGCAGAGAGGAACTGGTGAAGAATCGGTGCGACGAATAAACCATGAAACGGCCGAGGGCCGTTGTACTCACCGTATAGATATTTGGTGGTAAGGAATGCATCCTGGAAACATGCTACATGTATAGTATATAGGTCAAACCAAAGTCGTGATGTATCACTGCTTGGAATATGCATCCTTGCTAGGAGAACCTACCATAATTTTTTTATTGAAAACGAGTCGCTCATAATATTAGAGAGATATCACACTTTTTAGGTTTCCACTTCTGGCCCCCTGGTGGCCAAGTCAAGAATCAGATCGGACCGAAATTCACTATCAGGATATGCAGGACAGACAGTCCGTGCGGTAGCTTTGGGGAGAGCCAGCTGTTCATAACAATTCAATGAACCTCGGTTTTATGAATGTCTCATTGAAGGACTTATCATAATCAGTTGCCTGCAACGGGTGGCCAATGCATTAACTCTTTCATCTTTCTTCCAGGTCCAGGCCTTTTAATCAAGCCAGCCCCCCCCCCCCCCCCATAGACTGCAACCCAGATAGTTTTGGCAGGCGTTATAACTTTGAGGTCTCTGTGGACCAACCTCGTCTTGAAATTAACAATCACAAAATGGAACTTAATTCATACATTATGCATTGTGCATCGTGCGCAATGTATATACGCATAAACTGTCAAGTGTTGCAGTAAACTGCAGGCAAAAATCTGGCAAAATATTTCTGGGTTACACTTACAGAAGCTAGCCAGTAGGTAGCTTAAGAATTAAATTTAGAATATAAAAAGTCCCCTGCAAATTTATCTTGTTGCAATTGAGTCAGGCCCTTTTGTATGTGTATTGTATCCCATGATTCAATTTGAGGTATTTATCCCCGGCATAAATGATAAATTTCCATTACATGGTAGGATAGAAGGGAGCAGCACTCTTCTTATGTTTCGGCAATGCTGTTTATGTCCCTTCAATTCAACATAAATTGTTGTCATTTTTTACTTTTCACAGGTGACGATTGGTGATCAATAGTGCAATTGATGGTTTTTCACGGTGTCTGGTTCCGTTCATAAGGGTTTTGCCTGAAAACACAGCCCGAACGTGTCTGCGTGTATTCATCAATGGAATCAGAGGTATGGACAGCCCAGTCACATTCGTATCGATGGTGGTGGAGAATATGTCCATGCTACATAATTCCAAAATCGAAAGATGGGTGCAAACAGAGGCAGTGTGTTGATTGGTGCCTCTGTCCATAACCAACGAGTGGAAAGACTTTGGAGGGATGTTTTTATCAAAGTAATTAACATATTTTACAAACTGTTTTACCACATGGATGAACATGAAATTCTTAATGTCACAAATGAAACTCATGTTTTGTCTACATTACACTTTCATTCCTATCATTGATAATGAACTACGACGTTGGATTAATGCCAACAATAACCACCGTATCAGAACTGAACACAATCGACCCCTTTACAGCTTTGGTTCGGAGGTATAATTATCCAGCGCATTGAGAATTTTAATCAACCGCTATACAAAATATTTTACATCCCAATGTTGATGGTGATGAGGGGGATGATGCCTGGTTTGAACAGCATGGGGTTGATTGGGATCATTCTGATCCAGAAAACATCAGAAGAATTACAATCACTAGAAATCCTATAAATGAAGAAGAGTCTTCGGAGTTACTGGAAAACTTTCCTTCAGAAGTGCTCTTATCCTATTCAGATTCTCATGGAATGGACATTTATGGTAGAGTTCTCCACTTTGTGATGACAGTATTAGAAATGGAGTAAGATCTAAAAGTGAAAAGTAAGAAGTTGCTTCGTTTCAATAAAAACACCCATTCTTCACCCAAAAGGTCATTTTTTAATTGAAATATTAGATAAATTGATTCAATCTACACTCCAGGTCTTTCTGAGGACACAGATTCCGTCATCGCAATAGTTTACGTTGATGTCAATGAGTATCCTCACGACTCCAATTTGACCATTTCCATCCTGCTTGATGTGCTGCTAATGCACCACCGCATCTTTAAACCCAAACTCCATCTACAAATGGACAATTGTTGGAGGGAGAACAAGAATCGCTACATTCTTTCATTCTTGTTCTTCCTTGTGCATATAGATGTTTTTGAAGAGGTAAGCTTCCTCATGTGGATACCGAAAAGACACATCAGTTCATTCAATACTATCTTTTTTTGCCCTATGTGATGACCAGAGGACAAGGAACTCAATGGACATAGGGACATGCCTAGTAATAGTATCAGTTCTTATTACAACATACTATTTCCGACCTACAAACGGCAGTTAATTTCGAGCGAAAAATTATTTAATATAAAAGCAAAAGGTGTGCATTGCATTTTTAATGTGGAAAAGTAAAACTGTTCTCTTATAAATACTTGTTTTCAGGTATCTCTGAACTTCTTACCAGTTGGTCATACGCATGAGGATGTTGATCAGATGTTCAGGTAAAGACATCGTTTCCGGGCAAAAGACCATTCACTCATTGTTAAAAATGTGTTCCTACATGTCCTATGTCAAATGTCGGAGGACGTCACATTCAGCGATGTGTACATTACCATGCAAATACATCATGGTAAAACATTATGGTCTTAGTTAAACGGGTGAAATATTCAAAACATGTGGATCATATCTACACCAATCCTGGTAAAATTGTTATTAGTTGCAATGTCTTCTTGCAGATGTATCAATACAGCCATTTCTTCCTGCGGCAATATCAATTCTCTGGATGGTAAGTTTGACTTGATGTTTCACTGATTTTTGAATTGAGGAATTGGTTGTCCTATCAAGATCGCTCGGGTCGACCAAAAATGCAGACCAAAACCAGAGGCATAGAGATTGTAGTGCCCAAAAGTAATTGGGAAACAGTCCGCAGTTGTTTATTTCTCTTGCTAACTAATTGTGGCAACGCTCCTCAAACATTCAGACTGGGGAAACAAGATGGCGGACACATTTTTTCTACTTCCTTGGTTGCGATACCAAGGACCACTAAAATCAAAATGAGGCGTAAGGCATTTTCCATTAGAAACATCGATATCCTGTGACCAAGGCCTTTTAGAATATTGAGTCAAGAGCGGGCGACATTATTTGGGCAATTTGTTCTGACACGATTGAGGATGCAAACTGACATATTATGGTATTTGCTTACATTGGCATAATGAAGTCACTTAGTCTTAGGTTTCCTCTTAACATTATGGTTTCAGAATTCATTGATAGACTAACGGACAAAGACACATTCTCGCCTAAGATTGAAGTACATAATGTACAAAGTGTGTTCAACTGGCGTGACCACATAATTCCATTCTTGCCTGTCAACTTCAGTGACCAATCTAAGCCACACCAGTTCAAATTCAGGAAAGTAGATGGGCAGGCAAGGATGCGCTATCGCCTGTGGGCTGATGACCCGTGGAGCCCTGAGGGACCAGGCATGACATGCCTTGAGGTAAAGATATACATGTAAATTTGTCATTAGTGATTAACTGACTACGCAAACGACACGTACTACTACTTTTTAGCGAAGCCGAGACCAAGACACTTCAAACGTGAGATGCCTTTTAGCGCGATTCGACTCAAGTGTTTAAATTACTTTGCCCATTGGTATATTGGCCTGATAAAGACATACCGTCAACAAAATGGAGGTTGAAAGAGACCTGTCGGTACTTTCCATGTTTATATTTCAGCCGAGTCCGGGCCCTTGGAGGTCCAGGGTTCGATTCCATTAGTACTTCTCTCTCTAAGGACACCCTTGGGCTGACCACAGTCAACTGCTGTCCTTTGTTTGAGAAATGATACTGAATACAGAGGTCTTCTTCTTCTTCTTCTGCGTTCTCTCTTTGGCACTTGGAGGGGTCATTCTCCTAGGAGCAATCCTCCTCCAAGGCGGGATGAGCGTATCTTGCGCTGCCACTGCGGTTATGCGCCAATTGGGTTTATTGGCCTAGTGGTCAGACTTTGGCGTGGCCAGGGATATACTTCCGTGCCGAGAGATAGAGTCCACGTAAGCTACTCATGTTCCTCACTTGGTGGGGTCTTAGCTTGCCCCGGCATAGACACCAGATACCAAGGAACCTCAGTTTAAAGTCTCATTCGAAGGACTGTGAAGAGCCAGGAATTTTAGTTCCTGAAAGCCAGGCTGGTTCATCCAGAAATAGAAACCTGGGTTCTCCCTGGGATCGAACCTGGGCCCTATTGCGTGGTGGCCAGCAGTGTTGACCACTAGGCCATGAGGCTCCTCACATACAGAGGTCAAATTGAATGGAAAGGACCAATTTGGGACCAAAGGCAGTGTCCTTAAATAGAGAAGGTGTCCTCAGTATAGCAGAGAGGTGTCGGCTCATAAAGGGAAGAGCCACTGTGTACCTGAATAGATAGGTTAAATTACTGTTTACTTTAACTTGACATATTATATAACATTGTTTTTTTAGGATCTAGTGCTTTCTGAGGATGGAAAAATCATCTCTTGCAATGTGGGCAGTATTAGAAGAGACGATTGAACTCAGATTTCATTTGAATTTAACTTGCCTGATCTCTGTCTTGAAATTTCAGGCTTCCCAGATATAGCTGACGAACAAGCAGTGGTTGAACCCAGCACCGAGCGAATGGAGCTGGACGAGGTCCGCAAAGGCGTCAAGGCTCTCGGGCCAAGACTGGTGTCCCGAGATCACCAGTGGTGGGACCGCTACTTCCTAGCACTGGAAAATCCTAACGTAAGCTAAAAATATTGTCACTGTGGTAAAGCTTTTAACTTGCTCGATCACAGTGCTATCATTTTAAATGGATTTTAAATAAACCTGAGGTAACTGCATCATAAGCAGGCTGTTAGTTGTGCATGTACTTGATAACAATGCTTTCCAATATCAAAATTCGAAAGTGTCTAGACTAAAAGGAAAAGGAAAAATTTGCTTAACATTAAACAACCCCAAGCCTTTATAAAGACTGGTCGTATCCAGTAACTTCTATTATCAAAGAAAAAGAAGCACTTTAAAAATTGAATCATACGTGTACAGTGCATTGATTTGTGGGTGAGAAGAATAGAGGAGCCACTCTCAGATTGAATGATAAAAAGGCTGTTGTCACGGCAAGCTGCAGGCTGTTGTGAATATTATGCCATGGAATTATTCGAACTGCATGATTTTGTGTACAGGACCCGGTACACAAAATGAAATAAAGAGGAGGGTTACAGGTAGGATGATTGGGTGAGTGGAGACACCAGTCATGTTTGTCAAGAAATATAACAACATTTGTGCATTCCTTCACAAAGAAGGCTTGCCGATTCCGAACCTGGTCGGGGCCTTTACTCAGCACTCATGAATGAGAGTGCTATCTAAAGGCAACTTTACTCATCGAAACAATTAATTTTTCCAAGAACTTAACAGCGCTGCCACTCGCCATTGTCGCCAAAACTAAACTCAAACCTGGTTGGCTCAAATCTGATGCAACTTGGCTCAAACTTTTCAAATGCTTTTACTGTTGAGTCAAACATCAAAGTCAGAAAAAATCCTGGTAAATTACCCATTTGGCTAAACTTGTCAAAAATGCAGAGCTGCCCCAGAAATTACATGTACGGTGGTGATCTATGACAAGTTTGAAATAACAAAGATGAACCTGCTACCACTGTACCATGACAAAGATTTCACAACATCATCAACCAAACTTTTCTCCAACACAACTGCTTTTTCCCAGACAAGATAATCACTTAAGTGGAATTTGGTATTGCACTTGCAGGTCAATGACAAGGAATGGCCGCTGCCCAAAATCAGCCAAACGATCGGCTTTTGGAAAATTGATGAAGATATGACAGACGTACCGCAGCATCTGTTGGAGATCAGATCCGGCCTCACACAACAATGCCCAGCGGTAAGTGAATTTTTTGAATGAACAAAATAAAAGATGATCAGAGAGTAAGAGAACAAAAGACAGCAAAAACTTAAAAACAAGGCTTATCTTATTCCAGCTGCAGGGTTGAATCTTTGGGCTAATAGCGCTTATTCGAATGAGCCCCTCTGGTCTGAAGTTAAATTCATCAGCTTCAATCATTTTGTTCGAGTTGGTTGCAATAGTGAGATTTTGCTATCCTATTCCACTGCAAGGTGGGGAATTCCTCATCATCTCTGAGTAATTCATGCAAGATAAACAGACTACTATTTCGATGTCCTTATACCCTTGTCACATGCTGTAAACTGGGTAATGCTCACCACTGCTGGATTTATTAATGATTCTTGATAATCAATTTCTACTGTAGTTTATAATGAATTTATTCACAGTTTTATTTGTTTAAGGTGATCATTGGTAATCAAGGACAAATGCCGGCAATTCAAGCGGTAGATCGAACAAAAATTGAGATTGGTGATCTGGCGGCAATATACACCGTGGAAAAGGAGGGTAGACCATGGATCGCCAAGGTGATTGATATCAATGAGGACACGATCAAGATTCATTGGTTCCATGGGTCTTGGAATGGAGTTTGCCGGCCATGGTACAACAACATCAGCAAAAAGCAAGTACCACGGCTGGATGAAGTTCATGTGACGAGTGTTGTTCTGTGGGGGTTTAGATTGACAGAGAACGGTGCTTGTTTGACTAGGACTGTGGCCAGAGAGTTGAAAGACAGGTACGATCAAATAGATAGTGAGGAGACATCTTCCTCTCTTTCATAAATGACCAAACCACCCTGGCTAATAAGGGGTGGTCCATAATTTTCAACATTTTCACAAGCGTACAATACGTACGGGGGAGGGAGGGGGTCAAAACACCAATGTACACTTTCTTTAAGAAATTAATAAAATGTTGATCATCTGTATTGTACGAATCGCGGGACGCATTTAAATTTCGCGCGCTGCTCACACGGTTAGCTCTGCTTGCTTCCTATTCAACAAGACAATGGCCGCACGTGGTGACTTTGATGCGCTATTTTTGTTAATTAACAAGAGTGATACGACTATTCACAGCCGACCCAGCAATGAATATGAACAATATCTTGTTTATATTATTTTGAAAACAATGTTGACGGGCAATGACTGACCAAGTTCAAAATGCAACCAGGAAACACAACTAGAACCCCCTTGCTTGTGTATTTTGGAACGTGGGTCATTCGGCCATCAACATTTTTCATTCGGGATTGTACACTTTAGGGGGGGAGGGGGGTTGCCCAAAAGAGTACGTTTTGTGCACTTGTGAAAATGTTAAAAATTATGGACCACCCCTAAGTAAGTGCCAATGAACTAACATTGTGGTTGTTCGTACAGCGACAGAATTGTCGTACATTCGTGTATATTTCTTTCTTTCTATCAAAATGTCAAGTTGTGTTAGAATCATGGCTGGGATGGGTTAAAGTGGAATTATTCAATTCAAACCTCTTAAAGGGAACCTATCAAGAAATGCTTA
Organism: Lineus longissimus; assembly: GCF_910592395.1. Classification (NCBI taxonomy): domain Eukaryota; kingdom Metazoa; phylum Nemertea; class Pilidiophora; order Heteronemertea; family Lineidae; genus Lineus; species Lineus longissimus. The sequence continues at coordinate 7,182,837 of NC_088321.1, forward strand.
TAAAAATGGGGAGTTTTGAACGGCCCGGTTAAAACCTATGGCGGGAATAAGCTTCCTTGGTTAGATATTAGTAGTTTCAAGGTCCTCTAGGTAGTTGCTGATGTGAGCTGTTTATTTGGCTAACATTGCATAACATTACCTGCTCCATTCAATGAACTGCGTAAGAGGATCTCCAATTTAGTTATTCTAACTACCCATCAGCCACGCAAAAATAAAGACTTGGGTCACGACAAGATCTCTTTAAGTCTTTCAGGTCAACATGTGCTTGGCCTATGAGATGGGCCTGAATCCAGAGTGAACAGTGAAATCCATCATGTACATTTTACATTGTATACTGTGTAGGCTGTCAGAGTGTGTGTAAATAGTATATGCCATGTCTGTGTACTGTTTCTAGTTGATGTAGGGCCATTTATAGTCAGAAGTATGCCTTACATAATTTCTTTTCCATGATTATTTGACTGGTGACGGTAGCTTGACAGACCTGACCGTATTCTTGGCAGATCCCATCATCACAGAATTAAGAATGCGTTGCCATGGTAACCTGTCAATTTTTAAAAACTATAAACTCATTGCCATGCCTCCATCTTTCAATATGATCTTGAATCATCATTCACAGCTTCCAGCTGCAGGAAAGTTTTGAGTGACAAGGCTTCAAGGCCTGGACTCGAGGGATTTTATGAGCTACACTAATTAAGACGCTGCAAGTAGTTTGTCCAAAATTATCCTATCTGATCACGTTTTGCTCAGCTTGACAAGTACATAAGATTGCAGCTTTTAGTTGAGCTCTTGTCATCAATCCCTTGAGTTTCGTCCCAATAAGTGTTATTGGGCCCATGCAGTCATTCTGGGACTCATCAGCAGACCAGCAGACCACAAACTTGAGCCAACAAAACGCAAACTGTAAATATTGAATGAATGAATATCAAAAGAGAAGTGCAAAGACTATTTTTCAGTCAAAACACCTTGATTTGATTTATAACACAGAGTCAAGCATGACGTCCCTAGGATGATGTTAGTAAAGATTTCAACAGAGCATGCAGCATGGTCAAGCAGTAAGCAAAGCAGCAACAAACAAAAAAGACAAACTTTAACTTTTTGAGGCAATGGAAAGCAGTGCATAGGCTTCAGCAACTCAATGATATGGGATGTTTTGAGATCAGCGATGGGATATCCAAGACTGGCATCACATAACAAAACCTCCAACAAAGTCTCCACCAGGTTGCTTTAGAGATTCACCACCACTACACCAGGCAGCAGAAGATCATTATGATAGTTCATTGAATTTGTTTACAGTTTCACAATGATGTGAATCTTCAACTAAAAACCTGGGATGCTTGTTGAAAGTGGTGGTTAATACTGAGACGAGCGCTTTTCCGCCTTTGCATCAAATTTTAATTATTTTTTTGGGGTAAAGCTTGAGGGGGGTTTAAGATGCTGATTGATGGGTACATGAGATGTGTCTTAGCCTCTTTGTACTCATGTGGACTGCAAAGTTCAAAGTTTTGCCATCTTGGAATGCTAGTATCTTCTTCATCTTCATCTTGTTTGTTCCATTTAATTTCGGGCTAAATTACTGTTGCACATCATGAAATGCTGAAGTGTCTCTTGAAACTCTCATCATAAGTACATTGCATAAGATGTGTCTTGGCCTCTAAATTGAAATAATCTTGTTAACCTATTGCATCTATTGTTAAATGATTGTCTTAGTTGTTTACAGACAAATCACTTCCAGCTATACAGAAAAAAGTTCCTGTCCACAGCTAGCAGACATGGCTGATGGTGATTGATCATGAACATTCCATACATGTATGGCTAATGGAAAATCCCCATGATAGATCCATGGATTGAACTCATGACATAGTCGTATCTAGGATTATAGATCCATGTATGGAATATGCTGTAATTTGTTTTAACAGGCCATCAAAGAAATTAGGTTAGAACCTGTAAACTATTATTATTCATTATTAATTTCAAAAGGTCTGAATACTTTTTACAAAGAATGTATAAAGACACGGTTTATACATTCTTGTACTTTGCTGCTTACATTAATTTTTATGAGACCAACTGTCCTATGACAGAACTACTAATAATGGATGGCCCATGGGCCATCAGTGGATCTACCATTGGAAATAATAGAATCTATGATGGGATGCTTATGTAAAATGTAGTTTGTGATAATAAGCAAAGACCCGTACATTGGTCAGTCAGTGATCAATCAATGCACTTTTGTCTTGTAAAATGCTGAACAGAACTAAGCCAACTTAACTCGGTATGAGGGGTTACTATCAATTCCCATTCCTATCTTTGTGTATTTAGAAAGTACCTTGTATCCAAGATTACAGTACATTAGGTCAAAGAACAGTGCCTTTGTTATATGATAAGTGACTCTGACCCCCCCCCCCCCCCCCCCCCGAGATAGATTAGGGGGCTGCGTGTGTGATCCAGTTTTCCATAGGGGAACGGGGGTTAGTCCGTGGTCAAATCTAGGGTGTCAAAGAAAAGGGCAAAAAGGGGTCCTTTTTCAGAAAGATTTCTTGTAACTCGTTAAAAGGGGTGATTTTTCATCAAAATGTGTGAAAACTTGACTTATTTGGCCTTGGCCCGGTTGTTCAAAACAAGTTTTGCCACTAATGCTGGTGTCAACTTCGTTTGGCCATACATGTATCTCCTTCAGTTAAACCTTTAGACTTAACACCAAGTTAAGTTTACGTCAGCGTTAGTGACAAAATTTGCTTTGAACAACCGGTCTCTTGTTTTCCGTTCAGTATGAAAAATCATGAAAATGAGAGAAAATATATGGGTTGAAAAGGTGATTTTTTTAACCAAAAAGTACCTGAGCAAGGCGATCAAAATTCATAAGAAAAGGAGGTCATTATAGACTACTAGTACGAGCACTGTCCGACACTTAAATTGGTGGAGTGCGTGTGTGTTTGGCGGGGGGGGGGGGCTCTGACATATGTGAGTATGATAAGTAATAAGTACATTCATCAATTACATAACAGTGTATATAAGGAGTACCTGGCAGAGTGATCCAATATCTGTAGCAGTATGCATGTTACAGTATTTTGTTATCTGTCAAGAGTTACTGGTACATACTGTGGAGACGCTATTAAGCCTGTTGAACAGTACCTGTGGAAAAAGCCTACATGACGTGTGATAGGCCTACCGGAACTTAACCGGCTTAATAGAGTAGACACAGTATATTATTTGTTAGGCAGCCGTTATATAGGAATGAACAATTCACTTATGAGGCAAACATGTACGTATCAATTGTTGAAATCTGTATCAGGCCAGCTGCATAATCAGGCCATGATACAGAAATGGAGGATGATCTGCTCCAATAAATGTTGTGCTTTCTCAGAACTACTTTTTTGGCTCACGGAGCAAGGGGATCAAAATTCATATGACGATAGTACGAGCACTGCACCCCTTAAATACGTGGAGTGCGTGTGTGTTTGGTGGGGGGGGGGGGTGGCGCTCTGACATCTGTGAGTATGATAAAGTAATAAGTACATTCATCAATTATATGAACAGTACTTGGTTTATCGCTCTGTCACATTATCGTGTATATATCTATAAGGAGTACCTGGCAGAGTGATCCAATATCTGTAGCAGTAGGCATGTTACAGTATTTTGTTATCTGTCAAGAGTTACTGGTACATACTGTGGAGACGCTATTAAGCCTGTTGAACAGTACCTGTGGAAAAAGCCTACATGACGTGTGATAGGCCTACCGGAACTTAACCGGCTTAATAGAGTAGACACAGTATATTGTTTGTTAGGCAGCCGTTACATAAGAATGTACAATTCACTTATGAGGCGAACATGTATGTATCAATTGTTGAAATCTGTATCAGGCCAGCTGCATAGACAAGACAACCACTCGCGTGATATTTCAGCTCAAAAAACACACTCGTTTGGTTTTCTTATTTTATTTGACCTACTTTTCTAGGTCGCAGAGGTCAGTTTTTACCTGTGGCATTTTACAATGCCGGCACGTTTTGTAACTGCTTTAGCTACTGATCCCTAACTTGGCACAAAAGTATCACTTGGTGGCCCTGACTCATAGACCGAACTGCGATCTTTTATGGTAAACGGTTTGGCCACCAGGGGGCAAAACGTCAAGAGTTATAATTTTCACGAGATTTTTATGGCAGACACTTCTAGCAAGGGGGAATCATGTAACTTATGGGTTTCTTATTTGACCTACTTTTCAAGGTCACAGAGGTCAAAGCTAGCTAAATCACCGAATGGTAGCATGTTTTGTTTCTATTTGAGCTAGAAGGTTCTAAACCATCTAGGGACCCTCTATTCATACCCTAAATCTTGGTCTGTTAAGACAGTAAGTATGGCTGCCAGGTGGCCATCTTGAAAATCAAATGAAGTCCTATTCATTGAAAGCATGGCAAAAAAAAATACACACTGCTTTATACCAATGTCCTAAACAGTGCTGTAAGCTAAACCTGTTTGAACACAAACGTGAGCACATGGTCCATGGACCATTTAATTTAAGCCAATCACAGCTCGCACTCCTTGACCGGCCAGGATTAATTCATGCATCTTGAACTTTGACTGTTAGAGGTAATGATTTGAATCTTGGTACAATTGTAAAAGACATTTTTTAAAGACCTCATGTCTGAAAATATATTTGAGGAAAAGTCTTTTCACGAAAATAATATTGTGATTTGAAAAATTTGATTTTCTTAAAATCGCTCCCGTCTCTTATAGTGATGAAAAAGCCTTTTCACGAAAAAAACCCCGGGATTTGAAAAATTTAATTTTCATAACTGCTCCCGTCTCTATAGTGATGAAAATGTCTTTTCCCGAAAAAAAAAATTGGGATTTGAACATTTTCTTGAAATTGCTCCTGTCTCTGTTTTTCTGTTTCGCGAAACGAAAGGGGGGGGGGGGTTAAAAAATGAAATTTTACAGAAAATTACTGCTGTAACTTTATTGTAAGAAAAGTCTTTTCACAAAAAAAATGGGATTTGAAAAATGACATTAGCTAAAATTTATTCTTTTCTCTACATTGATCAAGGAAAGTCTTTTCACGAAAAAAAAATGGTTTTTGAAAAATGAAATTATCTATAAAAAATTATCTTGTTTCTGTAGTATTAAGACTGGTCTTTTCTCAAACAAAATATTTCGGATCGGAAAAATGGAATTTAAAAAAATTACTCCTTTTTCTTGCAATTGAGAAGTGGTCTTTTTTCAAATAAATATATCATCCCTCTAGATATTCATTGAGAAAGTCTATTCACAAAACTATGTCATTTTTACTATTCAAGGTACATGTTCTTATTCAAGTGTGTGGTTTGGCCAATGTTTTACTCATAATTTTGTAAATATATCGTACATGAAGTAAAAGCAGTTGTACAAACAGTATAAGTCCAGTAGTCTTTAATAAATTATGATCCTTCAAGAATCAAAGGTGTTTCGTCTTAATTAATTTTAACATTTTCACGACATTCGGCTAACTAGTGCACAATGCTGAAAATGATGATGGATCGCTCAGCCATATCACTTTCCATTCAACAGAGGAGGAAAATGTTCAAGAAATAGGCGTAGATTTATTTTTGACACATGGCACTAGATAATTTACTCGAAAAAAGTCATTTTGAATATTCACTGGAAGAAAAGTAACTGAAAAACAGGCATTTATTTAAGGACGAAGCAACTTCTTACTTTTCACTTTTAGATCTTATTCCATTTAGAGAACATTGATTAAATATGAGCACACTGCAATTTAGGATAGGATAGGTAGGATCCTTGATATTGAGACCGACCGGTGAAAAAGTGCGCAGTCGTTGCATCATCATGGACTCTTTGACAAGTCTGGTGTTCTAGGGGCATGGATATATCATAAAGCTAGAGTTGAACCACAGTAGATTTTTGGAAATATTTAGGTTGATAAGGTGCGCATTTACTTTTGATTAACAGGGTATTCCGATCGACTGGTGGTCCAGGAAAATAGAAATGCATTTACCCGGTGTACCAGCGATAGCAGTCCTAAGGTTAGTTGTCCCCCAAACAAAACATCTGTATTGTCAACGGTTATGGTTAGGGTTAGTTGTATACTCGGAAAAATAGAACACAACGCTTTAATCTGCTGTTACAATAGAAAGCGGACTATGGTTCAAGGGGGACTTTGATCGCTTTCACACCGGTATATACCATGCTGTAGTGAAGGGCATGTTAAATGAATACAAATTTGCTGAAACTTATTAGGTATTTATAGTAGTAGTTCATTGGTCAACACTGAACACAACAGCAATGTTTGAATTTAAATATAGTATGTAAATATATTATATACAATTTGAAATGTTCATATTCAATTACAAATTCCAAATAGTTAGCAAACATACCGGTATGTACATTTTTTTTTCTTCATTAAAAAGGTCTAATGGCCCATCATATCAAGACAATGCGTCTTGTCTCTAATTCTTGTTTGCCTAGTATAACTCTTGGTAGTGAAATAGATTTCTTGCTGTTGGCATGCAGCTGGAATGAACTTGACCATCATAAACTGTTCCTCTAAATCAGGATCTCCTCTGTACCATTTGAACTATGATTGATTTGTTTCAGAGTTGTCATCTTCATACGACAGAACCTACATGAACTAACGTAAAAAACTGAACTGCTGTGATGCTGCGTATTACGTAATATATTGTTCCAAGGAGACCAGCAAGTATCCATGTCTCTCAGTCAAACGTCAACCCCTTCAGTTTATGACAAGGACAAACAGAGTGGCCAGACTAAAATGCCGTTCTGCCAGAAAACAAGTTGGTAATAGCCAATAACTTTCTTGGATACAACACTGGCTTGATATATTATAGTGTTTGTGATGGAACAAGTCAGACCTGTCTTTGCAGGAGGTGTTGACCAAGAGGAGCTTCTGTGGTGTGCAACCAATTTGGAATCAAATGAATGTTTTTAAAGTCCAAGTTCTCAGTTGGTGTCAATATCTGGAGGGCTTTTCATGAATTTGATGACGGTGATTGTGATGTTTAGGCCCAATTCTTGCTCATCAAGTTAAAGTGGTCAAGTTGAAGTCTCTTTTGGCACCAGTAATGTTAAAATTGTCACTGGAAGCTTCCATTATGGAGCATTTTGCCTGACTGATGCATTGTATACAACAATGTGAGACATGCAACAAATGACATGTAGAATATTGCCCTTACAGCAAAATATATTCAAAGACATAGCGCTGGCGAAATGTATACACTTGAATAAGATGAAACGCTGAATAAAAATAGAATAAACACTTTTATTGTTACAAACCACATTGAATTTTACAATGTAAGTGTACAAACAAGTGATATGCATATACAAATATTTTCGAAAACAAGTCACTAATATTAAAGCGCGATATTGCACTTTTTAACCTCTGTCCCCTGGTGACCAAGTTGAGAATCAGATCAAACCAAAATTCGGTGTCAGAAGTTATAATTATGATGTAGGAGGTGTTTGTACCAAATTTCAAGTTCATAGCTTTACAGGTTAAGAAACGTACCATAGTTACACTCAAACAGCCAATTTACGCCATTTGACATCTGTTACATTGAAGATTAGGTCATTTATCAAAAACCTGTATGATATGTGATGTATCCTTGCTAGGAGAACCTATTGTGGGGATTATGGATTTTAAGGTTTTGTTCTTTATTATATTTCACACGGTCCCTTTAAGGCTGCAGTAGACAGGTCTGGGTCGTTAAGATAATTCTTTGTTTTCTAGATAGTGATAAGGCCTGTGTTGGCACTGTTTAGTGGTTGGGGATTTCACACATTCATTACTGGAGGGAAGTTTGTATTGTTCTAGTATCATGCGTCTGGGCCTATCATGTAGTAATCTAAATTATGTAACGGGGCTATATTTTGGACTGAAACTACTTGGGATGTTCACTCCTTTTGTATTGAATTCATTGTGTTCCTACTCTTTAGGGTAAGTATATAAACTGGGGTTTTCTGCTAGATTCTTCAGTGTGGCAAGCCTCGAGCTGTGCACTCAACCTCTCTTCAGATTTAATGTTAAAGCGCTGAACTCATCTATCGCTCTTGGAAAGTGTATGTTATAGCGCTGCCTTTCTTTGTGAGACAAACTACTTTGAGTGTATGTTATAGCGCTGCATTCAACCTCTCTTCCGAGTTTATGTTATAGCGCTGAACTCATCTATTGCTCTTGGAAAACCCTGCGAAATTCGACTGGAAATTGTCGGCAAAAGCCGGCAATTTCCACCTAATTCCAAACTATTTTTCCTTGCCAGGAGGCTGGAATTAGCTGGAAATTCCAGAAAATGTCAGGGCTGGAGTTTGGCGGTATTTTGGTAAATGGCAGTGCCAGAAAATGCCAGCTCTGGAAAAAGCTGGCATAACCTGGCATTAGCTGGAACTTAATTTCCAGAGCTGGAATTAGGTGGAAAAATCTTGACCCAGGCCTTCCAGCTGATTACCAATGTCAGGGCTGTCATTTATTGGAAATAGCTGGCATTAGTTGACATTAGCTGGAAATTACAAATTCAGCATGCAACGAGGAATGTCAGGGCTGTCATTTATTGGAAACAGCTGGCATTAGTTGACATTAGCTGGAAATTACAAATTCAGCATGCAACGAGGAATGTCAGGGCTGTCATTTATTGGAAACAGCTGGCATTAGTTGACATTAGCTGGAAATTACAAATTCAGCATGCAACGAGGAATGTCAGGGCTGTCATCTATTGGAAATAGCTGGCATTAGTTGACATTAGCTGGAAATTACAAATTCAGCATGCAACGAGGAATGCGACTGTATCCTCAGGATTGTCATTTGCTGTCATTTATTGGAAATAGCTGACATTTGTTGACATTAGCTGGAAATTAAGAATTCAGTATGCGACCGGGCTGGACCCAAACCTTCGAGCTCATTTACCAATGTCAGGGTTGTCATATATTGGAAATAGCTGGCATTTGTTGACATTAGCTGGAAATTTAATATTGAGTATGTGACCTGCTCTACGTTTGAATCGATCAGAGCGCTGCACACTAATTAACAGGCGTTTTTTGTCACTCAACAGTGACTATGATTAGAATCGTTGTGATATGCAACAAGAAGATCTCTTGTCGTGGAGTAAAACCGATAATCGCTTGGTTTTGACTTTGCTGATTGCAATCTTGTCACACGCACCTGCGATTATCACCACAGACAGGCAATTTTTCACATGCAAACATGATTGCATGTTGATTTTGCTTGATCCCTGGCCGTGCGATTTCCAATTCTAATTCAATTTTGATGGCATCTGCAATTATAACTGCAAACAAGCAATTTCTGTCACACAGAAATATGATTAAAGGTTGCAGGTTGATTTTGCTTCCAACAGAGGTTGCTAGGATGACCAGTTCTTGTTGCGGGCACCTGAAATTATCTATGCAAACAAGTGATTAATGTCACTTGCAAACATGATTGCTGTGGCATTATCAAGTTTTGAGCACCACTGACCTAATCCCTTAGTTTTCTGACACAATCTTGTCACACTGTTAAAATGTAAATATCATTCTTGGTGTGTGTTGAATGGACTTACACGAGCATAAGAGGCCCATCATATAAATCATAAGATTATTGCTTCACTCAGAGGCTCCTTGCAGACACCTCTGCCAGGCGGACACTTCCCCATTGCAGATGGTTTAAGTTGCCACATGACCTGGGTTGGAGTGCTCGTCAATGCCGACTGGCGTCGTCAGGGCTGTATTCCTGTCCTGGAGGCAGCACGTCATTTACATCTTAGCTAATTGTGATCAGTTGATACGATGACGTCATTGACAATCACTGACAGGAAAATTTTGCCTCTCGTTTAATAATGACAATGTTACAGAGCTGCACCCCCTGCACCAACCTCTGTTTTTTTTCTGCTTAGAATTGCATGTTTTAGCGCTGCCTTTCTGTGTGAGACAAACTTCTCTGAGAGTACACTTGTTCACTCATCATTTAATTAGAGTCCAAGGTTGTGGACATTGAATATATTCTGAGACAATGAATATCCTGTTGAGGTTTAGTCCGAGGTTTATAGTGCGCAAGTCACAGTTGTGACAGAAGTTTGAGGTTGTAAATATAAGAACTGAGTTGTGGGATGATTATGATGACGTAATACATGTTTGTAAATAGAAGTTTGAAGTCTGAATTATGAATAAAGATAGTATATGGAGATCAGTTGTTTCTGGTTATAAACACTAGATAGTTAAGTGTTTCCTGCCCCGTTTTAGCAGGACCTTCATATTGGATTAGTTTGAAAGTGGCTAGTCTTCTCACTGCTAGGACGACTTAGTCACAACACTATCATAACATTTTTATCAAAAACGAGTCACTTATAAGCGAGATATAATACTTTTTGCCCCCTGGTGGTCAAGTCAAGAGTCAGATTGGACCAAAATTCAGTGTCGAAGGTCACCTGACCTGGGAGTACAAAGTTTCAAGTCCATAGCCCTAGCCATTAAGAAACGTGCACCACTCTTTTTGAAACAGGATACATACAACTACATTATTCCCCTACCGTCAGCCAAAAACCGTACAGTACACACAACCTTTATCCTTCATATACACATATGCAGGTAAATTATTCACCAAACTTTGTCCGATAGTTCAATACATAACATTTACATGTCAAAGTTCCATCTCAAAGTCTTCTCTCCAACTGGAACTTGCATGTACAGCCGATGAGTGATACAAAAAAGTTCCAGGTCAAAGTACTCTACAATTAAAATATGATCCTTTCAAGATCCACAAGTCATCCCCACCAACAGAGCAACTCAAAATACATGCACAACAATCAGGTCAGGACTGCATATCATATTCGGACTGCACTTCAGACACATTTCCGTGAAGGTTATAAGATCCCTGGGCGGAGGCAGGGGCTAATAATTATGCCAGGCTGGTGAAAAAAGTTGTTGAGTTGTGTATGAAACGCACTACAGACAACTTTTTAGCACATAGCTCAGTGAGAATTTTGCGTGGAACAAAATTCAAGGTTATTTGTCCATGTGTCTTAGCCCAGTAGCTAATTTAGCACTTTGTTTACATTCAAGTTCTAACACAGCTATTTTAAATGGAATAACACCAAGTTCAGCCAACTTGGCATTGGTCTCTAACACTGATTGAGCAACCCCCCACCGAACGGCAGTGCACTGAATATGACGGCACACTGCTTTCGACTGAAACCCCCTCTGCATATGACTGTCTTAGGCATGTAATTTTTTCTTAATGTCTTAAAACCACTGATTTTGACTGAAAGACCACTGCAAAGCACTGCCACCTGCATATCATTATGAACGACATATTCCAAAAACACTGCCTATGATGACTGAAAGACAATTGATTTTCACTTCTCCAACTCTGATCGAAACCCGTGGCATTTTCAACATGACTGAAAACCACTGCTTTATGACTGTTGAGATTAAGACTTCATGGCAGTGTATAGTAAAGCAGTGGTAATTGCAGACAAAGTCAGTGTTAAATATCACCCATAATGCAACCTGAGACAGGAAGCTAGTAAGTTTGAATTTGAAAGTAAAACATTCAAGAAATCATGGTAGCTCTTCATATTTCTCGATATTTACCCGAATTTCAATACTAAAAGAGGGCAGTTTTAGTCAGTTTGAATTGGAACACATAAGGAACCAAATGAATGCAAAAAGGGTAATCTAGACAGATGCTGAAGTTGTATTTTCAGCAAATCAAGAAGGCTGTAGGTGCTGTAATGTATGCATGCACTGCAAGATATCTGCATGGGAGCTGCAGTCAACAGCTGATGTTGTGGGCATCAATACACATCAATCAGTCTGTTAGACCATTATTCTAGAGGCCGCGTGCAGTTTCTTTATTTAGATGTCAATTTGATCTACAATCCCAGACATCACTGACACTAGTTAAAGTGCAATGTGTGGTTTCAATTGTCTAGTACCCCATCTGACCACTGTCATTATTGCTTCAATGACAAAGTTTGCAATGACGTAGGTCAAGGACGTAAATTTGTCATTTAAATGGTTTTTTTTACTGTGGCACATCATCATGCAATGGCGATGTCCTCTATTGCATATGACGTCATCACTGCCATATTGGACGCAAACATATCATCTAAAATAGGACAGCAAAAGTAACAGTTGGCTAGAAATTTTCGCTTTTTCGCACAATTTCTTGGTTGTCATCACCACGTCCCCCAAACCTCTCTCGGCATCCGTGCCTGCATGCCAATGAATAAATTATTCATATTAACACTGAAAATGATTGCTCCCTCCTGGAGGTTTTGGAAATGGCAGTCAAAATCAGTGGTGTTTCAGTGTGGATTCAGTGTGCTGCGAAATATTTAAATTAACACCGAACCCCACTGCCGGCCCTATGCATGGTGCATAGTGGGGAGTCATTTTCAGTGTCAAAAACAGTGGAAATCAGTCAGCCGAAATATTTAAATGAGCACTGCTTTTGACTGCCTTACCACTGATTTTGACTGTATGCTTTGGTAACGCGTGACTGAAAAACACTCCCTATGACTGCTTTCCACTGATTTCAACACTGCCATATAAATGTAAGGTAATTCTATGGTGGACTTTTCAGAAAAAGCCGAATTCAATTTCCCTAAAGATGACTTCTTCTACTACACAACTTTTAGCCTATTCCAGGGCAGGTTTAGACACAAGTCTAATCCCAATCTCAATCATAACACTTCTTTGTGTCATTGCTCTTGGGAAATCCACTGATATAGCAGTAAGACAATACCTACTTATTTGTGGACCATTAAGTCAGGTAAGGGCATGGTCAAAATTGTTCCAGGAAACAAAGTCTCACTCATTATCTTTTGTTCTACAAATTTCATGTTCATGCATATGTATTTAGTTGGCTTTACATATATATATATTTCTTTCTATTGGTAGAGGCGTGTTTTCATCTTAACTTTTGTCATAGCCAGAGCAGGCCTGGACCTACCCCTGGATTATTTGTATGTGTAGTATTTAGCTTACCTAAGTTAAGTTTGGGAAGCTAACATGATTGCCAAATTAGCTTGATTAATGTTATGCAATCAGTAATTAGTAGTTTTCATGTTAAATCAAATGCTGTATATCCGACATTCAGGACTGGCACTCCAACCGGGGAAGACTTATACCAGAATTGGATCCCAGTTTTGTGATCTGTGAATGTATCAACACCTGGACTTGATAATATATCATTTAGAAGGGATTTCCATATTCAAGTCTTTACTGAATATTATTGAGCTAGTCCACCCTGAATTTCCAACATATTAGTAACACTGCAACCTGACTGAATCCTGACTGACATCACACTGCTTTTCGGTGAGGGACTGCACCTAGCCAGATAATATACATCATCTATACCTCAAACAATTTTTTAGAAGAGTTTACAAAAATGATTCTTCTGAAAATGGAATTGCAATGAGACCAAGGTATTTTAAATGCAAAATGTCTTCAAAACCTCAAATGATTGTACAATGTCCAATGATAGACCATGTGTGAGCTAAGTATAGACTATTTGTCTATGAGAGCTACATATGGACTTGGTTCGCAGCAGTTGATATAAATGATAGAAAACTATTAAAACCTTTGACTTTAACTAAACAGCTAGACTAAAACTAAACATACTCTACATGTATTAGTGATAAACAGTGTACATGTACAGGACCAATAAACTTTGATCCACAGCAGTGAGTACATAAAATGCTAAAAGAAATTATGAAGAGAATAGCCTGAGACAAAAAAAAAAATAACGAGACTAAACTCAACATTTGCTACACGTACCTGTAATTAACAATGAACAGTAACCAATAGCAGATAAGATGTACAGGTAGGGATGAAAGTGCCATAAACAAAACAGATCTTTGCTATTATAAAGAAAATGACTTCATTCAAGAATTTGGAGAAGTTATTGAGACAAAGAGAGCAAAATTATAGATATTTAGTAAAAAAATAGCTATGCCTACATTGTATTTCAAAGTATAACACTGGGTCATGAAAACACAATTTTTCTTCAAGACCTAAACCTTCATTCATCCCCAAGGCTTCCACAATTACCTGAGAAAGACCATTAAACCAACCGGATTCACATTAGCAAAATATATAGGTATTGGTATGATTTAGTGGACAATGCATATTGGTTAAGAAATGTGCTATATAGTATATAGCCAAATCAACATTTTATGCCATTTTTAGAGATCAAGTCGTGGCACAAGTCTTTATTTAGACTATAGCAGAACGTGGTAAAAATAACTAAATCAGTGATTGCTTCCTATGCAGCTCATTGTCTACATAATCACCTACCTATGGGGAACTCGAAACTGCTAACATTAATCAATGGAAGCTTATTCTCGCCTTAAGTTTCAACCAGGCCGTTTAAAACTCCGGCTTTTTATAAGAGTTTTGCTGTAGGTTACCTTTAACCTCTGTGACCTTGAAAAGTAGGTCAAATGAAAAACCCATGTGACACATACCTTATGGAGGTTAGATGTACCCATGGTATCGAATTGGTGGCAGGTAATCACATTTCTACATTTTTTCTGAATTTAGCCACCTGTTGGCAAATTGATGAATGAAATGGAACCAAACTCTCGGCCATAGGATGACTTGACAATGTACTCATAGGGTTTTACGAAATGTGGGATCAATGGTCACTGCAGTTAAGAAATGTGACATAATTAAAGCCAAATTACCAATTTACGCCATTTGAACTCTGTGACCTTGAAAAATAGGTCAAATGAAAACCTTGTATAGCATGCGATGTATCCTTGATATCTATTATTGAAAAACGGGGAGATAATGATGGTCTGAATCAAAGATTTCATTTATTACACAGAGTCAAACCTTTCCGAGTCAGATCGCATGGTGTAAAGATTCAGATTTCTCTGCAGTTGTTCAAAACTCAGGTAGTACATACTAAGATGTAAAATACAGCCACATGTGTGCGTAATGGGTGGAAGTTCGAACCAATTAAGAGAGTTGAAAGCAATCTTCAACTCCTCTATAAGACAATCAAAAGAGGTCCAAAATACTAACAACCGGACAAGTTCCTTTGCATTCAATTCAGCAACATATTGCTCAAAATAACCATAAACACGTAATTCCATTTCAACGAATACTTTCAAAGTTTCATCATCATCATCATGAGAAATAGGATCATTAGGTCCTCGCATCTTCGAATATTCTATTATAACTTTGGCAGCAATTTTGTCTGCCATTGGCTTCAAAGTTTAAAAAAACTTAGCCAAATCTCTGTGGTGATCCCATCCCATAGGTATACTTCATACCCAACCTCAACTGGGTAAGCGTCCACATCTTTGAAAAGTGAAAAGTCACACTCTGGCAACACTGACGATCAAGTCTGTCAAGTTGGCAGGAGTTGGTCTAACCCTACAGTTGACTTGTATAGTGTCAAAATTGTAATGCACCTGGAAACATGCTTCATTTCCTTCAACAATTCTGGTTCTTCCAGAATATTCCTGAGAAAACTCTTGTCATTCTCAGGTACATACCTTAAAAAAACTCGATGTACATGTACATGGTGTCAGGCACCTGCAGTTGAAATAACGTGGCAAGAGAGTCTTTACAAATAGAAGGGGAAAAGTATCCCATCAAGACTACTGCATGAGAAATATTTTTGCCCAAAAGGAACATTTTATCTCTCCCACACCATTCATGGTTCATAATGGGAACCTTTTCATTTCTCCCTATAAAAAAATCCAAAAAAACTTTCCGAAAAAAAAAAGTAAACATCTCTCTGGTGACACCATCCAGATCTTCAGCCACCTCTCTCCCTCTATCACCACTACAGTACGATGAAAAACCATGTCCCGATCTTTCCTGTGATAGTCCATGAGACTTAGAATTGAATCTCTGCAGACAAAGATCCTTCTCTCTTGTCCAGCTTCCATGAAAATCTTGAGCTCCATTGATCATTTTCGGAGATCAGCTAAATCTGAAAGAGCGAAAAAACAGATTTTCAATCACACGAGATAAAACATTGGGTGGGATGAATAAGCCAGTAAATGCTTTTACTCCAAAAGTGCAAAATGGCTTAGCAAAAGTATCAAGAAGTTGATCTGCCTATTCCAGGAAAGTAATCCAGACATGGGGATCACAAATTGGGAAATCCAGAATATCGAATATTTGCACGTTTAAAGAGGGGAATTCATGACACTGGGCCAGGCTAAATTAGTTGTGTCGTCACATTAATCCCTTTGTTTCGCAATAGCAACATTAGTCACGACACTTCAAAGAAAACTGACAACTGGTTTGCCTCAAGAGTCCAAAGCGATGCGGACATAACAATGTGAATGGACTATAATTAGTCTCGGCTTTGAGCTGGAGACTTCTATATTTATAGGGATTCTTCTCCCAAGAAAATTATTCCGGCACACTCTCGTCACAGGTGGACGTGGCGTATGCACGTACATAATGGAATGCACTGCAAATGGTAGCTAGATTCAACCTTGTCCGCGAACTGAACATACAGTCTGGGTTCCAGGGTGATGTCCCGTATGAAAATACACAGAGGTATGCATGTGAAACGGCATAGAACAAACCTCACGGAACTCGCCGCTTACAGCAATACCAATAAAGGAAATTATTCTGAAAGTGTTCTTCCCCTTGCTTCCGATTGTCTCGTATTGTAATATTTCTGCGCCTAGGATTGAAATTCGATCAGCTCATATTTTGATACCGCTATTTGATCAGTTGTTTCGCCACAAATCAAAGCTGAAAATCATAGCCTAATACTGCTGGCCACCGTCAGATGGCAGGGTGTTGATACCCCGGGAATTCCTTGATCAACATCGTCCCCGGTGGAAGATGCGTATGGAAATACACTGAGCAATACATGTAAAGAATTGAACGGCACGAGGATACCGCGTGTGTTTCATACACGGCATTCACTTCGTTCACAGCATTCTTCTTCGCTATCTTCCAAGTTTCATGCAAATTTCTCGCGTTCCTAATAATGGCACCCCCCCCCCCCCCCCATCAAAGCCGGAGACTCCAGAGTCTGGCAAGACTCAACTGACAATTCTAGTTATTGTTGTTTTGTAGATGATAAACACAAAACCAACCCGTGTGTTTTAAGATTAATCAGATCACATGCTCCTGATGGTTTATTGGCCTAGAAAACAACTCAACTTGCGATGTGAATGGATCCCAAAAACAAGAAGGACCAGAGAACATACCAGTCATTGCCACACTTGGCATGTTTCTCATTCTCGGTTGGTTCATGTACACTATCAGCTGCCACCTCTTCTTCATCTGAGCTGTCATCTTCTTCCACATCCTAAAAAGACGCATGTTTTTGAAGTTATATGATTACAATACACACTGAATGTGATCCGAAATAGAAATAGAAATCCCCAAATTCACCCTAAGGTAAGTAATCTACATCGATATGTATCTGGCCGTAACTTTGTTGCTTCATACTCATACACCAGGGGTCTCAAAGACCATCCACGCTCCAACACTCACTTTTTGGTTAACTTACATGAATTCCATGATCTCAATTCTGACAAACACCAACTAGATCCCCATAAATCAATCAAAATGTTGCTTGAATCAGATTCTATCTCTATATCATGGTGACCTGCTGCATACAACATGTGCATGTATATATGAATTACTACTACAAAACAGATGAAACTGGATCTGCTCAAGTTAATCATCAAACACTCTGAACGAAATGAATTGTTAGCCATTTAATCTCTAGCTATTCACCAGAACGTTTGCACTCATATAAGTTATGCATGTCTATTTGTACACAGAAAAAAATTATGTTTAAACAGCTGTAAGTTTGAAATCTAAACTATTGTTAGGTTGAAATTTAAAAAGATGTTTTTTCACAGTACATTTGTCAAGTTTGGGTATATGCTAGATGTACATTCAGAAATAGCACTATGGACTGCAGTTCGGATATTTCTTACTCTCAACTTACCACATCATCGACTGCCACATCCTTCACCATCAATGACGTATTAGAGGAAATACCGACATCAGTAAGGTTAGCTTCGAAACTTGGAAGTTCTTTCCAAGCAAGAAATAACTTCACAGCTGGTGATGAGCTGGATCCTTCAACACAATAAACAGGAGCTGAAAACAAGATTAAAAGTAAATTCAGTTGATAACTGCATGAACATGTCTGGCATTCATTGTTGTCATTGAAAAGATGAAAAGAGTAATACTTTTTGAGGTATTACTTTGAACTTCTTCAGCCAGCCAGTTTCCGAAAAAATGCAATACCTTGCAATGTGACCCAAGTATGAGCAGGGTGAATGATACAGGTAGTGATAGAGACATTTTTACTTATTTTATGGTGTACTTTTCATCAAAAGTATAAATTAACAAGTTATCATTTCTCATAATGTTTCAGGTGAATCTATATGATATTTCAAACAGGTCAAAACACAAAACTGGTCAGCCATTTCTGAAAACAATGGTTACTGAGGGTTTAACTCTTTCACTATAAGGTGTCATTGTTTTAATCAATGGCTGTTCATACAAGTTGGAGACGCTATGTCTGGAAGACCATTCATCATTTCTTGCGTTCTCTGGCTGATTAAGATTTGTTCATTGTTGTAGTTAGAATAATCTAACTCGGCCTAGATTTAAATTAGTTCTTTATTGTTTTGCTGCTGGTTGGTAATATCTGATGTGGTTACCTCGTTTATATTTGGGAAACAACAACGGCTTCCTTGGACACGCACTATCATGGTCAGATGATACGGCGTTTCTGATTGGCTTGACCTATGTCGCATAAGTTTCCAAGGTTGGTTAAGGCCCTTTCTTATTGGTCAGGATCCTCCATATAAATTAAATGCTTTGGGTCTTGAAGCACTTTAACTTGGAGTGCTGATCAATAATAAATGGAATCATCTAACTTGGATCTTTATTCACATATTTGTAGGTAAGCCAAACTTATTATATTTTCTATCTCATGTTTAGTAGGTTTTAATTTAGTTCTAATATTCGTGCATTTAGACAACTCAATTTGTTGGATAATTTGGGAACATCGCTTAATATTATTCTCTGAACATTACTGTTTGATTTAAATGTTGATACAGCACATGCTGCTACAGACATTACTTAGTTTCAGTCAGGTTGTCTGGTAACCTGACTAAACTAATCATGATTTGATATTGAATCTGGGATTCGTGATGCAATTGTATGTATTTGTAATTCATAAACTTATACTCGTGTAACGCTTTAGACTTTAACTTGGAGTGCTGATCAATAATAAATGGAATCATCTAATTTGGATCTTTCTTCACATATTTGCAGATTTTGCTAGTCCCCTCCCTTATAAAAATTACCAATACATCATTAGTGACGAAACCGCCGTCTCAATGGGCGATTACTACGAAATGAAATCAATATCTCTTCTTCAGGTTCATCACCAACGTCCTTGAGCTTTTGTAACTGAACCCAAAGGAGAAAGCTGGGACTTAGTAAGCAAGCAAAATGATTTATCAACACAATCGAACTTTTGCAAATCTAACGATATCATTTTCTCTTTGGAAAAAGACAACCATAAAGATTTGTCTGTCTATCATTACTGACTACTGTAAGTGTAATGGCACAAAGTTTGACGCCTCTAAATACTTCTGATACTAAGGCTGAACACAATTTGTTAGGCCAAACTGGTGTCAAGTAGATATCTCATCAGTTGGCAAACAATGGATACATTGCTTTGCTTTCAAGAAGAATGAAAATCGTGTACCTCTTTCCTCTCTTCTTGAGCAGCTGCTCTCCTCCTCCTTTCTGTTCGAGCCATCCTCAAATTCAACTGCGCTTGTCTTCTATCTGATTCCTAAAATATATTATAAATTGTTCTGTAACGTAAGCAATTAAATGTTGAGTGGTATAGTCCCGAATATGAACACGGTGGATCAACAATGAAATGAAACGGCCAGGGGCCATTGTGCGCACTGTATAGATTTATCGGTGGTTAGGAATTCATCCTGGTTAAGAAATATTCTACATGTATAGTATATAGGTCAAACCAAAAGTTGGTATGACATGTGATATATCGTTGCTTGGAGTACCTACCATAAAATTATCATTGAAAACAAGTCACTAATAAGCGAGATAATGCACTTTTTACCTTTTTTTGCTTTGGCCTCCTGGTGGCCAAGTCGAGAATTAGATCACATCGAAATTCGGTGTCTGCGGTTATATGACAAAGGGAGTCATGTGCACCAAATTTCAAGTTCATAGCTTTAGCGGTTAAGAAACATGCCATAGTTACACTCAAATGACCAATTTATGCCCTTTGACCTCTGTGACCTTAAAAAATTAGGTCAATTCAAACACCTGTATGATATGTAATGTATCGGAAACGAGTCACTCATAAGAGAGAAATCACACTTTTTAGGTTTCCACTTCTGGCCCACTGGTGGCAAAGTCAAGAATCAGATCGGACCGAAACTCGTTGTCAGAGGGAACATGACATAGGGAGTCATGTGTACCAAATTTCAAATTCATAGCTTTAGCGGTTAAGAAACGTGCCATTGTGTTACACTTCATTGGCCAATTCACACCGTTTGACCTCTGTGACCTTGAAAATCAGATCAGACTGAAATTCATTGTCAGAGGTTACATGATGTAGGGAGTCATGTGTACCAAATTTCAAGTTCATAGCTTTATCGGTTAAGAAACGTGCCATAGTTACACTCAAACGGACAATTTATGCCATTTGACCTCTGTGACCTTGAAAATTAAGTCAAATCAATAAAAACCGGATGATATGTGATGTACCCTTACTAGGAAAACCTACCATAAAAATTTTATCAAAAATGAGTCACTTATAAGAGAGATATCACACTTTTTAGGTTTCAATTTCTGGCTCCCTGGTGACCAAGTCAAGAATCTGATCCAACCGAAATTCATTGTCAGATGTCACCTAACCTGGGGAGTCCTCTGTACAAAGTTTCAAGTTCATAGCTCTAGTGGTTAAGAAACGTGCCACTGTTTTTAAAACAGGATACAGACAATGACGACGACGACAGACACTGCAATGTTGTATAGACTCCCCTACAGTGAGCCAAAAAGGTAATCTTAAAATAAACAGCTTTTATATGATAAGTAAATGCCATTGATATTTCATTACATGTATTGTAAAGGAGGAGCAAGGCCCTTTCCATTGATGTCTTCCATGGATGACTGCACATCATTGTCTTGAAAATGACATGCAGAAATCTAATTTTTCGAAATCGCCTAGGTTTAAGCAGGTTTGAGACATGAACTTCCAAACAAATGACACCTCTCAATGCTTGATTGATCAGCCGCAATGATTGTGGGCCGTCAGTCATATCGTTTTGTCATCATGTGTTTAATCTCCTTGGTTGCTGTGGTGGTCATTGCCTAGGGACATTCCGAAAAACAGAAAGTACAAGATGGTTCAGTTGACAATCGAGCAGCACGTATTCATGGTGGAAACGTTCCTTCAAACATGAAGTTTGATATTTTTGACGTGGCAATGCGGTGAGATGCGACCAGCTTAATTGGCTTGTGTGACCGTTGTGAAGGCTCAAAAGTCTTCGCTTGATCTCTTAAACCGTGTGAGGTGTTGGAACTGACGTCAAGACGCAGTGGTTGACGTGATGCTGGGCCCCTTTATGACGTCATGGCTTTGAGACGGACATGACGTCATGCTCCTAGGGAGCATGGCGGCAAAGTTGCGCGGAATGGCGGGGAGGCGCGCCATGTGGGTTATGCCAGGGGTGGTGTGAACGGTTTCGCAGGAGTTGCTCATCAGACACTTATAAAGGCGATATTGATCAAGATGGGTTGGCCCTGCAGAGGCGGGCCGTGGACTGTTGATAGAAAAATGTTCCTATCCTAGATGTGCGGCTGTGGGGAGTAAAAGGCCGCATATCCAGTTGACCTGTAGGTATTTTACACGTCGGACAGTCTGGGACCGGAATGGTCCCGATATTCGTTCCAGGGGTCAATAGCTTGACGGATAGCCTGTCCTGAGTCGATAGGATGTGACATGGAGTGTGTCGGGATACGGTTTAAGTAATGCTGCCCCTGTCTTTGGAGTAAGACTGGGGGAACCCTGTAGAGTACACATAGGGAAAAGTTGTTAAAAGACGTGGCAATGTATGTGTACAGTACATACTAGTCTAGGACATTGAGTCCCAGCGGAGCTACAGTGCGCAATCTATGGATCCATCTGATTTCGATGGTGTCCCTGAGTACAGCACTTTGGGGCGATTCTGGGTGGGCGTGGATGAAGGACAGGATTGATATGGACACATCATCAATGCCTGCGTGGTTATGGCTGGTGAAGTGCCTGCCGATGGTGTCATCTTTGTTGCCCTTGGAGATATTGTAAAAGTGTTTTACAAATCTGTCCATGAGGCGGAGCTTGGTTTGACCAACGTATTGTTGGTTGCATCTTTTGCATGTGATGCAGTAAATGAGGTTACTGCTTTTGCATGTGATGTGCTTCATGGCCGTGTATGAGCGCGTGGTAGTTGTGCTGCCGATCCTTCCTGTCAGGTTGAGTTTAGGGCAGTAACGACAAGAGGTGTTGGCTCTTGGGCACGCGTTGCGGGAACCCGGAGGCAAACGGGTTGAGCCGGCAGTGGGGATTGTAGGTCCCCCTGATTGTGTTGCGGTGTCGGTGAATTTAGCTCTGACCAGAAGATCCCGGAGATTGGGAGGTTTTCTGTGGCCAAATGTGATGCGAGAGTCATGTAGCTGACGCGTTGCAATGGATTTCAGGAGCACGGGCCAGTTGTGGCTAACAATGCGCTGTAATGCTTGGAAACCCGGGATAAAGGTCGATATAAGGAAGAAATTGTCCTCAGTCGTCCCTGGTTGAGTGTGTGTCTCCAGTGGGGCCTCATCTCTGAGGAGATCAGATCTAGAGGTGCGGTAGGCCCGGATGAGGGCTGTCTCTACAAGTGGTGCAGGGTAGCCACGTCGCATGAAGTGGCGGCCGATCATGACGGCATTTTCCTCAAAATCTGTGTCCAGGCTACAGATCCGGCGGATCCTGAGAAATTGACTGTAGGGTGTGCTTTTGAGGCAATGTCTCGGGTGTGCTGAGGAGAACAGCAGGTAGTTGTGCGCGTCAGTAGGTTTGCAGTATAGGGACGTAATGATATTACGGTCTTCATTGATGCTGACTACTGTGTCTAGAAAATTCACAGACTGGCTGGAGATTTCCGCCGTGAATTTGATCGTCGGGTGGCAATCATTGAGATGTTGGATAAAGAGATCCAATTCCCTGCGGCCGTGTGTCCATATTTGGAACACATCATCGATGAACCTAACCCAGGTGAGGGGTTGTAGGTGGTATGTGTAGACGTGCGTCTCCTCAAAATGTGCCATGAAGATGTTGGCAGGGAGGGGGCGACTTTGGTACCCATGGCAACACCTCCGGTCTGGAGGTAGTTTTCCCCATTGAACTCAAAGTTGTTCATACTGAGGACTGCATCCAGGAGCAGGACAAGTGAGAAGTTGGTGGGTATTGTATTGGTGTCGCGGTGGAGTGCTAAAATGCGTTCCACAGCCGTTTTCCCTTCTAAATGTGGGATGTTGGTGTACAGGGAGGTGACGTCCAGGGTCACCAGTAGTGCGTCGTCAGGGAGTTGGCCTATGTCGCGTAATACCCGTAAAAAGTGTGTTGTATCCTTGATGAAGGATCTCGTTGTTTTGACCAGTGGTTGCAGGAAGCTGTCTACAAACGAAGATATTCGTTCTGTGGGGCATCCATTTGCTGACATAATGGGTCGTCCCGGAGGTGGGAGGACTCCCTTGTGTATCTTGGGTAAGAGGTAGAATTGTGGTGTGCGAGGTTTTCTCTGAATGAGATAGTCCTTGCATTTCTTGCTAATTTCCTTCCAGATATGGAGGTTATTGACAAGCAGTGAGACCTCCGATTGGTGGCGCTCAGTGAGGTTAGTGTCCTGTTTCGAATAGAAACGGATGTCAGCTAATTGGCGGAGGGCTTCCTTTTTGTAATCTGAAGAGTTCATGACTACCACAGCTGACCCCTTGTCTGCAGGTTTGATGACAATGTTCGGTAGGCGTTTAAGTTCCACGCCCACCCAGAATCGCCCCAAAGTGCTGTACTCAGGGACACCATCGAAATCAGATGGATCCATAGATTGCGCACTGTAGCTCCGCTGGGACTCAATGTCCTAGAATAGTACGTACTGTACACATTAATCAAACATGAAGTTTGGAGGCAACATGAGCAGCCTTCGGAGAAAACTTTTCGGATAGACAAACCGCCAAAAAAAGGCTATCTGGGCCAACGACAAAAAGGACTGTGAACAAAGTATGAGCGGAAACCGTAGCAAGGGTAATTCCGGAAGACCATGGATACCCCAGCATAACACAACATGAAAAGATTGGAACTGCAGTTATCCGTGGGTGCATGGGTGATATGAATATGAAGACATCAATGGAAAGGGCCTGGCTCCTTCTTTATCTTACTTGTAAGATTCATGCCATTAATAATTATCACATAAAAAGCTTTTTGTTTCAGGATTACCTTTTTATTGATCCACCCTGTAGTGCGAGAAGGGGTAGGCACATCCGTTTCCATGGAGATTTAAAGCTGCTTTTCTCGCCAAGGCATGGGCACCTTCCATCCACACTCTTATTAGCAGGATGATACCTGAATTTTAGAGCATTTCAGGGTTCTTGTGGGTGCCAATGCTGCACTTAAGTAAAGGTTGTTGCAACAGAAGATGGCTTTTTAAAGCAATTCCATGGGCTTTTGCTGGACAAGCTACTGAAAATGAGGGCTTTTGACTACAATCGTAGACCTGCCGTGGAGACAGTAATAAGCATCCTTGGCTTGCCAAAACCGGGATAGGCATGTACAGCCTGAGATTGGTTGTGTGGCCACCCCGAGAGTGCATGCTTACCCTTCCTTGATCAGAAGCGAGGCTCTGCAAAAATTCCAAATCTTGAACTGCAAGCAGATTCCTCAAATTACTGTCGGGCAGCGGCTGAAATGAAATGCATTAATCAAGAAGTTAGTATTAGCTATATATAGGCCGGGTACATCTACATTCACTATTTCAATGAAACGGCCAGTGGCCATTGTGCTCACTGTATAGATATTTGGTGCTTTGAAATTCATCCAGATGAAGAAACATTGTACATGTATAGTATATAGGTCAAACCAATGTGATGTATCGTTGCTTGGAGTAAGTACCATAAGAATATCATCAAAAACAAGTCACTAATATTATAAACGAGATATTGCACTTTTTACCTATTTTAGTTTTGGCCTCTTGGTGGCCAAGTTGAGTACCAGATCAGATCGAAATTCGGTGTCCGAGGTTACATGACGTAGGGAGTCATGTGTACCAACTTTCAAGTTCATAGCTTTAGTGGTTAAGAAACGTGCCATAGTTACAATCAAACGACCAATTTACACCATTTGATCTCTGTGACCTTGAAAAGCAGGTCAGATCAAAAACACATGATATGTGATGTATCCCTGCTGGGAAAATCTACCATAAAAATGTTATTGAAAACAAATCACTAATAAGCGAGATATCACACTTTCTAGGTTTTCACTTTTGGCCCCTTGGTGGCCAAGTCGAGAATCAGACCGGACTGAAATTCAGGGTCAGAGGTCAGTTGACCTATGGGGTCCTCTGGACAAAGTCTCAAGTTCATAGCCTTAGGGGTTAACAAACGTTCCACAGCTACGCTCAAATGGCCAATTTACACCATTTGACTTCTGTGAAAAAGGAGTCTCATGGCCTAGTGGTTAACACTGCTGGCCACCACGCAATAGGGCCCGGGTTCGATCCCGGGGAGAACCCATGATCGTATGTCTGGATGAACCGGCGTGGCTTTCAAGGAACTAAAATTCCTGGCTCTTCACAGTCCTTCGAATGAGACTCAAAACCGAGGTTCCTTGTACCTGGTGTCTATACCAGGGCAAGCTAAGGCCCCACCAAGTGAGAAACATGAGTAGCTTGCATGGACTCTATCTTTCTCGCAAAAGTCGGACCACTAGGCCAATAAACCCAATTGGCGCCTAACCGTAGTGGCACACAGGATACGCTCATCCCGCCTTGGAGGAGGATTACTCCTAGGAGAATGACCCCTTCAAGTGCAGAGCGAACGCTGAAGAAGAAGAAAAAGACGAAGAAGAAGAAGACCTCTGTGACCTTGACAAGTATGTCAAATCAAAAACTCGTATCATATGTGATGTATCCTTGCTAAGAGTATCTACCATAAAATTTTTACCAAAAACTAATCAGTAATAAGCGAGATATGGCACTATTCAAATTTTTGGTTTTGGCCCCCTGGTGGCAAAGTTAAGAATCAGACCAGACCGAAAATCAGTGTCACAGGTCATCTGACCTAGGGGGTCATGTGTACCAAGTTTAAAGTTCATAGCTTTAGTGGTTAAGAAACGTGCCATCGGCCAATTCATACAATTTGACCTCTGTGACCTTGAAAAGTACGCCACATCGACCTGATTTTTTGTCAACATGTAGAGCTACGTAACAGGTGTCTACATACCAAATTTAAAGACTATAGGACGAATAAAGACAAAACGTGCCACTATCGGTGAAATTTTAGAGTTTGACCTCTGTGACCTTGAAAAGTAGGTCAAATCAAAAACCTGTATGACATGTGATGTATCCTTGCTAGGGGTACCCACCATAAAATTTTTGTCAAAAACAAATCAGTAATAAATGAGATATTGCACATTTTAACTTTTCGGTTTTAGCCCCCTGGTGGCAAAGTCAAGAATCAGACCGCTGCGAAATTCAGTGTCAAAGTACATATGACTTTGAGAATGATGTATATAAAGTTTCAGGTACATAGCACAAGCGGTTAAGAAACGTGCCACAGGATACCACGATGACGACAGCGCACGATGACGACGACAGCGGACGACGACGACGACGGACACTGCGGTATCGTATAGACTCCCCTACGGTGAGCCAACAAGTGTACCACAGAGTGACAGCGTACTAGGAAACAATCTATGAGCAAGGCAAATTGACTGGTAATTTAAAGTTGCTTGGTGGAGCTGTAGAGGCAATACACGTTATTCATTTCTTTCACTTGAGACTGCACCGTGATCATTAAACTGATGCAGTGATACGACTTTGTGCTTTATTTCTATAGCGGAAGACCACCAAAATAGCTTTTCAGATCGGAGACAAAAATCAAAGGGCACCTACCACTCCCACAGAAAATGTGCTTGCCAACATTATGTACAAGGGGATATGTCCGACATGCACAAAAGGCCTACCTCATTATTCAGGATAACGGCATCCTCGTGATCATCTTTACTCTCTCATCAGACATAGACATTGGCTCCTAAAGCAAAGACAGATAAAATGAAAAGATGGCTTATGACAGCCTCGTGTGATAGCCTGGTGGTCAACACTGCTGGTTATCCCGCAATAGGGCCCAGGTTTGATTCTGGGGAGAACTCAGGATTGATCCTTCAAAAAGACTTAAAACAAAGGTTCCTTGTATCTGGTGTATATACCTGAAAGACCCCACCAAGTGACAAACATGAACAGCCTGCGTGGACTCCACCTTGAGCTCTAGCCAAAGTCTGAGTCACGCCACCGCACATTCTGCCTTGGAGGGGGATTACTCCCTGGAGAAAATCACCTCCAAGTGCTCAATGCCGAATCAATGTTAAATTCCATTCGTCTTGAAGAATGATCAACCTCTGGATGAAAGCACTGTTCCTTTAATTTGAACTGCCTTTTAAAAAGGCCTCAAGCAGAATGAAGCTAACCATGTTGAAGTGGGCAATTGGTCCAGCACTGAACTCGAATTGTAACTACATATAAATAATGTTGAAGGTTTGTAAAGTGTCAAAAGTTATAATCTCTCATCATGAACAATGGTGAAGACTTGCTTGTGTCAGAATGAATACCTTTGTTGTCCTTCAAAACTTAACTTAGTCATCAACTGTGACGAACGTCGGGCATGACTAATAATACCAATGCAGAAAAAAACAGGGTCGAATACTTACACTCACACTCACACTCACAGTGGATGCATTCGATGCATGCAGCACTTCAGTAGCAGTGGCGGTTGGCGAACTCGGCTGCAGTCCAGGGATATTTTGAGTGGTAGGCTGGAAACATGTAGAAGTTTAGTCAGTCCCAAGGGTGTGATTATAATTTTGATATAATTGAGGTTCTACTGTACTTGCAATGAGCCTGTTTAATGTTCTTGTCCCTATGAAAACTACTCACTAACATCAAACTAAAACACACAACTGCTTTACTATAAAACAAAGTGAAGTGCAACATCGAAGTCCACCATTGTAGATGGTCGATGAGTACATGGCAACGTGAATCCTACAGGAGAAGCTCAGCCGCATGTTTGTTGCTTCTGCCTAACAAGCGGACAGAAGGTTATAGAAATACTAGTATTCACTTACAAGTCGACTACGAGAGACTACTGGTGTTGATGATCCAAGTTGACTACCAGCGGCTGCTGGTGTTGATGACCCAAGTTGACTACCAGAGGCTGCTGGTGTTGATAACCCAAGGCCAAGTTGACTGCCAGAGGCTGCTGGTGTTGATGACCCATGTTAACTGCCAGAGGCTGCTGGTGTTGATGACCCATGTTGACTACCAGAGGCTGCTGGTGTTGATAACCCAAGGCCAAGTTGACTACCAGAGGCTGCTGGTGTTGATGACCCATGTTGACTGCCAGAGGCTGCTGGTGCGATGACCCAAGTCGACTACCAGAGGCAGCTGGTATTGATGACCGAGGTCGAAATAACTGAAAAAAATGGCCAGGGCCATTGTGCTCACCTCATGTGGAGGAAAGATGGATAAAGAGCATGGTATTGTGTCATGTAGTGTTAGGTTTGATGTAGGTCCAAGCAATTACAATTTCCCCAAAATGGCCAATTTACATAACATTCGACCTCTGTGACCTTGAAAAGTAGGTCAAATCAAAGAAGACCCGGGTGACACTCGAATGGTTGTTAGAATTAGATGTACCTATGATATAAAATTGGTGCCAATCGGGCAAGTCATTACTAGGAATAATGGCATTTTGAAGAATTAAGGATTTGGCCCCCTCCCTGGAGGCCAAACGGCAAATCAGATCGCACCAAACTTCGGTACCTGAGATCACCTGACCAAGGGGTACATGTGTACTTAATTTGTGATCAATAGTCATTGCAGTTAAGAAACGTGCCATAGTTACGGCCTGACGGCGAATTTACGCCATTTGACCTCTGTGACCTTGACAAGAAGGTCAAATTAAAAACCTGTGTGACATATACTGTATGGTGGTTAGATGTACCCATGATATCAAATTGGTGGCAATCGGGCAAGAAGTTAAGGAATAATCACATTTTTAAGGTTTTTGGATTTTGCCCCCTGGTGGTCAAGTGGTGAATCATATTGGACCAAACTTCGGTCCCTGAGATCACCTGACTAAGGGGTAAATGTGTACCAAATTTGGTATCAATAGTCATTGCAGTTTAGAAACGTGCCATCGTTACATCCTAACGGCCAATTTACACCATTTGACCTCTGTGACCTTGAAAAGGAGGTCAAATCAAAAACCCGGAGGATATATGATGCACCTTTGCTAGAAGTACCTACCATATTTTTTTCAAAATTTCCCGACTACTATTAAGGGAGATATTGCATATTTTCACTTTTAACATTTGGCCCCCTGGTGGCCAAACCATGAAACGAATCGGACCGAAACTTGGTCTCCAAGGTGTCATTACATAAGGGTACATGTGTACCAAGTTTCAACTCAATAGCTCTGACAGTTACGAAACGTGCCCTGCTAACGGACGACGGACGACGACGGACGACGACGACGACGACGACGACGACGACGACGACGACGACGACGGACGACGGACGCCACGGTATGGGATAAGCTCACCTCTGCTAAGAGGTGAGCTAAAAACAATGAAATACAATTTATGCCAAGATTAATCCCACAAGCAGTTTAAAAAAAGTGGCCATGAAAGTAAAGATACTGGTAAATGTACATGGAGAACTGTTGGTTGGGTCAAGTGCATGGCAACGTGGATTTCAACTCGGGTCAAGTGCCATAATATAAGCTGAAGTTGATTGTTGCCTCTGTCTGACAAGTTGACCGACAGTTCCAGGTTTGATGAGAACAAATACTTACTTACAGACAACTACCAGATGCGCTGCTGGTGTTCAGGACCTAGATTGTGAGTGTGATGACTGAAATCAGAAAATTTAGCGAAAAATTAACCACAATTATTTAAGGGATGAAAAGTCTAGAGCCAGGTCATCAGCCCCGAAAGTTTTGGCATCAAAGTAGGGCCTACAGCCCTTTTCCCACAGGTCACAAATCAGGGGAATATTGCTTAAGTTTCCAGCCAGCCAGCCTGTTAAGATTTTAGCATAGTTTCTGCATTCAGAGACAAGACCACTAATGAATATTCATAGGTTGGAGGGTCGAGGCCTATCAATTAGACGAGTGCATGTTTTTAATTCTCAAGTACATATTTGGAGAGGTATTGAAAAAATATTTGCTGTGGCAAGTCTACAGATATAAAGAAATTATTTGATAAAAAAATTAATTTTGAATTTTGCTAATTGGGTAATAGGGGGCGGGTTTTGAGTTTTTTCTGCCAGTTGGCTGGAAAGAGTGGAAATATCAAAGTCTGTCTAATTTGTTGATTATCAAAAAATTTCCGTGGTCAACTACCAGTTTATTTTTCACCATTTACTTGCCCGACTGTCCGGAATAACATAATCTAAATTTCAGATTCACAACCCCACGCAGTATTTGATGCGTCGCGGTCAAACATTGACAATTTAACTGCTAAAAGGCTTAAAAAATCAATTGTGGTCTTGTCTCCATTTACACTACATTTTGGTTCAATTTAGTGAAAAATTTGAATGTGCTCAAATCACTCTAATTCATTTAGAATATTGTATTGCTGATGATTTAAGGTCAAAACAAGCTAAAATAATGAGAAAAAAAACTTAATTTGACCAAAATATGAGTCAACCTAGCCCCGGTCTAAGTTCGGTTTCATTTTTACAAGTCTTGTTGTGTTGCCATTCATTTTGTAATTTCTTTGACATTACTTAGGCCTTGATTCTGAAAGTTGTGCCCTTAGCAGCAAAGATATTCCTAAATCACATCCTAAATTTTCAGCTCCACAGCTTGCTTATTCTGGCCAGGGCTGGTCTTTGAATTTGGTGCTGTTGGCTGCAAAATCATGACTTTTTGTCGATTTTGTCCTCTTTCGTCGCTTTTGGCACAGTTGTACCACTCTTTGAAATGTCTCTCATTTCTCCAAAAATGTCCAGATATCACTTTCCTTTGTTGGAGAGTTGTGGGATGTCATCTACATTAGTTTGAAAAAATTCTCAAAATGTTAACCCCTGAAATCTACCTTCATTGAGACAAGACCACTAATGAATATTCATAGGTTGGAGGGTCAAGGCCTATCAATTAGACGAGTGCATGTTTTTAACTCTCAAGTACATATTTGGAGAGGTATTGAAAAAATATTTGCTGTGGCAAGTCTACAGATATAAAGAAATTATTTGATGAAAAAATTAATTTCGAATTTTGCTAATTGGGTAATAGGGGGCGTGTTTTGAGTTTTTTCTGCCAGTTGGCTGAAAAGAGTGGAAATATCAAAGTCTGTCTAATTTTTCGATTATCAAAAAATTTCCGTGGTCAACTACCAGTTTATTTTTCACCATTTACTTGCCCAACTGTCCGGAATAACATAATCTAAATTTCAGATTCACAACCCCACGTAGTATTTGATGCGTCGCGGTCAAACATTGACAATTTAACTGCTAAAAGGCTTAAAAAATCAATTGTGGTCTTGTCTCTTCATCAGATGGTGACAAAATGTCTGCAAAGATGGCCGCATTTTAAGGAGCTTAGAAAGAAGTAAATAAAATTGCAATGATTTTTGCTGTGACAAGTCATGTTGTCATGGCATCAAAGAACACACGTTTCGTCGTTCAAGCTAAATGAATTGAACAGTACACCCCCACAAACAGGAGGGAACAATTACCTCATTATTTCAATGTGGCAGTCTCAGTCATGGTCTGGCTATTGGCCTCGGTCTGGCTACTTGTACATGTACCTGCTGGGATGGAACCTAAAATTACAAAACAATTATTAATACATGCAGCGACCCTTATCATAAATAGCAATTATTTTTCTACATTTCTACATTTTAACTTTAATTGATAACTTTTACGAACAATGGTGTACTAATTAGTGCTGGCATGCAAGATAAACATAAAAAAAATGGCCAGGGCCATTGTGCTCACCTCATGTGGAGGAAAGATAGATAAAGAGCATGGTCTTGTGTCATGTAGTGTTAGGTTTGATGTAGGTCCAAGCAATTACAATTTCCCCAAAATGGCCAATTTACAGTACATTCGACATCTGTGACCTTGAAAAGTAGGTCAAATCAAAGAAGACCCGGGTGACACATTGAATGGTTGTTAGAATTAGATGTACCTATGATATAAAATTGGTGCCAATCGGGCAAGTCATTACTAGGAATAATGGCATTTTGAAGAATTAAGGATTTGGCCCCCTCCCTGGAGGCCAAACGGCAAATCAGATCGCACCAAACTTCGGTACCTGAGATCACCTGACCAAGGGGTACATGTGTACTTAATTTGTGATCAATAGTCATTGCAGTTAAGAAACGTGCCATAGTTACGGCCTGACGGCGAATTTACGCCATTTGACCTCTGTGACCTTGACAAGAAGGTCAAATTAAAAACCTGTGTGACATATACTGTATGATGGTTGGATGTACCCATGATATCAAATTGGTGGCAATCGGGCAAGAAGTTAAGGAATAATCACATTTTTAAGGTTTTTGGATTTTGCCCCCTGGTGGTCAAGTGGTGAATCATATTGGACCAAACTTCGGTCCCTGAGATCACCTGACTAAGGGGTAAATGTGTACCAAATTTGGTATCAATAGTCATTGCAGTTTAGAAACGTGCCATCGTTACATCCTAACGGCCAATTTACACCATTTGACCTCTGTGACCTTGAAAAGGAGGTCAAATCAAAAACCCGGAGGATATATGATGCACCTTTGCTAGAAGTACCTACCATATTTTTTTCAAAATTTCCCGACTACTATTAAGGGAGATATTGCATATTTTCACTTTTAACGTTTGGCCCCCTGGTGGCCAAACCATGAAACGAATCGGACCGAAACTTGGTCTCCCAGGTGTCATTACATAAGGGTACATGTGTACCAAGTTTCAACTCAATAGCTCTAACAGTTACGAAACGTGCCCTGCTAACGGACGACGGACGACGACGACGACGACGACGGACGACGGACGCCACGGTATGGGATAAGCTCACCTCTGCTAAGAGGTGAGCTAATAAATGCAGCTGAGAAGACATAAGCTGGCTTTAAAAGATGGAACAACTGGTCCAGGTAGAAGAAAATATGGGGCAATGGATGCAGATGTTCTTGGTGGCCCTCTTCTTGCAGGATTCCTCTTTGGCTTCTTTTTTGGGGGTTGTAGGTGTGGCAAATAACAGTCACTCACACTCGCAATAGCCTTTTTCAGGTTACTCCCAAAATCACCTAGGTCAGAACTATCGGACACTGCAAAAAAGATCAGAAAATATTAAAGAGTTTTTTAACACAAAACCATTTGTGACACACTAACAGCAAAACGAGTCGCACTTCACTTCGAGCTTGACAAGTTGAGAAAGACTGGTTGTTCATTTCACTATAGTCTGCCTTTTGTGAAATCTGAGTGTATCAATTTCTTGTATTAATAATATGTCCTGGTGTCATTTTAGGCTCATCTTCTGTGCGACATGCGACCCATTTTGCAGTGATGAGTCACGTATTGAGAATGACAAGTTCATAGGCCTGTCTCTTGAGCCATTGTTTGCATCAATGACAGTGACATCATTCATTCATTGCTGTGAAAACATTATTTGAGCAATGGTTCCTAACCCTCTGTGGTACATGCCATGCATCTGGAATCCCACACATGTCATCTCATATGACATAGGCCTACTCTCTGTGACAACTGACATGCACTAAGGCATATCATGTCTATTGTCAGTTATGATGTTCTGTTGCGACTGCTGGTGCATGGGCCTACATAATAATCATTAATGCATTATTACACTTTCAACTGGACACTTACGAGTATGACCATCAATCATAAATCATGAAGATATGGAAGGAAAGCTTGCATAAACTCAACACGCTGTCTAGTGTCAGCGTCACTTTGTCCATCCAATAATTCAATCATGTTTCACCCAAAGGAGAAATGTCACCGATACACACTGTATAGGCCTAAAATCTACTGCAGTGCATCACGCATGTATCCTGCTATCCATCTTCGATGCGTGTACATACACGCAGCTTGCATTGCTTACAGTAGAAATGCAGTGATCTTTTCTTGATTCGGAGCAGTGGCGTGTTTCCATGCATATTATGTGTAAACACTAGCAAATCACGTTCAAATCACGCAGCAAACATAAAAACTAAAACTTACTTTCGTTTTGTAGCGCTAAACTGACTGACATCCGATCTGCACAGCTGACAGCATGCACGGGATGAACTGCGCGCGCTTAAACAAAACCGACGGGTTCACTGCGCATGTGGAGTAATGAAAGCTCCTCATCTCCCACTCAACCTCTCCCCCAGATGAATCATGCGTGTTCCGCTGTGGAGACGAGGTAAAAAGACGATGCGTTGTAAGGAACGTAATCAGCGCCTCTAGTGTCAAGATTGGGTTTCTAGCACATGGATTGGAAACTAGATTTTATAAGAAATAACCCGGTCTTTTTCAATAAAAACTAGGTTTTGATGAAGACATAACATGGTTTTATTCCACAAAACCAATTTTCCTTCTACGTATTGAAGAAGCATAGGTATAATTATTTTTAAACATAGTTCTCTTGTAAAAAAACAATTGGGTTTTGATCAAGAAAACATGGTTTTTATTATAAACCTATGCTTTTTCCATACAAACCTAGTTTCACTGAATTAATTGTGGTTTTCTTCCATAAAAGTAGGTTTTCTTCCATAAACTACGTTTTTTAAAATTATTAGACATACGGCTTGCCATATACACTGTAACTATACCACCTCGATGTGTAATATCGTGACTGCGAGGCGATGTTCCATCCTTGGCATTGGAGAAGAAAATAGCATCTCCTTTGAAATTGAAGGCCATTTGTTGGTAGGCTGCATGGTTTGCCGGTTATTTTGGCTGTTTTTTAAATTTAGAGTGTGATTTTGGCCTTTGTACCGGGAGTGCCTGTTGATGACAGAACGTCATATTAACGTGAAGTTGGAAAAAGTTGTGCATTAAAAAAATTTTTCATTCTAGTGTTCTTTTGTGAGAAGCCGGCATATTCATAAATGTTTCGGAGACATCATACCAATTGAACGGTTGCTTTCAATTTTGCTAGTTTAGGCTGTGTATGGTAAAGTGTTAGTTGAGAGATTGGGAGAGTTGTCACAGCCTTTCTTAATGCTTACTTGCATAACGCACCAAACCTGCTCTCGCTGGGTCTGATGTTTCGGACAAATATCACAGGATCGGCGACATCATCGGGTATTGACGTCATAATAAGTCGGTCGGCTCTCTGACAAGAAGTGCAGATACGAAATATTCAAGATTCGCCCAGAGGGGATAGAACGTGAACGTGCTTTCACGTTTTTACAAGCGCGTCCCAAACCTTGTAGCAGAAAAATCTCAGCTTGCAGCTGATCATGAACGCTGCTGCTGCTGAGGGAAGACCCCGCGATTCTGAAAGTTAAATTTTGCGAACTTTGCAACCCTAGAACAATATTGGAAAGGCATAAATCCAACTTGAAAACTCAACAGCCTGATGGGGAACCATTCCAGGCATTTCTATCTGATTTGCGCAACAAAGCAAATGCATGCGATTATGTTGAACTAAAGGACCAGTTACTGCGTAACCGATGGGAAACGGGAACCACTAAAGGACAACGTCCGCAAGATTCCTTTGAGGAACGCGAATTAGCTCTCAATGAAAAGAAACAGATTCACGAGATTTCTAAGCAGGGTGCTATATAGGACATCCAAGGAAATCATGCCACAGCAAAAAGGAGGAACAGAATGATACACTTTGTGAAAAAAGGGAAACTTCATTTTAAGCCACCAAATAGCGGTTTTTAAAATGAATTGAAGCAGAGCAATCTGATTGCAAGAAAAAGAAATCGCACCCACCAGGTCAGGATTCCTAATGTAGCAATTGTGGTTAAACCCATACGGGGAATAAAAAAAAAATCATCCTGCCTAGCAAAAATGTGCAGTCCTACCAGAAAGTAAAATGTCCTCAGGTTTTTAAAATATAACAGAGACAGAATAAGATAATTGAATGCGGTTTTCCACAGGCATTAGTATATTATAAGCTGCTCATGTATTCGTTGTATTTTAACCCAGCTAATCCTGTATCTTCATTATGGAGCACGCAATTTCAAAAAAATCCAAAGACTTTTTTATCTATCTTCGTTTATTTTCGTTATTTTTCACAATGTATCGGTGAACTATGATGCAACTAAGCTTTTTCGCTTTCATTTGAAAATTCCTGCTAAATTATTCATTTTGAAGATTAATTTTAGCTCGCTGCAGGTAATTGTTTATGTCAGCTAGCTTGACGCTAGGGCCCAACGCGCCGCGTAGCGGCAAAAAAGCGAAGCTGGCGAAACATTTATAACGGGTCACCGTCACTTATTATTGGACTTATAGCGCATTTACGGGGTTGCAACTATTTTGCTTTATAGTGTCACCAGGAAAGAAAAGCATGCGACCTAACGCCGATCTATTTGTATAAAGTGATAATTGGAAGGTATATAGTAGGAAATATCAATAAAATAATCATTCCATGTCGTCTTTTGAGGGCATTTTTGATTGTAAAAAATATATGTGTACGTCACCGTAGTCTCTGCAATGATAATTTTATCAGAGCAGTCTCGCGCAAGTAGAAGTTCTTTACCTATTAGTTCTTCACTTATTAGTCTCAACGTCTGGCGCAAAGCCAGACGTTTTCCATTACGATTTCACTACGATGTTTCACAAGAAGGAGCAGTGCGCGAGATATGCTAATGAGCAGACTTCCCTCGCTTGAGTTTCTGAAGAATGTTCCATATCGCGCTAAGCTCATCACTGCTGATTATGACAGGCGTGCAACGGTAGGTATCTGCTCCCCAACTTCCACCCTAATACCGCCCATACGGTACAATAAGTTACCATTTGATGGGAATGAGACAATGCCCTCACTGTGTATGGAGTCATAGGGATAAGAAGACATTATTCATTAGTGTTGGTACAAGTGATTTTGCCTAAAAAGCATGCGCATTCAAAAAACAAAATATGCAATGTATCACGTACATGACCATGACGACGTGCAGAAAGTGCACTGGCCAGTGCATACCCTATGGCTATGTGCTAGTAAACATGGTAAACATGAACAACGTCATTATTCATCGGCAGTTCATTTTACTCCGAGCTTTTTCTGAAACATATAGCCATGATGATTAGGCCTACCATGTACCATGACCAATAACAGCACTAGATCATGTAGATGTCAACAAGTTCACATGAACCGTTTAGCCCGCATGGCGCATGTGGCGCATGCGTCTAAACCAAAGCCCCAAAATCACTTGTTTTGGTCTATTTCACTTGTGTTTACAACTGTTCAATGTATTTATAGTTGAATGCGATCAAACTACGTCTTTTCAATCGTGGATTGTAAATTTAACCCCATGGGCCTAGGGAAGGCCCTATAACAATACTTTCGACACCGTGCTCACTGCTGATTCTAAAATGCACCACCTAGTCAAAACAGGACATATGTTCTTCTAGGAATAGATCTCTTTCCAATATTTCGTCATTCCACTATCGTCATCACCTCATGATACTTTCATTGACATTACAGGCACACATCCACAGAGCACTCTTCAAATCATCTACACAGTGGTTATCCAACTAGGATTATAAAGGTAATTTCTTAGCCCCGCACAGTGGGTTTCACTCTTGATAAAGGGGCACTATTGCTAGCAGCTAGGTAGGCAGGATAAAGTTAGACGAAGTAGCCGATAGGGGTCTCTTACCCCTCAAAGTCCGTCACAACTATTCAAGCTTGTACAAGGAATACATGCAGCGCTGACTCTAACAAGACCCAATGGGAATGTAGCACAGTCATCTGTCAAAAACAAGACCTATGTTGTAGTATGATCTCTTGCCAATATTTAATAATTGCACTATCGTCATCACCTCATCATACTTCATTGACATTACAGGCACACATTGACATCGACCACTGTTGCAATCAACGACACAGTCGCTATCCAAGTAGCATTATAGAGGTAATTATCATTTTCATACCTCATTAGCATGTGAACCAATCGCGTCGCGTCCTTTGCAATCACGGCAAAGCCTCATGGAATAATGTCTTTCACCGTTGAATAATTTTTCATATTCCATGCCAACAACTTCAATTTCTTCATATTCCATGGCTAGAAGTTCAATACTAATATAATATCCAAGATAAAGTTACAAGAAGTAGTCAATAGGGGTCTCTCACCTCTCACTGTATGTCCACACTATTCACGCTTGTACGAGGAATACATTCAATGCTGAATCTAACAACACCCAGTGCCCTTACTCTGTATATTAGTCACTGGAAGATGGCCCATTTCACTCCTTGCTTCTACTTCACCTGTAGTCTCATTGCAAACGCCTCAGTTCTATGATATCACATTCACTTTCAGCTGTCATGCAACGCAACAACTGTGCTATCTGCCATCGCACATCAACGAAGAAGTGCAGCCGCCCACATTCCACCTCACGTCTGTCCGACCAGCTGCAATCCTCGAGGACGCCCCACTGTACCACGATTTCACTACGATGTTTCACAAGAAGGAGCAGTGCGCGAGATAGGCTAATGAGCAGACTTCCCTCGCTTGAGTTTCGGAAGAATGTTCCATATCGCGCTAAGCTGACCACTGCTGACCATGACAGGCGTGCATTGGACTGGTACAGGTTGGAACTGAACATTGAATATGCTGGTGGTGACGCTTTCTGATGAGAAGTTGGTCGTGACTGATGCAGTATCCTTGGACTTGTCAACAGCATCGTTCAATCATTGCTCTCTGAGCTGCCTTGATTCTGTACTTACCCAAATACTAAGACCAAATGCCTGTTGACTGTGCTTTAAGAGAGACTGGCGCCATGCCTAGAGATATGACTGACCCCTATTGGCAAATTTGTATGACTTTATCTTGCCTACCTAGCTGCTGCCTATAGTCTCCCTTTAACTGCAGAACACTTCAAAGTCGATAAAATGCCATGTTCCACCTTTTAATGTGTTCAGACCGCCATTTTCAAAATAATCAAATCAGGACACTGCCTTCTAGTCTCATAATAAATTTTGCTTTCCTCAATAATAACATTTCTTCTTCTTCAATGCTTTCATCATTCCAAACTTCTCCTCCTCCGACTTTTACAGGGGTACAGTCATGGCAATCAAAACCCAAATACTGAGACCAAATGCCTGTTGACTGTGCTTTAAGAGAGACTGGCGCCATGCCTAGTCTCTCTTAAAGCACAGTCAACAGACACCAACCCCCTCAGACTCAGAAACCACAAACGCCCAACCCTTCCTGCTACCTTAATACTTCTGGATGGTGACCTTTGAGAACTCCCCTTGTGGTCTCAGTCAGGGTCTTTATGAATTCAACACAATTGATTGATGGTTCTGTTACAATGACTAGCATAACACCCGTGGCACGGGTTGTTTTAGGGTGTTGGCTTACTGTGGGGTTGGGGCAATTTGGGTGAAATGAAATGATATGTCTGTGATGTTGTCTTGATTTTGATGATTGGGACAATCTAGGTGATATGGGTTGATTGGTCTGAGGGGTTGTGACCGGAAAATCCACTCCATTTTTAGGAACTATTTCGCGAATGGTGAAGAGGCAATGACTGAAGTTACGAACTTAGTAAAACAAATGCCGCGAGCCTATCGGGTGGCAGCACCAGACGGAGGAAGTAGTTCGCCTAGGGTTTTTTCGAAACCCTCCGCACGGACTCCACTCGTTCCGGAACACTCACTTACTTGTTAATCTGCAGTGGATAGCCTGTTTTTATTGCAGTAAAGAAATGTTAATCGGGATTTTATATCATATTTTATTTTTGCCCCGGGTATTCATAAAGGGAGCTGTGCGCTACATTGCGCCCAGTGCTTGGGTCGGGTGAGGCGGTTTTGTTATTATGTGACGTGTATCACGTGATGAATTCCCATACGGTACTTCGAAAAATTAAGAGCGATTAACAACGTGAGGTGAAAGAGCACGACCAAAATAAAGGGGGGAAATTGCGGAGATGGATGAATGCTTTAAACATATAGTGGCCCCAATACTTTCCCGGCTTATTTTTGTATAATCCCACACTTTTGGTTTAATAGATGACCTCATATGCAATCAGACCTGCTGAAATGGCCCTTTATGTTAATGAGTATGCCCATATATAGAAAGAACAACAAATGCTATTTCTCCGAGATCGCTGCAAAGTTTACCCATTTAACCCGGCGAGGACCATCTCCATATCAACCACGACTTTCAGAAAAGTTTCGAGGTCATCCGATCTGAACTGACGGAGGAGATGTGTGACAAACTATTTCAGCTCTCCGTCCATTATAGTAGTGATATGCAGAGGGCTGTTCAAGGGCTTTCTGTTGCAACTGATTTTCAAACAAACCTAACATGTCAATGATTCAACCGGATTTGAATTTTGAATGAGCACACGAATGTAGGAAGTGTTCATAGAAACCCATCAAATACATAGTCATGTTCACGATAGGACATCTGATATTGATTAATTTCACTGTATAATTGCACGACCTTTGGTCAACACG
The DNA here is from genome assembly GCF_910592395.1 of Lineus longissimus. Lineage (NCBI taxonomy): Eukaryota > Metazoa > Nemertea > Pilidiophora > Heteronemertea > Lineidae > Lineus > Lineus longissimus. The sequence continues at coordinate 7,223,745 of NC_088321.1, forward strand.
AGCTCGTTCATGAAGGATTGGGGGTCTTTATCAAAGATATTGAAAGATATTATAATTAAATTGAGATTAAGTACAACATATATATATATGACCAACTAAATATACCATACTCCCACAGGGCTGAAAACCGCATTCAAATATCTTATCTTATCTCTGTGATATTTTTTAAAAAGGTGGACATTTTCTATCTGGTAGGACTGTACATAATGGAATCAATTTATATCGGTTTGCAGGCAATTCATGCGCTATAAATCTCATCCTATCTTTGTGAAGAGGACCTCACTCGCTTTTCTGATGAACTGTTCTACACCTACAGATGGCTGAAGAAAGAGGGGCAGCTTAAACATACACGAACAGTCGACAGGACAATCCTAATAGAAAAGTGCGATGGTATCAAGCACCGGACAAACGACGGATAGACCTCGATGCCATAATCACTGTGCCGGCATACACACATTCTGATTCCCCAATTACTCCCCGTCCTTGATCACTGCAATCGCCCCCTCAAGGAGACACCACCGGCAGCCCGTTCCCAGCTAGGAACGAGTCCATGACTGAAAGACCAAAGGGACAACCAAGGACAACCAAGGATAAACAAGAAGACCGTCTGAAATACCATCTCCGCAAGCACCGAGACAAAAGAAGTTTTCGCCCGAGAAGTAATATCGTTCTCACAATAAGCCAACTCACCCGCATCAGCCAACCTACCCGACCCCGCCGGGCCGGGCGCGCGCGTATAATCGATACGTAGTTTCGCGCGCTTTTGGTATGAATAATGTTCTGATTCCCTAGGCCACACCTCTTTCATGGTATTCTCTCTACTGTGAAAACTTGTTGGTAAAGTTATTACAAGTCCATTAATTGTAATACATGTACATGTTTTTTGGGTAAAGAAGTTTGCCGCCGGGCAAAGTAATGAAGAAAGGACGAACAACACAAGTTCCGAGTGTCTTTCTTCCTACAAGTACAATCACTTCATTTTTCAATGAGCCGCCGTGTTCTCTTATTCTATGTGGATCTGTGATTGACCTCCCAGTCGTGTCTTGTTTTCACGGTGGTTCTTTTTCCAAAACGTTAAAATAGATTATCAAAAACGATTAATTCCCAATGGATTTTATCACTTAGACTCATTCGAAGGAGGCCTTGCAATCATGATCAGTGTTCAGTGGGGGGTTTGCGTTTCATCATATCACTGTGCATGCAGTACGCAGTGTTTTATTTCTAGGACCTCGAAAGAAGGAATGTTAACCCGGGTTTACTTTTTTTCTCTCATCCCAAGACATTTATGTAAGTGGTGTCATCAATGCAACACGCACAACACAAGCTCTGCCTGGTCTACTATATAACCACCCACAAATGTAAAATATAAATATGTTTTATCATAGAGCTTCCTGCTTTTTTCCCCTTAAATTGTGGTTTTAAGCTATTGCATAGGTAGCCAAATGTCTTGATCACACGTACAATGTACTGGTTATGCTCATTTTGACCGCATATACCGGTGGGCAGAAAATGCATGCTGATTTCGGTCTGCAGACCGGGGATTTTCTGAAGGCTCAATAGAATTTAGGTTCGTATCTTAAGGGACCACCTCAGCAGCTGTTTTGTGGTTTGAAGGGAACTAATTGCCCATGGTTATACAACATTATAAACAACATGACTGGCCACTAAATATAAATAGCATTGATAAGGGGATTGCTCCAAACTATACTGTTAGAACATTGTATTGCATCTTGACACACCATGTCCCGATACTGAAAATAATAAAACTACAGACTGACTGTCAAAACGATGGGATCATTAGAATTTTAGGGAGTGTTAGAAATTATAAGACAAATACTGTAGTGTCATTTTCGATCGCCCGGTCGTTATCATCCTCGAAAATACAGAGTGAGTCTATTCACACCTGCAAATGACTATCTGAGATGATCCACACGTAATTGTGACTATCATTGTAAGAATACTGATTAACATAGTGGGCACAAAGCAACTGTTAAGATAGTCCCTTAGAGCCCTAACATTTATAAACGCAATTCTATTGACTCTCTTGAAAAAAAATCCTCGGCTTGAAGACCGAGATCAGCATGCATTTTCTGCCCACCGCCGCATATGCCTTTCTTGTAAACTGTATAAAATTTACTGCAATGACTCTTATGATAGTACGTACATTTACCAATTCTAAGAAATTGGCATCCAACTAGCGAATATTCTATTATGCTGTCACCAACAATACTCGTCTGCGAAATTAGTCATGTTAGTATGATGTGTCTGCGCAGTTAGACGAATCAATACCATTCCACATCATTTCTAAAGATACCAACACCCTTGTCTCATATGATCGATGGAACACAGAATATAATATTTCCTATTGTGTTTACCTATATTTTGAAAAATGATTATCTTCCAACTCACTTCCCATTTAAGATGAAATGTTTTCATAAAGACACTCATGCATACGGCCAATTCAAGGTAGGTTATGTTCACAATGCAACAACATGTCATTTATACCACAATTAGTGTTACCATGAATCGTGGCACAGTCTCTGAACGATTCTTTTTCCTCAAAATGTATCATCATCTATCTCTGTGAAACCTCATCCAAAACAGAAAATATTAATTCTTCTTCTTGCAAAACTCACCACAACTTTACACACAGACCGTCATTCAACCCTTAGCTTTCATTACAATCAATTTCACTACTCATCCCCAACTACGTAAACAATCCATTTCACCAAACCGACATGATCGATTAGTCACGACCTGCCAACCGACCAAAAACAGACTTATATCATTTAAGATCATGCTCAGACTCCTCTCCTCTATTTCTTTGTATCCGTTCTCTTTCGTACCACACCAACCACTCACATGCACCGGGCTAAACCGACAAACATCTTTCCAACGACTTCAATATCCTACACCAATCATCACTCATCATACCCCAATGATAAAAACTAAAAACTCACTCAATAGCTGACCTCCTGTTCACGCTCACGTTTTTACCATTTCTCCTTTGATCATTTTTCCAAAATGTCCATTGCGTTGAACTAGCAGACAACCAGACTACTCACATTAAACGGAATTCCTCGCGAATGTAACTGCAGGCTATGCCAATACAAACGCATCTCCACTACTAATCGACCTTGCCAAACTTATACTCCTTTCTGGCGACATCGAACTAAACACCGGTGTAAAAGAAATGCAAGTCCCCCCGGATTCAAAGAGCGGTCCTTTTGTTAAAGTGAATAACGTCGCCGAGTTCATTTGTTGAAGATTATGTAGCTAACCCTAACCAAACCATTAACCACATTCGTTGACAATACACAGCTATTGTACGGGGTCCTGCACTCCTAGGACGTCCATTCCTTTTACACCGGCCCCAAGCTTTTCTCAATCAACATAAACAACCTACGAAGCAAAATTGACAACCTTTCCGCGGAACTGCCACCTGACATCGATATACTTTGTATAACGGCAACCAAATTTGTCAACACCAAACAACTCACCAAACCTCCCACAGCGTATCCCTAATTGACCCAATAATCATGATATTGTAGGACAACCGGACGTTTACTCGGAGGTAAAGGTCCTTCCCCAGGGATAATAAGCAACAATTGTCCCACCGAAGTTATCATATATTGAAAACAATTCCCAAAATTCGCAATCAAATGACCAATCTAGCAATACAGCAGAGCAAACTGGAACGACCTGAGACACAAATTGTCCACATTGACTGGCACGACTAGCTAAACACAGCCAACCTCAAACACAGTGGTAAAAGACTCCGATCACATCCATCCTACTAGAAACTAGCAAAATGCACCCCCCCCCCCCCCCTCAAACGGATCACATTTTCCTCAAACGACGAAAATTGGATCACGGCGGAAATCAAACTCGAAAGAGCTAAAAGAAACAAGCTTTTTGGGGAATACAAAAGAAATCGGAGCTCATAACTCGAACACCTTCAAAAAACAGCAAAACCATATCACATCATTAATCTAAAAGGCGAAGCACCCACCTATCATCAGTAACTGGCAAATTGAAGAATGGTAAGAAAGACAAGGATTGGTGGAAACTAGACAGAAGTGTCTGCGGTTCAGGTATATAAGGGAAGCAAAAATCCATCCCTGTACGTCAACCGCTCTTCCATTAACGACCCTACAGCCAAAGCCAACATCCTAAACACACATTTTGTCCATATCCGTAACGTCAACGAATTGCATATACACCTCCCTAACCTTATTATGCCATTCAAGCGGTCCCTACAGATGAAAACAAATTCCAAGATCCATCGAAAAAAGCAAATATTATCCCGGTATTCAAGAAAGCCGACGGGCGCGACAAAATCTAAAGTATAGATCAATATCTCTTCTCGATCTCAGCGTCGTCGGAAAACTATTTAGAAAATAGTCCACAACCATGTATACAATCACATCCGCTCCATCTCAAAGAACAAATCAAAGTTCCTTGCAAATCACTCTGCAGCTCCTTGAAATCGAACACCAAATTCTCTTTTGCGATATAGCCAAGGCTTTTGACAAAACTTCTCGTAAGGGAATCGTGTCGAAACTTCACCAATATAGCATTCGGGGAAAATTCTCATCCTGGTTTACAAGCTACCTCCAAAACAGACAGCAAAGGGTAGTAATTGATGTGATAGCATCCGAGTGGCTACAAGTCAACGCCGGTTGCATTCCTCAGCCCCCTCATGTTCCTGGTATACGTAACTGATGTTTCGGAAGACACAAATGGTAGAACGAGACTTTTTGCCGACGTCACATCTGACAGATCTATACCAGGGTGCACACCAGAAATACAAAAGGACATAAACTATTCGCATTGGGGGTATACCAAATGGGCTATAACATACAATGCGATGAATACAGTATATACATGGTGATGATCAGACGAATCATACCCTCGGTAATCCACTGTCACCTCGTGAACGTCGAAATAAAAAAGTTCTTACCTATGAACATCTCAGATAGACTTTCATTAACAAAGGAACCTCAGACTATTCCGTCTATCGTGTCGACAGCAAACGCAGATATGGGAATACTCCAAAACATCAAATACAAAACACATACACAAACAAACCCTATACAAGACATTCATAAGAAGTTGGCAGAATATTCCACCGCGCGCCTTCCGATGTTCTACAATATCTTGACGGGGCTTGCTCAAACGTATCTCAAGGATCTCATATCAGAATTTACCGCCAATTAGACAACATCATAACACGCGTACACCGACAAAAAGTAACATAATTTACTTGCCGGACAAACAGCCTATATACAAGTTATTTCCCATTTACAATTCGCAACTGGAATGCTCTTGATTTTTCAAAGTGCCAGGTATTGAATCAACCTCATTCTGTCCAATGGACGTCCCCGTAAGTGCACCCCGCTTTCTACTCTCATGTCCAAATTTCGATAACAAGCGACACTCGCTCATAGACTTTTTTATAGCGTCAAAGAAGAGCTGACCCTAACCTGCGATTCATCGAAAAGTGGCATTGAAGCTGCTTGCTTACAACACGGGAAGTTAGTCGTTTTTGCATAAAGAGCAATGTCGGGCGCAGAAACACGATATGCGAATATCGAAAAGGAACTGATGGCGGTCGTCTTTACCTCTTCCATGTTTCACAATTATATTTACGAAGCGACGTAATAATAGAAACAGACCACATGCCGTTGTGGTAGCTATTACAAGAAACACACTCGCCGCAGCACCGGCGAAGCTGCAACGCTTACTCCTTGGATAAAAGATATATCAGTTTGACATGGTATTCAAAACAGGAAAGGCACTGCAACTGGCTGACACTCTTTTACGCGCGGCTTCTCAATCCAGCAGATGTAAACCCAGATCAGCGATCAAATGACTGTGATGATCTCACAGTTGTTCCGATTAGCGACAATAAACTTGAGGAACTAATGCAAGCTACTGCTGATGATCGCATTCTACAGAAGTAGAGTACGTGGCGGGATGGTCAGACCATGACAGGGAAATCGCACCGAAGGCAACACATTACCATACTTTTCTTTTAGCGACAAACTGCTTGTCGATAATGGTATTGTTTTCAAAGGACAGAAAAAAATAATTGTTGCCATCAATCTTCAGCAGGCACATGAACTTCTCATAAGTGACAGATAATGCAGGCGCAGTATAATAAAGGATGGATCGGAACTTTTTCCATGTTGAAAAAATGCCTTGCAGCTATCATCCGCGTGCAATCTGGACAGCGATCGTGTTGCAGAAGTGAGCCTTACCCTTGCTTCACAGAGCCCAGTTTTTTTTCTTTATGGCATACTTGCCAAGCTCTAAATATCCTGCAAGCATCTATTATGGAGTACGTGGATTATCCATTCGAAATTTGCGCATTTTACGGCTCCACCGGTGAAATAGCGATTATTGGGGTACCTAAATGCGTAAATGAGTTGTGAAATAACCCCCAATGCGACATCCTGTTAAAAAGTTACGTGTCTTGAGTCCTTTAATTGCCGAAAAGAACGACTGTTTCCTATCCCTGTTAGTAACTCGTGTTCGGGCCCAACTCCAAATGAAGTGGACTCTCTTTCCGACAATACAACCCGCGCTATGAGCAAAGCCACCGAACTGACCATCCCAAAAAGGAATTCCCGTGAACGACGCCGTCCTCACTGGAATGACAATCTTAAATCTCTCAACGAAAACATGCTACTCGCTAGGCACGAGTGGCTCAAAGCTGGTATATCGGGCGACCCCAAACTTAACCGAACGTATAACATGTGTGAGGTACAAGCGGAAAAGCGCATATTTCGTGCAGAACTTAGACATTTAATGAAGAATTGTTGAGAATGAATTTTACAACAGTCTGAACTCTGCTGTTGAACTTGACCACGGCCTTTTACGGAAACTGGTGAAAAGGCATCGGCGTCCTCCGCCATCGGCACCTCCGCCAAAGTGATTCGATGATACAACTTACTATTACTCTGCTGATTTCAGCAATAGGTGCGGGCTGAGTACTTCGAAAATATCTTTAAAGACTAGACAATACGTCCGGTAAGACAACTGTGAAGAACTTGAATCTCACTTTGCCAGATTTAGTACACCATGTGGTAGTAACCGATCCCGGACCGCCACCCCGGTCTAAATAATTCAAGGATTTCTGTAGTGCTTGGAACTTTAAACACTACGAGCAGCCCTTACTTCCATTCTAGCAATGGCCAGGCGAAGCGTTCAAAGCGTCTGTTAAGAACATCTCACAGGGATCATACTGACTTTTGCATGAACTTGTTAAATTGGTGGAATACTCCTATTGACTCTGTGCTCGGCTGTCAAGCGCAGCAAAATTTGTCTAAGTGCACGCGCTCAACGCTTCCCACAGCTGAAGGCCCTGCTTGAGCCACAAGTACTAGACACCAAGATAATTCATAAATGCCTATCTGAGAACTCCGTCAAAATTCAAGGATATCCGTGGACAAATCATCCAAACTTTTGACACATTTGGTCCAAGGTAATAATGTCTGCATTCAGAGCGACAACAAGGATATGACAAGGGTGAGAGATTCACAAGGAGAGCGGACTAATTCGGATCTTATTATGTCCGATCTAAACCAGGAGGATTCCAGTACCAGAGGAACCGCAAACATCTCTTGAAAGTGCCAGGTTTTGGTAACATTAAAGATAGCAATTTTCCGCAGCATCACGCAGTCATTGCCATCCGTGCCACTATAAACTCCAAAAGCTCATCAGACTGACGCAGGACATCCATCAATTACCTCACAGACTTCCAGTCCGAGACCTCCAGAATCCGCAACTCCGGCAACAGCGCAGGAGCTAAAATACTCTTTAATTCGCGGAAGTGGATTATAGCAGATCACAGCAGAGTCGTTGGTAGATGTTGACCCCAGTGCTTTGAAAATGGATGAACCCAATTAAATGGATGTACCCAATTAAAGCCAATGATGGTCACAAGAGCATGAAATACAGAGGACTCTGCTGATTTGAACATGCAAGTCTCTTCTTAGTGTGATGAGGCATTGAGCATGTTGAGTGTTTTATTTGGTGTTGGCTCAAGCTATCAATGGCTACCAAACATGGGACAAAAGTCGGAATTATTCTCGAAAAATGTCAGTGAAATGTCGACAGAGATGGTTAAAACTTGGTGAAAGATGCATTTTTGTCAATTTTACTCGTTTTAATAGACTAGTGTTAATTTCAAACATTTTGCTCAACGGACACATTCTTTGTGACGATGAGATTCAAAATTTTATCAATCTACCCTGCAGCCTATACCCTCGGCATACCCTCAAATATATTCCTAATCAAAACTCTGATCCATCCCATCGGGCATTATCCCCCCCCCCCCCCCGACATAGTAAACAAAAACGGAAACCCTGTAAACAGATCAGTTCGCCTTGTTTTGCAACCTTGCGGCTTTTATCTGCAAAATTATTGGGTGATATGAATAAAGACTAGCAATGACTTTATCTAAACTAGGTCTTTCTGTACAAAATTAATGTAAAAGCACTAGCCATCGTCAAATGTAGGCCTATTGTTATGATAAAATGTACTGGACCTTCAGCTGGACACTTTGTAAAAATCTATCTAGCAATATTGACCATAAAAAAATTATTGTGTAGCAGAAAGAAAATCGCGTGCAAATATAGCGAATAGGTCATGCTCGCCAAAATATTCTGGTGCGATTATCTCTTGCTTTTAGCTAGATTCGTTCGTGGCATTGTTTCTCTGTTTTTTTTTACAAAGGCAATGCATCTAGTAAGGCCCTATGTAGTTCTCCGCTTAGCAAATCATACGAAGAGGTGATTAAAAGAGACCCCGAGTACTAGTATATAATACCATGCGCAATTTGCATGGATAACTATTACACCTAACAAACACAAATTATACACCTTTCCAGAAATGGGGCGCTGAGTGTCCGAAATAGTGATGTCATAAGGGGAAGCTAGGCCTTATGGCGGAGGGACAACGGAGATAGTCAACACACTTGAATGCCTTTAATGACGGACAAGGGGGAAAAAGTTAGTTCCAATGCAAACCACCAATTTCGGGAAGCATGTATACATGTCTTGAATGACATCCACCCAATTATTGCCTAATATCTCATGTGCTATATGCTAATAATCAATACTCGACACATTGAGACATGTTAATAGTGGATTTGAGTATTCCAAAGTCTTTCCATAGACAGGCCACACAAAAGCGCCAATAAGAGCTCTACTTCAAAATAGACAATTTTTGGTAAAAAATGTATTGATTCGTTACTGTAAATCTAAGGCCATGTCTAACAATTAGTGGCCTGATATTTCAGGACGTATTGTGAAAAGAAGAAACAAATAATTTTTTCCGAAAATGCATTAAAAAAACAACATGTATTTATGTTTTACCTCGGATGCATTGTGTATTTCAATGAAACAACCAGGGGCCATTGTGCTCGCCGTAAAGATATTTGGCGGTTAGGAATTCATCCTGGTTAAGAAACATGACATGTATAGTATATAGGTCAAAACAAAGTCGGTATGACATTTGATGTATCCTTGCTCGGAGTACCTACCATAAAAAAATCATCGAAAACAAGTCACTAATAAGCGAGATATTGCACTTTTTACCTTTTTAGTTTTGGCCTCCTGGTGGCCAAGTCGAGAATCAGATCGGATCAAAATTCGGTGTGGGAGGTTACATGTGAGAGAGACATGTGCACCAAATTTCAAGTTAATAGCTTTAGTGGTTACGAAACGTGCCATAGTTACACCCAAACAGCCAATTTTTACCATTTGACCTCCATGACCTTGAAAATTAGGTCAAATCAAAACCTGTATTATATGTGATGTCTCTTGCTAGGAGAACCTACCATTTGTATCGAAAACAAGTCACTCATAAGAGAGATATCACACTTTTCAGGTTTCCACTTCTGGCCCTCTGGTGGTCAAGTTAAGAATCAAATCGGACCGAAATTCACTGTCAGAGGTCACCTGACATTGGGGGTTATGTGTAAAAAGTTTCAAGTTCATAGCCCCAGTGGTTAAAAAACGTGTCACTGTTTTTGATACAGGATACAGACGACGACCGACGACGGACGACGGACGACTGACGACTGACGACTGACGACGGACTGCGGTGTTGTATAGACTCCCCTACCTTGAGCCAAAAGGTAAGGTGTTGAATCTTAAAACTGATCATCACACATACAGACAATACCAAAATTATTATGAGGGAACTTTCCAATTTTCAATGATAATAGCAAGCATAGATTAATCTACGCTTAATACCAAGTATATATCCATATTTGCTGATACCAGTAATCTTATGTTAAAAGGCAGGCCAAGTTATAGTATAAAAGATCAGGAGTTGCGAGTAATTGGTCCTCAATAAATTTCGACTGGTTAATTTATGAGCATCCGATATATCGGTTCTCAGAAGATGATTTATATCTCCTACCTCGATCACTGTGTTGGGTTGTTTTTATTAATCACCAAACCTTGTTTTACAGGATGCCACTGTTTGTTTTTTAGTCAGCACGTCCCTATTCCATCTGATCTCATCACGTTGATAATAATCATGGGGAAGACCTTCCACCTCATTGTCACTTGACCAACTGTTATCGAGAAGGAACAATGATCGAGGTGTCCATCAAGGTGATCATAGCGATTGCTTACCATTTCCCGCTGAAAGTGTAAATGCAGGAGCTGTAATGTATGTATCGATCTAATTGAAAGGAAACAATTAATGCATATCTATCGAAGACTTTTAACTGTTAAATTTTACTCTTATTTGAAGCCGACTTCCATACCACACTAATACACCTTCGGCTGTCTGGGAACTCCCACTTACCTCGTCCTTTTCACCTCGTTGTTTTCAAGGCGTGAAATTTTCTAAGTTTTTTTGGCCATGAGACAGGAGTAGGTAATGTTAGTAGAATAGCGAGGTAAGTGATAGGGTATTTTGGCCTATGCGGGATATTCGGTCTATGACATAAACTTCGCATGTGACCCCTTATCTGACGACGTTTTACACACCTATTGAGACGTGACGTGGTGAGTTTTCGTAGATTATGCCCAATGTGGGAACACGGAGACAAGGTTTTGTCTTGTGCATTGACTGAGCAGTAGGCCTGCTAAAACCGCTAGCAAATTTTACCGATGATATTGATTTTATCATGTTCTCATTGTTGTCTATCGCTATCGGTCATTGTTGTCTATCGCTATCGGTTAGTAGTGAGGTTAAGAATGCATACGACAAACGTAAACTTTACGAAAAATACGTTTCACTCCATCATGTCTGTTGTACTTGGGTCTCACAGATGCCTCTCTCAATAGAGAGTGACATCACTGTCGTAAAGTTCAAGTTTGTCCTATGTTACCTCGATGGTAAAGGAGCAAACATTAACTTTTTAATGGAGTGTGAAATAATACCAGCCATCCGCAAGGAAGCCGCAAATCGGAAATGACAATGCTTTTTTCCAGTAGAGTATATGTGGCAAAGCATGAAATAGAAAAAAAACAAGCAGTTGTACTCAGCGTTAAGTTCACGTTTATTGAACAAAAAAACCAGCAATCATTCAATCGTCCTCTAACTCGGAGTCAGACAAAAACGCAAGCCCCTCAACTTCTTCCTCCTTTTCAACAACTAGTTCATTGCGTGATTTTCCTCGCCAACACCCTTGACAAGTCCGCTTGCTCGGCATGTAATCCGAATGGCTTCTTCGGCGAGTCTCCCCCAGGTAAGGCCGATCGTTCGGAGAACTTGTTGCATTGAAAATAGTGGATAAGTCCCATTCTGCTCTGTGTTGCCTACTTTTCACGCTGTTCATATTGCCTTTATACCTACATTTAAATGCAAACATTATGGTCAAGTCGAGTGGTTGCAAGAGGGGGTACAGCCACCTGGCACAAGCTCAAGGTGTCCTCCAACCTCCCCGGCAGCCTCCAGAAAGCAATGATTATGATGTGCAGGATACCGATCAACAATTAGAAGGAATTGCTCTCCGTCATCATCAAAGTCATCTGATATGGTTTCCGTGCATTGAACCAACAGGTCGATTCGCGCCCAACCGTTTGGACAGGAGGTTACCTTTAAAAATGGATGGATCGATTTTACACCAAGAAAACTCAATTTACTGTGTTTTTTCTCAGAAGCCGCTAATTTCACCGTTTCCAACATTGTGTAACCTGAATTTCGGAATAGTGCAACTTCTCCGTCTGAGAATTTATTGTCTTTATATTTCGAAGTCCAGTGTCAATGAAATGTATACAATGCTAACCATGGGACTGCTGCTCCTATTAGAAATTGTAGTTACCGGTCGAGAAACAACTCTTTTATAGCTTAATTTAGTCTGTAAATCTTTTGAGGGTCGAGGCAATAAACACCAGCGTGAATAACGGTTTGGGTTTACATTGTTCATCCGATGTTACATTTTGCGTCATTCTGGTACAATTTCCATCAATTGGTTCATAACTGCTCCACCTTGAACTAGACAAGTGAAGTTAACCTCTGCCAGACCTCTCCTCCCATCCGCAGCAATCAGAAGAGTCACAGTACATCCTTCCTTTGCATTTCTTGGAGTTTGTATGTCGGTGTCGCGGTTACCAGTGAGGTCCATGGTATAATTGGGTGGGAAATCGTATCGAACAAATGTTTGGTTGATGTGGAAAATGCGCTCTGCTTGAAAGTTCTGCTCCTCGGTTATTAAATGGATGTGCTCCCGAAAGTCAACAACAAGCTGACCAGTGTTGTCCGTAATTTTTTTGGAATGCCTTTGCATCTGCGATAGCTGATCCGATTTCTGAAAAATGAAAATTCGTGGTCAGTTTTAGTTCGGAATCTTCATTCAATGTATTTACATGTATTCGGTAAATTTTTGAATTGAATAAGAATGATGAACATCGAATATTTGAATTGATTTGCCAAGCCCCTTTCCTTGTCATGAAACGTTCAAGCGTGGTGTGGTGAGGCCCTGAAATCCAAACGACCAGGTTGAGTCTCTTTTAACTGCGCCATTCGTTCGCCAGGAGTATTTCATATCCACTGGCAAAATTGCCGAATCGCCTGGTCCCTTAAATCAAGGGCGGAGACGGGAAACCTAAGTTCTCTCCTTTCATTGAACCATTTATTTGTGGTCTCTTCGATTTCGGACCATGATTATGAAATAAACATGTGCTGAAAGCTCTAAAAAGCACGAGAGGGAAAGATGTCTGATGGAAAATTAATATGGCTAAAACTGCAAGAAAAATGTTCGGCACTCACTGATTCTGCACACGTTCACATCATTTTGATCGACTACGAAAAAATGCCCTAAAACAGACAAGTTGGTTCATAATCCAACTCCCATTCGAAAAGTGTCTCTGAAATTCATTACAGTATAGCGAAAAAAAAGCTCCAATTTCTTTTGCGCTTCTATGAAAGTGACAATTGGTCTTCGGAATATTCTAAAAAATTTTTTTCAAAACTAGAACTACACAAAAAAACTTTTCCTGATGAAGACAACCGCATTCGCGATCGGAGGACGTTTACTGCCTTTTGCTATACTACCAAACAGAATGTGTTTATCTCTCCATATAATCGTCCTGATATTTCTGCAGGGTGTTATTTCTATCTTTGATGTTCAAAATTAGAGCACAAAAGAAATTTCAAAATGCTATTAAGACTCACCATTTACCAATGGGCGGTTTCTTTGCACTTTTCGTCGTCATTGACTGTCCACGTTAGGCATTCGTATGTCTTCTTCGTGCTGCAGCCAGTGACGGAAAGTAGCTTCTCGAATGTTTCAAAATCTCGCAAATTGAGCGGCATAACGTCCGTGATTAAGGTCTCCATTGGTCCGTGCGGTGGACCCCGCCGGGCGTGACATCAGACCTGCCCCTGCCACGGGACGCATGGCATGTCCCGGATTGACCCGGAGAACAAATTGTTGACATTAGATACAAGAACCTACACATTTTTGGGTAGGTTACTATGGCACATTCGAGGCTAGTAATTGGTTTGTGGCCAATAGTGGGCGCCACACAGATCCCACAAACGTTCACTAAATTTGCCCGATACTGGGGACCATAAAGCGGGCTCATACACTATGTAAAGAAGATTTTTCGGGCACATGAGCTGACCTCCATACGATAGCCAATTATAGATACTTTGGAGGTTCATTGCAAAAGGTGTACCCCATCACAGCTTTTTCTTGCTAGGCTATAATGATTACAAACCTCTGCGCACCGAGGCATGGACGCATCATCGCGTATGAAGCCCAACAGAAGGCGGTGACTTGGTCCCAAACTCACAGAATGGCCTCATAAAAACACCAAAGCATCTTCTGTATATGGAAACCATGATCATGACGTTAAAGTACGTAGTATTTGGATCAGGACTGGCCCATACCTATCCATGGAAACCTCATGCGTCTAAAGAACTATATTTTTGAGGAAGGGAAGACAAAACGGACCTCGTACCCACTGGCTAGTGAGACCTAAGCAATTCGAGATGCGCTAGCCAGTATTCACCTAAATAACTAACGTTCTGTTCCAAAGAATACGCCTGCGTCTTTGGGCTCATGATCGTCATGATCGGAATAAATCCATCCCTACAACACATATAGGCCTACATTTAAACTCACATTGGAAGGCGATCGACGAGCAAAACAAAAAGAACACTTTTGATATCCACTTGGTTTGAAATGTTGTGGTCTGCATAAAACCCATTAAACATAACATCAGCATTTAGTAATTCAGAACTAACACGACAGTAACCAGTATTTTTGTCAATACTGGTTGCTGCAGCGTAAATTTTTGCTATTCTATTATAAAACGCATACTCCTGGCTCTGGAAAATTTCTGGCCTGATTAACGACGAAGAACACGTAAGTGGGAGTTTCCCGTATGTATCTTCCGCCGTTGTTCTCATGACTTTGATGATGGTCAGCCTTCCACCACAATGACAATTGACAGACTGCTATCGAGAGGTAACGACAAGGTCTTCATCAAGTTCATTCATGGCCATTGCTTACCGATTCATCCTGAAAGAATAAATGCAAGGAATATAAAGCTTTGCCACCAACTAGTTGGAATGAAAGATATGGATTAATCAGTGACTTAAGAGCAAAATATTACTCGCATTTGAGTGCCCACTTCCAAATCATGCTTATGAAACTATTCTGATGCCAGAAGTTTTTCTTACTAATTATTGATGAATACTGGATTTACTTGATGAATGTTATTTTTCAATCGAATAACCCTTGCTAGGTGTATTTGTAATATACATGTTTTAGTGATCTTCCAGTGAGCATATCCATATTCCGTCAGTTTTGTTCGTATCCCTTCGATGATGGTTTTGGTAACTGCTTTCCACCACAATGACAATCATCCTACTGCTATCAAAAAGTAACTACGGGGTCTTCATTGCGATTGCTTACCTCTTTTCCCTGAAATAGGTGATTCAGGGAGTGTAAGTTTTATTAGTCGACTGATTGGATGAATCAAATGTTTATATCAAGATTTGCTGTGTTGGTCTATTCATTAAATGACCACAACAATACCATGCTTATACAACAAGCAGATGCCACAATATATTTCTTACTGATTATATTTGATGACAAACTGATACTTGATGAAATTCAATTTTCAATCGGATAACGATTGTTATTTGCAAAGTTTTACGTATCTTTCTCGTGAGCTTATCCATATTTGTCACTGGTTCTCAATACTCAGAGGATGTTCATGGCTATATACCGCCTTCCACCACAAGGACAATCGACTGCTAGTGATCGAAAAGTAACGATGAGGTCTTCATCAAGGTCTTTCATGGCGACTGCTTACCTCTCTATACTGAAAGAGTAAAGGCAGGGGATATAACTTTTGTCGCGAACCAATGGGAAGGAAACAAATGCATAAATCGATGACTTTATCTTTATTGCACTTTTTTACCCGTATTTGAAATACAAATAACTCATCCGATGCCAGAAGATACTTCCAACTGTTTATCGGTAATTACCGCATATACTTGATTAATCCAGAGTCTTTCAATAGATTTATTGAAATACATGTATTCTGATTAATCACAGCATGGAAAATTTCCTTTATATATTCCAGGCGTATATCCAAGTTTACCCATGGAGAAAAGTTGCGTTCGCCATTTTCGTATGGAATTCTAATTCGGACACGCCTAATCAGAGTATTATTCAAATAAATATTCAAAAGGCTCTGTCTATAATAGGTTGAGTTTGAACGGGTCATGAGTGATTCTACCTCCTTTTTCGCTGATGTGAGCTCCAAGCGGAGAGCGAAGAATGCAGCATTTACTCAAATGATTCGCTTATTGCGTGGTAATTTATTTCCAAAGAGGAGAGAAAGTCACAACGTTAGGATTAACAGTTTCCCTAACAGGAAGCCTTCGGCATGGAATGAAACCGACCACCCGTTAATCACAAATCATGGATAATGATAGTCACTATCGTGCAACCTCGCAGTTACGAACTCCTTGATATCAAGTATAAAATTGTATAAGATTTTTGTTGACGTATTTAACATCGCAAAGGTTTTACTTTCTGGGGCCCCATGAAGGCGGTAATTATTGACTTACATATCTAATCAAAGTATCAGCGCATTCCCCCTCCTTAGTTTTTGTACTTGAATCGATTCGCGTTAATCAACCTCTGTGGTTGTTTCCCATATTTCACCTTTTCTATTCAATCGACGGTTAAAGAGACCATGACTCTTCAATAGGAGTTGAAACTCATGACGTAAATATATCTTTCAACCTTCCCCAACACTGAGTGGAAATTCTCAAAAACGGAAACACTCAATTAAAGAATGTCGCGCACCCATATACGTGTAGGATGCGACCAAACAATCACGCATTGACGGAATAATCGTAGAGTCGGTTAAAAATTAATGATCACGCGCCACCTCGCCAGACTAGCTTTTAATCACCGGATATATTGAAAAAGACACATTTCGTTCTGTTGCACCGCTCGGTGAATTCCATTTTGGGACACCCAGTATGAAATGCCCAAATTCTTGTTTTAGACGTACGATGGCCAAGTGATAACATATCATGCCTTCTAACCGTGGGGCCCGCATCTAGAATCGGAAGTTGTGTGTGAGCGTGGGTGCGGATGTGTGTTGGTTGGGGTGTTGCGGGTTGTGTGTGTGCGTGTGTGTGTGTGGGGGGGGGGGGGGGTATTTTGTCCTCATGTCCCTAAAATCTTTTTCACATATACATGACATTAGTCATCACGGTCATCAATGAAAATCAATTGCGTGCCCATCAACAAGGTTGTTATATTCATATGGGTCCTTATTCTGAGCTAAACTTTGCAAGATGGCTTTTATATGCCTGGTTTATTATAATAGGAAAGACAGAGTGACAGACATGCGCTGTTGCTGAAACTGTTGTGGAAACTGGCAGAAATATGACCACATATATAGCAACGCCATAGAGTTGGGTATAGCACATAATGTCAGTCGAGATGCGCGGGATAAAGCTTTCATATTTCTATTGTTGTATTCTAAAATTATCTTGTACTATATACTATAGCCCATTGTGCGCGTCACAAGTATAGCAGGGTCGTCCGCACACAGACTGTTTAACCGGCTCATCATATAAATCATAATGCAACTTCGCAACTAGCGGAGCTGCTCGAGAAAACTTTTTCGCGGTAAAGTATTTTGAATGAATTCATTCTTCTAGTCGACTAGAAGTTTCAATTTTATGGTGATTTGCAAATCAAATGACAAATTAAAGTCGGCTTGGCTATTGCCCGAGCCGCGAACGGCTCATGTGGCCAGTTTCCGTGGCATCAAGCGACTAATAGTATTACTCCCACTTGATAGGATGCTGGTCGATCGCAGGTTAACTTCCTAGGCAAGCCTGGTACACATTTACTCCTTGTACCCATTTACTTCGGGGTGGAGAGAAGCAAGCAGGGTTAAAGTGCCTTGCGCAAAAACAAAAAGATGAAACAGTGTTGATACTTCCGAGTATCGAGCCTATACGACATTCTGGTCGTAAGCCCGGTGTAGAAGTTTAAAATGTCCTAGGATAAAATGTCCGGGAAACAAAGGATTCTATTATGCGCTTCAATCTCTGAGCTATTGACGGCCAGGGTCTCTATAGAACCATATTGCAGAATACAATAGGGCCGGACACTTTTTCCAGGGGGGACACTTTTTAATTTTACACCGGCGCTCTAAACACTCTGCCACCGATCCCCCCTATCAAATAATAATAATCCCCCAAATGATTACTCATGATAATAGCAATCTGCAAGGATACATGATCGAACTACTTTTCCATTTCGAGACAACTTAATTGCCAGCCTAGAAACAACACTTTGACAACTTGAGTGCAGGTAGATATGTAGATTCCCAGGGCTGCCACTTCGTCATCCTCCTTTCATTTTGACTGTACGAATTGGGAAAGGCTCATTATCATAATTCAACTTCGGAATTGAGGAGCGCCACTATCGGTGCTGAGGCAACTAGGGCTGCTGTTCCAGATTTTTTTGGAGAGAGAATGTTTTGTACTGCACACGATTTGGTAATGAACACGAGAGTAAAGTTTGCCCCAAGAGTTAGGGCTCGGGATTCTATGGTCCTATATAATTACTGATCTGTTGTCCCATTATTGTTGCTTAAATGGCTGTCTCAGTATTGGTGTCCTTTTGCAAATAACTGAAACTTTTATTTCTATCTCGGATCTCAATTAAATAGGCATGTGAAATTTTGGTAAATGCTTATAATAGGGGTCGGGGTACAACATGCGTATTGGTTTGTTTCCGCTTCAAGGATAACAACTGTGATTAAAAAACGTCCCCGCCAACACTTTCTTTTACCATCGTGCTCGTTATAAACAAAAGCATAGTCTCTCATAGATCAAGAGGTTCGGCAATCATCGAAAATTCCCGCACCTCATCGTCCGTCGGTCAAATAGCACTACCTGTCTGAAATTTCGGGAATCATTGTTGAATAGCAGGATGATATAAAGCCAATGGGCGTGGCGGAAACCAAACTCTCCGATGCCTTCTGACACCGAATCAAAACTCTTCAAATGGCCGAGGTCAACAGGTCATGACTATCACATACAACGCACGTGATTTCTTACGATCATTATATGAACTGAAGGAAATGGCCGTCAACTTGCTGAGGCAGTTACAAATTTCTTTTTTTACGAACGGTGAGATTATTTATGTGATGCGTGCTCGAATATCGGATGCACCCGAATCCTCTACTTTACTTTTCTTTTCGTGTTATCTGTTACATGTACGTATATCTATATTATAAATTACATGTACATTGCAAACGAGGCTTTGACAGGGAATTGTCAATATAAGTCTATAGCAAAATTACCACACAAGTAGAGTTTGCAACCGATATCAAAATGTGTTGAAGTAGCGCCCTTTCCCTAGGCGTGCATACCACACTACTTATTGATTGACCTTATAATTGGCATGCATCCTTCAAAATAACGTTGTGGTTGTTGGGACCTATTAGTGCAATGGTACTGGGCAACAGAATGAAGCCGGTGTAGAAGGTTGAAATGACCAAGAATAGAATATCTCTAAATTCTGTCATACGCTTTAAATCTCTTAGCTATTGACTGTCACGGCCTCTACAGAAAAATACACCATAATCCGTCAGAATATAAAGGGACTGACATTCTGTTCAGGGAAAAATCTTCTACCTTCCCTGGTGCACTGGGTATAGAGTGTATGTAGGACGACCCGGTCCCAGATTAATCATGACAACTTCAACAGGACAGTCATCGAGACACCATCAACAGCCTGCACACCTAGGTTATCAAAACCTCCCACAGCAGCGCTTTTAATACATAATAAACAGTGGCACAAACCTCTACATCCGGGATCTACTTGATTAGCAATTCAAATGGCTGTACCATACACCCTGTACACACCCCTATGTCACATGCCGCGTCACCGCCAGAATCTGGGCTGACGTAGTATGTCTGACCTGTCTAGCTGGCCGTTACGTGTCACTACTGTTTCTACATGACAAAAAACATTTTTGTGGCCTATCAAATAAGTTTTAGACTGAGAATAGGTCTTCTGGTAGACATAAATAAAGATACCTGACACGAAAATGCAAAAATGAATTCTTTGTCGCTAATTGTAATATAGTATTTGCCACCTGCTTAAAGGCCATATATCAAGGTTAAAAAACATGCTTGATACTCATGAAATATGTTGAGGGTTAAAAAAACAAGATCCCAGACATTAAAAAAATTCTAATAATAAAGTCATTATTTAGTTATTTCAATTTTCAATTTTAAACTATTTGAATTTCCCACCACACACAACTTTAGATTAGTTCCACATGTGGCCGCTAGGGATTTTTTGATGATGTAGATCAGGACAGTCAGAACAAAGCAAGATGGCTTCCGCATACAGTTCAGAGAGTGAGAGCAGTGAATTTGAGGATGTTTTGGTCGATACAGAAGGATATTTAAACGTTGAGCCGTACATGTTCGAGCCATTAATATCACTAGATCATAATGAGAGTGATCATTCGGACGAAAGTGATTAGAATTTGTGGTTAATCAATTTGCATGGCAGACCTGCCGATATAGCAAAGAAGACATTGATAGATGGTTGCAGATGCATAACATGTATGATTTTTGAACAGACTAATGTTGCACAATATTGTTTCGCCTCGTCTGTGTTGTATCGCCAGTTATGTCATGACGCTGAACTACTATTGAAAAGTGACGGTATTATGCACAATCATCTTGACGTGACGATATAATGCCGTGCAACGTTAGATAGGCCTAGATGTCAGATGACAATAATCTGTCATTGACAGTGGCTGTCACTGACACTGACCTGTGTCGCTGTCACCTTGCTATGGCTGGAACACAAGAAGACACTATGCGGTATCACAGGCCCTACACATTATGTATAACAACCGACCTCAGCAGCCTCGGGCATTAAATGCAATTGACATGGTTGGAACAGCTGTTTTTAACAAGTGGCATTTAATATTCAGTTGGATGCAGATATCCGGCTTCATGTGATAATCCGTATCGATAAAGTGATCACTGCAAAGTTTGGCCGAAGGCCCAGGCTTCCAACACTCCAAACGTTTGCACTTCCGAATCCACAGCTTCCTCCTCTCTCGTTCAACTGGCTTTGGAAATTCATGAAAATGGGTCCCATCCGTCATTCGATTGTTCTTTGTGCTAGCCTTGACACAATTCGGAGCCACACAATACACCATAGTGAATGAAACACATTACTTCCAGGTGTGCATAATTAATTAAGGCCCTCCTGCTTTTATGATTGCATGACATATACAGATAACCTGATATACATCACAACTTTTGCTGAACCCGCCGCCTGGCTCTAACAAGCCAGTTGCTAGCCTGATTAGGTAATCAAGTTGTCAAACACATAATTGGCTATATCTTCAAAATGGATGGAGCTAATTGCATTTGGTTTTCTGTATTGTATTAAGTGTTAGGTACACTTTTGAAATCGTCTTACAGCAGAAAATGGCAAAAAACCTTGATATATGGCCTTTAAATAATACCACTACAGTGGAACCCCGCTAACGCGACCACGATTCTCCGGTCCCGAATGGTTTCCTCTCTAATTACCATTACGAGACCCCCGCTAAGACGACCACCCCGGTACCCCGACCGCGACCACTGGCTTGGCCAGTCCCAAACTGAAAATCAACCCCGCTAACCCGACCACCAGGCCTAATTGCCGTAATTGGTCGCGACCGCGGCATAGTAATGAGCACCTCGCTGCCAAGCTTTGTTGAGTCGGGGACAATGGCCATGGGAATACATATGAAAACAAAAAATACAATGTGATTTTGCAGGTATGATCAATTGTATAAGTGTAAATGATTAAATAAACTTTCCTTTTCTAACGTTTTCATGGTTTATTTTCATTACTGAGCAAGTTCAGTACCAGACATGCGCACTCAGCAGCAGCAAAATCATGTGATTTGCGTGATTTGCATATGAACTTATAATAAACGGCGGGTAGTTTGAAGACCACACTTATGACAATAACAAGCTTGCGAGACGTTTAAATGTTTTATGATATGGAGAACTTGGTTGAGTTACTACAGTATCATTTTATATTTCTTTAAATATTTTGACTGAAAATAGACTTTATTAAAACTGTAGCATTACTCAACTCATCTTCTCAGGTGGAATCATACGACAAGTTTACTTCAATCGTCACAAACAGTCGGGTACATGGAGGATGATTCACCAAATTGCCCGCAAATGCGTCACGTCGGGCAGATAATGAAACTTTGTGGATAAAATGAGTTACAAAATTACCTTTTCTAACTCATTCTGAGAATGTAACATGTAATTTTATCGACGAACTGTTCTTGCGAGGCATGATAACAAAACTTTGGAGCGTGCATCATCTCAATCAGGGAGCGTTGCTATGGTAGTACAGCGTACACACGCCATGCAGTCGGCAATTTTGGCGGGAAAAATAATCATGTATTTCGTCTGGGGATTCCCAACCCCGCTAACACGACCACCCCGGTAACACGACCACTCCGACCACGGTCCCATGAGTGGTCGTGTTACCGGGGTTCCACTGTATATCAACAAATCCACGTGATTGTCATTTATTAATCCTGATGATATTTTTTTGTTGGAGTTAATTCACAATAATCATGCCGCAAATGGTAAATATTTGTCATTGATATTCTAGTTAGTGTCGTTTAAAATATTTTAGTGCAATTGCCGCATTTGGGGAAACGAACACAGTAATTATAACCAAAGGTCAAGGGCGAGAATTCAACCCACAGGAGGTGGCTTGGATTACTGTTTCATATGATTACCATAAGCAAATTGAAATTTTATGTGTTCATCATCATATGCTAATGATAAAATGACATGTGATAACGAGTGGCATCATCGACATTTATGTAAATTGTCATTAACAAATCACAGAGCTTTTCTTTTTAGATGTGTCCAGGGGTATAAGAGGACCACCAGAAGTGGGGAGCGCATTGACACCTCAATATAGAGGTTGCAGTGACACGCTGTTGACAGTCCTGCATGCCGACACCAGGCCATTTAGCCTAGACATTATGACAACATGGACAGCACTAGATATCGCGTCAACATTGATAGCCTTGACACAGGTACATCAAAAACTTTGACAACAAGACAATTCAGACACATCGACAGCAGAACTCCAAAGGTTTATAGACAGCGCGATAGCTTGTACAGTATGTTGATACTGTACAAGTAAAAGATGTCATTAGGACAGCCACAGTATAACCGAACAAAGTGCCAGTGGTACCAGTATAGTACCAGTAGAGTTAAATAGCAGGGAACTTTCCGAATATGCCAGTGATAGAGTGACAAGATTTGGACAGTATAATTGTGCTGCAGTGATCAGTGATAGGGCCGGGCTGGAGATGTGAGATGGCGCTGCTGTAATCTATATCATAATACTATAAGGCGGCTCGCTAAAGTGCCATTTGGGGGTAGTGTTTCGTCTCGAAATTTTGCACGTTTGCAGGTGATATGTTATCCTGATGCAACGTTATGTTTATTTTCGGAAATCTACTTCAGCGGAGCAGTAATGAGGGATTTTTAATCGGACACTGTCAATTCTCCTTACCACTCACAGAAGCCAAGTCATTGCTGTTTAGTTATGCAGGGGCTTAATCAACTACCTGCACTCCCTGTGGGGTGACTAACATTACCGGTTGAACAGCTGGCTGTAGGGGGATGATTGGAACAGCCTGTACCCGTTGACCTGCTGAACCAAGGTTAATGTTATTTTCAATCCACGATTGCAGGTCACTTGATCTTCGAGAATTACTGCCAAACCAGAGATTCGAGATTTCGCGGGAAAAGAAATTGTACACAAACGCATGTGTGCAATTCAAATGTAAACAAAAATGTATTTTTGGTACTTTTGGTTGCTGGACTTGGGTTTTGCCGCATTTAGAAGCTGGGGTCAAATTGGTGGTCTATTGTTTATGGGTGCTGTTTTAGCCAGAGCTAGCCCTTGATTATGAAGGGATTTTCAAATGAAGGTTACCATGGTCTGTTTATTTGCTCATTACAGCTTTCAATACTTGATGTATCTGAAGATGTAGCTGAACTTCTAGCTTGCCTGTCGAATAAGTGCCTTGCCCGAGATCATGCTACATGTAGGAGGAGCCCGCATCTTAAAGTTGTAGTACATGTAGTGATAGCGCAATTGGTCCGAGCCATTTGGAGGCCGACATGTGAAGGCCAATCTGAGTTCTCCTTCTCCGTATAAAAAGGGCCATATTGCTGACTAATGAACGAGGCATATTCACATTGCCTCATCATCTCTATCGGACTAGTTCATATACGTTTTACTTCACTTTTATATGCCCGCATTCAGAACGCCACAGGGTCCGAGTCTGTGGACAAATGGTTGGTTTAATTTGTCTCTTCGATATTGCATTAGATTTTCATTGCAATTCAATCTATTCAAGGTATAGCACATTTGAACGTGCCTGCGCCACGGGTATAATGCTAGTTAATATATATAGGGGCAGTCTTGAGCTGGCATTCATTTTGGTAGAATATTAGTCTTCGTCGTTAAGAGGCAGTAATTAGGGAAAGTGTTGATACATCATTGATAGGGCCAGTTTGAGCCGACATTGGTAATCAAAATGCTTGGGAAAGTGTTGAGACGGTATATAGCGACAGAGAGTCATTGGTGACAGTCGTGCTAAAGAGGCATTGTCAAAGTCACAATACCAGGGCGGTGTTTCATCGTTACTGATCGAGTCACAATGTTAAAGACGATGCTGAGCTGCCAATAATAAAATTCACAAGCCTATCGGCCTCAGGTTCACAATTGGATTGGTTAGACCACAGACCACTGAAACTTAGGTACTGTTGTATAGCTTGATATTCTTTTGGCACATTGCCATTGTCAATTGCCACTTGCCAGGTATTGAACTAACCCATGAAAAAGCTCGAGGTCACATGACATACAAAATGGTAGACGAACCAGAAAATGTAAACAGCGAGATTTCGACATGAAAATTGTCAACAAAAACACCTTTAATTACGGACTTGATCTTCTCTTGCAAAAGATTGGAAACATAATCTAACACATGGGGATGACGAAGGTATAGTTGTCATTAAAAAAAAGGAAGTGACTACTTGGCTAGCCCGGCTTACCAAACAGCGACTTTTTCTTGTCCTGAATGGAGAGCCGAACTCATTGATATTAAAGAAAAGTCTCCAGCTCGCCAAACAGGGTAGATTTTTTACCTGTTTGGCAAGCCCGGCTGGCCGAACAGGGTGGCTTTTTAGTGCTGTTTGGCAAGCGGCTCTCCAAACAGGACAAAAAAAGATGCCTGTTCGGCGAACGGCTTGCCAAATAGACCCGGCCTAAAAAAAAAAGCAATCTTACGGACCAAAACGCTACCGTAGTCGTTTCAATGTTCAACGTTCAGCCCTTCGATTCGAATTTACCGCCTGAAAACTGAGAAGGCGGTACCGCACTCATGGAAATCAATGACGCAATACTCTATAAGACCACGTCGAAATTATCCTCAAAAATAAGAAATAAATTGCAATAAACATATGAAACGCGCACACATGAATTTTGGCGAAAAACACTAGGTTTGTCAATCACGTTCTATTTTACAATTCGGAATTCTCAAAGGGAAAGGTTCTAATCCATGAAGTGAATATACTCTCAACAATGTGAGCATATTTTCGTCATTCCCGCATAACTGTTCAACAGTCAACGTCCAACGACAATCCTACTCGACAAATGGTGATATTAATTCATGTCAAATGCCTTGAAAACCTTTATTTGATTTGAAAAGCAGTTATCGAGTAAACGGACATCATCCAAAATATCCACGAAATAAACGGACAAACGGACAAAACACCTTTTCTCAAAATAACTAGCGATTTATACCAAATAAACCTGACGGGAAACAGAAGAACTGCATACAAATTTAGCCAGGCTATGAAAAATAATAAGACCTGTAGTGATAGATTTCAAGGAGAAAATCGAAAGGCAAAAATAAGGATCACAATGATTAGGAACAGTGTATGTCCTTAATCAATGCAAAATCACAATGTTGTGAATAGAAACTATTCAAATTTGAACTGACCGGACGATGTCTTATGGGTAACGTTTCAAACTATCTAGATTTGCAACAGCACGTGTATCAGCTATATTTAAAGCTGACGGGTCAAATATACATTCCCGAGTACGTCGAGCCGAGCTGAGCTTTCAGGAATGTTCGTGATGTGCATTTGGATCTTCTTCTAAATTATACCCATTACCCATAGTGTACGAATCGAAAGCGTGGCATGTGAAAGCGTTCAGATACATCAGCATATAAAATATCCGGACGAAAATGTCTGAACACGATTCAGCCACTGACCTCCGCAGCGCACTGGATACCAACGCCAACATTGTACGCCAGTGGTTATAGTAAGCCACTGTTGTAGTAAGCTGTCACTTAGGGATTAACAGTATGTAATTAGTTGTATGTATATACAGTCACACTTGTTTGCCTATTATTGTTAACCCTTGTGTAGTATACATTATTGTAGTGTAAAGTTAGTTTATATTGTACCGCTGTAGAAGCAACGTGTTATCTTTAGTTGTATTAAAGTTACTTTCGTGTTACCTTCTTCGTCGGTTGTGTTGTGTGGGATACCTTGTCCATACTGGCGTGGTGGCAGCAGTGGGATTACGAACCTTCTGACAAACCGTACCAATCATGAAAAAAAACAACAACAAGACTCTTCTCACAATATACGTGGATGTTCTCACACAACGCCGTGAATACGCACGGGGATATCAACCGGGATAGAACTGTAAGTGTAACCTTACTGTGACTCTGTCGTCATAATACAGCGTGCACCGAAACAGTGGTGTGTTACTAAGACCGAGGCTATAAACTCATTCGAAAGTTGGAGACTGAATCTGGTATACACACTGTCCCTAGATGCTGACTTCGCACCGTTTCTGATAGACGGCAAATAGTGGGGAAAGAAAACAAAAGCAGCTCCACTCCGTGGCTTCAAAAACGATCCAGATACGGTTGCCGAAGCCAAAAGACGCACCGCAGAGCAGAAAGCCAGCCAGCTAGAGTTAATGCTAGGTCAAATCGCTAACTTTTGTCCTATAATCTCTAGAAACACTATCGTGAAAAACTCTACGTCTATCGAAGGGATTTGGCAAAAGATCCGCCTCCATTTTGGTTTCCAGACCACAGGAGGACACTTACTGGACTTTGCCGAAATTCATCTCGAACCCGATGAACGCCCCGATGACCTATACCAAAGGTTAACGGCGTTCGTCGAGGACAACTTACTCAGAGCTAACGGCATATCTCACCATGGGGGACAAGTCGGTGGGGACGAAGATCTCAGCCCCACCCTTGAAAACCTCATTGTTGAGACTGATACACCCGGACATGCCAAAGCTGGTAAAACATATATATGGCACAGAAATTAGGTCCAGAACTTAAGCATCTATTAAACCAGAAATTTCACAAGCTCTGGAATCGTTACTTGATGAGATCCATACGTCTGAAACAGTCAAAGTAATGCGTGCTGATGCATCACGACACTACAGACCCAAACCAAGTGCCACTCGCCAACCTACCAAAGCAACGAATCGGAGCAAATCGTGTCTGCTTTGCAAACAAGCGGGCCGCTCAGAGTATAGCCATTACCTCAGTGAGTGTCGACACCTCCCCGCAAATGACCGCCACACATGGTCAAGGCACGCCAAATAATAGAGGAGTTCTCGAAAGTGACGTCGACAAGGAGGACGAACATTTGCCCTCAATCGATTCGCACACCTACTCTGATGATCACCAAGACCCGTCTTCAACTGCAAGTAGAATTCGTGTCAGCCAGTCACCCTATATCGATGCGTTCTATAGACATTTTAGTACCCGTATAACGATAGACAGTGGCGCTACAGGGAACATGATCAGTCTATCCGCTGTGAAAAGACTAAATATCGACATTCGCAATAGCTCTCAATCTGCTCAGCAAGCATACGGTTCCTCACCACTTAAAGTGATTGGTGAAACAAGAGTTTCATTCGTTCGGGACAAACAAGAACTCTTTTTTGAAGGAATAGTGATCGAACACTTGGACGTAAACAGTTCTGGCAGGCATTCCATTCATGGAACATAATGACATTTTAATCAGACCCGCTAAGCATGAAATCAAACTCAAAAATGGTTCAACGTACATTCATGAGTCACTACACGCTACTACATCCGAACGTCGCGCAGTCCGTCGCACTTATGTTCTCCGCGGTCCTGCTAATAGTACAACAATTTGGCCAGGTGAGTGCATTGAAGTTGAACTACAATCAGACGATCCAATCGACCGCGACTCCGAATGCGCAATCGAACCTCGCCTAGATTCGAGTCGCTCCGATGAAACATGGCCGATCCCAGATATCATTACCAGTGTCGCGGGAAAAATCCGTATCCTAAACATGACAAATGAACCGGTTACGCTGAAGCGAAATGAACATCTCTGTCAAATCAGCCACGCTTTTGTCCCTGATGATAAACCGGCAGGTCTATCTGTAAAAACACCATCTACAGGCCGACCGCAAGCAAACTCCACCAAAAAACACTCTGCCAATGTTCGCCTTGACCCAGACGGTATATTCACAACTGACATAGCCGCTAAATTCCGGTCAACTCTAGATGAATATGAAATCGTCTTTAACCTTGAATATAAAGGCTATAACGGTGCTTCCGGTCCATTTGAAGCTAAAGAAAATATGGGTCCCGTACAACCTCCACAACGAAAGGGCCACCTACCACAATACGCCCGCAACCAACTGGTAGAATTCCAGGACAAATTTGACACTCTTGAAGAACAAGGTGTGTTCAAACGTCCTGAAGACTTAGGTATAACTGCAGATTATCTGAACCCTTCATTTCTAGCCAAGAAGCCCAATGGTGGGTTTCGACTTGTCACAGCATTTGCGGACCTGGGCCGTTACAGCAAACCCCAGCCATCGCTAATGCCTACCGTTGATTCTACCTCACGCCACATCGCCCAATGGAAGTATGTAATAACCACAGATCTCACTAGCACTTTCTATCAGATTCCACTTTCGCGTGGTTCCATGAAATACTGCTGAGTATGCACCCCCTTCCGTGGAGTTCGTGTGTCCGATCCGCAATGGGCATACAGGCTCAGAAACCGCATTGGGAGAGCTAATGTGCCGTGTCACTGGTCATCTTCTTCAGGAAGTTATAGTTGCTAAAATAGCAGACGACCTCTACATAGGAGGCAACACTCCTGAAGAACTATGGCTTAACTTCAGAAAGTTCCTGCACGCCCTCCATGTTAATTGACTAGCGCTGTCCGCTCCCAAAACAGTAATCGCACCGAAAAGCACAACAATCCTTGATTGGATTTGGAACTTGGGCACCCTTAGAGCTAACCCCCACCGCATTGCTACCCTGAGTAATTGTAACCTCCCCGAAAAAGTGAAAGATCTTCGGTCTTTCGTTGGAGCATACAAAGTCCTCGCTCGAGTAATTCCAAACTGCTCTAACGCGTTAGTCGAATTAGACAAGCTTAATGCAGGGCGCGAGTCAAAAGAGAAAATCGAATGGTCAGACGATACACGCGAAGCATTCAAAAATGCTCAGAAAATACTAGGATCACACCGTAGCATCACGCTACAACGCGCAGAAGACTTACTCTGGATCGTTACCGATGGCGCTTTCCGTAACCCAGGCTAAGGCGCTACATTGTACGTAACGCGCGCAAATAAACTACGCCCAGCTGGATTCTTCAGTGCAAAACTTCGTGATCGACAATCAACATGGATACCATGCGAGGTAGAGGCATTGTGTATTGTAGCTGCGATCAAACATTTCAATCCGTATATCGTTCAGTCCTGCGTACTAACTGACAGTAAGCCATGCGTACAGGCCTTTGGAAAAAAGGCTGCCGCGGTGAATTTTCGGCCAGTCCCCGTGCCTCTACATTTATATCCATAGCAAGTAGATACCAAGTATCTATCCGTCACCAAGTATCTATCTGGATCCGCAATACTCCAATCAGACTTTGCGAGTCGAAATGCCGCACAATGCGCAGACACTTCCTGTCAGATTTGTAGTTTTATCAGACAAACAGAAGACTCAGTCGTCCGACGTACACCGGTATCCATCCCAGGCATAATATCTGGCCAAGCAAAACTGCCGTATACAGGCAGGACCTCTTGGCTTAATGCATTCTGATTGTCCTGATTTGAGGCGAACTAATGCTCCCCTCAAACAAGGAACCAGACCATCTAAGAAGATAACTAATGCCAAAGACATCAAGAGATACCTTAACTCGATAACAATCTCCAAAGATGGTATTTAGTTGTCCCTCAAAATGAACCGCTAGCTCCTACGCGCGCATTGTAGTCCCCCGACAAGTCCTGGATGGACTACTAAGCGCCCTCCATATACAGCTAAAGCACCCTTCCACCCACTAACTTAAACAAGTCACACACCGATACCTCTTCGTTCTTGACATGGACAAAGCCATATAACAAGTCGCAAAAGGATGTCACTTGTGCAATTCATGCACTGCAGAGTACACCTAAAGTGCTGGTGAAACAATCCACCTGTGAACCACCGGACACAGTTGGCACCTCATTCGCTGGTGATGTGATTAAACGCAACAAAAGCTGTCGCAAGCGCAAGATGTAATACCGAATCGCACTGATACGGAAAATGTCTCTCCTACAATACATTCGAACATGGTAGAGAATAAATTTGACACAATTCGCAGAGACGATAACACGATCCAAAATAAGGAAGATATCACTACTCTATCACGCAATACTGTCAGTACGCCATCGAACCCAATCGGGACACTGATATTCACGAACCAGTGTGTCACTCAGAAGCAAGTGGGAGATAGCAGAAGCAGTAGTGCTCTGGAATCATCGAGGAGATCCGAAAATGTATTCCTTGGCGTTACCAGAAACCGCCGTCAGAGAAAAGCGGTCGTATTCGTTGGCTACACTCTCTGCAAAGCACAGGACATGCGATTGTTAACTTCTTAGAAAATCAAGGTGTTAAAACCCCAAGGGTTAGGCTGATGAAAAGCAAAGTTAGAGGAACCCAATCAGCAAAGGTTATAATAGACGAAAGGGATAAAGACGCACTTCTTCGTGAATGCTTTTCGCCGGAGGGAATCGCCTGCCGCGAATGGTTCGATTAGTCCGTCCAGAGCTGAGAGAAATCAGTACTAAACGCTTATGTGATGAATGAGTCAAATATTACATTCCTTCGCGTGGTGCTATGTATGGCGCAGACTATATTGACCACCTGCTTAAGTCGAGCAGTTCAGATATCTTAGGAGTTTGTGAACACTGGCTTTACCCAGATTGTCTAAAATTTCTCCAAACTATTAATCGAGAATATTCGTCGCATGGTGTCTCTGACAATAGCCAGGATTAGCAGCCGCCCGACTCCGACTCCGAGTACGAGTACGAGTCAGAGTCGGATCCGCGCGCGAATGTTCAGTTTGATCGATTAGCAACGTCACGACTCCCGGTCAGAGTTGATCTCAGTTCCAGGTGTTTTACGTTAGATGTCGCTGCGAAACGTAAACATAGCAGACGACGGAAACAATCGGCTGATCGGCAGTGATTTTCCTTTGATCGTGAATTAAACCAGTTATAGAGAAATGGCAGATTTTACTAGGCCTACATCTTGGACTTGGGAGCAAAAAATACCCCAAGGGCAATTGCATGCTTCCTCACTTGTAATAACCATTGATAACTACTACCATGCACATGATGAATGTCATGTACACATGATGTACACGCATCGCATGCGCATCGATGTGCAAAAAAATCGCGAGAATGCCACCCAACAAAGATGCCCATACAGAGCACCCTTTTTCCACCAGAACTACATTGCTGGGCATTGACATATCCTTGAAAGCATTTACATTTAAAAACGATCAGGAAATACTCCGAATCTACGATGATAACAGAGAAATTTGCACTGGGAGCGCACTTACGAATAGAGGTCGTCCAACTCGGAGTTTACGAGCGAGTACGAGTGACCACTTGGGAAACCCCCGCACTGTTGATGACGTAAAGCGCAAAAAGGGAATCACCTCGTACTCGGAGTCGGAGTCGGGCGTCTGCTAATCCTGTCTATTGACCTTCTTTCCTCACATACGAATCGCCGTGGTAAAGGAGGAGTCGCTATAATGTGGCATACGTCCCAATCTCACTTGGTAAGAACGTTGGATATAGAAAGTGATCGTATAGTAGGAATAAGCCTCTCTTTCATAAACCGCAGACCAGTTTTCATTCTGATGGCTTACTTACCAAATTCCAACCACCCAGTGGAATTCTTTATCGAATACTTAGAATACATTGCCGAAATACATGATTTTTATAATTCAGTCGGAGATGTAATAGTTATGGGGGACCTCAACGCCCAAACAGGTGGGGCTAGAACCCCAACTGTTCAGAATTGCCGCAGGACACGAGCGCTAACTAACTTTCTCAATGGTGCAAATCCCGATCATCTACCAGAATTCTCGGTAATAAAGCCATGCACACGCGGAGACAGTGATGGCACCGGCTCCACTGCGTGTCATGTTAATGTCAACGCTCAAAACGCATAAAACTCCATTGGGCACGTTGTATCCGGTCTGATTTCGGTAAAATCGAACAATATCGGACAATTCTAAAAGCCAAACTACCAGTTTTTAAACCCGATATCGTAAGTTCAAGTGATGAGGTAGACAAGTATTACAAGGATATCATAAATGCAATGGTGAACGCGGCGGAGCTTTGTATACCTATAAGCCGGTTTAACAACAGATTCCGTCCTTATTGGAACGATTGTCTGAAAGACTGACACATTAAAATGTGCAAAACACGGCATGCCTGGGTATTGGCAGGAAGACCCAGTGCACCCGTCATAACGATACGGGAGCAATATAAGGACAGCAAAAGGCTATTTCGGGCTGAAATGAGGCGTTTGAATGAAAAACTCGAAGAACAATTTTATGAAGAAATAAACGAGGCAGCAGAAGTCGATCAAATTCAGTTCTGGAAATTGTTAAAAAGTAAGAACCGCGATTCCGAAAGAACACCTCCGCCAATGCGTTTTGACGGTGAAGTGGTTTACGATACACGAGATATCATTTGTAAATGGGCCGACTACTTTGCGAATCTGTACACTCCGATCGTTGCGGTAAATACGACGAAACATTCAGACAAGAAGTCGAAAAGAAAGTGCGCGAAATGGAAACTGAGTCGCGGGAAAACTACATTTCTGTGTTGGACACTCTCTTCACTCAGGAGGAAGTCTCGTTATGCATGACTTTCCTCACAAATGGCAAAGCAGCAGGTCTAGACGGAGTTTCAAATGAACATCTAAAGTATGGGGGTCCTGATCTCGCGAAGGCACTGGCCAACCTGTTCAACCAATTCATGTTAACAGAGCACAGACCAAAAGCCGCGAAACAAGGTGTCATCCATAACCTGTTTAAAGGGAAAGGAAAGAACAGAAGTGAACCCAACAGTTATCGCCCGATAACCTTATTGCCAACAGCGTACAAAGTTTTTGAACGTCTCATTCTAGAACGGATTAAGAAATGGATCAACGACGCGAACATTGCATTCCCAAATGCACAACAAAGCGCATATCAAAAACAACGGAGTTGCGTTTCAACTTCCTTCGTGTTTGAAGAAACTGTTTCGTATTTATTAGAAAGGCACTCGAAGGTTTATACCTGTTTTCTCGACGCAGCTAAGGCCTTTGATAGTGTTTGGCTGGACGGCTTGTTCCCACATTCAGAACCACGATATGCGCACAATTACAAACATAGGTCAGATGACATTGATGACGAGGAGTTGGATGCTCCATGCGAACCACCGGTACCTATTATACCTAGCGAAATTTCTGCGCCGCTGCCCGCGAACAGCAACACTGAGGCTCCACCTGAGGCCACTAACAGCATCGCTGATGCAACTCCTGAGTTTAGTGTCAACGCGAATTGTGACGCAAGCGAGACACCGAACATCAATCCCCCTAACACCGAACCAGCGACTCCGCCAAGACGCTCAAGCCGCAACCGTAAACAGATCCAGTGCTTTGGCGACCCCATCACCAGCTTGAATTTTTCAAAATGCCTTTAATTTGTGATCTCGAATTTAAAATTTCACAGATATTGATGGTGAAATATCAAATTTGAATAAGTAAGTCAAAGCATCGATAATTGAAAAACTAAATACGTTTAAAGTAATAGGCGGTTTTCTATTGCAGTATGTTTTTTCTTCCTCTGGTTCATCAGTAGGCTATTTTTCTAAACGTGTTTGATTATTTTCCAATTTTAGCTCTTAGATAGTAGAAAAAAGCGTGAGTGCACGCTGAGTTCACCTCACCCCGCTATAAAGACGCAACGTCATTTCCATTTGTCGTCGCAGTTGCGGGGTAATCAAGCGCCATCAGCATGACTTCGGAAAAATCTATATCAGCAGCAGGACGTCAAAGGGTAGATCCTAACTCAGGAAACGCCTTACTAGTGCATCGTTCCGATTGGGAATATTCCGCCAGTCATTTTATTTCGTCAGTCACCAGTCATTTTTTAAAATTATGCGGTAGCCTATTAGGCATATGGCATAAAGCATATTCGAAGAATGTTAAAGTTTTTGGTAAGTATAGGTAATAAACTTGGTATCGTAGAACCTCTCTTAGCGGACACCTCTATTTTAAGGACACGAGCTTTGGTCCCAAATTGGTTGTGTCCGTTCAATTTGACCTCTCTAATCAGGACACCTCTCTATTAAGGACAGCACTTGTCAGTCCCGATGGTGTCCTTAATAGAGAGGTTCTACTGTATTTGACGAATAAAGGTTTTGTAGTACCCCGTCACACTGTATCTCTTATTCACGTCACAATGCTGCCTCTTTCGAATTCCTGGCCGGTATAAAAAATGTGAAGTTTGGACGGGGGGGGGGGGGGGCATTAACCTGCCCTTTTAACTTTCTCAGAATAAACTGACAAAGTGGGGTCCCCCCGCCATTCCAGAGGATAACATTAACACTATCAGGAACAAATCCATATGATGGAGATTGGGTAATTTTCAAGTTCAAGCCTGGGATTAGATAACCCCACATAATGGGAAGGCCCAAAATACCATTCATGTCAGCCCAAAATACACAGTTGAAGAAATAGAAAGTGTGATTATACCATCATAATTTATCAAAAGAATCAATAAATTGTGTTTGTACAAATGAATATGAAAGTACAATACAAATGTATATGTGTTCCTTACATAGCAAACTTCTCAACTCCGAAATTCCTTTCGGTTTTACCTCGCATTATCAGTATATGCACCAATCATACATGTTATGCTGCCAAATACGTCACAATCACTATTAAACATGGTTAAGTTATAAAAAATATTTGATTTTACCTTCAATCATACAGGATTTGGCACTTTTGTGCCGAATTTATAAGTTTTTAAGAAATGACTGCTGAGGGCGAAATAAAATGACTGGCGGAATATCCACACTTTATCGTTCCACATGGAAATGCTTGGAGAGCTAACTCGGGTCATATCGGAGTCAACTTCGGAAAGCGCGATAATTCAGCCAGATTTTGAATTTTCCCTTTTTTGTGCAACTTGTTGATGGAAACAACTAAAGTACTTAATGTTGAATAGGAGGTGACTGGGCAGCCGACAGCTGGGTAATATTGCATGCCCTTGATAATGCCAATGGTCCTTCAAATGTATTTAGAGACCAACTTGACGATATATAAAGCCAAAGAAATTAGAGTTGGTGTTAATAATGGGGTGTCTACAAAACCAAGACCCAAGACCCAAGACCCAAGACCTACAAAACCAAGACCCCCACCTACAAAACCAAGACCTACAAAACCAATACCTACAAAACCAAGACCTACAAAACCAAGACCCCCCCATCTACAAAACCAAGACCCGTCAACAAGCATAATCCAAACTGATTTGCAGATTTGCAGATCAGGGCCAGGTAACCAGGCCCTGCTCCTTGTCCTGGTTTCCATATTTTTCATATGTGTGATTATTTCTCGCATTTCTCTGTCACAGGGACATTATCCGATGATTGGAAACAGGTCAATAAGTTCATAGATAGACTTACTGTCCATGTCATCTACTGTCATTAGCCAGTGTCTAAGATTGTGTACCTTCTTATCATATCCAAGAGGCCCAAAGTCAAAAAATGCAAACTCCATCATTATTGAAAGCGGCCGCATACAGATGCCTTTAAATCCAATGACATTATGATGATTGAATGTATTCATGAGTCTGCATTCTTTCACGAAGTGTTTCTCGTAGCCATCCTCCAGTGCCTGCTTTATCACCACTTTTTCACCACCAAATACAGCACAACGAACCTTTCCAAAACCCCCTTCACCTATCAATTCATCGAAAAGTACCTGATCCCAAGAAAACGTCTTCAACCCAGACAAATCGTACTCCTTCTTAGTAGTACAGAGTCTTGGGATTTTAAAAGGCATCCTTTCGTTATGTTATACAAGCATTACTATCCAAAACAAGAGAAAAACAATGGTACTCACTATAGCATAGCTATGTGGAAACTGGTAACAAATGCCTCTTGACTTCTCATGATATGACTTTGATGTTATGTAAGCTTTACTATCTTGACCTAGTTTAATAGGAGTACCCTCGGGATCGAAGAGAACCAAACCTCCCCTCACCAAAGCACCGTGTAAACAAATTAAATTTACCAGCTCATCATGTATGTGGTGGATAAACATAAAAGGGTGGTTGACCTCTAGGTGTTTGAAGTCCACTGCTTGTTGACTTTACAGCTTATGATGCCGTGAATCTGTCTCAACAGGAGGTGTAACTAGTTTAATTGCTCTCCATCGACTCCAGGTAGCCATGCGAGGTTTAACCGTACATACCCTACATGCAGGATGTATTATTTGCCATCTACCTGGGTGAAAAACGTTTTGTCTGAACACTCATTCAAAATACTTTTTCCTCGTTGTTCAAAAGAGACTTGTGCCACTAATTAAAAAATAGCACATCACTGGCATTTATCACAAAATGAGCTAACAAGGGTCTTGGTTTTGTAGGTCTTGGTTTTGTAGGTGGGGGTCTTGGTTTTGTTTGGTTTTGTAGGTCTTGGTTTTGTAGGTCTTGGGTCTTGGGTCTTGGGTCTTGGCTTTGTAGACACCCGTTAATAATGTTAGAGAATGTCTCGCTTTCGCGTTGTACACTGGGGTAATGGGTACATGTTTATTCAATAAAAAGTCCTGTCACCTTTAACAGAATCTAAATTCAAGGAGCACTTTTAAGTTAGCACGTGATGAAATAACACATTTAACAGGGACCGTATTAATAATACCGTGTGTTCCCCTTTTAAAAAATCCTATCCGTCGCCTAGATTTAAATTAGGTAGAATGGGGTAATAGTAGCCCCGGTTTAATTGTAGCCCCTGCCTATGATATTGATTGATATCCCCATGCATCAAACAATGCAGGGGCTACAAATAAACCGGGGCTACAAACACCCCATTCTACCAGAACTCGAGCTAAATGAGAGAGAACAATGTTGTGTTATCAAGCATACGCAGCGCCATCTGCTATATGCACCATGAACTGTAAGCATCACTTTGCATTAATCACCCATCTCGAGTTCAGATCCAGCTAATAATATACAAAGTAGTAAACTCTAAGTGTGTGTACTACATGTATCCAAGATAAATAAATACAATAATCAGCCTCCTTAGTTAATATAAGATCGACCAAGGAATACAACATGGTGTCATCAGAAGTCATGGCAGGATTATATGAACAGTTAAAGTTACATGAACAACTTTATTTCGGATGGAAAAGTAGTGATCTTTTCAATGGCCGATATTAATGGTCAGTGATCTGGATATGATAAGTAGCAAGAACGGCTTCCAACCTACAGATCTAAGATTCTCGTAAAAGTGTGATGTGCAACGGTCGGGCAGCAGCATCTTTATAAACTCTATGATTGAAAACATGATACATGTACATTGTTTTATCGTGTCCAGAACATTACAAGTGTTCCAGAAGAGATTCCGGCTATTTCCGACTCACATTTTAGAATAACCGGTCAAACCATTTCAAACGAACCAATCAGCACGTAGCCTTGGAGGGTGGCGTATCACATATCGTAGTCATTAGTGCACAGTTAGAGAAGTCTATAGAGGATATACTTCAATAGCATTTCAAAAAGACATTTTACAGACACAAACAGGAAATCTTGATACCGAGATCCGGCCGATGTTCAGGACCATCTAATCGACCAAATTGGCAAGGTCATAGTACACACTAGCGTCAGGCGGAAACTGACTGCGAAGGTTGTCCCGCAAAGGACCAGGAGTGTAAAAAATGCGGCAAGCTTGGTCACTGGGGCAAAGTTTGCCTTCACAACCGTGATCGTGAACACAGGCCCACTAATAACGCTACAGGACGAGGCAGAGGGAGAGGCAGAGGCCATGGTCATAGGAGCCAGACTCAACATCAAAACAAAGGACGCGGAGTACACGCCGATTATCAACACGCTGGTTTTTTCCTCTGAATTCGAAGGATTATCGTTTAGCGCAGTAGCTCTAGTCTTTTGAAACAAACACTCTCACGCAAATCAGCCCGCAAAAAAAAATCAGCATACGCCGCATTAACATTCAACCACATCCCGGAAAACATGTAAAACTTCGCGGAAAAGCCATCACCGGCGCGCAAGGAAACGTGATGCCGCTGAGGACATATGTATAAAACCTATTAACACTACGCCATCGAACATAAAACTAATTGCATACAATAGTACCGAAATTCCCCAGTATGGCACTATCACAATGCCATGCCGATATCAAGGCACAGAAAAGACACAACCTTTTTAATAGCGGACACCAGTGGTCTCGTTATTTTCGAGATCGGTCTACCAACATGCGTCTCACACGGATTAGTTCAACTCAACTGTGAAGTAAAGTTAGTGCCCAGGACACAGCATATCCGAAAATTCACTCTTCGAAAGTACTCCGTGAACTATACCCCAACTGCTTCGTGGACCTGGGAAAAATCAGGTAAACACAAGATTACGTCAAAAAAGGACTGCTAGTCAGTCATTCACGCTACGTGAACCTCTTGCCGAATTAAAGCGTATGATTCAAATGGAAGTCATCAAGCCCATCAATGAAGCCACAGATTCGGGATCCAGTATCGCTTACAAGCCAGACGGATCGCTCAGGATATGTCTCGACCCCAAAAATTTAAACAAACATCTGATCGAAGCGACGCATGCATCAAACGTCGACCCTCGAAGAACTATACATATCATTTCGCCGGCGCGAAATTCTTCAGCAAACTCTACGCAAAATCAGGATATTGGTCAACTGAACTGGATGAGGAAAGCCAAGCGGCGTTAACAACGTTCAATAGCCCTTTGGGCGCCACTGTTTTCGCCGTCTGCCATTCGGTCTAAGCATCTCGCAGTACCTGTTCCAGCGTAGGATGGATGAGATCCTTGAGGGATTAGAAGGGGTAGTATCTATCGCTGATGACATTATCATATATGGGACGACTGAGGAGAAACACGAAAGTAACCTTCACAAGCTGATGCTACGTGCGCGTGAAAAAAGACTCATTTTCAATTATGTAAAATCAACCCGAAATCACGCAGTTCTTCGGAAACTTATACGGCCGAGATGGTGTACGCCCTTGAAAGGTACAAGCAATTAACGAGCTAGCGACCCCAAGCAGTGTCAAGAAACTACAGTCTTTCCTTGGTATGGTAAAATACATAGCTCCATACATACCAAAACTCAATTAGTTAATCGCACCACTCATAATACTATTGCAAAAGGACGTTGATTTCCAATGGAATCACGAACATCAATCCACATCATCAGATCTGCAAAACTGCAACCGGGGTCTCAGTTATTTTAACCCGGTATACAGACAGTCATCCAGGTCGACGCACGCCTCTACGCGCCAGGAGCAGCGCTCATACAGAACAATAAGCCAATCGCGTACGCACCAACAAGTCTCACGGAGACTGAGAAACGTTATGCCAACATAGAAAGAAAACTGTTAGCCTGCGTGGTTGGAACCGAAATATTCCACACCTACGTGTCCGGAAAATAATTCATGATTGTATCAGATCACCGCCCGCTTGAAATGATCTGCTAAAAAAAATCAGACAGCTGCACCCGCACGATAACAAAGATGCTATTGCGCCTGCAGAGACAAGATTACGACATAACATACGTACCAGGGTGCGAAATGATACTACCTGACAGCTTTTCCCGCCTTCCAAAAACGAAACCAGATCCAGATATAAATTTAAACGTGAAAGTCTGCCTGGTACAGTTTAGTGAATCTAAACTGATCACCCTCAAAAAGGAAACCGAAAAAGATGAAAAATGAGTGCCGCTTTGACCACTAACCGTCCGTGGATTCCCCGCCTGGCAAAAGGATATAGCGCCGAACCTTAAGACGCGACAGAGGATAGCCTAATCCTAAAGGGACCACAAATCGTAATCCCCGACGCACTTCGATCAGACTATCTCAAAGCAATCCATTAAAGCCACCAAGGCATCACCATAGGCCAACAACGAGCCCGAAGCGCCAAGTACTGGCCAGGAATACATCGTGACATTGAGAACATTGCAAAATACTGCATTCCGTGTTAAACACATCAGGCGGCACAATCAAAGGAACCGCTTGATCCGATTATACCAAATGTCCCGAATATACCAATGCACACGATTGGGACGGACTACGTACATTATGCTTACAAGGATTACCCAGTAATATCCGATTATTACTCCAAGTTCCCATTTGTCGAGGAAATGAAAGACACTCCAAGCAAAGCAACAATAATCGTGAATGAGAAAATGTTTGCAACGTTTGGTATCCCAAACACCATAATCTCAGACAACGGTGGACCCGTCATTGGCGGACGTTACCAAACTCGGCATAAACCACGAGACCAGCTCCCAAACAATCCAAGTCGCATGGCTTCATTGAAAACAAGATAAAGTTCGCTGAGAAAATGATTGAGAAAAATGCGAATTTGAAAACATCACTACTGGCGCACCACACAACGCTCTAAGGCCCGAAATTGCCTTCGGCAGCCGTGGTGATGTTCAAAAGGAAAATATCCAACAGTCTGCCAACTCATATCCGATCAAAAGAAACAGAGGCCGAAATCAAAAGTAGGCAGCAGTCACAAAACAAAAACCACAGCTTGGTACAATCAGGACGGTAAGGAGCGACCAGAACTGTCCCTGCAACAGCCGATTTTCTATCCCGACGAGGCCAAGCGCACTTGGTCACCAGGTTGGTCATTGTTGGTATTGGCCCAAAACCTAGGTCATAATTATGCCATTACCTGCAGCATCAATGGTAGATTACGCCGGAACGGGAGCCGTTCAAGGCCAAGCCATGTAACCTTCGATCTTCCAGCAGACAACAACAGATTCGATGCATACGAACCAAATATGCACTCCCACAACAAGACAGAGCAGAGCAGGCCTAACGTACCTGAGTTGGGTGTGGTCGTACCTCAAACACCTGCCAGCCCAGAAAAGAATGTGCCAATTCCTGCAGCAGCAGGAAACAATGCGCAAGAACCAACAAAACCCGCCGATCGCAACGTGAAAGGCGACCTCCAAATTGGATGGACGATTTCCAAATTGGATAAACGATTATGTCAGGTGACGTGCTGGTCCCCTCTCCCTGTATTTTCTTTGCTTATGTTTAATTAGTCTTAGAGGCATATAAAAATTCAGAACTGTGTTGATGAACTCATGAACTCCAAGAACATCCTGGTAAAAGCTCAACTTGCCGCCAGAACACTGTGACAAATAAATGGACAGTTTACAGTCAAATCGCTCAGGTAACGTCACTTACAGTGAAGTCAGAAATTCAAAACGACGATCATTGAGATGATAATATCATGTCACAACTAAACCTTTTTTTTAAATATGCATTGAGCATTGTAATTTTTGGTAAAAAATTTAAAAACAATGCACTGGTACAAATTTTCTTGTCTGCCGTCATTATAAAATCATTCTTAATGAAGGGGATTTGGTATCATCAATCATACGCAGCGCCATCTGCTATAAGCACCATTAAACTGTAAAGCATCACTTGTATTAATTAGCCATATTGCGACGATATTTGGAATTGGGTACCCAATCTAGTATTTTTATTCTGTGTTCTTCCATGGCTGTCAGTAAACCCAGACACCCAGGATCGTTAGCTGCTTGAGTTTCAACACCTTTCTTCTTAATTGATCTCTTCTATTATTTTATTATCTCTATCTGTTAAGATGTTTGATCCCTTTTGTAAGCTGCTGCCCTAAACCCTGTCTGGTAATCTTGTATTGATATAGCTGTGTGCTGATTGGTCGTTTCCTTAATTACCGAGTGCTAGTTGGTTCAGAGCCTGATATTTGGGCTGGGCTATTTACCCATCAGGGGTGAGGGTAATTTAGATGTTTTGAGCAAGTCCTGGCAGATCCAGAAATCAACTCGTGAAAGGTCTGTTATCCTCACTCTGTAGCTAAACAAGATACTCTCTTGAAAAGCGCCAGATTTTTTTGCCCTGTGATGTTTCGGTGTTGTTTGTAAATGAGAAGTTTTGGTGACGTGAGTGATAAATAATGTGAGTAGATATTTTAGTTGGTTTAGTCTTTGGGTTCGAGTTCAGAGTTGCGACGTTTACGGTGACTAACTATATAAGCCCCTTTACCGCTACAATATAAAGGCTCAACTCTCTCCCGAGGTCAGATTCAGCTAAAATGCACAATTGGTGATTTCAAAGTCAGTTTTGCATTTAACAATGACCTTTAGTGTTAGAGTTATTGTTAGTCTATAGTCGTTAATCTTGGAGTCTGATTAAAAAATTATTACTATGTGTTTAATAGCTTACGCTAAAACTTGGTTTTATCATATCCAAGTGAAACACTTACACTTATCCTTTCTAAAACACTGGATTTGAAATCTGGTTATGAGTTAGTTTCAACGCCTAGATTTAGTGTCATCCCACTTCAAAATAAATCGTAGTGTTAAATTAACACCCAGGAATGTGGTTTTAATCCCAGCTTGGTGTTACAGTCTCAGAGGAAGTAGTGCATTGTGTACTACCACAAACACAAATGCCTTAGGCATTATCACCAACCACAATTCAAAGTTGGTGCTAGAATCAAGCAGCAAAGATGATATTTGTTCCTTTCCAAGAAGATGGAGCTGGCGTTTTGAATGATGATGGTAATCGACAGCGGAGGAGACCTACCCATGTATGACGGGCAGCGGCGTCAACCGAAGAAATTCTGCCCGATGCAACATCGAAAAAGGCAACAACCACAACGAACCCAAAATCTCTTAGCAAAACACTAGAAAAGCACATGTTTCTTATTATCAGTGTTTTTATCTTGGTTTTAGTTTTATGTTAGTTTTACCAGAGATTACACCTGTCCTTAATTAGTTTAAAAACTATTTTGAAACGGAATTAAGACTAACACCTATTGTTACACTCACACTCAGCATGATTTCATGGTTTAATCAATGGTTTTTGAGTGTAAGATGTGGTGTTTAAACCACATCTTAAAACTGACTTAGAAATCGCCCAATGTCGTCAACTCTTAGTGTGTGTATTATTAAAGATCAATTATACAATAACCATCCTCCTCATTTCATATAAGATCGACAAAAGAATACAACAAACAACTCTACTCAAGCGAAATTGTGTTTTCTAAGAGGCAACGCAGACAACAAATGAACAAAGCGAAAAAAACAGACGACGGGGCGAGGGAAAAGAAAATAAGGACGAAAGCTATGGAAACCCCAACAAAACACTCAGGTGAGTGAAACAAGTGTTACAGCTAAGTTGTAGCAAACGTCAGAAATGAAACTCGACAACAAAGTGAATATACAGGCATGACAAGCAGCAAAACTAATTAAAGTCAAAATCTTCCTCTACTCGCTGAAGCACGAGCTGTGGATGGCCAACAATACTAAAA
The DNA here is from genome assembly GCF_910592395.1 of Lineus longissimus. NCBI lineage: Eukaryota > Metazoa > Nemertea > Pilidiophora > Heteronemertea > Lineidae > Lineus > Lineus longissimus. The sequence continues at coordinate 7,267,773 of NC_088321.1, forward strand.
AGTGAAAGGATAGTATGTAATGTTTGTGTAGGCATGTACTTTTTTTCTTATTTTGCACTACATGTATACTTGGAGTCAAAATCGTCCTTTTCGCTGATGCATTAAAGCTGGCCATTGCCACATACTAAAGTGAAAGGATAGTCCGTGTATACAACTACATGTAATTACTTTCATTTTGCAGACAGGTGATGCACTCTGGAAAGGGTTATCTCTATTGCATGAAGTGATTCATACATGTAGCAATCCTCCAATTCTTTGCATGAGAAAGTGATGTCGACGAGGAGCCTAAACCACTGGAGCCAGCAAAACGCCGAAAGACAAACAGTAGTCTTGGGCAGACTATTGATTTCATGCAGAAAACCGAGACGAATAAAGACTATAGTAAATGAATTTACTTCAGTTTTGTACAGAAAGGCCTAATGTAAATGTACATGGGGTTTTCAGTAAAAGCAATTGCTAGTCTTTATTCATATCACCCCATGACTTTGGGAGAGAGATCTGCAGTTGAATAAAAAGCAGTTTGAACTCGACGAAATGAATTCAAGTAAAAACGGGAGGAGTGGCTTTGACGAATGGAACCTAAAAGGGAGGAAAACAACTTTTGATTCTCTATGTTGAAAAAAGTTCGTAATGGACAAGTAGGCTGATTTGCCCCCCCCCCCTGCGGTCAAGTCTTTTCAAAGTAGACCAGGTCATCGCTTTAAGGGCTTGTTCAAGCAAGAAATTACACTGATCTCCCATTGATGACCAATGCACATTTTCTTGCTGGAAACTGCAACATCTGCAGACAACTCCTCGACATCGTTTGGAATCAAAAGTAGGCAGCAGTCTGTTTCGTCACCCTCTATTGAAAATCTACTGAAACGATGTTGTTTCCGGCATGGTGGCCCGGTTTTCTCACAGAGTGGATAAGTGTCTGGATGAGGATGTTGCCCAAACCTGTGGTCGATTACATCTTTGAATGTAGAATGACTGAATTCGCAATCGGTGCATACGAACGTGTTACGTGGATGGAATGACCGAAATACAAAATAAAGGAAAATATAGTTGTCAATGATTTAGTTTTGTAAATAATTCCGTATGTGGAGCGTCGGGGGAAAGATATTTAGCCAAACAGATTTGCAAATTTTGCAGGCTGTGGCGTCAAAAACACCATCGTGCAATAATTATTCTATCACTACAAGTGTAACCATAGCGGACAGTCATGACAGTGCACACAGGTTACCATCGTGGACAGTCTGCCTGTGGCTGACGATTTGAACTTTATGATATTAGTTTTTAATTCAGTTTGAAATTTCGATATTTGATTAATTGGTATCAAGTCTGTGTTTTGTAAATGAACAGTAAAGCATTTACTTCCGGGATCCTTGAGAATAAGATTTTCCGGGCAATACGCTTGGGTTAAATACATTGTAAATAGAGCCTAATTGGATCGGTCAGATCAAGGAAGTTTGTGTTGGATTGAGGAATTCAAGTTCCTGTGGTTCGTGGGTGGAGAGAAATTGTATATTGCCATAGTAATGAAAGACATATTCTATCAATTGTGTTGCTAGGCTTGGCGACACATCGTAAAGAATGCTTTGGACTTTCCTTCTGCTGCCTCTTGTGTAGGCGGATAACTTCCGTTCTAAGTAATAAGTAATTTGCTGTAATCTTTACCGATGAGCAATTGTACGATTGTAACCCCTTGGTGGTCCTGAACGGAAGAGGACCTGATCTCTCCGAATCTCGCCCACTCACGCCCACGCTTCGCATCAAATAGGAATCTCGATTTGAAGTATTCAGTGTAAAGGTAGATTCTGAAGTGTAAGGATCTCACTTCTTCATTCAAGTGTCGGACACCGGAATAGAGCTCGGAACAGCAGAAAATTTCATCCGTCTTCATGTTAACAGGATGCAACACAGCCTTTGACTAAACAAAGGTCCCAAGCATGGTTTTTGCCGTTAGAAAAAAGTCTACATCACAGGTAACTAGACATAATTCCGTAGGGCTTTTGAATGTTAGAGTAACAAGGCCCTAATAAAGCACTTTGAAAAAGTTGTGCTTGGAAAAAACACACGTCAGATAAGAACGATGAATTAAAGAGATGGATGGAACATGGTGAAATGAAATACATTCCGTTGGGACAATAGTAGGCAAGATCTTTCCAGTTGTAAAACTCGACTTGATGTTTAGATATACAATATGATAATCACAAGATTTTTGTGAGCGCAGATAGATGGTAGTGGGAGAAGAACAACTGACTCCTCAGCTTTAACAGCGTTCGAGATCGATCAAGTGTCTTTTCCCTGGAAAGAAATTCTAAACAGACGTTAACGACTCCCTTCTGTGGTATAACGTCGTTCAACTATTAGAAAAGATGACTGCCCTCGGGACGAAATCACTGCTGTACATAAGCTTCCCGAAAGAAAGTACCACCGCTCAAGAGTTAGCTATTATGGAACGATGTCATCAAAGAGGCGAATGGCTTGTACGGCACAGAATCACCATGCTGGTCAATATGCCTACAAAATACTATAGCGCTGGCAGGCCGCAATCTTTGGTTTATCGCGAAAGTTTTGTTCTTGTGCCTCAGTCTCATCTCAAACTAACTTTGGTAGAGGACTTCTGCGATAAACAAAAGTGCGAACTGTAAGTTTCGTAATTGGTATGACGCTGAGGAGGAGCCATCCCGTTCCCGTCGCCGAACGAAAGACGAAGTTATATTCATTTGTTGAACACGGTTGCTATATAAAATACACGCTTAGTGTCACCTGGATGCTGAAAACCTCTTTTACGACCCACGAGGACAATGCGTAGCACCAAGGGATATCCTTATTGCCATAAGCAACCAGACGCAGATCCACACGAGATTAAGGCCAGACAGGTAATGCCAGATTTTTAAAGTCCAAATTTAACCATAATTATTGGATGCATAATCAATATAGAAAGGAAGAAAAAAAAGAAGCATTTCACGTACTTTGCCAGCTTTCCACCACAGTACTGCTCTCATATCTATAGTTCCATATAGTAAACAATATTAGAAAGGATGTTGTTTAAGATTGTTTCAGTCAAGAAGATTTCAATTAAGATTTATAAGGCAAGTTGATATTCATTTAGTTCCAATGTTCCAGGTCGTTCTATATTTGCACGACGAAGAAAAGACTTGAGCACGAAGTGATGGAGGCAGGTCATGTCGACACGACTAGGAACAGTCAAGTAAACTGCACGAATATCTTGCATGGTCCACTTCAGACAAGAACAATGATATCCGAGGTATGATCAGGCAACATGTGAATTTTTCGCATTTATTCTCCAAGTAAATGCCTAAAACAGTTAACAGGTTTTTTCAAGTGATGTCCATGCAGTTTTTTTGTTGATCGGGGTAACATGTTTACATAGCAAAGACGGATTATTTTTTTGAAATTGCTATTTGTTTTATGTACAGAAATCACATCTTTGATTGAAAGGAATGAGGTCAAGGCCAACAGAAAAGAAGGGAAGGCTTCTCGATCTATACCTAATGCTGCAGCCAGAGAAACACAGCCTTTACTTAAAATCCGTTATCGCAGCAATAAATCTCAAATACCAGCGCACAAACGTCTCGGGATCTAATATCCATGTAATCCAAGGACAATGATATGCAATAACAGCCTTATCCTAATTCATTGCGCCTCCGCCAATCCCTGACGCAAGGCTGGATTGTAGCTGTTATATACACGTCGGACAAATACTTATGTATTGTCATATCGCTTCGTTTATTCGTTATCTTTCGTTTATTTACGTTACAGACGATTTGATGCAACTTTCACAAAACATAAAACATTTTGCGATCGTGCATAAATTCGTTGGTCCCGATTCGCACGGGTCGTGGTGACGAAAACGACCAAAGACAGGATGTGACATTCACTATCACAACAGTAGCTACGTTTTCAATACGTTGACCGGATCGATCGACCACCAAAATATCTCGAAATCGCGCAGGGAGGCTTGTGGTTTTCCCAGACTGATGCAATAAATGATTACATTAACACTACCATCCCCTGTCAACCAACGTATTTGCAAAATTGTCGCTTTTTGAAAAGTAACGAAGAATGCATTATCATTGATCATGCAGAACTTTATGGATGGTTGCCGAAATATCAAATTCCTTGAAGTGCTGTTTGCCGCAATTGTGTGAAACGTATCTTTACTGTAAACACTCTATATAACCCTTGAATTTTGGCAAATGGGCAACGGCTCTCTACGAGGTATTTGCCAGAAAATTTGGTAGGTTTCATACAAAAGATCAAGGCAGAATATCCAAATCATGTTTTATTAAAGACGTAAATGGGTACAGAATCAACATACTGGGAACATACCCTCTTGTGGTAGTTCATCAGGCTGCTTCTCATTTAAATGTCTTCTGACAACCTTTACACGAGTAAAAATGGTCCTGATGAAGGCCATGCTCATATATTGGTTACTCAGGTTACGTTAAGAGATGAGCTTGTTTCAGCAGACATTGCACACATACTCTTTGCTCCTGTTGGCATCGGGTGTCCTACAAAAGAAGAAACAGACAGTGATCAAGCAATTGATATTTAGCAAGTAGTTTTAGGCTGACTTAGAGGAGTTGCGGTCATATGAATTTAATACGTCTGAATGATGAGAATCTAATTCCTGATATGTCTTCCTTTAGAGCAGCATTTTTATATCAATATGAAATAAAATAACTCACCTGCTGTGTCGTAGTTTATGGGAATCCATGTTTGTCTTCTTGGTAAACGATCTGTCACAGACCGGATACTTGTGGCGCTGGTTATAGATGTGACCATCAACATAATCTTCATTATTTGGGTTTCTTCGCCCTGATCCTCTGTGGTATTTTGTGACATATTCTCGATCTTCGTGCCATGGTGCTGCGATGATGTGGTGATGAAGGGGTGTCTACAAAACTAAGACCTAAGACCTAAGACCTACAAAACTAAGACCCTCCACCTACAAAACTCAGTACACTCCATTTTAATCTATAATGACAGACCGACTGCATGCATACAAGTCTAGTAAAAGGATTGCCTACCCTTGGAACCATAAAATTTTGGTAGGTCTTAGTTTTGTTGGTGGAGATCCTAGTTTTGTAGGTCTTAGGTCTTAGTTTTGGAAACACCCGGTGATGAAGTCCTTGCCTACTTCCATATGATTTGCCACATAGATCGCACTACCATAGCTTAGACTGCTATTTAGGGGTTGTGACATACATGTACGTCTTTTTAGATAAAAGCTTGTAAATTGCATGCTCGAAACAATTGATATTGACCTGTCGTAACTGTCGTTTCACAAATATTCTGAGGGAGGCAGAACCTCACATATTTCTAATACGTAAAACATGTAAACCTGATTAAATTACATGTGTACCCAAGGCGTCATGCAGGCGCTACAACTAAACTTATCCCACAGCGCGGCAAGTTGAAATTTTTTGTCGGGTCCTTACAGCCCATTATTTTATGCTACAATTACACAGTTTGCAGAGTTTATTGGGTCTTTTCCGGCATTCAGTGAACGGTTCCTCAAACGGCGTCTCCTCTAATTCACTCAAGTTCCGTAATTCTTAAGATAGCAACGCATGCGCGTTCTATGACGAAATTCATTTATTTCTCTTCTTATCTTCATATTTAACCAGTCGATAGATATGATCGATAAATATGATTGCCATAGAACAATGCTATTTGGATAAGTTTTGGAAACAAGGAAACGGGGGTATGAAAATAAAAATTGAAAGATGATTTTTTTCCTACGTTTTTAAAAATCACCCGATTTCAATATTTTATGTCGATTCATATTCTTTGATATTTATTAAGCACTTTATCCCAATTGTTTATCTGAAATACACAATTTAAGCCAGTTCCATTGTATTTTCTTTATATAATTTTGTGTCTGAATATCTTTGAATTCTTCAGCCCATAACACTGAGGTGCGGAAATTTAGGAAGAAAATGCAAAAAAATAAAGAGTAATGTTAATATTTCCTGATTTTTGGAATGGAATGTGATAAACAATATTTTGAGATTGTGATGCTGCAAGAAGTTTTGAAATCGGATGATTTTTCATTTGAAAAATTTCACATTTTTGAATAATATAAGTTTTTTTCATTTCCCCTTTTTCAAAAAATAAACAGACATTGTTCCAAGACAACATATTTATCGATAAAAGTTAGAAACGTGAAATGCGTAGCTCTTACGGTTAAGGAGGCATTCTTGTGTATTTGGGGTCTTTTTTAATACTTTTAAACGCTAATATGTTTTGCATGTGGAGGAGCCAAGCCCGCTGGGGCAGATGTGGGCCTCACGATAGGTTCATTCAGTGCCCGCAGGGGGCTTAGCGTATTAACTGTTTGTCTTGCCGTTCTCGCGAGCGCATAAGACACAACTTCATATAGTCGCTTTTATATGAAAATACCTCAGTTGTGTCCCAGGCGGGGGCAGGTCGGAAGAGGTCGGGAAAAAAACAACAGAAGACCAGTCCTGGCCCCGACGTTATCATGCACACACTCACCTACAACATATGAAAGTACATGGGCTGTAATATAGACCTGAACAAATAGATATTCTCAGTGGGAATGTTCTTGGCGAAAAATGAATTTGTGCAATAGTAATTCCCATGGCATAATCTGAAGGATTGCTTGAGAGATGTAGGTCACAAACGCCCAATATTCAAAATTGCCTTTTTAAAATAGCAGTTGTCAAACTCCTAGTAAGCCCCTGCAACCATTTTAGGCAAAGGATACATGTACAACTTACAATGGAGGAGGTCGACCTGAAATACGCCCGACTGACCGCGGTTCTAAAATCTAACGGAATGCGGCAGGACAACTCTATGCTCCACTAGAAAAGCTTAACAACTCCAGAGTATTTTTGTTATGCTTGTTGCGGAACAAAGCTGGCGGACGGCGTTACACGGACTGAAAATCTGCTCCGATTTTAACTCCCATTTTCCGGATTTAGCCGATAGTAAGTTTCTCAAACTTGACGAAAATAACAGTGAACTTGTTGTCTTTCGACTACAATATGCCAGGCCAAAATTCTGCACAGCCGGATAAGAAAAAAGCCCGTGCGAATTCTGCCGGTAACGTTTTGCCATTGGGCCAAATCCGTACCAGTACCCCAGCATATACATCATGTACAAGTACAGTGCATTCGACACCGAATGCCATGCCGCGCCCAGTAGGCCCTGCCGCAATGCCCGGACAACAAGCTGCTCAACCACCCGTGACGTACATGACCACGACGGTGCCCAATCAATGGTTGGCTGATATTCAGGCAAAATTAAGCGATATACAATCGAAGTTCAGCAAACTTGATTCAATCGAACAAAAAACGCGGGACCATTCCCTTGATGTCGGACGGCTGAACAAAACCCTTGTAGAATATGAAAAAACAACGAAGTTTGTGAGTGAAAGCTTTGATAGTGTAAAGGACAGCCTGAAAGAGACCAACCATGAAATCAGACAACTGCGTAAGGACAACGAGGCACTAAAGAGCTAAATCACAGACTTGCAGTGTAGGTCTATGATGATAACCTGTTATTCAAAAACATTGAGGAAACTGGTGGCGAAAACACCGAGGAAGTGATACAGAATTTCATTCGTAAGGAAATGCGTGTAAGTGATTAGGTAAACATCGAGGTGGCGCACAGGTACGGAAGGGGTGGCGGGGCGGACCCCGGCCCATTGTGGTGAAGTTCTGCTCTCGAAAGGACAAGTCCAAAGTAAAGAGCAATACTAGAAACCTGAAGGACACGAGGTACCAAGTTCACGAACAATTCCCTAAAATCGCAAATGACAGGCGGAAAATACTTTTCCAATACATGTACTTGAAAAAGGCTAAATCGGATGGGAGGCGGGCGCCCCTTAATAGAGACGTGTTATTTGTCGACGGCAGGAATACGATGTCTCTGATTGGTTAAAGACGTCCGCCGCGAAGGTCTCCCGCGAAATTTGCATAAGTCCCCCGCAAATCGTGCAGAAGACTCCCGCGAAAATACCTCTGCCGCAAAATTCAAACCGTCCTTGGCTCCTGATTGGTTTAAATTGGGTCACGCGGCGAGATTTTTACGGCGCATTCTTTTGCGGCGTGTTTTTAGCGGGGCATTGTTGCGGCGCATCGTTCGCGGGAGGCCTTTGCGGTGCAAGTAATTAATCGGCCGATATATCCTGATTTATGTCCCCTCCCGCCTACCATAGACGTTAAGATAGCGAAGACGTATGAGCCAGCCCATGGAAAAATCGGTTGCAACATGACGATTTCGTTGAATATATCAAAAACTTTGACGTTTTAGCATTCCAGGAAACAAAGAGAGATGAGGTTGATACGGAGACATTGAGGGACATTTTTCCAGGTATTGATTTTGATTGCTTCCCTAACCACAGGAAAACACTTTCCACTTACAGGTCTGGTGGTACAGCAGTATGTATTAGAAGTGTTTGCGTCAATAAATTACACCACTTAAACATGATAATTCGAACCCCCAGTGGTTTCATGTAAAGAATGGCGTTATTCTTGAAACGGATTGTATTTTTGCCAATGTTTATATTCCCCCGGAGACCTCAAGGTATTCGAATATTGAAATATTTGATAACATTGAACAAGAGCTTTTAGCTAAGGCAACATTTCTTTCTCCTTATATCTTTTTGGGTGATTTTAATGCTTATACTTCAACTGTATCCGAGTTTGACATACTTGAAAATGATGCCAATGAAACCGACATATACGGAGAGTTACGAAACGGTATAGAAGGTATCCCACCACGGGCGTCTATGGATCAACATAATTTGAATAACTATGGTAGAAGGCTTTTGCAGTTGGGTAAAAATTCTAATCTTGTTATCTTGAACGGCCGTTACGGACACGATATACACCTTTCCAGAAATGGGGCGCTGAGTGTCCGAAATAGTGATGTCATAAGGGGAAACTAGGCCTTGTGGTGGAGGGACAAAGGAGGTAGTCATGGTTGACCAACACACTTGAATGCCTTTAATGACGGACAAGGGGGGAAAAGTTAGTTCCAATGCAAGCCACCAATTTCGGGAAGCATGTGTAGGTGTGGTCGCTTTGACCTGTAAACTTGGCTCGATGGTAGATTGTGTATTCACTTCGGTGCCCCTTATACAATCGATAGTAGACTTTTCAATCGAACCATTTGATCCACGTGACTAAAACTTCGCTCCCATCAGCAGGTCCAATTGTCGCAACGGCGAGCGATTGAGTGAAATTAAGGCCGGGCAAGTGAACAAATGCCGGGCAATGCATGTCTTCTTAGGGGAGATGAAACATTATTCGTGATTGTTACATGAACGCCATGTCTCAATTGTGTAATTACGACCTCGTGCACGGGCTAACATGCTTGAAAGATAGTTTCATCTTTCCAAAAGCATTATAGTTCGTGACATGGAGACATACGAATATATGCCGCGCAGATAACATCTTCAGTATACTGGTTCACATCACCATGCTATGTCTCGTACACGGGCCAACATGCTTCATATATTTAAATCGTTATACAAGCATTATAAGCTCGTCGGATGAAACATACGCCTGTGCCGTGACATTAGAGAATTCAACGCGTTCCGGTATGTCACGTTAACTCATTACAGAAGTTGCTAGTTTCGTCAGCCTCCATTAGATGGCGTGATATTACATGTAGTCATCACATTACGGATAAAGAATTTTAGAGAGATTTCAGGGGGTTTCATTTGCAATGACATGGGGGAGGGGGGGGGGGGGAAAGCACTCATAACCACTCAGCTGTTTCAGTTTTATGGCGTCGAGTTTTGCCATTGGGTTTGTGTTCGAATACTGCGTCCACCTGACTTCGGGAAAAGGCGCCTGGTTGTAGACTACTTTTATTGTCAGCTTTTTTTCTTGTACTTACTGGCAACCATGGTTGTGGCCTGGTCATGGATTAAACTATCGGGTAGAGTTTCTTGTCTAGCTGGTCAGTGTTGTCACAAGTTATTTGAATTGTTTTAATATGATTTTATTCTTGAAAATCGGTTATAATATTTACAGTACACTATTTTACAGAAAAACGATTATATAGCTAAGTATAAAACATTAAAGTTTGGTGAAATTCCAGCCTTTTTAAAGTGATGGAAGAGGGAGGCTGATAGATTAGATAGTCGATAGTCAGATGCTCACGCCATCTCATGGAGGCTGATAAAACTAGCAACTGCTGTAATGAGTTAACGTGACATTCCGGAACGCGTTGAATTCTCTAATGTCACGGCACATACGCCTATTCGCCACGCAGATAGCATCTTCAGTTTACTGTGTTCATATCACGATGTTATTGCTTTCATGATCAGTACATATAAATATATAATCATTCTAACAGGTATTTTAATTTCCAAAAAATTATTTTAGCCTACAACGTTCTAAGATGGACAAGATGAAAATCTCTCTGCGAATGCTAGATTGCTATATGTTGTAATAATATTCCATGCGGAACTCAGTTGATGTGCTTGAGCTTAATAAAGCTGACATCGTTTCTTGTGGGCCATTCGGCGAAATTTATCTTCCCGTTAAAGGTCAATATGTTTATAAAGTCACAAGAAGACTAAACCCAACGATACCCGTTAGACATCCGCCTACAATTATGCTATGGCTGCCTGGCGAAAAGTATAGAGTATGCCCGAAATAATTATCACTGTCTTAAATTAACGAGCAAGAGAAATTATGAGCATTATATCCGCACACTTATGATACGCAAGAAGGAATTTAAGTCCGACTCGGCATATCTGTATTTTCACTTATCTACAGACTCTACTTTACTCTCGGACGCTGATGAAGGCGCACTACGTACGTGAGCTGAAAAAAGCGCGTCGCCTGACTAGGATGATCTGGCCACGTGTCTACAGGCAATTAGACTATGAGAGAATGATATTGCAGTAACATTCTGTATCTTTGCGCCTATCAAAATCGGCGGTATGGTCGGGACGAAATTTATATAACTTTTTCTAATTTTGTTTCAGCTCTTAGATTGTAGAAAAACACGTTATACGCGCAAGTCCTGGCGCAAAAGACTTTTCCCGCTACACGTTAGTGCACGCCAACGTCACCCAGCTATTTATAAGACAACATTCTCCAAGCGTCGGCAATGGCAAATCATCGTTGCCAAGTCGCACTCGATTTACTGACTATGCGAACTGAGAGAGTGAGTAATCAAGCTGATGACGTCGCGGGAAAAATAGTTATCACTATGAGCCTTAAATCCCGACCTTGTGTCAGTAATTCATAGTTCGTCATGTGACATGTCATTAAGAAAGGAATATATTCCTCTGTAGGGTTGGTCTGCGTCTTGCGCCTATCTAAATCGGTACGATCGAGCGAAATTTATAAAGCAGAAACGCAGAATTTTCTTAGACTTCAATTGGCTGCTAATTCATTCGAAATTTGACACAGTTAAAAATGGATATTTAACCCGATTCTCTCCCGATTTCACCATCAGAGTTTCGAGCAGAGCACATATCACCATTTTTATCACGGCGAAACATGTGTATTATTGTTCATTGACTGGGTATCATATTTCCATCAACTATCATTTGACATACTCAACCAGCGTTACGCTGGCACCAAGGTAGTCTGAATCTGAGACCACCGCGATCAATCAAGTTTCGCCTACGGCCCAGCATTGAACAAATACAAGTAACTTTGTTGGTGGCTTCAACTTATTCATTAGAATCGTTTTTGCAAAGTCATCCATACATACTGGCTTTAGCATTAAAAATGTTAGTAGAAGACGGATTTGACTCTGGTAGATGTACCAAGCCATAAATTAAATTAAGCTCGCCTTTACGGTAACCCTGGCCTACGATTTATCGACAGAGTCACCGGGCGAAGAATAGCTCTTCGAACGTGTCACCCGACTAATGGCGCAAAGTTAATTGCTGTTGCACCGAATTTGACTGCGCTGGCTGTGGCTCAGCAGAAACTAGTTTAATTCTGCCAATTTCTCGACACGAACAAAGCTAAATTAACAACAATATATAATACTCGATTAAAACTCCAGCCGGGATTTAAAGATTTTTCAAAGTTATTTTTGCTACTGACATATTATCCGGGTTTTTGATTTGACGTCACAGAGCCTGGTCAAATAGTGTAAATTGACCGTATTTATTACATTTGCAATATTATTTACGATAAAGGAGGTCGAAGAATGGATTCCATAGGCAATGACCTATCATTTGACAAAAAATGTCTGTACAATTTATGCGACAAGATGACAGCGGCAAATGCATTTCAAGATGACGTAGATTACCACTTGTTATACGAAAGGATTGAGAGCCTAAGATCCTGGTCCGACTTTGTCTCCTATCTCTTTCATGAACTTAAACAGACGCAGTGCATATTTTGCAGTACTTTGGAGGGCGGTTTAATCTTGCCCGATGTTGAATCTTATAGGAGATGCGAGATCGATTTTTTTGTGAACGTGAGTAATGGTACGGAAGAGGAATGCACTGTACAGATTATAAAATGTCTAGGGATGCTCCCCTGTTTTGAAACACCACACATGTTTGGCGCTTTGGATCGCTTTCAATTTGAAAACAAATTTGTCAAACAACTGATTTGTGCCAATGTTAGCGTTGGTAATTATTATAAACATGTTCGACCAGTTCTGTCGGCCAACAACAGGATGCTAGACGGTCGAGCTTTTGTTAAAAAATGGTTAAGCGTAGTTAATGAACATATATTTCGCCTGGTGTTAACTGACGAAAAAGAGGGCTTTTGTTTCGATGCAACGACTAATTTTTGCTGGCCGGCCGTCAAAAGTGCTGATTTGTACATATGCTGCATTGACCTATACCACCGTTGTCCGTCGCTTCTGCAGAAATTTCCAAAAGCACCTATGTTACAGGCAAGCCCTAATCCTGTAATTGATACGAACCCTTTCAACTTTAATACAGGGGATGCGGCCTTTGATCTCAGTCTTGACAGCTTCTTAATGGAGCCCGCATTCAATCAACATCAAGTCGACAAATCTGATGCGCCTATTCTCAACGGCGGCAGTATTGGCGTCCTCACTGGTGGTGCCTGACACATCAGGTGTTCCGACTACATCAAACCTACCTTCATTCTGTACAAACCGACCCCCGTCAGAGCATCAATTTAACGACAAAATCGGGGAAGATTAAAACTACAAAACGCCCCCGTCAGAGCATCAATTCTGCGAAAACAATTTAAAGACAAAATCGGGCAAGATTAAAAATACAAACCGCCTCCCGTCAAAGCATCAATTGCGCGAAAACAATGACTGAGAGGCAAAATCAGGCAAGACTAAAACTAAGAGAAAAGCCGCATCCTCAACAAAAACAACACGAGACAAAAAGACCCCACGAAGGCAAACTCCTAAAGCTCCGAGCATTCCTGTCTTTGACATGCCATTAGAAAATTTTCTCGAACCTACCAATGTGTCGACGATCCGTGCAGTCACTGCTTCACCTCTATTATCAATAGGCATTTCAACAGATGACGATAGCTTTTCTGACAATGACGATGAGACTGCCAAGGAAAGGCAACCAGGTCTTAAAGTTTCTGTTGAAAGTCAATCAGAGGCTCCATCATTAAGTAGCATTATAGAAAATGTGAATGAAATTGCCGAATAACAAAATGTCCTTAAAACGAACGAAACCTTTACAAATGTTGTCGGGCTACTGGAAAAAAATATATGGAGCTAAGTTGGACAAGACTGACAAAGATTCTGCAGCTCTCCTCGATCAAGTTGCGCATAGACTCAGGAATCTTACAACGTTTTGGCAATATCATTTGTAAAACGGGTTTTTCGCGACAGGACTGCACAGCAGACAATCTTGGACAAAATTACCCCATTCATATGACGTTTTTGCGGACTTTTTAAAAAAAAACAATCAAAAATGACCGAGCTAGCAAAATATATCGAAAAGTGTAGAACTGATAATAGCGCCTTGTTTGAAGAAGAGCAAAATGTACATTCCTTGTGGATTGAACACGCTGCTACTTTGAAGTCACCGCAGGCTATACTAGTATTGTCAGATCTCGATAGGAGATTAACTGATTATGGTTTAGAGTTTGATGCGAAATTAAAGGAGTTTGAAACTCAACTTTCGACTAAGACGATTGAACGAGAACTTTTGACCATAGAAGTTCATTCAAGAGACACTTCAAATCAATTGAAAAGTTTCTGGCAGGGCGCTTTTTCCACGGCCAAACTAGCTGATATCATTTTCAGAGCTGTGACCAGCATGAGCAGCTTAATAGTCCACGATGCAAATCAGATTATTCAAGAATCCTCAAAGCAGTCAAAAACCCTCTCCGCCGCGAGTAATTTGCGATTAATTCATAAGAAAGATTTTGGGTCTGCTGAATTCAAAAGCTCGTACAAGACTTGAGACAGATCTATCACCCTTTATCCGTTTTCGTGGATCAATTTAGCTCTCGAATATCATCTTGGTCACAGCTTGAGATGCAGTTTACAACTGTGCGCAAGGTGCTCCGGGGTCGCCTATCAAAAGAGCCGAGTCTCTAAGCCAACCAATATTCCAGTGTCTGCTTTTCTGCGTTATAAGAAAATGATTTTCAATGAAATACAAAATAAATGTATGTGGAATTCAATCTCGCATCAAAAATATAAAGAAGCACTGTCTAATTTACATGCTATTTGACACATGTTTGACGTTAAAGGCGTGCGAATAATCATATGTAAGTTGGCTCAAATGGTAAATGCACATGCAACAATGTCTCTCCTGACGCCTCTGCTCATAAAACCAATATGGGCAGCGACTACGCGCCTGTTATCGAGTCCTTGCAAGTGACTATTGAAACTCATTTTCGGAAGATGCCAACATGTCCCAAAATGCGGGCAGTTGATCGGGTTATAGTGATGGGCGAAGATCTTTTCAATGAGGTGTTGGAAGATGAAAAACCAGGCAACATAAGAGTTGCACTAGGAAGTTTCATTTTCCTGGCAGAAGAAAAGATAGCAGCCTTAGTCGGACAGGTGAACAGAGCGTGAAAAATGCTGATATCGGGCCGAGGGAACACTACGGTCGCTATGATTTAATTGAAACCTATCATGCTGTGCCAACAGGTCCTTTACATGCAGAGTAAGTAACTTGTGCATGCAGAGTAGTGCTGCTGCATGCTGTTGCATTAAATCATGTTTTGGGAAAGCTCTTCGTTTGACCTGCCGTCAAACCGTATCGAATAACATCTATTATATTTACCTCGTTGGTTTCTTCTACTATGTGTCATGATGAATAATTTGTCACTTGACTTTTCACATCATAACGTTTTGTCCAGCAACAGCAGTGAGAAATCCCCGATCGGTAAATCTGAAATGCTGCCAATAGCTAGTCTGCCACTTCCAACTGCTAACAGCAGGCCCAGTAGAGTGGGGTCGACATTTGTTGGCGGGCCTCATCCTTCATTACGTCGGCATCAACTTTAACACGATTGGCACGAGAAGCGATGCCATCAACGAAGCAGATGGCGAAAAGCTTGAAAAATGCAAAAGATACAGCCGCTGGTCCCAGACTGCCAACTACAACTGTTCCTGCTAACCTTGTTGATTATTGTTGACGATGATACAACCACGACTACGGACGATGATGATGAATCTGTCTTAAGCGTTAGCCATGCATGCGACGAGCAAAGCGTAGCCTGTCGTCGACTTACGCAGAAGGCACGGTTGTCCGAACTTTGCTCTTTGGGCTATAATATTTTTAGTGCAGAAGTGTATGACTATTTGGAGGATGGTCCTTTTGGGCCTGATAGCATCTTGCTCAATGTTCGCACAGGCATTTACATAGATTGCCCGTCGGGTTACTATGCTGAAGTTGTCTCCAGTCCCTACGTAGGTTTTCGATTCGCCGTAAGATCGCTCATTTTAGTCGGGGTACAACTGAAACCAGATACAGTTGTGCTTGATAAACCAATAGCCGTTGGTTTCCCCTGCCTTGAACTCAGCAAATTACACGATCACAAATTTCATTATGATTTCATTCGACCAATGTATGGAAAGGACTGTCAACTGCTGGAGACCGACACTGATTCGCTAACATACGTCATTAAAAATCACATTGCAGATGAGGACATCTTGGCCAATCGAAAATACTTTGACCTTTCCAACTACCCAAAAGCAAGTCCCATGTATTGGATCAGAGATAAAAAGTTACGGGGTACGTTTAAAAGGGAGTATTCCGACAAGCCATTTGTTGCATTTGCTGGACTCGGAAACAAAAATGTATGATTTAAAACACTTGCCAAATCAAGATGAGACAACGGTAGATAGTAGAAATGAAACAAGAAACGCTAAAGGCATTCCGCGAAGTGTCCTAAGCAATATGCGCTTTGTCGATTACAAAGCAGCTTTTTTCGAACACCAAAACCTGAAAAAAAGATACTTTAGCATACGATCGCAAAAACTAGACCTTTATACTATATCCGAAGGAAAACGAGGTCTGTCAAATTTTGACACGAACAGATTTATCTGCGACGATGGCATTCAAACATTAGCCTACGGAAACTACAATTGCGACCAAATTTAAAGAATGCTCTTTGCGGTAGTAGGCTGACGAGCTGAAGACGCCAAACATGATGGCAGCAACAAATACGTCATTCAATGTGCTGATGGATGATATGCCCGGGCTGGGTTGATATGGACATTGAGAAAACGTGTGTCTTTTTCTGCATACCGTAACAGCAGAGTTGATGGGACGAAGACAGAGATGGCTTGAACGCGCCTGAGTTGTTATAATCGATGAACTGACGACCAGAGTTTTCACAAAGTAACAAATAGTTTGACGATGATATAAAAATATTTGCGGTGACGATTATTTCTCTGATGTTTTATTGTTTCGTAGTGACGTACGTAACAGATGAATGTATTTTGGCGGATATGAGGCAGGAGTTAGGGCCATTTTGGTTGCAGAATCAACCGATGGTTTGAGGCAGCGTTAGTGCCGTTTTGGTTTTGGATTCCGTTTTAGCTTTGGATTTAAGGGCCTTTTTGGTGGATTTTATGGTTTGGGAATCAACCATATACTACTACTAAAGGCTCTCTCATGACATGGGTCACATCATCGTTCTAATCGAGGTCAGCCAGATACTTGGCCGGTTCAATGCCAAAAAAGAGTAACATGAGTTTCTTAAATTGGATTCCTGTCTGGTTTGTATAGCAAGCCTTTCAAAGCCCGAAATGTATCTGTAAACCAGAGAGTAGGGGAGACCAGATACATCATAATGTTTCAACTCGAAACCGGTCAGTTTTCTCAACATCAACAATAGTACTGCATCGCTCCACTTGTACTCTTGTTGAAAAGTAAAAAGACCCCAAATACACAAGAATATATCCCAAACCACAAGGGCTACGCATTTCATGTTTTTACCAGTTATCGATAGATATGTTGGTCATAGAACAATGCTTTTTGGATAGGTCTTGGAAACAAGGAAACGGGGATATAAAGATAAAAATTTAAAGATTATTTTTTTCCTACTTTTTAAAAAATGACCCGATTTCAATGTTTTATGTTGATTTATATTCTTTCATATTCATTAAGCAACTTATCCCAATATTTTCTTCCTGAAATACACAATTTAAGCCAATTTCCATTGTAGTTTCTGTATATAATTTATTTTATCTCTGAAAGAACTGAATTCTTCAGCCTATAAAACTGAGGAGCGGAAATTTAGGAAGAAAATGCAAAAAAACTAAAGAAAAATTTTGATTTCTTTATTTTTGTAATTGTTTGAGTCAACAATGTTTTGTGATTGTGATGCTGCAAGAAATTTTGAAATCGGATGATTTTTTATTAGAAAAATTTCACATTTTTGAACAATATAATTGTTTTTTCATTTCCTCTTTTTCAAATATTTATCTAACAGACATTGTTCTATAACAATATACAATGTATATTTATCGATAAAAGGCGTAGCTCTTTCGGTTAAAGAGACATTCTTGTGTATTTGGTGTCTTTTTTAATACTTTTAAACGCTAATATTTTTGCATGTGGAGGGACCAATTAAGCCCGCTGGGGCAGATGTGGGCCTCACGATAGGTTCATGCAGTGCTCGCAGGGGGCTGAGCGTATTGACAGTTTGTCTTCCCGTGCCTCCCAGGCCAGTTTCCGCGAGCGCAAGACACAACTTCATATAGTCGCTTATATATGAAAAGACCTCAGTTGTGTCCCAGGCGAGTGCAGGTCGGAAGACGTCGGAAAAACAACACAGAAGACCAGTCCAGGCCCCGACGTTATCATGCACACACGCACCTCCACCATATGAAATACATGGGCTGTAATATAGGCCTGAACAAATAGATATTCTCAGTGGGAATGTTCTTGGCGATAAAATGAATTTGCGCAATAGTAATTCCCATGGCATAATCTGAAGGATAGATTGAGAGATGTATGTCGCAATATGATAAGTAGATTATACAAAATTGTGAACGCCCAATATCCAAAATCTTTTAAAGATAGCAGTTGCCAAATTCAAATAGTAAGCCCCTGCAACCACTATCGGCAAAGGATACAACTTACAATGGAGGAGGTCGACCTAAAATACGCTCAACTGACCGCGGTTCTAAAAACTAACGGAATGCGGCAGGACAACTCTATACTCCACTAGAAGAAAACAAAGAACTCCAGAGTATTTGTGTAATGCTTTAAAGGACCGAAAGTCAAATCTCCTTTTTCTGCATTGTGTGAGAACAATCAGTATGAAAAAGAGACTCACCGAGAACAGTTTGAAAATGACTTCTGCTGGGGGCCGGTTGAATGCAACTGTTCCGATACCTTCGATCACTACTATTGTACGTACGACCTAATCCTAAGGATCTCGTGAAAGTTGATCCTGTTTTCACACAATTTGGTAATCACTGTCAGATAGACTGATATATTATTGCCTCAGCATGCAATCGTTGGTAAGTTTATGAGCCAAGTCTCAGAATTGAACTGAGGACATGCGAACACCTTAATGATTTTCGTATAGATAGATATGTATTTGGCGTTCCCAACTATATTTTTGTGATACCTACTCTTTTTAATGTGCTGATTCGACAGCAGTTGCCAATATTTGACTGATAAAGAGCAAACAATAACTAAATTAGTTTCATTTGCTGGATGGAATCATTAATTGGTCATGTTGGTTGCGCTACACGGATCCTGGCTCACAAACTAGATCAATAAAATCATCTTTTTAAACAAATGTTCGAGTTGCGAAGATAGACCACTCGGAGTCCCTACTAACATGAACAGGGATGTACACACCAAAAGTGATTGATGAAATGTAAACTTTTTTCTATGCAATGTACAATTTTCTAATGTTGTGAAAGACTTTTAATTTAAATGCTGCAACGGAGTAATATGCTGCGCAGGACAGTTACAGCCAACAATGATGACTCAAAGTCATAATGTCATAGCGTGCACCAGTCTCTGAAGATCTTCTGCGCACTCAAGTTCATGATGAGACGTGGCTTTCGAGACTCCTCTGATATTTTTCTTCTTTTTTAGTGTAGTCTCCCAACAGTGGAACGATGGGACTCTCCACTCTAACTTTAAGGTTGATCAGATGATATATCCGGGGTGCATCTCTTAATAATCTGCTTAAACATAGATGATCAAAATTTTATGCACGTCCCACGACGACCACGATGCACAATCTCTGAGGACATACAACTGGTCCTCATAGTTACCTTCGCTTGTTTCACTTTTCAGAACATTCTGGTCGGGACTCTAGTCTTCGAGTATTCCAATCTGGTTGTGACTTTTGTCGACAGTGCATTCTAATGCATGCTGTGAAATAGGACCTAGAGTCTTCATTGTTGGTTGTGACTATCCTGAAGTGAAGCATACATTCCGTTCTCTTGTGAAGTGATCCCAAGTAATCTGTTCACAAGTCATGAACATAACCACGACAGTCAAACACAAGTACTAATCTAGCATTGAGGATTGCAAGAAAGCAAACATGACAACGAGACGTAAATTAGTTATTCGCTTCGGTCAATTTAATCTATTTCACTTGATGTTTCATGATTCTACAGAGTAATAAGTCGAGCATATTTTAATCCGACTGCCAGTCTCAGCGAATAAATTCGTAGATTTTTAGTGAGTGCTTTTTCTGCGGTAACCTTCTACTTCACTGCATCCGTAGATAGTTGCATGACCACCTTTTGCCCTGGAAATGGAAGAGTTAATATATATCAATGGGCAGGTCAATATCATGAGGATATGGGGTCATGATATGGTCAGTCCAAAACCGGCTTTTTGCACTGCCAAGTCCCATATCTGCCCCGACGACTAGTAAATTAATTAATCTTCCTGGTAACCAACTGACGGCTTCCACCTACTGTGCGCACGTTCTTGTGTTTGAGAGGAGGATACATTTACATTCCCGGCCTCATTACAAATGTCTCACAATGTGGTAAAAGAGTCTCTATCCGGCATGTCCGGCAAACAATGGCAAAGCCACCGCGCTGACAGCTGTATCGAAAGCTATTTTAACAGATATATCAAAGGTGTAATTAAAAAAAATATTGTGTGTGACACAATTCAATAAGATGTAATCATTATTCTTCGCGCCATTAAAAATGACCATTCAGGACCCGGATGTGCAGGATTTCGCACTCCGCATATTCTGAGTGACTTTTATGACCTCCGCTTTACAGCGGTCCCAGCTCGGAACAGCAGAATGGGAGACACGTCGCGTTGAGTACCGCGAAAATTCGACTTAGTGCCTGATTTCTTTTCAAAAGCTTGATTTCGAGTAAAATGCGGACTGAGGCTACTGTCAATGGAGACATATACTTGTAATGTGCGTGTTTGATAGCTCAATAGAGGAGATTACTTAAAATACAACGATATAATATGTCGATTTTGACCGGCACAGCACCCGTTATCAATCTAGCTCTTCTAGACAAAAAAGGTCCTTGAAACTGATGAGGTATAAAAACCAAGAGCGGCTATAAAATTGACTGGTTAAAGGCCTACCTAATGAGTCGCTTTCGCCTGGTATGGTTGTAACTTACCACGAATTTCCTTCACAGTATAATGCTCGCCATTGTTTTCCTCAGAATTCGAAAAAAAACATCGTGTTCGCTATTTTAATGTCTTAGATTACAGCGAACCTCATGATGCGCTTGATCGATCAGGTCTAGATAAATTCTCAGCGGTACAGAAAAATAATTCTACAAGGTGAAATGGTGAACTCAACCTTTTCCCATGGGTAAACTTTGGTTTGCGCAGGGTGTAAACAGCATTTTTTATGCTGTTCATCTAATTTTCAATCGGATAACCGTTGCTATGATCTGACATGTTTTATAGGTCTATCTAGTGAACAGGTCCATTGACACTTGTTGTAAGCACTGGGTAATTGCAACAACTTTTAATTCAACCACAATGAAAATCGACCGACCGTAATCAAAGAGTAATGATGAGGTCTCCATCAAGGTGATTCACGGCGATTGCTTACCAATTCGTACTGAAAGAAAAAATGCGGGGGATGTATAAACGTGTGTTGCTATATAATATGAAGGAATGCATTTATCAATGACTTTAAAGATGCACTATTTTACTTGTATTTAGAATACCATATCATGCTCTTATACCGAATTAGGTGCCAGAAGATGCTTCTTACAGATTATTGTTGATTACTGCATTTATATGAATAACCAATTCTTTTTCAATCAAATTACAATTTATATTTGCAATCTTTTACTGAATTTTCAAGTGAGCGTATCATTATCCATATTTCATCAGTTGTTCTCATCACATCGATGATGGTGATTGCTACCGCCTGCCCTGACAATCGACCGACTGTTAACAAAAGTTGATGACGACGAGGCCTCCATCTAGGTTATTCCTGGCGATTACTTACCATTTTATCCTGAAAGAAAAAATGCACGAGATGTTAGGTTTATATAATCTATATCATAATACTATAAGGCGGCTCGCTAAAGTGCCATTTGGGGGTCGTGTTTCGTCTGGAAATTTTGCACGTTTGCAGGTGATATGTTATCCTGATGCAACGTCATGTTTATTTTCGGAAATTTACTTCAGCGGAGCAGTAATGAGGGATTTTTAATCGGACACGGTCAATTCTCCTTACAACTCACGGAAGCCAAGCCATTGCTGTTTAGTTATGCAGGGGATTAATGAATCACCTGCACTCCCACCCCACAGGGTGACTAACACTACCTGTTGAACGGCTGGCTGTAGGGGGGTGATTGGAACAGCCTGTACACGTGTTGACCTGCTGAACCAAGGTTAATGTTATTTTTCAATCCACGATTGTAGGCCTAGGTCACCTGATCTTCGAGATTTCGCGGGGAAAGAAATTGTAAACAAACGTATGTGTGCAGTTCAAATGTAAACAAAAATGTATTTTTGGTATTTTCGGTTGCTGGACTTGGGTTTTCCCGCAGTAAGGAGCTGGGGTCAAATTGGTGGTCTATTGTTTATGGGTGCTGTGTTAGCCAGAGCTAACCCGTGATAATGAAGGTTACCATGGTATGTTTATGAGCTCACCACAGCTCTCAATACTTGATCTGAAGAGGCGCGCTGAACCTGAAATGGCCTTATCAAGGAGCTGCTCACGGTGCTGGACGTCTAAGCTTGCCTGTCGAGTAAGTGCCTTGCCCGAGACCTGGCTACATGTTGGAGGAGCACGCATTTTAAAGTTATAGTAGTGATAGTGCAATTGGTTCGAGCCATTTGGAGGCCGACATGTGAAGGCCTATCTGCATGGGTACTCCTTCTCCGTATAAAAAGGCGCATATTGCTGACGAAGGAACGAGGCATTGCCTCATCATCTCTATCGGACCAACTGATATACTTTTATATGCACGCATACAGCACGCCACAGCTAGGTCCGAGTCTGTGGACAAATGGTTGGTTTAATTTGTCTCTTCGATATGGCTCCTTTGATATTGCATTAGATGTTTATTGCAATTCAATCTATTCAAGGTATAGCCCATTTGAACCTGCCTGCGCCACGGGTACAATGCTTAATAATATAATACGAGTCTTATATAGCGCAGTATCCAACCATAACTGGCCGGTTTAGAAATATCGAAATGGAAGGAAAACACTACATTAAACCCTTGTATATCAATTTACTTATTATAAGACGAGTGTTCAAAAAATACAAGACCTAAATAAATAATAAGAACCAACTCGGTAAATAAACTGAAACCAGGTAATACAAAGACCCAACCTGTGCTGGTAAGAAAACTAATCTGATCTGTCATGTATGGCTGGCGCGAGTGGCCAAATTCAGAATTATGCCACGGCATAAATAGAAATTGTGGTGCCCAATAAATCAACCAATCAAAACATCGGATCTCGTGAATTATGCCGCGGCAGAATTCAGAAATATGCCACGGCATAAATAGGAATTGTGGCGTGGCATAATAAGACCAATCAGAAGGTGGCAATCGTTTTATTTATGGTGCGGCATAAATCGTACTTCCGGCCACAATTCCTATTCATGCAGGGGCATAATTCACGAGATCCGATGTTTTGATTGGTTGATTAATGGTGCACCACAATTCCGATTTACTTCCGTCCTCCACAAATGACACTTCCGTCCAGAATTCCTATTCATGCCGCGGCATAATTCAGGAGATCCGAGGTTTTGATTGGTCGATTTATGGTGCACCACAATTCCGATTTATGCCGTGGCCAGCCATAGTCGTGCGAGGGGCAATTTAGAAGGTAGGTTCCGAATGTATTTTTGCTATTTTAATCACAGTTCGAGTTAACAATTTAGCCAACTCGGCTGCTACCATTTCCAATTCACCTTCCACACTGCAATTATATCAGTTCCCATCATTAAATAGTACATACATCGAAATATTCAAAATCTGACTGAACTATCACGCTATTCCGTTTTTGATCTCGACTGGACCCGAGTGAACCCCTCCCCCACCCCACACCACCCCTGCAATAACAAGCCGCCAAATCCTTTAATGCGTACGGTAATATCTCGCCAGACACGGTTGCAGATTTAGGCAAACTTGGTGATTGCCTTATAATATTGCTTATGCCTTGCAGTGAGTCACCCTGTTCATCCGCATGGTAACCGACTTTCACGAATAAGTCTTCTGCTATTGACACCCCGGATTATTTTAGGGGATTCTTAGACTTGTAATTTGTTGTTAAGTATCCACAACGTCCAAACATTTCGAAACAATTACCGAA
Organism: Lineus longissimus; assembly: GCF_910592395.1. Taxonomy (NCBI): domain Eukaryota; kingdom Metazoa; phylum Nemertea; class Pilidiophora; order Heteronemertea; family Lineidae; genus Lineus; species Lineus longissimus. The sequence goes on from NC_088321.1 coordinate 7,291,957, forward strand.
AAACAATATGAAGGTGTGTCGCCGCAGGCACTGTGGGCCAGTACATGATGCAGACTATTGCTTTAACTCTTCCCCTCCAATATAATGTACATCACATTGGCCGAGGCGGAACCTTTCCACTCAGATTCATCTTTATGTAAATGTTGTAATGCATAATGTACGAAGAAGTTGGTTAATGCCCTTGGTGGACTTTGATAGACATTTTGTTTTGGCGCCAACAATGCCTCGATCGTTGCTCAATAACAGAAACCGACTCCAGAGACGTGTACACGAAGCCATCTGTCAAGTTGTAGCATAATGGCATCCATCACTCTTTGTCGTGATTGCCTTTCAAAGTGACTCAGGATCAGTTTTGCCCATATGACATTTACTAGTGGTTGCTCCTCATAGTTCAGTGTTTCCATACAATACATGACTTTTCAATAGAGGGAATATAGAAAAACGTGTCGATCTATCATCAGCGCTCCCTAACAATTAGGGGAAAGTCCAAGAAACGAAAATACTCAAAAACTTTCACCGATGCCTTCTGGTACTGATTTATACTTAGGGTGGCAGGAAGTTGATAGGCACATGGGGAGGGTTCTTCCACAAGGAATTTGAGACGAAGTATCCAAGTGTTTCCTTTAACATGTATCAAGAGTAAAAACATGGACCAGCCGATTATGACTATAGGTTCTGACCACTGTACCAGTAATTTCTCTCGGCATTGCATTGGTACAAAAATATCCAGATATGTGCTGAGCACTTCAAAAAGGCATGTCCAATTTACAATGAAATGATACTTGCCGGCAAAAAAGGCACTTCCTCCGCATCGTCCATGCGGCGACACGTTGTTTAGCTTATCTTTCATACTTTGGAGTAAATATTCCTGATGTCAACCATGACTTGCCTTCACACGACAAATCAGCAAATGGTCAAAGCTCATTAAAGGGTCTTAGTTTTCTTCACCAGGGTCTCATGTTTTTACCTTGTGAGGACTCAGCCGTTTTTTACCTGGTGAGGTCGTACTGTTTCTACCATGCAGGGTCATAAATGATGTACCTGGTTTGGTTTTACTTTCTCCTGGGTCAGAAGATGTATTTTTACAGTGTTCTCCACAGGATCTGATTTAAAAGGGGCGGATTTAAGCCCGCATTTCTGACCATGGACGCACCGATGCTCTGAGATGCGATTTCAGCTATTTAGGCATAAAATTCATTGAAATCGAGCCCATTTATTACGCAGACAAATTTCCAAAGTTTCGTCGGGACGGAACTTGAGCATAATGATTCTTAGCTACGTGAAGTGGTACCGTAAGCGCCTGTTAATGTCAGAGATGTCAAATCTCCGGAAAGTTCGGTCCTGAGATTCGTGCAGATATGCAATAAGAATCATAGGGGGTTGCGTTAGGTTTTCGGTCCTTCTTTGGAGCTTCCTGCCCGCATCCCGCCCTTCGTTCTAAGCCCGATCGCCTGCCAGAAACCATCCCGCCAACGAAACCGCTACACGACCCGGTCGCATGTCGCACTAGAAAATCAATACTGGTAATTTATGCGTAGCTCTGGCAATACATTCCCGCGCTTCGGTTTGATTGGAGGCCATTGCGCTGTTGCATTAATTACACTGCGTGGTCCTGCATACGGAATGCGGTGATCGGTAACCAAGCTACGGGATTGATCGTCAGTTCGCTGCTGTTCCGTTTATTGTTGTTGCCGGCCCATGATACGCAAAAGAACGTTGTCGGGACAATTTTAAAGGGGCGGAAGGAAAATTCAAGAGGGGCGGGATGGTTTAAGAGGGGCGGGCCGCCCTTTTTTTAATGGTGTGGAGAACTGATGGGTAAGTCAACTTATACCAATATTTCAAAGATGTTGCGAACATATGGAGCTAATCATCCGAGGTCTTGGTTAGAGGTGGGGACAGCCACATCGCAAGTTTAAATGCCCGCAACTGCTTGTCACGATCCAAATAAATAAATCGCTGCTGAATTTAATCCAAAATATAAGACAAATCAACCACTTCTCTCGATCCCGCGCGCGCGCTCATTCACCATTAGCAGATCGCCTGGTGAAAGACTTTGCCTACTTCACAAAACCAGAGTCTTTATATAAAAGGACATCATGACTTGATTTCATTGTTTGTTATGACCATGCGTATCCTTCATCCTAAGATCAGGCTTTTTTACTCCTATGTCGTATACAAAACCCTGAGAAAAAGCAGTACAATCCTCTGGGAAGGGTGGCTGTTCCGATTACTTTACACACCTTGTGTAGTTTATGTTCAGATTTGCGATATATTACAATTAGACAGGTCTTTATAAAATCTAAGAAGTTCCTGATGTTTTGATCCTTTAAGCCACATCGATTTCATGGTACTAAACATTCTAGATTTGTTGTAGTGTTTTTATGTCTTTAGTACGAAATAAAATAAACTTGCAGCGAGAACGTGCGATTCGGCAATTCAAGCTTAAAAGCGGATTTCGCATGACTAGCGATTCAGCCTGCTATTTACTATTTCCCGGGAGATAAAAATGTGCCTTCTTATTTCCTGTTCAAAGGTCTGGCCCAGATCAGTTACTCTAAGGACTATTAAATGATGATCATGTTGACAATAGGGCTCATAATTGGCTAACACTCAGAAAGTCACGTTTGACTTGATAATGCATCAAGAAATGCATTGTGTTGCTCGTGCGAATTCGCTTTAATACAGAGCTACGCTTGGATTGGATACTTTTTTTCTACCGCTTCAATCTGTCTAAAGGGTGTGGATTTCACCAGGCGTTTGAAATATAGAGTATATTGAAAACAACTGGTGCCAGGATTCGTATCATCCAGTGTGGCACTATCAATCGTCCTGACTGCATCTGGAGTTGATCGTATTACATGTACTTCCACAGGCCAGACAGTTTATTTGATGGGGAGCATCCTAAAATTCCAAGATGTCTATGCAAAGATAGTCCAAGAGAGACAGTCAAAGAGAGGATAATCATACCAAAGACAGACCACAGGGGACTGAATGTTTAGGCCTACAGTAATTCTCCATGTCTTTATATCCCCCCCCCCCCATAGATACTGTTGGCCCGATGTCAGCTTGCCCATGGGGAGACGGTCCCATGCCCTGCTATTTGGTGATGGATAGAATGGTTCAGTGCTATAAAGAATCCAGACTTTCAATACCCTAGAGATTGAAAGAGCATGATATACTGTAATCGGACTTAAAGCTGAACTACATGCACAAAACCAGAGCACCCAATGCGGCAATAGTAAGAAATTCAAACGACCGAAAGGCCCTTCTGAATACGGCCTGAAACATGATAGACCTCCAATGCTTCGATGCGCTTGATTTCACAAACCAGCAAGCCGTGGGACGATGCGGACCTTCGCAGAAAATTCTGGAAGGAAAAAATAAAAAGGTCCTCTCATCGAGACTCGAACTCGAGACCTCTGGTTTTATTTTATCCTCAAGGCCACTGGGCTATTTGAAATGCCTGGCGTTTTATACGGCTTTATAGAATGTGCAAACATTTGTGTGTAATCTTTGTTCAACATCTTTGAGCGGTTTCCACTGGGCAACTGCAGGAAGAAAGTAATTTTTTCTTTGCTGTGCGTGATAATGTATGCGGAGTCTACGTTTTCTCTTAGCAATGTTCACCTTTGTCTTGGTATCTTCTTCTATGTACTTGAGAACATTTCTGGTTCATCTCTCAAAAATAAAGCATAATCGCCATTCATATAAGATATATTTGCTGGCAGCAGTTCACAAGAAAGCCTCCCTAACTCAGACGGTTAGAGCGTTCGTATTCTGAGCCCGAGTTCCCGGGTCCCGGGTTTTTTTCTGTTCCATAATTCTCCGAGACTGTCCGCATCGTCCTGTTGCTTGCTGGTTTGTGAAATCAAGCGCATCGAAGCATTGGAGGTCTATCATGTTTCAGGCCGTATTCAGAAGGACCTTTCGATCGTTTAAATTTCTTACTATTGCCGCATGGGACGCTCTGGTTTTGTGCATGCAGTTCAGCTTTAAGACATCACTTCTGTAGAATAGCCCACTTCATTACTATGACGGTGACATGGCTGCACATCAATAATCTGTAATACATGTACTATCTGCTTTCTGATTGGTTTACCAACGCAAATAGGCCCAGTGGTTATTGGCTTTGAACTTTATAGAACTGACATCAGTAATGTGACATTGGAAGTAGGCCTATTGTGAAATTATTGAGAAGAGAAAACCAGCTCTGACCATTTCTGAATTTCAAGGTCGCGCACAAAAACTTGTACAGGTTGTCCCAATAAAAAAAAACTTCGAAGACCAATTTTGATTTATTTTTCACTGAATTGGGTTTTGCTAATTACACATCACTTTCTTGGATGTCAAAAATGGTGGGTCCACGAGTCTGTAGGGTTGTTCTATAGGAATCCAACACAGATCGGGGAAGATTAAAGTTAGCTGTTAGCCACAGTTTTGAAGGTTCATAACATTCTGATCATGCTAAACTTCCACTTCGTCCGCGTGAAGATATCGGAATTCTCTGCCATCCTCTTCAGTATTATATCTCCATCGACGACTGGAAGTGGCCCAGCATCAACATGACCAGGACGAAATGCCGCTTCAAATCCAATGATGATGACCTGTGGACTACGCCAGCCTCACATGCAACATTTACAACGCGTATCACATCTGAAAGTCCAATCATTCAGCATCCGCCCTGCTCATCAGTATTTGCTGTTTTACATGCCTTTCATGCCTTCCATGCCTTCCGCGCGTTAGACTTAAACGACTTCATCACCGTAAGGTCTAACGGCTGCCGCAGGTATGTGCAGCCCACTGGAACCAACTGCAGAATTCCCCACATCTCAGTAATCCGCATCCAAAATGTTCTGTCCTGTTCGTGGGGTCGAAAATGGTCAACTATCAAGAAGTAATTCCTCTCCTTCCACGAATGGTTGCAGAACCTCAGGAACCCAGTGGTCAAGTATAGGGTTTCCTTCCTCATCCACCCTGTTTGTTAAGACGTGTACTTCACATTCTCCGGCAACTTCTCATTTTCCAAGGCGTCTATTTGGCGTATAATCATATAAGATTCCGCAAATTCTTTCAATGAGGTGACAACGCCATTTACCAAAGCTTCTTCGAAGTCGCGTAAGTACTTGATTTTCTCCGACACGAGCCTTTTCTGGCATTTGGGATTCATCTTGCAGAATAGAAGGTGTGAGAAAACGAAGCCTGCTAAACCAAGCATTTCATAGGCCTAAACTTTCAACACCCAACAAATCCTTAGATGAAAAACAGCTTTCATAAAGCACTAAATACAATAAATTTTTCTTTTGTGACACCCGTTATATAAAACTGGTCAATTCTGGTATGACACAAACTCCTTTTATGAAAAGTAATAACAATTAGGCCTACATGATCATGTCCATCCAAGGCCCAGTCAAGTCAATAAACTAAACCTAAATCTGTTTATGCTTGTGTAACGGAGTTAACAGAAGAGGCCCTTTTCAAATTCACATGTTTCGTCAGTTCGTTCGGGAAACGGTAGATGGCAGCAGGAGCCGGGCGCGCCGCCGGGTTCGCGCATGCGCAGGGGAATCGCGCGCGGGATTCGATCGCGTTCGTATGCTAATAAATTCCCGTTCTTCGGAACTTTGGTGTTTTGCTCCGTACTTAAATGCGAACTCCCGTTGTGTCTTTCAGGTATGTACCTTGGTATTACCTGTATTCTATGCCTAAAGACCCCTAGAATATGTGTATCACGACGAGCCAAGTGTTTCAAGTGTTTTAAGAGAGTTTTCGATGATTTTGTTGGGCGTCGAGTGCGCAGCGCGCGCAGAATTCAGAGTACCGTCAGAGCGCAAAGGTCGAGCCAGGTTTTTGGCTTCATAAGAATGTTTTGGCTCTTTAACGATATAGTAATGGGTGTTGTAGTTGGTAACAATAGCCCGTAGGTTTAGTAAAGTGTATTTAGAGTGCAGAATGTCTTGTTGTTGAGCCGTATAAGCCGCACTTACACCACCTGAAAATGGACCACCAATCTTGGTTCGGGAACCAATGCCGCACCATCGAAAATCCACCAAGCGCTTACACCAGCGCTGCAGCTAGTTATAAAATCCGGCTACAGATGGCGCGCAAACAATAAGCAGAAAGCGCCATTTCGAAAACGCCACCTGGAGCCGAACCATCTAACTAGCTAATTGCCGATCCATTTGCGCTTACACCACGACAAAGCCGAGCTTTCAACAAGCCGGGCGAATTTGGACCATCAAGCTTGGTGGGACAAATTCGCTCGGCAATTTGTATCGGCAATGGATTGCCGAACCAATTTGTCGCGGCAATGTGGTGGTGTAAGTGCAATTGGTCCACCAATATTTCGTGGTGTAAGCGCAGCTATAGTCGGGTTGAATGCGGGCCGATGGGGCCAAAACTGGTCACGTCGTAGTTAGTCAGTTTGGTCAATAGAGGGCGCGCAGCAGGGCGCGCAGCAGGTATTAATCCGTTGTCGTTGAGATTGGGTCACGTGTTACTGACGCTTTTATTCAGGCTTACTGAAGTCATGTTTAGGGTTATGTTCAACGTCTAGAGCTGAGTTTATCATTAGTTTTAGGGGGGATTACTATTATAAGCAACTGCTGTGGGTTTTATGGACCAAGACCCCGTGCAGTTGAGTAAATCCTTCCCCGGTTGTTTGTGTGGTTTTTAGCTGTTTCATTAGGGAGGCAGTAGTTAAATACTGATGTATTTCAGGAATGTATAAAGACCATGTTTGGTCTAAGATGTTGTGGCAACCGGGGTTGCCATGGTTACCAATTTATATCAAATTGTAATTTGATATTTATCTTTGTTCGTCTGCTAATAAATTCCCGTTCTTCGGAACTTTGGCGTTTTGCGCCGTACTTAAATGCGAACTCCGGTTGTGTCTTTCAGGCAGTACCGCCTCACATCCCATTAACCCCGGTAACACTGGGTCTTGAACAATGATTGGAGAAACCATGCATATACAATAGACTAACCAACCCACCTTGCCAAAGTGGGTTGGACATCCTGATACCCAGAAGTGATTCTTAAGTCAGATTTTACAGTAATTGCTTTTTACTTACGACACCTCGATCAGGACGGTTTGCTCCGTCATCCACTTGTGTCGGCCATTTGGTAAAATAGACCTAGTAAAAGTTATTAATGTGAGGAAGTGAGCGAAAACGTACGCAAATCTTAAGACACTGGTTTGACAATATTTTCACGGCCCAAAAAATATGGCACTTCACGTACCATACTATATCTGTAAAGGCTCAACAAATTCGTTGAGTACCATCACTTAAGATGGTGTCTTAAAAGACTGCTATCGTAATAAAGGCAAGGGTTGCTATACATGGCAACTGTCGATATCTAAGGTGCTCACTATTCTGTTCCAATCATGCCCATAGAAGAGGAAGACAGAAAGTACTTAGATTCGAAAGAAAAGGCATTCTTTATTGATATACGGCTTTTTCGAATGGTTTACAGTGGAGGTCGTTGCTACTATCTATCGTCAAAGTAGTTACTAGTAAGTCATATGAACGGGCGCGTTACATACTGGCACTTTACTATTATTTCACACGATCATTCTAAATACATTTTTTAGTGATGACCTCGATATTTCTCGCCTCAAACAATTATCATTATCGGTGGCGGGTGATAATGGAACTGTAAAAGCGATGGAGCTACGAGAGCAGAGGAAATTAGCTGGCGAACGTATGGTCCAAGAATATAGGAAAGTTTAGGCAGGGCTAGAAAGCAGTCATTGCAGATACACAGGAGTACATGTGTACCTGACCAAAAAATGGTCCGAAGCACCACTGTGAAGGTTGCAGAAAAGGTTGCTCTGAACGATTTGAAATTAAGCGGCATTTTGAAATAAAGCACACACAATCCAAAAAAACGTACTGCGCGAGTCTAAGCGTAACACAATTCGCAAGCAAGTCAAAGTACACCTTGCTGCGTACAGTGACAGTGACAGTAAGAGGCCAATACCCCAGGGAAGTACTGTTTTGTAGATTTCATTTCCCCTTTTTAGCATAACAAGTCGATGCTACAGCGAGCTTGGGAAGACACGCCCTACAAGAATAACTGACTAGATGTGTGCGTGATATATGTGTGGGAAAGTCCAAATAAACTGCTTTCATCAATAGTTGTACGACTCACTTTCAGAGTGCAGCACTGTGTACTGCTGCTTGCAAGAACGTTAACTCTCAATCGCATTAAAATCCATTAGTCCTTATGCCCTCTGGTATTCAAGATATTCAATGCGCTAATACCAGACCTGCTTAAACCGATCCCGGTTTGACGTTACCCTGCTATCCGTTCCTGTCTTTGAAAAATCATGTACGAAGGCTATTAGATAAAGACATAAAGACGGTAAAGGGTAAGGAGGACGTCGAACTAAAATCATGAAGGAAGGCACAAAGAAAGGTAAAGGTACAGGGTAATTAAGGAGAACGAAGAACTACCGGGTACTTCTGTAAAATGGGTCCGGTAATAATATGTTAACTTATATAGTCCGTGTTTTAAATTCATAACAACCATTTTCATTATGAATGAATAAATGAGACAGAAAACTTGTGAGTGAATATATGAATTTATTCATTTAGTAACGAAACGATACTGCTTGTTTAATGTGTACATATGATAAACTACAACACATGTGGAGTTTATGACTGACATATGCACCCCATATACTAGTAATTGACAGGGCATCTTGACCATCACTGTATTGACATTATACAGCTTTACAGACAACGCACGTCTTCACGAAAAGTAAAGCGTGCACTTTTGTATGCAATCTTTTTGGGTATAGTAGTGCTAATTGTCCGTCGTTTGGTTTGGTTCGGAAATTTCCGATGATTGCCGAAGTCACCTTGTGAGGGTTTAGTCATTGACCAATGAGAGGGTTTCTTTTCATTTACATCAAGCACGTGGCCTAGAAAGTACGTGTTCGGCAATCAAGTTGTAATTGAATCAAGTTTTATGAAGCGAGAAGACACAGCAGGTTGCCCCCTCCAACGACCCCAAAAACCGGTGTCTAAATTGAGATCCCGGATAATAAGACAGTTGAAGTTACTTGCCCCTAATGCAGTAATAAAAAGGGAAGTGACTACTTGGCAAGCCCGGCTTAATACCAAACAGCGACTTTTTCTTGTCCTGAATGGAGAGCCGAACTCATTAATATTAAAGTAAAGTCTCCAGCTTGCCAAACAGGGTAGATTTTTTACCTGTTTGGCAAGCCCGGCTGGCCGAACAGGGTGGCTTTTTAGTGCTGTTTGGCAAGCGGCTCTCCAAACAGGACAAAAAAAGATGCCTGTTCGGCGAGCGGCTTGCCAAATAGACCCGGCCAACAAAAAGATAATACGTCCTTTAAACCTCCAGCAGTTACTGAGCTAAGAAAACCCCATTACGGCGGCAGTAGTGCCTCTTTGGATAGGCTGAGTACCGGAAGTGCTCAGTCTAACCAATCCGACGGTAATTTCCAGCAACCGAGCTACCAGCAGCGTCGAGATAGGAGAGCTGAGGCCCGGAGAAGAAAGGTAATCGAGGGAAAGGCAAATCACACCTCATCTGGCGGTAGTTCGTTCAAGGGCACCCCAGAACCCAATAGACATCTGTTCATCTCTCGCGTTCATCCTGCCACGCATACCGACCATGTGAGAACATTACTAGAAGAAAACAAGTTCGAGGTGAGAGAACTTCACCAGGTGTCGAAGGCTGAGGCCAAGTTCAAGTCCTTTAAATTAACCATTCCCATGTCACAATTCAAAGACTTGTTCACTGATGAACTGTGGCCCGAAGGGGTACGAGTGAGAAAATATGTCGTGCCACGCGACGCCACGCGTGACTCTTTCCCAAAGTCAGACTCAGTTCATGACAAGTAGGTTTTCGAATATAAACCTCATCTTTACTGCTTGCGCACTGATGTCCTCGCTTCCTTCAACAGTAACGGATCCGGAATGGACCGCATTGATTACATGAAAGAACTCTTATCTAATGCCGTGGTCACACTGGGGTTTTAACACGAATTGAATTCGAATTAAAACGTTGATACGTATTGGGGCGATCTTTTGTTGATTCAGGAACACTTGCTTTTCAATGATCAAATTCCGCAGTACAGCAACATGTTTGGAGCGGACTACAGGGTTATTGGACAATCGGGTATGGACGATAACGTACCATTACGAGGCAGGCCGTATGGTGGCACTGCAATCGCCTGGAAGGCGAACTCAAGAGCCAAGATAGAGCCGATAGCTTGGAATTCCAAGCGGTTATGTGTGGCCAGGGTCCAGTATGAGGAATTAGGCACTGACATCTTGCCACATGCCTACAATACATGCCTACAGATCAAGGGGGGCAGGAGAATGTTAGAGAATTCTCCGCCGTCCTTCAAGAATTATCGGTCATTATCGAATCGAACCCGTCGAGGTATGTGGCTATATGAGGGGACCTCAACACAGATACTTCTAGAGTAAATTCAGCTCATACTCGCATTCTGGGCCAATTTCTTTAAACAGAGAACCTCAAACTTGCAATGACGCATAGGAAAAATACTGTTGATTATACATATGAAAGCAAGATCAATGGGGAACGCTCACTCATCGATCACTTCATTGTGTCTGATAATCTATTCGAACTAATAGGTTCTTATAACGTGGAACACAAAGGTAACAATCTATCTGATCATTCAGGTCTTTTCATGACGGCAAACCTCCCTGCCCCTCTACTGATGGAAGAGGAGAGAGCAAAAAGAGTGAAACTTAACTGGGATAAAAGTGGAGTTGATGATCTGTCTAACTACCGTGAAAACCTAACCACGAGACTCAAAAACTTAACCGCTCCATTTGACGCGTTGGCTTGTCAAAACCTATTTGTGTCTGGAGCACAGGCTCGAAATTGAAACGTTTCACAATGATATCATAAACGCGTGTATCTCAGCTAGCGAGGAGACAATACCTATAAGTAACAACGTTAGGCCAAGGGGAAGAGCTGGGTGGAATAACGAAACGAATGTAGTGAAGGAACGAGCAATCATGTGGCACAACATTTGGAAAGACAATGGGAGGCCGAGAGTTGATAGCCGATATTAGACGACGAACTAGGGCGCAATATCATTATGAGATAAGAAAGATCAAAAACGATCAAAAGAGAATCTCGGCCAATAAGTTGGCCAGCAAGGAGTCAGTTTGGAAGGAAGTACCTAATGTCATGGATAATATAGTGGGTAGCACTGACATCGGCAATGTATTCGCTGAAAAATTTCGGACCCTGTACAACAGTGTCTCTCATGACAAAAAAGAAATGGATGTCTTGATGAAAGACATCGACAACGAAGTCAGGAACAAATCGTCGATGTTTTGTCGAAGTGGCGAATCGGCATTTTTGTCACTTTTGAGAAAATGTCGTTTGAAATGTTCGCCTGCCAAGTTCCGTATTTACTTCCTGTTATAAAAGATACAGGAATCTTTTCGCATGTCTTTAATTGAGGTTTTTAGTAAATCCTTTTCACTAGTGTTGTTACTCACACTGTGACCGGAAGCTGTGCAAAACCAACCGGAAGTTGGTATACGTCGATTCGTCATTTTGAGAGAAAAATCCATGAGAGATTGGGTCTGATTCGCCACCGATTCGTCACTTTGAGAGAAAGGAATGTTGGGGCTAGACCGGATTCGCCATCGATTCGTCGCTTAGAGAAAACGCTTCATAACGTTATTGGGCTATTCGCCAGACCATACATTAGCGAGGTAATGTATTCTGTTGGCCTATACCGTGTTTTGGGAACCTGGACCATCTACCATCATGCACTGAGGTAATGGAGTACCATTCGATAAAGATTCCTTGCATTTAGACCGAATTCAGAATTTATATATTCTTCACTTTGTATTTACCTTAATTAACCACAAAACTTCGTTATGTAACAAAGAGGACAGCGCGTCTGATGTCTCATGAATAAATGATGGAAATTACCAAACACACAGAGTCATTTGCACTCATTTTGCCTAGAGTGACCACAGTTGAACGCAGGACGTAGTAAATACGATTAATAACCAGGTAAACAAAATTAAAACGAGTACTGTGACCTTGGATGAGACTATTCGCCACTTCGAAAGAAAAAAAACACCGTCCAAGTATCAATATCACTTCTGTCGAAGTGACGAATCGACGATTCGCCACTACGCCACTACGATTCGCCACTACGTTCGCCACAACAATTGTTTCGAAAATTACAGAGCAAAGGTCTGTGTCCGGTGATTGCCAGATTTCTAGTGTACTTATACACCAATCAAAAAATGTCGGTCAGATGGGCAAACTACGATTCTCCTAGTTTTAAAACCTCAAATGGGGTCAAACCAGGAGGGGTCCTCTCACCAATCCTTTTCAACCTATATCTTGATGAATTGATCACTAATATGTCCAATTCTGGAGTTGGGTGTCGGATCGGACACATCTATGCCGGTATACTTGCCTACGCTGACGACGTTGTCATACTTGCTCCTACTATCTATTCATTGAACAAGATGCTAAAAATTGCGAAGAGCTACTCGGTAGACAACTACATATCTTTTAACGCAAGAAAAAGTAAATTCATGATCTTCCCTCTCAATAGAAATATGCCTATGTTTGAGTTCATTACATTTGATGGCAACCAACTTTTTCGAGTTGAATCAGAATTACACCTAGGTATCTTACTTGGACCAAAGGTTGAGAGAAGTCGTATTGATATAGGGGCAAACGAGCTGTACAAAAAGACTAATATGATCATGGCATATTTTAGACATGCCGATTCATTTGTACGGTACTCACTATTCAAGAGTTTTGCGATGAGTTTGTACGGTTCAATTATCAGTAGAAATCTAACATATCTAGCTGGTAAATACGGGTTTAATAGACATAACGTAAGGAATTTCAACGTGGCAAACTGGACTGCGGGAATTCAAGTTGTAGAAGAAACTATGAGAACTGCACAGCAGATACGGGAACTGATTGAAATGAGGGACTTTGCCTTCGACAATATACTAAATAAGGAAGAGATAGGAGTAATCATAGAAATGTTGTGCACTACCTAAGTTGCTGTATACTTATTCCTGGTATAATCATGTTATTTCGTGGCACAGTGTGTGCTGTATAATATTGCACCTCCTGTTAAAAAGATATTTTGAAATTTATCTCTGCACTCTATTAACTCTGTACTGTGGTTGTACGACAATAAACATATATATAGGACAGTACATAACAATGACACGTGTTTCTTCACTGGTACGGGCGGAGGTAACAGAGGCAATACCACTGGAAGTTCAGTATTTCAGATGAAATTTTTGCACGCGAATCGTATACGCCGATGCACAGCACAGATCGATTTTCTTATTCCAAAACAATGCAGCGGGACCGATAATTTTTACGCAGAGTAGCCGCTGTTCGGTTTGAGATTTCGTCAGAACAGGGGCGAATCAAAGTGTGACGATACCCTGGTGCGAGACGAAATGCATTGAACAACAATCTGCATCGCTGCCAGAGATTATTTTTCTCTTTCCGCGAAGAAATCGTGCTTTGAACTGGCAAAAGGCCGCAAAAAATTTCGAGTCTGCTAACTTTTCCGTAGTACGCATCCGCACCAACATGATCGGTCCGGGGCTGCCCGTTTCGACGACTATTTCGTCAATGTCATCGGGAGTGGGAGGATGTCGACGATCTGGTCCCATTCATATGGAATAATCTTGAAAGTTCATTGGTCTCAATGTTTATTTCCCCGTTTCCATGACAAAATCCTATCGTGAAACCTGAAACCACTCGTCCACAACACAAGCCATTTCAAATTTCCGTAGAAAGCGCATGCGCACTAACTCAAACGCACGCGCTACCCTCAAACTATTCACGCTTAACATTGTGTGCTAGCCAACTGCTTCTTCGGTCAACTGCCATGATGGCATCATCCTAACTATATACCCCCCCCCCCCCCCCCCGAAGACACTTTAAGGAGGACTGTATGTTTTTCTGGGGTACCATTGGTTTTGCAGATCTTCTGATTTTTTCTAAAGAATAATCAATATTCGCTAGCAGGCTTTCTATGCTCCCAGATATGAAGAGGTTTCTATGTTCCTCCGGTTCTTTGTTCATCAGTCTGGTGTTCCTCAACAGTCAAGTGTCTTCCAGTCTCTTGGCCTGCAAAAACCCTTTCCAACCAATTTTTTATGCATTAACCATTCGGGAACATGTTGGTGGGGGAAAAACCTGATCCCTGACCCCTTGAATTGGTTGCCCAGGTACAACCACAAGCATTTGTCTCAAGGAAGCCACAAGTGTCTACCATGTCTTGGCAGCCTAGCCAATATCATGCCAGTGAAAAGGAAGGGTTATGATTTTTGAGGGTTGGGGTTAGGGTACCATCAAAGGAGTACCTCTTCCTCGCTACGGGTTAAACGTGTCACAGGACTGTACCATCATTGTTTGGAGGAGAAGCCATCTTGGATTGTGATCTCGTGAGAGAAGGGGAGATGTAAACACTCCAAAATTTGCATATATAATTGTTTAACCATATCTACCTTCTTTTACGATTGGGAGGAATCAAGTCTTTTAAGTTGGGGAAACTCAATGTATTTACATTTACCTGGTTGGGGATATGTTTGATCTTTAGGAATCTTCAAGTATAACATCTTTGTATAATAGATTGGGTCATGTGTGGTGTACCCCGCCACCTGACTAATCTATATTTCGAAAACACATGTTCTCTGGTCAAATCATTGTGTTATTCGTTGGCACTGTGCCACTTTTGCCTGAGGGGCAGGAACTACCCAGGGGATGGTGATTTTAATCACTAAGTCATGATATAACCCTTAAGCTATTTTAAAATACCATGTGGGGGAGAGTGCTAGGAGAAGTGAACGAGAGAAGCTACAGAGAAGATTAGAGAAGTTAACAGATGTAGAGAGAAGAGAATAAAGATAACAGAGAAGTAAGAACAGAGAAGCGATATACTAACAGAGAAGTGCAGTTAGAGAGAGAAGAAAAGGATTTAAGAAGAGAAGATAAAGGGAGATTACGAAAGGGGTTTTTAGGTTAAAGGGAAGGGCCCGCCAAAAAATGGGGAGTTTTGGACGGCCCGGTCAAAACCTTAGGCGGGAATAGGTTTCATTGATAAATATAAGGAGTTTCAAGGCCCCCAAATTACTTGTAAGGTTCAATAGATACTGGCCTTTCATTAGTTTACCGTTTGCGTATCATTTACATACTCTCATCTTGAAAAATATGACAATATTTACGATCACGTTATTGATTTTTGCAACATTTTCGGTAACGCGCCCCTTGCGGATCTGTAAGGTACCATTCGGATGCTTGAAAAATGTTAGTGGCGTGGCTCCATCTGCTACAGCTGTCACCGCGCCGGTGTTAGTCTCACGTCTTGGCGTCTGCACCACCCTTTGGGAACACCTCAATGCCGTTGGCGTACTGACGAGACCAGCGTCTCTGGAGGCTCCGACATTCGCCATGAGCAGTGACAGGTCACTTGGCTGGAATGGCCCCATCTCCTCTTGACTCATGTTCATTGCCGGCAATTCTGGCAAATATCTTGAGTCGTCATGGTTGTCAAACAAGTCTTGGATAATATGCTGCTCCATTTCTTCTGTACTGTTCGGATCAGGGGCCTCGCTCTCCACCGGCCCAGAAGCCACCGGCGACTCGAAATCCATACTACTATTCTCTCCATTTTCCATTTTCTCCTCTCTCCAACTCACTACTATCGTTATTGATTGCGTAACATACACTAACATTCTTTCGCTAGTGGAAACACCTGACAGCGCCGCCCGGCATGATACACGTGCTACTGGCATATTTATAACTCGTAGTAAATAAGGTTGTAAAAATATGCAAATGAGATGCCGCATATGGAAACCATGACGTCACTAAGCAGTTCTTATTTCTGCTACGGGTGGCGAGGTTGCTTGCTTCTTTAAGTGTGTAAGCACATGTCAGTGGTATTATACGCCATCTTGGCATGTACTTATGTATGCGATATTGCATGTGGTGAGGACCACTACTGGTAGAAGTCAAGTGAGAGCAATAAACCTAATTAGCAAGAATTTCTCTTCTAGTCAGTATATTGTTGAGGCTGTCATTCTAAAAGAAATCAAGATCAGAGGCACTAGGTCCCTGCAATATCATTCCTGGTATATTGGCTGACCATTTTAGCATTTCGATCCAGGGATAAGTTTTATTTTGGTTCCATATGATGGACGGAGGCATTTTACAAACTTTAATGAAGTAATCAGGGTGGTGAATAATTATGTTTTGTTGATAAATACTAAAATTTCAAAGAATTACTGAACAAAAGTTCACTTTTCACAGAAATTGACTCCAGAGACGTATACAAGAAGCAATATGTCAAGTTGTGGTATATTGGCATCAATCGCTTTTTCGCGTTGATTACCTTTCAAAGTGACTCAAGATCAGTAATGCCAATGTGACATTCAAGTGGTTGCTCCCCATATTTCATTGTTTCCAAACAATACATGACTTTTCAAGAGGGAACATAAAGATCAATCAGCGCTCCGAGACAATCAGGGGAAAGATTTAGAAACGGAAAGACTCAAACCATTTCACCGATGCCTACTGGTTCTAATTTAGGGGGGCGGGAAGTTGAGAAGCACTGAGAATAGGTTGCATCTCTTGCTTTAAGACACTGAGGCGAAGTATCCAAGTTATTCTTTTAAAGGAATCGGCGGCTTTTTACTGCAGTATGTGTGTTCTTCTTCTGGTTCATCAGTACACTATATTTCTTAATGTGTTTGATGATTTTCCAATTTTTTTTCAACTTTTAGATCGTAGAAGAACGTGTTATTCGTCATTTTTAGTACGCACAAGTCCTGGTACAAAATACCTTTCCCGCCACGTGAGTGCGCGCCGAGATCTGAGTTCACGTCACCCCGCTATATGATGCAACGTCATTCCATTATCGTCGCAGTAGCGGGGCAATCAAACGCCATCAGCCTAGGGTAGATCAATGTACATGTATAGTGCATTGTTCCACGAAAAGACACGTGGAGAGCTAACTCAGAGTCAACATCGGAAACGTATGATAATTCAGTCAGATTTTTTTTTGAATTCTTCCTTTTTGTGCACTCTGTTAATGGAAACTACCTGTGTTTTAATGTAGGATGTAACTGGGCAGCCGACAGCTTGGTTACATTGGCCCTAATAAAACCATTGGTCCTTCAAAGAGTCAAAACCTAGACCTGCTGATAATGACTATAGGTTCTGACCATTATGCCAGGAATTTTTCTCAGCACTGTCTTGGTACAAAAATACCCAGATTTATGTCAATGACTTCAAAAGGGCATGTCCCATTTACAATAAAATTATATTTGTCGGCAAAAGAGGCGCTTCCTCCACATCGTTCTTGCGGCGATACGTCGTGTAGCATATCCTCTATACTTTTGGGTAAATATTCCTGTTTTTAGCCATGGCCTGCCTACACACGACAAATCAGCAATAGTCAATGCTCACCAATGAGCCTTAAGTTTTCTTCACCAAGGTCACATGTATTACCCTTGTGGGTTCTCGGCTCTTTTTACCTGGTAAGGTCGTGGTGTTTTAACCCGAGATATAGTTTTGTACCTGCTGGGGGCTTTACTTTAACCTGAGCTCTAAGTATTTAACTGTTAATATCTTATTTTGTTAAGTATCATTAGGTCCCTAAATCTTCACACACCTTGTTTAGAACACCCGTCGACACAATATTATGTCATACATCGTGTACCAGAAGATCCGGTGATCATATTCATATCCCATGACAATTGTTCCCACAATTTGATGCTCAATATCATATGACTTGTGTGATATCAAATATTGCGCTGTTGGCAACCAGTTAATTTGACGCCAGTAACATGGCGGCACGTCTTGCAAAATCGTCGTCACCGACGGGAAAATCAGTCGTGTTTGCAGAAAGAAGATGGATAAGTCAAGCAATATTTCAAGGATGTTGCGAACATGTGTGGTTAATCATCTGAGGCCTTGGTTCGAGGTTGGGACAGCCACATCGCAAGTTAGATGGCCCGCAACTGCTTGTCACGATCCACATTTTTTAAAGGAATAAATCGCTGCTGAATTCTATCAAAAATATCAGACCAATCAACCACTTTAGCTAATCTGTTCACTCGATCCCGCTCATTCACCATTAGCAGATCACCTGACAATAGACTTTGCCTACTTCACAAAATGAGTGTCTTTATAAAAAGGACTTCATGACTTGATTTTATTTATTGGTTATGGCCACGCGTATCCTCTCTCCTGAGATCCGGCTTTTTTACTCCTATGCCATAAACAAAACCCTGAGAAAAAGAGAGGGGTGGTTGTTCCGCTTACTTTACACACCTTGTGTAGTTTCTGTCCAGATTTGCCGGCGATATATTACAAATTAAACAGGTCTTAATAAAATCTAAGAAGTGCCTGGTGTTTTGATATTTTAAGCTACAACGATTTTATGCTGCTAGACATTCTGTTGTAGTGTTTTTGTGTCTTTATTACGAAATAAAATAAACTTGCAGCGGGCAACGCGCGATTCAGCAAAGAGACTTCGAAAATTTAAGCTTAATAGCGGATTTCGCACGACTAGCGATTCAGCCTACTATTTACTATTTCCCAGGAGGTAAAAATGTACCTTCTTATTTTCTGTTCAAAAGTGTGGCCGAGATCAGTAAGGTCTATGAAATGATGAACATGTCGACAATATGGCCCAAAATTGGCTAACACTCAAACTCACGTATGATGTGATAATGAATCAATAGCTTTGATAATGATTTTGCCGCGGGATTGTGTTGCTCGTGCGAATTTGCTTTTAATAAAGAGCGACGCTTTGATTGGGCACTTTTTTCTACCGCTACAATCCGTCTGAAGGGTATGGATTTCACCAGGCGTTTGAAATATCGAGGGGCGGGGTATATTGAAAACAACTGGTGCTTGGATGCGTATCATCCTGTGAGGCACCTTCAATCGTCCTGACTTGATCTGGAGGTTCTGTTATGATTTCAACAGGTCAGACAGTCTTTTTTGATGGATGAGCATCCTAAAATTCCAAAATTTCCACGCAAAGATGGTTCTGTCAAGGATGATGTATAATCATATACCAAAGACGGGACACGGGCACTTAAGGCTTAGGCCCACAACAACTTTCAATATACTGTCTTCTCCCACTTAACCGAGCGCCAGGAAAATGGCTCGAAAATGACTAAGTCCAGAAACTTGGCAGTCTGTAGTTTTTTACGGGTGGGCTGCAAACATTCAATATGACAGCCCATTATATTGATCAATGGATATAGGAAGACAACCTTGTAAATGTTGTCAATTCAATAACGCCTAGTCGCGGCCAGGGCCAGTAATCCCTGCAGTTAGGGTGGTGATTATTGAAGTTACGTAAGTCTATTACAAGTCCATGCAAATGGTTGACCGATCCAGAGTCTTTCAAATGAATTTATTTTATCTGATCGATTATGGAATCGTTTTCTTGTGGGGGAAATCCAATGAAGGGAACTTTCGTGTCAAATGTCATGGTTGTTGACTACCATCTTGCTTTGACCACGTTCTTCTGGTAAGATGCACGCAATCCGATGGATTTTGTGGGTAGGCCTAGCAGGCACCCTGATGATCTTAACGTATGGAATTGAGCATGGAGATGATGTTGACATCCCTGACCTTGATACCACTACTGATGATGATGATGATGATGATAATGATGATGATGTTGATGATGATGATGATGATGATGTAGATGATGCTAACCAAGCTGTATCGGGTGCACGTAGGCACCAGAAAAGCTACAGTCTCAATCAGAAGATTGACCTTATCGAGACATACCAATTGGAGCATGCTATAGGATTACATCATGCTGAAACTGCGACATCCTTTGCTAGACACCACCGCATAGCACCGCAGACATTTAGACGTTGGATAAGCACACATGATGACTTGTTTGCCCTCAGAGATAGATCAACTCAAGACCATAGAAGACGGAGGAGACAATGGCAACACGGCACTGATGCACAAGGTAGTGTTTCTACAAGCATTCTATTCCTCGCTAAATGAATTTCCTTCTTTGTTGGCCTATACTGACTGGAATAAGTCCGTTCTGTGTCATGGACGGAAGAATAAGTCGCATGATACATCAAAGCGACTGACCCTGACCATGCCTCTAACAATATCAGTATGATTGTTCCTGGGACCCTTATTCCTAGGACTAACATTTCGTTCATACCTGTGGTCATCACCAATCAATATTTCCTAAGATGTTAAATGTGTTAGCTTTTTTATTTCAGCATACTCGCCCGAAATGGAAAACAATTTGAACACCTGGTTCCTTGAGCGCCGAAGACTTGGTTTCCCTGTTTCCGGTGAGGATATTAAAGGGCAAGCTGGAAGAGAATTTCGACAGTGGTGGGCAGAGCTTCCGAACGAAACAAAGGCCGAAAGACAAGAATAGAGACCCCTGCGATACCTTTTCCATGCATCTGCACATTGGCTTAGCAACTTTATGGAAAGGTGAGCTTTATTCCTCTGTTGCATAGATCGGCCTTAACGTACGGAATGGATTGTATTCGGTGAATTTTAATAATATGCAAATTCCATTTCAGGAAACAAATCAGCTATCGAAGGAAGACCAAAGATTCAAGGGGGTTACCTGACAACGCCCAGGCTTTGGTTGCCGACTACCGGGGAGAGTTTGCCGACCTCATCAGAGACGCTGATTTTGATGTCATCATGAACATGATCATGAACATTTGATATGGTGCCAAGATCAACAATGGAAGCGACTGGGTATCAGAATGTTGACATTAGATCATCCCAAGGCAACCCGAAACTTGGATGCACGGTGACTCTAGTAGTTACGACAGATGGACGAAAAGGACGAGCCGAGGTATACTTCAGAGGCTTGGCACCAGATGGTGACGTCATTCGGCAGCTTCAGGCGGATGCTCCTGACAATGTGCGAGTGAGTATTGGCATAGAATACAAGTCCGTGGTTGTAGTACACGACATGTACAAGACGTCATCAGTGTTGTCATTGACGATCAGACATTCTAGTTAATGGAAGTATTTTTTAGGAAAATCAGAACTTCCATGACTAAAATTGTTGTAGGTTTGTCATGGATGCAACCAAAACATTGTGCGTGTCTGACTGTTCAGAAAAGTAATGTAAATGTTCATACCTGTTGTTTGCTTTTCCAGGTAACTGGTAGTCCACAGGGTTGGGCCCGACATCAATCGCTAATCAAGTGGTTGCAGGCCCTGATTGTGCCATTTGCAGCAGGGGCCACGTTCCTGTTACTTTTAGACAGGTATCCGGCGCATCGAAATCAGCAGTTTCGTGATGCAATCACCGCAGAGAATGGGACAGACACTTTTATCCCAGGACAATGTACTTCGCTGCTGCAGCCCTTGGACTTGACCGTAAACAGGAGCTTCAAGTGTCACTTGAGGACCATTTGGCAAGTGTGGAAAATCGGCCACATCGATGATCAAGGACAGTGTGAGCGGATCAACAGGCGGGAAGTGGTCAGGATGATCAGCCTCGGCTGGGAAAGGGTCACACAACAGACGATTATGAACGGTTGGAGAGCCAGTGGCCTAGTTCCTGAGGACAATGACGAAGTCGGGGAGGGGGTAGATGATGTTATTGATGATGACGTGTAAACCCCGTTTGGATAATAAAATTGATTGGTAAATTGATAAGTAAATCTGTGATCTTCTTTAATTTATTCGTTGACAACAAGACTTCTTTATTGGGACATTCTGCAGACCTATTGAGCTGGCTTTATCATAGACCCCATATTAGACATTTCTAGTCAACCAACACTTTAGGCATAAAATGAGGACGCTAGTTGTATTGTATTCATTCATTCAGTACAGGACTACCCCATGTCAATGTTCATGTCTTTTATCCACTCACGTGGAAGGCAATGGCATTGCTCACGAAAAGGGAGTCAATTATCAGCTGTGGCTGTTCTTTCTAATGTTCGCCTGCCACCAGTCAAATCGGCCTATTCATTTGGACTTAGTCATTTTACGATTCAGCCACGCTCGGTTAAGTGGGAGAAGACAGTATTCATTCCCCTCATAAATGCTGTTGGCCTTCTGTGAAAACCCTGATCTCGGCTTGTCCCTGGAAGGACTGTCCCATACCCTGTTATTTTGGTGATAGATAAAGGGTTTAGATCAATAGAGACTACAGACCTTCAAAACCACAGAGATTGAGCGTGCATGATACAATTCCCTTTTATTTGTGATACCTCAGGACGGTTGGAGGTCATTCATGCTTTGCCCAGCCGCTTTGCCGGCCATCTGGTAATAAAGACTTAGTACAAGTGATAAGTTAGGAAGTGAGTTACACTGAGACTCTAAGACTAAGGCCAGGGAATTAATAAAACTAAGTGACCCCCACTGACAGAAACCAATGTATCTCAGTGACATTGTTTACTTCGAATACGTGTATTGTATAGTATCTAAGTGTCTCACTGACTCAGAAACGTTGTTGTGCGACCACCCCTAGTTGTTATCTACAGTGTTTATTGTTTGTCCCTCCAATAAGATTTGATATAATCGAAATCCCTGCTGTGAAATTCACTATTTTTGCCTAATTGAATGTTGGGGGCTAGGAGCCAAAAGTAATCTTTTAATTTTAATAAAACGAATCTTTTGTATCCCCCTTTATGGCTTTAAACCAGACTTGCTGATCTTTATTGAAATTTCTCTAAATTCACAGGCAATCCAGAATATCTACAGAGTCCTGATAAATGAAAGCTTCGAGGAATAAAGGGCTTTCATATACCAGTGTGAATATCTGCCTGATTTTGGTGATGGAACAGTGTGTCCTGCTTGTCCAATGGTAAGACTATCTGAGAATTATTATTATTTGCTGTCCATTGTGTATATGCACTGTTACTGCTACTGTAGAGTTGAGGTTGACTCTTCAGCCAACAGCGTGATAATGGTTCCAATGGTGGTCCTTTAAAGACTCTATTATGGGGGCATGTTTATTGGTCAAAGATTGAATATGTTCTGGTGGCCCACCTGAACAAAATTGGCTGCAGACAAAAGATATTCAACAGAAATGACAAGGAGGGGTGTCACTATGGGCCTTTGCTGACCTTTGCTGATGGGAATTTAGGTTAACAACTTGTTTCTAATGGCCGCTGTACACGGTCAATCATTTTCATCAAACTTTTTCATCAATCTTTTTGGTCAAATTTGTATGTAGAGGGTCCCGCCATACACGGTCAATCATTTTCATCCAATCATTCACAAAATGGCTCCCGTGCAGTCAAGACTGCTTGTGGCCGTTGCTGCGTCAGCTGCCGTTGCTGCTATGGCAATAGCCATGGCCGCATTGAAGAAGAAACGACGACGACGACGCCGATATTGGACACGGCCATGGATCCTTCGAAGAGCATCCAAAGGGGCATATGCCATGCTAAACGAGGAGCTCAGGCTGGAAGACCCCGCTTCTTACAAAAACTATCTGCGTATGGATGAAGAGATATTTGCTGATCGTTAAGAAAGAGCAGCTTCTGGAACCACCATACGGTTGGCTTGTGCACATCCTTTGCCGCAGCACCACTTCTTTTGGTCTTGTTTATCTTCTCCATTTCCCTAGCAAAGTTGCTACGTAGCCCGTTCATTTTTTTCTTCACGTCATCAACCGTGCAGTCACTCTTTTCCTTGCAGACATCCTCAAGTACCTCTTGGTAGGCCAGTTCCTTCTTAACGCGATTGTGGTACAGGGCATCTTTGGTGTTGTATAGGATTGGGTGGGCCCTATACGACTCTATCATGATTTCCACTGCCCTCTGCGTCCAGCCCATGTTGTCGTCTATGAGAGGCAAACTGTGGAATCTAGGCCTTGCATTACAAATTGCATAACCACCGTCATCATGAAGGAGGAATGGACGATCATTGATTTCGGTGAACCCACGAACAATTCAATTCAATAGGGTTAATTGTTCAATAAATATCCATGCCCGCTGTACACGGTCAAATTTTATCAATTCGTCATTCAAAAATAGGACCGGCTCTATTTCATCAATCTTTGATTGATGGAAAATATTTCATCCAATTTCCCACCATACACGATCAATCTTTTCGGTCAAATTTTTTTCATCCAATTTTGAGGGATCGTGTACAGCGGGCATACGTGTAGGATTGTGATTGCAAGAAGTGTTTATAAAAAATGTTGTGTCTGTTTGACTAAATCATATAAGTGTCAATTTTGATAAAGTATGTTTTTGTTTTTTTTTTACTGCAGGAAGATGATTATCCAGTGATAATTTCAATGGATGGTAACTTTGGGCTTGTGCGGAAAAAGTCGTCTGGTGTCAGTTTTTCCGAGCCGAAGCATGCGGGTCACTTCTTTTCTAATCAGAGTGAGGTTGATGAGTTTGTTCAAAAACATAACGGAAACATGAAGAAAGCTGGCTACGTAAGATCGTGTTAATCAACCTTTCAATTGTCAGCATCATTTTGAATGCCTTAGAAACTTATTCTCAATGTATTTGTTCGTACAATGCGCTTTCAAATAAATTACTGGCACTTAATGTTCTGATTTTATCCATTTTCATGATTCCACTTGTTAAATAGATTATGAAGTTTGCAGTTTTTTTATGTGCCACATTTATTTTCATTGTGGTTTAAAATTAGCATTTATTGAATGATAACCATTGTTTTCCATTGTACTGTTATTGCATTTTTAATCTTCAGGCTTGCAGCAATTTCAAGGGTGGAAATACTTTGAGGACAAATAGTCCATACGAAAAATTGGATGAGACAGCAGTTTTTGGCTCAGCATGTCGTCATGAAGTGCCCGTCATTATGTTTAGCCTAAAACATGGAGAGAGGTAACGGTTTGATTTGCTGTTTTCCTCAGTCAATATGACTAAGATGTGTTGTATCAAAGTGATATTTCAAAAATATTGTCATACATGTGACTGTTCGGAAATGTTTTGCATTGTGATTTTCAAGTACGGTTTAGCTGAAAGAGTGTTTGATGTGCAACTATTTTCCCTTTATCTAATTGGCGCATAACCGTAGTGTCACGTATAAATGATCATCCTGCCTTGGAGGAGGAATACTCCCTGGAGAAAATCACCTCCAAGTGCAGAGCAAACACTGAAGAAGAAGATATTTTGACACCAATCCCTATTGACTGTTCAACCTTTAACCTTTAATAACCCAATCACTAAAACTGAAAAGTTGCTGCCTGCTGCACACGCTGTGGGTTTGTTTTGTTGCAGATAGTTGCTGTAAGAATTTCAGTAAATATTCAGTTGCAGATCATGCCCCTGGCATAGGCCTTCTTATCATATTCATAATGATCTAACTAGTTTGGCTGGCATCTATTTCAGTAATCAGTTGCTGCCTTTTTCTGTATGGTGTTTTGATAAAGCTTTATGAAGATACATCTAGTCGCAGATCAAAAACCCATTCTTCGATACAATATTTGGATAAGAATTAGCTTCTTGATTTTTGGCTCACCGTAAGGGGAGTCTATATGATAGCGCTGTGTCTGTCGTCGTCGTCGTATCCTAACAGTGGCACGTTTCTTAACTGCTAGGGCTATGAACTTGAAACTTTGTACACAGAATTCCCTAGGTCAGCTCACCTCTGACACTGATTTTCGGTCCGATCTGATTCTCTGTTTGGCCACCAGGGGGCCAAATGTCGATATCTAAAAAGTGTGATATCTCGCTTATTAGTGACTTGTTTTCGATAAAACTTTTGTTGTAGGTACTCATAGCAAATATACATTTTATATTTTACGGGTTTTTAATTTGACCTTGTTTTCAAGGTCACAGAGGTCATATGGCGTAAATTGGCCATTAGAGTGTAAACTATGGCACGTTTCTTAACCACTAAAGCTATGAACTTGAAACTTGGTACATATAACCCCCTATATCACATAGCCTCTGGTGCTGAATTTTGGTTCGATCTGATTCCTAACTTTGCCACCAGGGGGCCAAAAGTGGAAATCTAAAAAGTGTGATATCTCGCTTATAAGTGACTTGTTTTCGATAAAACTTTTGTTGTAGGTACTCATAGCAAATATACATTTTATATTGTACGGGTTTTTAATTTGACTTTGTTTTCAAGGTCACAGAGGTCATATGGCGTAAATTGGCCATTAGAGTGTAAACTATGGCACGTTTCTTAACCACTAAAGCTATGAACTTGAAACTTGGTACATATAACCCCCTATATCACATAGCCTCTGGTGCTGAATTTTGGTTCGATCTGATTCCTAACTTTGGGGCCACCAGGGGGCCAAAAGTGGAAATCTAAAAAGTGTGATATCTCGCTTATTAGTGATTTGTTTTTGATGAAATGTTTATGGTAGGTTTTCCTAGCAAGGGTATATCACATATCATAGGTGTTTTTAATTTGGCCCTACTTTTCAAGGTCACAGAGGTCAAATGGCGTAAATTTGCCGTTTGAGTGTAACTGGGGCACGTTTCTTAACCAATAAAGCTATGAACTTGAAATTTGGTGCACCTGATTCCCTACATCATTTAACCTCTGACACCGAATTTCAGTCTGATCTGATTCTCGACTTGGCCACCAGGGGGCCAAAACTAAAAAAAGTAAAAAGTGCAATATCTCGCTTAATAGTGACTTGTTTTCGATTCTATTTTAATGGTAGGTACTCAGAGCAAGGATACATCACATATCCTACGGTTTTTGATTTGACCTTATTTTCAAGGTCACAGAGGTCAAATGGTGTGAATTGGCCGTTTGTGTGTAACGGTGGCACGTTTCTTAACCACTAAAGCTATGAACTTTAAACCTGGTACACATGACTCCCTAGGTCAGATGACCTGTGACACTGATTTTCGGTCTGGTCTGATTCTTAACTGGGCCACCAGGGGGCCAAAACAAAAAATTTGAATAATGCCATATCTCGCTTATTACGGATTAGTTTTTGGTAAAAATGTTATGGTAGATACTCTTAGCAAGGATACGTCACATATGATACGGGTTTTTGATTTGACGTTCTTGTCAAGGTCACAGAGGTCAAACGGCTTAAATTGGCCATTTTAGCGTAACTGTGGCACGTTTGTTAACCCCTAAGGCTATGAACTTGAGACTTTGTACAAAGGACCCTCTAGGTCAGCTGACCTCTGACCCTGAATTTCAGTCTGGTTTGATTCTCGACTTGGCCACCAGGGGGCCAAAAGTGAAAACCTAGAAAGTGTGATATCTCGCTTATTAGTGATTCGTTTTCAATAATATTTTTATGGTAGGTTCTCCTAGCAGGGATACATCACATATCATATGAGATTGGTCGTTTTTAGTGTAACTATGGCACGTTTCTTAACCGCTATAGCTATGAACTTGAAATTTGGTGCACATGACTCCCTACGTCATGTCACCTTGGACACCGAATTTCGATCTGATCTGGTACTCAACTTGGCCACCAAGAGGCCAAAACTAAAATTGGTAAAAAGTGCAATATCTTGTTTATTAGTGACTTGTTTTTGATGATATTCTTATGGTTACCATAATGGTACTTATTCCAAGCAACGATACATCACATGTCATACCGACTTTGGTTTGACCTATATACTATACATGTACAATGTTTCTTAACCTGGATGAATTCCAAAGCACCAAATATCTATACGGTGAGCACAATGGCCCCTGGCCGTTTCATTAAGGTTTGCATACAAATTATATCAACTCTTTAACTTGGAATCAAAAGGTGTTCCCATCACAGGCTAGAGATGGTTGGATCAGCCTGCATTCATGTTAGTTTGACAATTTCCTACCCTAATAATAATCATTGTCCTTTTCAGAGTTCAGGTTCTGGTAGTCTTTTAGATAGGTTGAAGCTGACAATTCCAATATTTCACTGCTATGGCCACAAGTTACCTAAAGGTAGGTGGTTTCACACAGTATATTTTTTTGGAAAGTGACCATCCTTGGTCACTCAGTATGGAAAATCATCCTGGTTAGTTAATATTTCGCATGTATCATAACAAACACACGCTCCACTGTATTTGCATTTGGCTTTGGAAGGAGTAAGTCAAGTGACATCACCCCAGCTGTGTTGTTTCAGAGTTCATCATTCTTTTACATGTGCAGACTGATTACTGAATGGGCTTTGGATCAACACCTTCAACTGACACTGCTCTTTGATTTCTTTATAGGTTAAGTACAGTCCTCGGCGAGTTGTTGGTGTTGGGTTAACAGTCGGTGAGACACTGTAATGTCTGTGGTCCTTTTTGCGGAGTTTCTCGAAGATAACGAAAGAAATGACCCCAGTCACAGGATAGATGTTCTTACTGATGCTATGATCTATTACACAAACAAGAAGGTCTCAAAGATCGGTATCTTTTAAACAGTTACACAGAGTGGTATTCAGGTGGCGTTGATGGCATTTAGCCTCAATCAGAATGGGAACTTTTAGGCTGTTTTGTGGTCAGGCCATATCTAATTGGATGCATAACTGTTGACCTTTAGCTTAGCTGATAGTATAAACTTCTTCTTGGCACTGACAAGACAAAGTAATGTGCTTATCCTTCTTCATGTAGCAGTATTCAATCACTTTTCAATTGCATTGTTGAGTACTTGATTCCTCAAAATGAAAATTTGTGGTGTTATTTGTATCCTTCTGAATACCCAAAAATATCTGTGATCTACCATCAGGTACTACAAGCATGTTATTTAAATTCAAAGTATGTGCTTGGAATATATCTGTTATGATTTCCAGGTCCGTATCTGGCGTTAAAGCTGACGAAAGCTGAGGATGTAATGTCAACAACAAAAAAAGGAATTGAAAGCTCTCCTTGATCAACTCAAAGGTATGTGCATTTCTCTCTTATTCCAGTAGCTGCAACACACTAAACACCAGTTGCAGCATATTACAAGCCTGACTCCTTAGATCAGTTCTCAGCAGTCAATCATCTCGGGATAATTCAAGCTTGGCATCAGCGAAACATGTAAAAGTTGATAAAGAGGGTCATATCATCTTTTCTCATCCCTGGCAGTTCAATCATTCATGACTGTTAAAGTTCAGACTTTGTGTTGTGTTTGTGGATCATTATGATCAACCAAAGATAACATTCAGTAATAGAGAATTTCTTTTTTCCTGGGCTTATGTCTGAAGCCTTGTTTTTGCCGATGCAGTGATATGCATGCTGATGCAAAATTCATTTTATGAGGGTAACTGTGAGTATTTACCAAGTGCATGCCATTACACAATCCAGACACATTGAAGCACATTTTCAGTCACAAATAGTAATGGCATGTCTGTGCACTTATTTTGTTCCAATAACAGTGTATCCTTATCTCTTTTAGTGTCAGAAAGTCAGGTAGAACTCTGGCTTGCAGAGGCACAGAATCCTGCTAGTTGTCAGCGACTGAGACGAGGTAAGACCCATTATCAATATCATTATCATCATCATCATCATTATTATAAGGAAATAGCATCAGTGGGCCAGTAAAAAGTTTGGTGGAAATCGGTGCATAAGTTTGGTTGCAATTTACCCTTTTGCTATAGTATGACTTTTTGTGAATTATTTTGTAGCTCCAGTTGCTCACTGGTATCAACAAGGCCAAACAACCAAGGATGAGATATTTCAAAGCACAAGGTCATCAGATTAAAAGTCAGTCCATTGGCAAACTGGCATCCACTGAGATGAACTATCAAGTGTGGTGGAAATTGGTTTCGTAATTCAAAACTTCCAAAACCGTAACCTCTGCAAATATACTTAAATTTCAGATCTGTCCAGCAAGGCCAGTATCTTACATTCTGTCAACAAACACAGTGTTGAGAGGGCTGCATCTTGAAATGGTAAAGAAATAATTATGCCAGTACATAGACTAGAAACATCCATTTAACCTTTTTGTTGTCTCGCCAGTTGATGAGGCGATAAACTAGTGCATTGTCTGTTGTTTTCTTTATCTTATATCATAAACAGTGGCAAGTTTGCAGGGAATCACTTCCCTTCTGAATGTTGTAATAAACACAAAGACTGATGACCTTTGACTGGAAATCTAATTTCAAAGATGGGACTCTTGGTGTTATTTTACATTGTTAGCTTTGGACCCCATGTTGAATTCCTGGTCCTGAGTGATGAAAATTCAGCTGGTTCAATTTTGGCTTTCATTTCAATGTCCATTCTTCAATCTATAGATGAATTTATAGAATTAATCTCGAATCCTTCATACCCTCACAGTACAGATGGCCAGGCTATTGCAATTAAACTGCAGAAAAACATCAACAGAACCAATCGGCATATTAAGAAGATGGCGGAAATCTTCAACACAAAGGACATGGATGAGAGTTTACCAGAGTCACTTGTTTACGAAGATGCGTTGAAGGGACATTACTTAGGCAGGAAGAAGCACCAATTGTAGGTCCTAATGATAGTGTGCCATTCTACCTTAAAGAACAAGCTGTTGACTTGTTTTGCCACCACTCCCGAGTTTTTGAGGAATGGTGCTTGTTGTTGGAGAAGATGGTCAATGTTGACCGCGTCTTTCGGAAGCAACACCAAGTTTTGTTGGCCTGTGCAACATCGGATTATCTCTCACAGGGCCAGATGGCAATGGTAGTTGCTGAGGCAATTTCTAAAGAAGAACTTCACAATGAATTATATGAGGCATGCAAGGGCAATGTGGAATTGCCATTTCCTGAGCAGACATTTATTGCATCTGTCATTAACAATCATCAAAGCATCACCACTAGTGAACTTGGCCTTCCTGAGGAAGAGGTCAGTGACTTCCTTGAAAGGGTGCAGTGTTTGGAGGAAGAGCAGGAGCAGCATGGTGATGATGGGGACGGATCATGAGATTATAAGACGGATCAAGTGCAGTTCAGGAGAGTGATTACTTGGATCTGATTGATTTGTAGCTACAATTTTTGAGGTCTTCATGTTTAAGGTAAAAAAAAATGTATATAAGGTAAAATGGGGTATTTGCAGCCCAGGTCTAATTGTAGCCCCTGGCAATGTTTTTTTATTCATATTCCGGTAACCGTGGAATTATTCAGCCAACACAAGCATGGATATGAAAGAGGTGACTCTTGAGTATCACAACATAAATAGTTTTGGATTATGCGACATGTTATGTAAGAGCTTTGGCTATAAGAAGTAAACAAATCAGACACATGCACAAAAAAAGTTGGGATCGAACTTTTTACAGGTCTGAATTTTCCACACTTACAGAGCATTGATATATTTGAAACTTGGTTCAGGTGATCAGTGTTGAGTGTAGAGAATGTTGTATGCGGCATTTATTGTCATTATTACAGGTAAATTTTCAGAGACACTTCTGACCAAGGTGTATTTGTAGCCCTTTGGTTCGGGGTATTTGTAGCCCCATACAAATAGCTCAATATATCCTGTCATAAATCATGAAAATGCTAGGTTTTTTTATTTTCATACCCGAATTATATTATTTGATCATAAATTTATCCAAATTAGATACAATGTTAACCCTTCACGTATCAACAATGATACATTTGAGGTTCCATACTAGTTAATCTGAAATGTTTTTCGAAATAATGTTAATATTTTCAAAGTTGTCTCTAGTTAAAGCCACACCATTGACTAGATGGCAGCTCATTTCTCATGGTACTTGTACATTGTATTACGATTTAGTGGTGCCAGCTATAATTGGGGTTGATACATGACTCATAACTGAAACTAAAGTTTTTAATGGCGCATGACAAGACCGTCAGCCAATTCAGAATGTCACAAGCTGTTGTCTGACACAAGGTGTAATGTACAACAGAGGTGATAAATAGAACTTTTACCCCAGTTTAAAATCAGTCTGATTTGAGACGATTAAAATTATTGGTAAATGATTGCATCGAAAAATCACTTGCATGTTCAATAAATATTGTTTTATTCCAGCAAAATCTCGTCGTCAACCTAGATTTTAATAATATTGAAAGCTTAAATTAAAATGTATAAGTAAAAAGTATAAATGGCAACTGCTTAATTGATTGATTCCTCCCTTTCCTAGAGGGTCGGTCCCTCCCTTCTCCTAGGACAGAAAAGAAAAAGAGGTTACGAAAGAACAAACAGATGAGAAAAAAGGCTCAATTAGTTGAAGTAAGAATCAATGATTTTTTTGAGGGAACTTATTCCTTTCCTTGTCCTTACTTGTATTCCCCTTTACTCTCATACAGTGATGCTTAATTTCTTTGACTAGATTATACCACCAATCGCTTTTGTTTCAATGCCAATTCTTTTAATCGATGGAGGTTTATTCAGTTGAACAAGAGATCCAGTTATGGTAGTGGTAGGTCATGGTAATCAATCTTTTTGTCTTTTTGCACTACAGGATCAAGTTGCTAGCTGTTCTTTTCAAGATGGCAGCCTTCTGGACAATGAAAGTACTCGGAAACCTATTGTGAGTATCTGTATTTTCAAAAGCTAGTAAATGTTGTGGCCATACTCTGCTGCTAAGGTTTTTTTTAAATCAGGTTAGATTTATAAATTTTCAAATGAATGAAGGAACCACTAATGTAGATCTTTATTATAGTAAAAAAAACCCTAAAATTCAGAATTTTTTGTGCACATTGAAACATGGAAAACATGGATTGCAAAGATTTCCGAAAGGTGTGGATTTCCTTATGCTCTGTTGACCTACCAAACTCAATTAGTCAGTTCATCAAAAGTGTTGACATGATATATGAATTAATAAGAGCATGTTGATATATGCTTTTAGGCACCTGTTGCTGATTCTTCTCATCAGGATGACTGCAGACAAGATACTGAAACACAGGAACAGTTAAATGTAAGTGTAAATTTCTTAGAATGAAAGACTTGGTAATAATCAGGGGCCTGATTCACAAAGCACTCTTAGATTTCCGATCTTAGATCACTCTAAGAGCACTCATAGGGTGAACTTACGTGAAAGGTTAGGGAACCCTAAGTGTTATTCATGAAGCTATCTAAGAATTATCTAAGCAATTGCTTACGCAAAGTGAATGAATAAGTCCTGAGTGAACACACGTAGCTTGCTATAGCAAACTTTAAAACGTCTCTCGTAATGAAAGGGTAAGGTATTTTAGCTCATTGCATTGCATGTTTATACACAATCGTGACAGATGGCCTAAGGGTTTGCATGGCAGTACAGAAGACTTCTACGTGGCATTCCAACGGCGTTTCCCAATTACAATGGCCTAAAAACGACCTAGAAAAACCAATTTCTCTCCGAAAGAAATAGACAAACTCACTGACCTGGTGCAACAGCATAACGAAGTGATTTCAAGCAAATTCAGATTTGGTTACTTTGTGTTACATGAACTTTGGTGTGTTATGAAACTTAAAATACCGCGCGCCCAGGGAGCACAGGGAGAGCAGACTTGAGAGTGACGCCGAGAAAGCAGAACGTGATTGAGAGCAAACGAAAAAGCTCGCAACGTTGAGACGGAGCCCCGGAGTTAGGCTGGGTACAAGGAAGCCAGCTCAGTGCTGAGGCCGAGTGCCGCCAACGGTTGAAACGAAATAGTATGCTGTACGAGAAAGAATGGTTCGGGAGTGTCACGAGACGTCCACGAGGGAACCGAATGTAGCTGCACGTGCACGAATGATTCTGGAATCTACGAGGCGTGTCTAGCCTGTATACTGATGTTACTCAATATTCTGAACTTAGTGCCGAAATCTAGCTAGTATCGAAGTCTGCTCCCTTTCGCGAAACGCAATAATGTCGACACGCGCTGAAACTCATTCTGAAGTGACTCTTGAATAGAATTCCTGTACATATTTTGTATCAAACTTATATTTTTTTACACTTAAAACCAGTCTTGTTCAGTTTCTTCATTCACAGAAGTGTCGCATCTTGCATAGAACCAACAACCCACTTGAACTCACAGGGGGAGTTCGTAACAATTACAAGAAGATATGTTCTATTGCACCATGCATCCGGACGAGAGAAGGAGTGGAAGGACTTGAAGCAAAAGGCAAAAAAAAGGGGTATGACGAAATGAAAAAGAGGCAGGTGACAGGAAATGTTCCATTTTCTGATGACGGCGAGAATGGTGGTGATGAGAATGCTAATGGTTTAAACGATACAGAAGAAAAAATCATTGGCTTGCTGAGTGTAGATCTTGTGTGTGGCCTTGAAGGTGGGGTAGATACTGCGGGTAAAAATGCTACTACCGAAAACACAGGGAAAATACGTAAAGTAAGTAAGCGTGTTCATACATACGTCAATAGGCCTATGAAAAGGCTTTGGCTATTCTTTATCATTACCAAGAGCAATAAATGGTCTGGCTCTGAAGGCTAGCTAAATATTTTTTTCCGAGAATATGAGGGCGGCGTGAATTTGATATGTTGCTTGGTTCATCATGGGGGAGGGAGTTGGGTCCGCCCGATAAAAAATACTAACATTAAGTTTGACATGTGTTGATTATTCTGCGTCGCTCGCTGTAGAAACTCTCAATAATACGTTCCTGGGCATCCGGCTGAGGGAATGAAACGAATTGCTGTGCCTTTCTCACCAGTGCCGAAAACAACCCTTGAGACATTAAGTTGGCTGATGTGACTGGCATCACCGTTACATCACCGATACATCCTGTACCGTTTGAACAAATCGACATCGTCATATTCATCAAGAGGGTGCAACCGATCCCGAAAACCCGTTCCCGACGGAGAGGTCGTCTGACGTCTTCTTCAGCAAATATTACAGCCGCCATTCTAGCGCGCGTTGCCTTACCAAATGCCCTAAGTGTACACTAAGATGGGTCCGGTACCTCACGTAGAGTTACGATTACACTATGTATTTGCGTAATTTTAAGGGTCTTTTGTGAATACCACTTAACTCCTTAAGTGTTATCTAAGGGTATGTTACGGGCCCGTAAGTCCTTAAGAGTGCTTTGTGAATCAGGCCCCAGGACAGAGATGTCCTTGACATAACGGTTTATGAACTGTATGAAAATCTGAACAATTGCCAAACATTATTACATCTACAAACTAATGACGATGATCGCATTTTCAGGGAGCTGTAGTGTCAACAAGTTCACCAAATAAGAGTCATTGTGCTGCTAGCGCATATACACAAGCATGGATATCAAAATTTGCCGTAAGTACATGTATTTTTATCAAGAAAGCATGTAACTAGATGAAATTCAATTTGAGGTCGTTAGAGTAAATAACAACTTAAAGTGGTGTATGTCTCCTTCAATAACTAAGATGATGGCATTGACGAGTTCGACGCCAATAATAGATGCAATGATGATGAGGTTTTGCTGTTCAAACAAATTTGTTGTGGCATTTAGTACATGAAATATGGTATTTAAATCCCGAAAAACATAGAGGCCAAATGAAACATTTGGTGAAGACAACGATCAAAGTTCTGGCTAAGTTATGTATGACATGAACACAATTGTTCTCATGAGTATCTTCTTTTATTACAGTCACACGGTGCGCCTACTGGTAGTTCAACTCTTACAAAAGAAGCCATAACTGTTCAAACAAGGAAGTTATGTCTGCAAAGTTCCACAGAGAGAAGGTCACCAGAAAAATGTCCGTCACAAGAAGTAAGTTCACAGAGTTGGCCTTGTTAAAAAAAACTTGAGTTTAAACACAGCGTTATAACAACTTCCCACAAATCAGTATAGATTCAAATGCAAGATGCATTTATTACTATTTGCACATCATCAGGCTGGACCAGTTACAGTGCTGTGGCCTAAGTGGGGATTAGCAGGTTGAAACCTCACCATACAGGAGCACCCCTAATACTTTACATGTATGTCTGCTTTGGGCAATGCTAGAGAGATTTTGGACACTGGTTGAGCAGAGCCTGGGTGTTGTGGTTACAGCTGCTCCTTTGCCTTTTCAGAGTTCCAAATTAAGACATCTGAGAAGTGACTACGAAAAGCTTGAAGACAAGTGTGAATGGCTAAAAGATGAACTTGTGAAGACAGACAGGCGCTATAAATACTTTTATGACATCATAAGAATGACCAAGACAACACAGATATAGTATATCAATTTGGCCAAATTTTTATTTGACAGATACCGGAAAGAAAAGGGGGGCGTAACCCCAAAATACATACATTTAATTAATTCAGCAGGGAAACCAGAAAATAAACAGTCACGTGACCCCATCTAGTCTGCATGACGCAATTCAGGTGGAGAAAAGGTCACGTGACCTAAGTGGTGTGTGACCTGCTGAGCCGCGAGAAAAGAGTGACGTAACGTCACCTGACCAGCGAGGGGTGCCCCAAACAAGTGGCAAAGCCACACCCCGGAGTTGGGAAGGAAGACTTTGGATGTGAACAAGGAATCTGTCAAATAAGCCCAAATACAAAAATTTTGACCAAATTGGATTGAGTATAGCTTACATGTAGCAGTACATGGTGTTGATGGCAAATTGCCAATTTACTACATACGTAATTGTATCTAGTGTACATGAATTCTTACTTGAGCAAGGTTTTAGTTGACTGACTATAAGGGAATAAAAATACATATAAAAGAATTTGATATGAAACGTTGACTGGAAGTTACCTAAGTAACTGACTGGAAGATACCAACAAGGCCCTGAAAAGGCCTAGGTAAGGTGGGCCAGAATGGTCCTCCTGCAAGTGGTACTGCCTGAGACAGATACCCCTTGTTAGAAGACCATACTGCCCCTATAAAAATAAGTATGCAAAATATAATATGGAATTGATAGATTTGGGATTTAAATAGATCAAATTGCATGGACCCGTTTGGGACCACGTTAAAATGGATACGAGACCCTGTGGTCCCTGATAAAAGTGGTGTAAGTTTAAGTTACATACATATGTGCAGGTGTGGTGTATCCTCTCTCACTCCTAGTCCCGCGTGAGATGGAGACAAAGGATACGAAAGGAAGAACATCACTTACATAGAGAAAATTGAAATTTAAAGAGATGGATGTACCAATTAGGAGTACAACTTTGAACAGAAAAAACCCAGATTACATTGGCTGGCTGCCTGATACACACACATAAGTGGTAGTGTCGCGAGCCCCTGCATGAGACAGAGGGCCCGACACAAAAGTTGCGGTATATCAATTAATACGAATGTATTTACGAAAGGCGTCAGAAGACCATCGACCTAGCAGACGTATTTGAGTGTCTGACTTGCCTTGCCGTGCTGCTTCGCTACTAGCACCGATCCTAAATGAATGGCCTTTGAACCTACTCGAGTCCAGGCCGCAGAAAGCCAATACAAGTTTCAACATGCGGTCAAAGTCCCTCCTGAGGAGGGGTGCACCGGACGGAGCCAAAAAGAGAGGCCCTGGAGTAGTCCCCCTAAGTGACAAATAATCTGTTAATGCTGCAATAGGGCAGGGTGCTGAACCTGAAGCGAGGTGTATAAACTGCGGTCCTTGAGTCCTGCTGGACTTGAACCTCAAGACGGAAATGGTGGCCTCGCCCCGTGCAACGGTGACATCGCCCAGCTGAATACAAGTGGAACTATATAACGGGTTACAGGTTTTAGGTACCATTTCCCCGATCCTAAGGCATGCATGGAAAGCGGTAGAAAACATGGCGCGCACTAAAAGTTGTTGGTACCTAAGGGGGAATACCCGAGGAACTGCAGCGAGCAACCTGACCAGAATAGGTTTTGTTATAGGGAGACGAATGTCGGAACTCCCCTTCAAATTCTGGGCAGCGCCCAGCAGTTTCTTGACTAGAAAGGATGAAGAAGGGTCTGGATACCCATGCCACTTCATAGTGAAGCAGACGGCCGACAGGTAGCTCGCTATAGTTGCTGGCGCATAATTCTTAGAATATAGATAAGCTACAAACAAGGTACAATCAGAGACCGATAATGGCAAAGAACAATCACAGTGTAACACGTATGTACAAAAATTTAGATATATTGTCCAGGCTCTATTGTAACTTTGCTTTGCTGACTCGCTCAGCACCCCTCCTACCAACACGTTCAAGGAATCAGCAACCCCCTGGGGGATATATCTTCCGGAAGCAGTGACGGGTCTTGGTCCAACCATGGGGCCAACTGGCGTGCCGCATTGACCTGAAACCGGGAAATCATATCCGGTAAGGTGTTAAGCTTCCCAGGGACGTGCTCGGCCCTGAAGCGGATATTAAGTTGTAAACAACGCAAAACAAGCTTACGAACCAAACACATAACCCGTTTATCCTTGGACGATTGCTTATTGATAATGTGGACAACGGCTTGGTTATCCGAGAGAAACACAATGCATTGGTTCTTCCAAAGGTGGCCCCATACAAACAGAGCGGCTACAATAGGGTAGAATTCTAGAAAGGTGATGTGAAATGATTTCCACCGTGAGGGCCAAGCTCCAAATAACCAGTGGGAGCCAAAAATCGCCCCAAAACCCAGACTCCCAGCAGAGTCGGTATGTAGTTTGAGCTTAGTGCTAGAAACCCAGATATCACCATGAAAAAAGGAAACACCGTTGAAATTAGCAAGAAATGCGTTCCAAACAGACAAGTCGGCTTTTGCTTCAGAATTCAAGCGGATATGATGAAATGGGCGGGAAAACCCGATGGTGAGGTCGATAAGGCGCCGGAGGAAGGCGCGACCAGGCAGGACGACGGAGCAGGCAAAGTTGAGAAGCCCAATGACCGACTGTAATTCCCGCAGGGTAACCGACGACCTGTTGAGAAGAAATGAGATTTGGGACCGACATTTTGCCAACTTGTCAGCGGGGAGGCGGGCTTGAAAAATAATTGTATCGAGTTCGATGCCCACAAACGGCATGACCTGCTCTGGGCCGAAAGTTTTGTTAAGAACAAGTGGAATGCCCACTACAATACATAACTTTTTGAACAGATCTAACTTCTGAGCACATCGAACTCGTCCATGAATAATGAGTAAAAAGTCATCTAAAATATGTACCATAGCAGAAATACCTAGTTTGTTTACTGCTATCCATTGAACAGCAGTACTCAGGGCTTCAAAGATGGAGCAACTGCTGCCACACCCCATGGGCAACACCTTGTCATAATAATATTTGCCCTCCCAGGTAAAACCGAGCAAGTGATAATCGGAAGGGTGAATAGGTATGATACGAAAAGCCGACTTGATGTCGGTTTTTGCAAGGAAAACTGGATTTGTAAGTGATTTAATTTTGTTAATGGCCTCCCAAATAGAGGCATAATTTACATGTTTGGATTCAAAGGGGATGCCATCATTGACGGAAGATCCTTCAGGAAATGAGAGATGGTGAATCATCCTGAACTCCCCCGGAGTCTTTTTAGGGACTACCCCTAAAGGGGAAACATGAAAATTGGGAAAAGGAGGGTTAGTGAAAGGACCAGCTATTCTCCCTGCCGCTAGCTCTTTTTGAATTTTGGAGGATACAATATCATGATGAATTTTTGAGGAGGTCAAATTATCACAAACTAATGAGCCAGGACTACCCTGGTAATTTAACCTAAAACCAACAGAGAAACCGTTCTTAAGATAATTAGTCTTAACAGGGTCATAGCCGTTAAGATAGGAGCACAGGATCTCACCTTTGACTGGGGAGGGGAGAGGCGTTTTCAAGGAGGGTAGGTGATTATTTTTGGGACTGTTGTTTGGAATCTGAAGGCTTGGCGCTGTCCTTTTTGAAAGTGGGGGTGTGTCTACACTGGAAGCTGGGGTGAGAACCCTGGCACTTGGTGCAAGTGTGGGGGAAGGCGCATTTGTCGCCTTTGACACACTTCCCGTGTTTCTGGAAGCGCCAGCATGACCCTCTGGGGAAGGAGGCAGAGGACTGGCCGGGACGAAAGGACTGAGCATGTGATTTTTTGACGGAAGATCCCTTCCTGTCAGAGTCTTTATACTCCGGCCGTCCCCGAGAATGTGCCTTGTACAAAAGTACATGGGCAATTTCGGACCACTCTAGGGGTTCCTCCTCCCGCCATCGCCTAAAACTTTCATCGTAAAAACGCCAATCCCCTCCGTCGTCGCAAATTTCTTTAATAAGGGCGGAGTAGCGCATAAGCCTCTGTGCATCTCCCGGCGTCTTCATACAGTGTACCGACGCGAATATGTCAAAACATGACAACCACTGGAAGATGGACAGAGGCTTATCCTTCCTCTCCCTTCCAATAGATAGAGTAATAGGCTCCCCGTCGCCATCTGTTGATATAATGGTGGACCTGGGCCTCTGAGGCTTGTCGTATGATGGGGTTTGGAAGTCGTGGAAATCCACGTACTTCCCCGCCCAAACCCTCTCCTTTACCTTGTCGGGCACACCATAATAGAGAGGCCTAGCAGCCGATATCATAGACCCATTTCGGTCTCTGGCAGAATACGACGGCGAGCCTACGGGGTAAACTGCATTAGCCACAGCTGTACCTGTTACCTGCCCCAGAAGGGGCCCGTTAAGGTGAATTGCAGTAGCGTTACAATGTTCCATGTTTCCAGGTTGTTGCACATGTAGATTCATCGACGGGCTGGCTGCTGTGGGGTCGCCCAAATTGGAAGCCGGCTGTACCGAATGTGACGACTGTATTGGGTTGTACGGATGGATAGTTGAGCTGAGTCCATGACCTGGCTGCATCGTAACAACACTCCCGTGGGGTTGCGCCACTGCATTAATGCCCCCTCCAACTCCGACGTTTGGGCCGTCATTGCGGACGTTATGCTGTCCTGCTATAAGGGTAACCATGGTTGACATCATGGTTTTCATTTCAGCAAACATGTCCGCTACTGATGGTACGCTTTGGGTACTGCTAGCATTGTCCGCCAACGAGGGGCCGTCTTGGCTACCAGATGACATGGCGAGGGCATCGCTGGAGCCAGCGGCTGCTGGTATATTTCTTCTCCTCCTAGCAGGCCTGGGCGCCTGGTTTCCTGTTGCAGGCATAGGGGCCGCCCGTTTCTTGCCCTTGGCTCTGGTGCCTTGCGGTTGCGCCGCCATACCTGAAACGAGGGAGCGGAATCCAGAACCTTGCATAAAATAGAGGTGAAAACTCTTTGATGTGACATACATGTAGGTATGCAAAACAAAGAGCATAAATGCCTGAGAAGGCCAATAGGACCCAGGCTAAAGTATAATGTAAGATGTCCATGGTGACAAAGAGCCACAAGAACGAAAAACGCCGCATGTTACAGCCGTGCAACAGAAAGTTAGCTCAGGGTGTTCAGGGGCAGGATATGCCAAGAACACAAGAGCGCAATAAAAGATTATTGCTCCGGGTGTCCAGGGGCAAAATATGCCAAGAACACAAGAGCGCAAAATTTTTATTGATTAATCCGACAGTGCATCCAAGGACCGAAGAAGCCAAGGATGTTACCATAAAAGGGATTAATAAATTGTTGGCTCAGGGTGTCCAGGGGCTCCAAAGAACCAAGGACACAAGAGCCTAAGGTAATTTGAGACGAGGCAAGGGAAAATTAAACCATGCCAAGTGAGGGGGGGTGCCTGAGGCGCCCTCTAATGTACGATAGATTGAGCAAAACCAGAGTAGCTCATGAGACGCATACCCCAAAAGGCTACGCAGCTGTAACTGGCCTACATGTATATTCCTAGCCGCGGGCTCCTACGGCACAAGATCTGACAGCACCGCGAATGCTCCTGTAGAGTTTAAGATGACCCAGGTCATTGAGGTGGGTCCCGTCAATATGATGGACATGCTGTGTCGACCGTGATAGACCCTTGTGGCGCCAGAAGATGACCGGCACTGTACCATTGGGGTTACAGAAATTACGGACGTATCCATTGGTCTGATGTATCCTGGCGTTGTAATCAGACACTGAAAGATGTCTGGTACGGGTCCTTAGTCGTTGGATGAGTTGGCCGACAAAAACCTTAGATAAGCCAGGTAATTCCCTGACATATTCATCAACCAACTCGGACACAGCATATGCCACATGCATGGGCTGAGCACCCCAACCCATCCCATCCAAGTCATTAGATCCAATCTGTAGGAACAGAATGTTAGGCTGGAAAGCTCGTAAATTGCGCCATACAGCCTGATTCTTGGACAGAGATGAGACGGTGCCCCCACTGATGTGATGCCAACGGATGGCACAGTCATCCAGATCAAACAAGTTGGGCCGAGGTTGGGCTGGGTGCACATCAACAAAAGCCTCTTTTGACGCGAAAT
Organism: Lineus longissimus; assembly: GCF_910592395.1. Classification (NCBI taxonomy): domain Eukaryota; kingdom Metazoa; phylum Nemertea; class Pilidiophora; order Heteronemertea; family Lineidae; genus Lineus; species Lineus longissimus. Next base: position 7,334,000 of record NC_088321.1, read on the forward strand.
CGCGTGAAAATTCCATCAAACGCCTCACGTAGCTATGTCCCACTACAGATACGCGAGTCTGAGGTCTTCGTTGGTAGTTACCAACGCCGGCAGCATGCACAAGATGGGCCGCCATAGCGCCAACTGAAGACAAAGGAAAAGTACGTGAGGGGATGGAATGCACTGCAAATGTACACGGAATACCGAGCAGTGGAAAAAGTCGGTAGAAAAAAGTCGATAATAGGCACTTAAGCAGGTGACACGTCCACCCTAAGTGGCTGTACCTGAAATGTACCCCTAACAAGATCGACAGAATATATAAATATTATACTACCGAGTGAAACGATTCCAGAAATTAGCGAAAAATCACAGAAGTTGTCTTGCTAATCTGAAGCAAGTTCCTGGAATGGCGGGTTCGCGCGAGATTCATCCGCGTGGGTAAATAGGCCGGGGAAAGACGGCCCCCTGATTGGCTGAAAGATCCCGCCGATTCCCAGAATCTGCACCGCTGCCCCTGATGATAACATGCAGAGTCAGCACAGTTATAAATAGAAATTAGTCACTCTTGCTTCAATCATAAAATCAATTATGCCTGGACTGGTTCGTCCGCATAATGGGCCTATATGAACAGTACAACAACGTGCAATTCATGGCCTCAGTGCGGAATGAACGATGAATTTGTACCCACTTTCGAATGGCGGAGCAAGTGTCGTCATATGCTGTCAAGCAGGTTGAAGAGAGTGTTTTTAGCAACGTATTTTTCAATACAGACTGTGACATAGACAACGTCATTGTTCCTATCATCAATGTAAAGCTGATGAAAGTATTAAAGTTGGAGACACTTGCCAAATATACAAAGCCGCCTGCCACACTGTCAATAGGTTCGCTGCTAAGCAATACAGTGATGAGAACTATGCATCCGTTGTCAACCGAGAGTTTCGGGTGCTGTCCTGTATCAATGCCACATTTACCCCATTCCCAATTGGAGTATATTATAAGGATAACAAACCGGCATTGGTGACTTCATTCCACCACCCTACGGACTGTTTTTTGGATTTTCCTTCCCATTTAAGTGGGAGGGGATGGGTGAAAGCAACGGTCACATTTGGCTTTCACCTCAGTCACCTCTTCATAAGACGGTTTTTGCATAACAACTTGAAGGCTGATAATGTTGTGCTGGATGCAAATGAGAAGGGCATAGATGTCATTCTGTGCAGTTGGAAAAATTCTTGTAGAATCGAATCTGCCCGAATTCTCACAGAGAAGCAAACAAAAAAGCTTGCAGACAATATTGTTGTCCCAGAGGTTTTGCGCAGAGAGAAGCCATTTTCAATTGCAAGTAACATTTATGCATTCGGTTGTCTTGGAATCTTGGTTGTGAAATATTGTAGGGCATATGAAATCACAGATTACAATTTACCAGCTCTGGAAAGATTCTGTCTGAAATGTGTGAGTCCAAGATCTGCAGCAAGGCCAGATGTTGAGCTGTTTGACGAAGACCTCGAATCATTTGACATATAATAATGTGTGACTCTAACTGAAAAGACAGTACATGTATCCCTCTGACATTGGCGTATGGTATTTTGGAGAACTTTGTTTTCCACCTGGAGGATCTTGACTGAGAATACTTGGCCTGTAAGGTCACATACAATTTACAAACTGTATGACGAGTTTGGGTCTTAACCCTTTAGCTCCTGCGAGTCTACAAATTTTTTTCCAGCATCTCCCTGTAGATTTCCAGGTATTCCTATAGTGTATAGACTTTTGGCAAAAGAGATACAAAAAGTTGAGAATGAAGTACTACAAGTTATTTTGAAGCTAACAATCATACCTACAATATGATATCATAAATTTTTCATTTTAACCCCCTGGTATCGACAGGATTAACCCTCTCAGCAATTTAGTGAAAATTCATAAAAAGGCCCTGTAGTAAACAACAGAATCATAAGAAGTTCCTACCTAATCAACAAAATCCATAAAGAAACCCAAATGTACGATAATCCAACCTAATATCGATCGAAAAACACAACCCGGCAGTCTCCTGTACATGAATACATGAATGGGTTGATATGAAGTTATGGTTTGCACATGTCACATTTGTTGGTCAAGTTGGACCATGAGAATTGCGAAATTAAAACACCTACAAAAATTTCCAGGGTGTGGTTTTATTGCTGAATTGACATGTAGACGATGGATATCTTTTTACCAATGAATACTAGTTGTATGTTGTTATTATCAATATGTCTGGCCTTCCTAGTTGGTCACAAGTTGTCATAGTGACTTGTCTAGTTCAAAGTGTTCTGTTCAATAAAAACACTTGAATTCACTTGAGTCATATGTTGTGTTTTCCTTTGAATTTTATTACACAGTGGCGAGTATTGATACTTTCAATTATAGCCTACAGTGGAAACCAACACAGACCAGAGCTACAAGGAGAATGGCATGCCAAATCAAAGAAGAGAATCTTTCTGTGTTCACTTGCTACCACACTGTGACCAAAAACCGGAAATTACAACAGATTTTTTAGGTGACAATGTGCATTTTGGAGGACAATCGGGACAAGGTTGAGACTAGTCCACAGTCTGTCTGGCTTTGGAAGAAGTCTTCTACTTCCGAAACATTGTACCAATTATTTGGCAAATTACACTGTAAATTTTGTCTCCAGTCAGCTTGTGGAAAATTTTACAGAGGAGGGTGTGTCTGTAGGAGAAAAGCCTAGATGTGCACAAGTGATGCATCTACACAAGTGGATTTTAGTGGAAACACCCTCAACTGACACTTTCACATTGGCACCTGCTCATGTGAAATATTTTGACAGCAATGAGCAAAAAAGCTGTTAAAATGTAGTGAAGTCCGAGTTGCTTTGAATATGGAGAGCCCTAGACCAATCACAAACATTGACTGTAGACAGTGGCAGACAGTATTCAGCACTGTTTGATTTTGGTTCTTACATTGCACCAGGAGTCTAAACAGACCTTAAATGTACACACAGGTATCCTTTTCCTGACAAGGAAATTATTTCATGTTGTGACGCTCTCCCATGAACTGTAAGTTGAGCGAACTATTTCAAAGTTGTGCACTAAAAGCTCTTTTCTCCACTGACAGTTGCCTCAAGTACAGCAATGCATACATAAAATTGTAATCAATGTTGACAGAGACCATGACAAAAATATCACGAAGAAATCATTGAAAAATAAATCTTGCTTTATTTACAGAAAACAACATTACATGTATTCATGTCACAAATGATTTTGAAAAGCGATTTTGTGCAGTAACATTGTCGCATAATTAAACAACTCATCATGTCTGCATGTCTACTGGCTTATTTGGCACTTGAAGAAGTCCGATAATCTCTCAGCATGGCTTGTGAGTGTTCACTCGTGAGGTGGCGGAGTGGTTCCCATGTATCATCTTGTGGACCGTCATAGCCAACCCACTTCACTCGATATTCGAGAACACCCTTATTTTTTCGGTGCTTGTAGATCTTCTCGACTATACCTGAAATATGTTTGGAAAAAGTTGTTAAGAGATACCAGAACAAAAATTGCATTCATTGACATTTAATGATGAGTTCTGCTGTATTTGCCAAATCCCCTAAGACCTTTCTTGCAGCAACCACAACAATATGTTTTTGCTACAATATTGAAGCTGCCTGTATATCACTATTTCATTGAAGGAATTCATAATTCTTTGTCATATATTGTACCGGTAAAATGACTTTTGATGCTTATTATTGCAAAAAAAGGGATAATTTTTTAGGCCAAATATGTGATTTAAACCATTTCACAAACACTTCGTCCATACTGGATTAAGATTGGATGCATGGAATAATCTACCATTGGTTGGACTCTAGGAATAAGAATCCTAAAATGTACCTTGGTTCGAAGCTGTAAGTTTGGCTACATCTTCGCTTAATTGCTCATCCGCATCCTAGAAGAGTGAATAGAAATGGTTTGAATAAAATGTTTCAATGTTTGTAGTGAGGTTAGAAAGAATAGCAACAAATTGCGATCAATATAATGTAGCTATTTAATGAAGAGATTTAAAACAATGATCAAATCAATGTTTTAAACATGAATAAGGATAATTTAGAAAACACTTCTGCTCCTACCAGTTTCGCTGACTTCTTCTTTCTCATGCCAACCCTGGATTTTGTGTTCTTCATCCGAACTCCCAATTCCTCCTCCCTGCTGACTCCTAAAGATTAGAAAAATAATGATGAGCACAATAATGGTTACTTCACATGGTAAAAGTGCTATTCAAAAGTTGCCTTTATCATGAAAATAACTGTTGGCCAGTGCCAATCATGTTACCACTGTACCTAAACTAATAGATGTCTCTCACCACTTAATATATATAATCATCTTTATTCATGTAAATTAAATTACATTACAAATGTGCAAAAGTGCAAGTGCAACAAAAGTACAAAAAGTGATGACAAAGAAATGAAAGACCCTCCCAATCCCTACATATAAGGCATAGACATTTACAGGGCTACCCAGTACAGAGTACCCCAAGAATTACATTCATATTATCGATATCTATCCTCGAAAGTGTGTCTCCATACATTAAAAAATCTCTGATAACAGCAGCAGTTTGCTGCAGTCTATAAAACTCCGCCTTTAAAGGTACCTTGAAAGTTGGAGGAACGTGGTTCCTGGGTATATCTAACTCACTAGCCAAGTGTGAGGGTGTATTTGATACATTGGAGCCACTGCCATTCAAAGAAAGCGAACTCGCAAGATTAACATAGATATTGGAATTGTTTACAGCCTTACGATAAAAGTTTAAAAATCTGTTTTGTAACAATGTTTTTATTGAACAGGTATCTCATATTAGTGGCAAAAGGGCACAATGAGTCCGAGGGTGAAGTCTGCATAATTTCCGCACCGCTTTTCTCCATGCTGTATATAATACGCCTACTACTTTATTATTTAAATCCTTCAGGACTGTACCATAGAGTGACATGCAATATGAGTAAAAAAGTTTGATTTTTGTTTCAAAATTGCAAACATAAATCTTTGATATGAGGACATTTACCCGCCTATTGAAATCTGATACTGTTTTATGTATGTCTTGATTATTTACCCTCAGTCCAATTAAGTTTCCTAAATGGAGAGCAGTAGCTTCAGCAGTTACAGGAATACCCTGAAAAGTGATAACTATTGGTATAAGATTTCCACCACCTGGTTCCAGACAGAAATATAACAACTGACAAGTTTAGAAGGGGCAGTGTTGTAGTTTTCTGCGGCATCTCGCTTGATGAAAACAAATAAAGGAAACAATGTTAATATTTTCCCACACAGCACATTGTACTTACTTGGGTTCACCGACTTCTTGAACGCACTGCCCTTGTTATCCTGAAAGACATTGTAAAATGATCGGTATATCAGTATGTAAACAAAAGTATCTTCGAAGTATGCTGCATTTTGTGAATTGCCCAAAGTACAATTTCAATGGTTCACCAAGACTCTGATTGCATTGAACAGATTATGAAGATGAATTGTGTCTTTTTCTAGATGAAGGTTATTAAAAAACAGTGCAAGAAAAACAGAACAGGCCATAGTTAATTCTTCTACTTCCAGATTATGCGAAAACACAAAAGTGCACATGTACATGTATGAATGAATGAGGAAATGACACACAGGGTAGGTCATATTGTCACAGGTAATCAGACAAAAAATGAAAATATGTTACAGTATGAGACCAATGGATCTTTTTTCAAAATTGCTCTTGGTGATAATATGTTGTAAAGGTACAGATAATATACTTACTCGAATGGAAGATTTCTTTGAAAATACTGCTGGTCGTGGCATAGGCAAGGGTAAAACTGGAGCAACTCCAAGCCCACCTCCCGCAAGGTAATTGAGCATGGCTGGATAAAAACAAGTAAGAAAGAATTAATTGCACCGCAATGATTGAGGAATATCTCTAACAATAATCGTAAGCAATGCTCTGACGTAACTGGGACGGCGGAGTGGTGACCATTGCACTACAAAACCTAACGTTTTCAAATAACACCTCAATATAAATGCTTACCTGTAGCACTGCCACTGGGTTGAACTTCACTGGTGTTTGTCAATGGTAGAGATTCTTCTTCATCTATGCTGAGGGTGTCTTCATCATCCATCACCGGTACCTGTGGCATACTGCAAATGTAACACAGTGTCATTGTTTTACATAAATGCACGAACCAAGTACTTCAACCCTTAATGAACAAGAGGCTAATAAGCAAAGATGTCAAATGTCGCATGATACCAGCTTAAAATCATTTTTGGGCAAATATTTGTGCCCATTTTCTCAGTTTTTGTAGTAAATACATGTTTACTGGCCTCGAATTTAACAAAGGGCACCGCAATAAGGTGGACATTGCCCATTTAATGACATTTGTGTTATGATATTTATCACATTGACCGAAGTATCTGTCACCATTGAAGATCAGGTCAGTGTGATGATGCTTCTACTACTAGCAAATGTAGTTAACAGGGACCCTCACCTAGAGGTCATAACGAAAGACCAACGACAACGACAGCTCATCAAGTTGATCTCAGCTCTTGTTTATTGTCTCTCTGTCTCTTTAGTCATGTAAACTGAAAATACAAACGTTACAACGTGTACTACTAGTACTAGTGCAATAGGGAAAGGTTATAAAATAAATTGTCACATTCAAGTCACATCCACTGTCTTCAGACGTTTTCGTTTTGAACAGATGGTGCTGCCATCTACACTTAGCTGGCCCAGTTATAGTATGACAGGTATTTCTTCAAATTATAGGCCTCCAACACACTTACAAGTTAGCCAACACATTCAGTACTGAGAATATGGTATGATGATACAAAATAGGCCTGTCTTACAAGGTTTAGTTATAAACAGGATGAAAACGATCAAGACTTCAACCCTGTACATCACGTGACCATGCCAAACTGAGTCCTGGACCACACCTTACTTTCAAAGTAATTATTTATAATACTACATGAGTCAATAGGTTTTCTAAACCACACTTATAGAATGATTTAACTTAACTCTTACCTCCTATATATGGACTGTAAGTAGCAGTTAGCTGTTCAAAATTACAAGCTTTGTCCATACAAAAACTATTCTGTGTCAATTTCTCCAAGAAGCCAATGGTTGGTGACCACCAAAACCAGTGACGCCATAAACAACCCCTAAAACAAAAGAGCACTCAAGGTGCCAAATATAAAAATGACTGCTGGTCGTTACAGAGGTGTCGGATGACATTTCTTCAGCAGCATAATGTGGTTGTTCAGGTAAGGTACTAGATATGAAGAGTGCATGTAAAAGCACAGAGGTACATCGGTTGCTTAGTTTTTTGGTAATTAAAGCCCAAGGATCCAGCAATGGTCTCGCACACAACCACGCCTTGTGAAAGTTCCTCAAAACTGACATGACTTTGGAAAATTGAACTTACATGTTTAACACAAACTTTAAATACGTAATCACTGCCAGGAGTTCTGCCATCTTTGCCTTCCCCGTGCTCCCCATAGAGCGTAGTATTTGCAGTCCATCGGGTAGGCCATGAACAGTGACCACCCCTTTGTGGTGATCGCTGTAAGGGAAACGAGCCCTACCAGTGGAAGCGCCTGTCCAGTTATACAAAATATATGAATTAAAATTGACAATGAATAGGATTCAACAAGTGATGCAAATCAATTCATCTTTGATTCAATTTGTCACTGATGACATCGTTACAACCAAAATATCAAAGGTAGTGACAAGCAATCTTTACCAATTTACCTAGGTACTTAGCTTTTTTATGAAATAAATTACCGGAATTCACATAAAATTCACAATGGAAGATTTTTTTATAAAATAAATAGAAATGTGACATACTTTGGGAAAAATACACATACTGAAGTAGCATGAACATGGTGCGTCAATATGCAATATAAGGGCCTCTCGAACCTTCTTTTCAAGGTCTTCAGTTTCACCCAAAGTGCTGGTTCCAACTGCAGCCTGGGTATACAATACATCTGAAAGTTAAGGACGACAATAATTTGTAAGATTTTAGAATATGGCAGCAATAAAACTTAAAAAGACAAACCATAAGCTTTAAAAATAGGAATAAACTGATAGGTTCAAGACCTAGTTAGCATGTGTGCCTGAACACAATCATTGTGCAATAAGGTTAATAAGTACCATACGAGCTCCTCTACACAAAGCAAACCATTTCCTTTTCAATGACGCATAGGTGCAATTAGAAATCGACTAGCAATGATTAGTGAACAAACTTTAGACAGTGCTTACCAGATCTATAGTTGAGACGGAAATTTGTCACATTACTGGGGCACTCTCCCAGGAAGACTTTTCCTTTCCCATTGCCCAGGGCCACATCTTTCCCCGACTTCACGTCTCAACTAAGGAGGAAGACATCCGTTCCGTAAGTCCCCAGTTCTTGACACTTCAAAATTGAAAACAGCCAGGATTGAGAAATAAAAGAAAAAGCTCTGAAAAGAAGCAGGGTAGAACTTAAACAGGTCATGTAAACTTTTCACAGTATGCCTAATTGTTCATGCAACTGAGTATTTTAGACAATCTGAGAATATTTTTGGGTTTCAGAATTATGCAATAATATTAATAAATATTGTTCACTGACTGCAACAGAGAGATCAGGAGCAGAAATCTGATGGCACACAAAGGTTGTGGCATAAGGCTGCATTAAGTTGCATTGAGAGCACTGCCACCAATATCTTACTCACAATTTCAATGGTGAACACATCAACACATCTTAAAGTACTACACAATTGGGTGTCATACTGGGTAAGCAATTTGCTTAAAATGTATTTGAAGTAAAATAGCAGTACTTACAGCTTCATCCAATTTTCTCCAAAGAAATTCTACCCTGGCCATCCTCTCCCTTTCATTCGTTGGTCGTACGTCCAATAGTTCCCTTTTATCTTGGTAGCCTTTTTTGGCCGTGGCAGAAAGGGCATTCCACTCCTTGGCCCAAGTCCGAAATTGTTCACCAGGAGAGGTTTACCTGATGGATAGAAGATTGACAGGTTCACAAGTTATCCTACGTCTTTTCCAGCACCAGAAAACTGTTGCTGGTCATGGAATACTACTTTTAAACTATTGAACACTAATTTTCTGAAATGAGGAGAAATATTCACCTTTCATGGTTTTATTTTATCTTTAATAAATATGTTGTATGCGCTTGGTTTTCTCTTCTATATCGTGCCGAGGCGAACAGGTGTCTTTGAAGTGAAGGTGAAGTACTGAAATTGATAAAATGAAACAAATCATTGTGCATGTTATTCTGCAGTCTGCAATTGTACCATCCTCTTTTAAAAACTCACATTGAAAAGTGTACAATTGCAGATTTCTGGTAAAGGCATTGTTTTTGTAGTTAAGGCAATCATCAACAATATATGGTTATCATATTTAAACGGTGCCAAGAGTATCATTGAGAGTGGTGATTAGATATCCAGATGAAAAAGAATGTCAAATGTTTCTAGGACAAACAGGTCTCAGCAATCCCACAGAAGTGATATTTTCAGAGACAGCTGTCACATTATTTGGATTTAACTAAATCCTAAAACTTCAAAAACTATTCTGATTTAATATGAAACATACCTTCACATTCTTGTACATCAAACCCAATTCTTTCGCAACCTCTTCAATTTTGCTATGATTATACTTTTGGTAGTTTTCAAACCATCTTTGTAGTACTGAATTAATTACTTTCGCTGATGATCTGTGAATTTTACTCGAGATCAGGAAGAAATATGCTGAAATGAAGAAGTGTGTAGCGGTAAAGGGCTTATATATTTGTCACCGTATAAACGTCGCAACTCTGAACTCAAACCGGAACCCAAAGACTAAACCAACTAAGATATCTTTTTACATTATTTATTACCCACGTCACTCTAACTTCTTATCTTCAACCGACACTGAAACATTATAAAATTATGTGCACAACAAAGTATCAACAAGAGTTGATATGAAAGAATCTTACCACACTATGAGACCAAGGGTGAAGGCAACTAATCGTGATCTAAAATGCTCTGGCACTTTTCAAGAGAACGTCTTGTTTAGCTACAGAGTGCGGAGGATGGATTTCTGGATCTGCCAGGACTCACTCAAAACATCTAAACATCATCATTTATACTTAATTACACACACCCCTAATGGGTAAATAGCCCAGCCCAAATATCAGGCTCTGAGCCAACTAGCACTCAATATTTAAAGAAACAACCAATCAGCACACAGCTGTATCAATACAAGATTACTAGACAGGGCCTAGGGCAGGGGCCTAGTAACCAGCTGCTCATCAGGAAGTTCATAAAAGGGGTCAAACAGCTTAACAGAGAGAGATTACAAAACAATGGAAATGAGCAATTAAGAAGAAAGGTGTTGTAACTTATAATGGTTAACGATACTGGGTGTCTGGGTTCACCAGGGCCTGGGAAGAACACAGAAATAATAATTATAGCTAGGTTTAGTAGGCAATTCCTAATATTAATAATAATAATAATAATACGAGTCTTATATAGCGCAGTATCCAACCATTAACTGGCCGCTCAAAGCGCTTGATAGGCCTCTTTAAAAAGCAAATGTTTCAGTTGTCCCTTGAAAGATAACAGAGAGCTGCAGTTCCTAACAGTTGAAGGAAGTTTGTTCCACAGCTGAGGGGCTCCAATTGAAAATGCTCTACCACCGACTGACATGACATTGGTCTTTGGGATAGACAGAAGAACGGCCGATGAAGAGCGCAGAGTTCGAGAAACGGTATGAACGGAGAGAAGTTCTGAAAGGTATTGGGGAGCAAGTTGGTGAAGACACTTGTAAGTAAGAAGGAGAACCTTGTACTTGACGCGCTGTTGCACAGGAAGCCAATGTAGAGACCTGAGTACTGGGGAAATGGAAGATCGTTTCTTGGTCTTGGTAATTAGGCGAGCGGCAGAATTTTGTGCCTTCTGTAGGGGTATAATTGTTGAATTGGGACAACCAAGGAAAAGGGAATTACAGAAATCCAGGCGAGATATTACAAGAGCCTGGACATATAACCTGGTGGTATTGGAGTTAGATATTTTCTGATTTTACGAATGTGAAAATTGGTGGCCCGTACACATGTGTTAATGTGTTCTTTGAAATTGAAATCACGGTCCAAGATCACACCCAAATCTCTTGCAGAAACAGAAGAATATACATTTGCATCAATGATACGGATGGCGGGGAGATTAATAGTGCTGCTGAACCTGCGGGAACAGATTAGCAGAATCTCGGTCTTGTCGCCATTACAGCTAAGAAAGTTGTCACAAAACGGATCTTGGAAGTTGACTGAAGGCTACCGCAGCTGTTGGCAATGATTTTTGGTACTTAAATGCATGATCGAACATGTTCAGGGGGATAACGTTATTCCCTCTTAACATGTTATAGCCTATATATATTTCATTTTAAACTGCTTAAGTTTGAAGAAACCAAGAAAATCAAGAGTCATGACATGACATAATATAGCCTAGAGTGTATATAGAGGGCGTCTCCCTCACAAAATGCCGCATCTCCTTGGCCTACCATGCAGAGCAAATAGGCCTAGGCTATGCGACCTAACTTCACGACAATTTTTAGGCAATGTCAACTCTTCGGTATCTTTGATCAATAGAATCCTTCCTGGCAAAGAGGATGCGTTGGGATGCCTTATATGGTGGGCGGTCAACAGTACACACAACACACACGTGCACATACTACTGTACAATTATAACCTGTACGCTAGCGCTACCAGTGTACCACGTGGACCAATATGTCACAGTCATTCCGTTCTACAGATCGAAACGAACTTTTGAACATTTTGGTTACTTTAGTAATAGGCCAAGACTTATGGAATAAAAACTTACGAAGTAGAGTGCAGGAGTAAAAACACAGGTAAATACACGGTAAAAAAGCGGGATTTGCGAAAAGCACTGAAGAATAAACCTCGTTTACGGTTTGTTGATTTTGGTATTGCGCAACCCGCTAGTGCGCGATGATCAGGAAGGTTATCCACGTGCTCGAAAATAATCAAAGAAGGAATTATTACCATAAAAATGAATTGGAAGTATACAATCTTTAAAACCAAACTCGCAAAGAATACTGCCAAAATTCAAGGAATGAAATCAGTGACTTACGAAACTATGCCTCACATTCAAGAGACATTTAACATATAAAATATTTCCGTTCATTCGCCAGGAGGTTTGCAGAAAATATGTGGTATCTTCTTCAATAGAAATTGTACATCGTTGTTACAGTCGGGTCGGTAAACGTACCCGGACGCCCCGGACGAAGTGCTCAATCGCACCCCAAATCACCCACAGTCAACACCATTCTTCTTGTGTTGTCAGTGGGCGGGAGGGGGGGAGATGTCAGGCTATTGAGGGCTGTTGAGCTCTTATCAACTACACGTGCTTGTGGTCAACGTAACTAGCTTTCGGGGGAGGGGTGGCCAAGGTGGTATCCAGTAACGGGAAGGAGCAGATGTGATACAAGACCACTTTCCCTACCACTACCACCCCCCCCCCCCCCCGCCCCATCACTCCTCACCTACAGCCCCGTTCCGGAGGGTTCGTATATCTGGCCTATAATGGATCAGGGTGCGGCTGTATACGTATGATCGGGGTGGTGATTCCGGTTTGTCTAAGGACACAATATAAGGGTTGAAGCCGGGCAAAAGACCAGCAAGTCCATGGAGCGTTCCATCTGTTACTGGAATAAATAATTGATTATTGACGCTACTACTAAGGGGTAGCGCCAGGTCAACAGCGGCAACACACACTGAAAAGGCTAGTAGGGGGCGGAGGCGGGGATGGGGGTGGCGGGGGCAGGGGCTGGCGGCATTAGCCTTGATCCCGATGCCTATGTAGGACATGGGCAATGCAGAAACTAATTTTATATTCCGGGTTAAAAACAGGGCCGTATTTACTAGATAGGGGGTGGGTGACTGACCTCAGGCATCGCCGACCGAGAAACGTGTTTGTCCTGAAGATTAATGGTTTTGTCTTGGTGTCTCAACCGCTCCAAGAGATCATGCCCTAGTCCCATGACAAAAATATGACAAAAAATATGGACCCGAATGATGGGAGGACCACGCATCGCCCAGTGGTCCACCATGCAGTCAATAAAAATCATGACGAGATATGGCGAGACGGTTTAAGAGCTAACAATATATCTCCGCGGCCGAGATATACGCAGGCGCATACATTCATGTAGTGGATCATCGTTAACAAATGTTCAACAAAATATCTTGGAATATGAAGATACGTATCCTGAGCGCTTCATACAGAGAGACGAACCCTTACAGAAAACGCTTCGTTACGATTAACATATCCTGAATCGGGTGCATCCACGGTGATCTCAAATAATAAAGTGAGGATAGATTCCAAGAACGGTTGCCAAAAGTGGGTGTCATGATTAATATTATCATATAGGCGAGCTCTGCAAATCGGCAAAATGGTTCATGTGCACGAACTTCTGTATTAAGAAACTTCGCGGTTGAACACCGCATAAACCAAAGATAGACGGATGTGTGACCATAGCAAATCGAGTCATGCAGACCATTGCATTATGAAGTAGGCATAGTTTTCCACTAGGCGATCGGCTAACGGCGAAACAATGGGTTCGGGAGCACAAAGAAGCTGATACAAATGGCTGATTTGTCCGATTTTTTAAACGGAATTCCGCGGCCAGTTAATTACATGTACGTGGATCGCAACTTACATCTGCGAGCATTCAAACCGGTGATCTGGCTGTTCCCACCTCCAACCAAGACATGAGTTGATTAGCCAGACAGGTTCGCCATATCATGGATGTGGTATTGGTAAGTTGACTGGTCCATTTAGTTTTTCACGTTGATCATCAATTTCTCCATCAGGGGATGAAGATTTTGCACGTTGTGCCGCTCATAGTGGTTGCCAACAGCGCATTATTTGATATCCCACAAAGTATATGATATTGATCACACGGGCTGGTCATGGGTACGAAATTCTAACACAAGGACGATGTTCCGAAATATTTCGAAGTTAAACACGACCATGAGGTATATATTTTTGAAAATAATTGACTGGACTGGACGAGTATATGTATAGTGTTTGTCAAAGAGTTTAAAAGGTAAATATTGTCCGTTTGTTATTGCATTTCAACTCTTAACAAAGGTTTGGTTTTTCAAACTTGGAGGGAGGGTATTTGCAATCTGCTGTTTTATTTTTTTCTCCGGTGAACTCATCGTTGACAGTTTAAATCACTTTTGAATTCACTTCAACTACGATCCATGATTGCTTGCACCGTGAGTTCAGGCCTTATACATCAAAGTAATTTTTATGTTCATGGTACACCTAGTATATCGGACACCAGTGCATTCATTATTTATTGAATTATTTTTATTTTTCATTCCGGGAACCATTACCAACTGTAATGTTTACTAACATTTCCAATGAGACCATACATACTCTGTGGTTTTATGACAACGATTATAGTGATCATGAAAACGCCTTTCACTAAGAAAATGATCTCTGAATCCTGTTACAAAGCTGTATGCTGTTTCCTTACCACTAGAATCATCTGAAAGAGTAAGAAGCGGGAGTTATAACATGTGAAGCCAATACTAACACATTGCAAGGACACTTATTACACTAGTCGACTGCCAAACCATGTGATGACAAATATACGCACATGTAAAACGTGTGAATACGAGTAATAATATCGGATTACTTCAAAATGCTTTGAACGTCACCCATGAAAGTAAACAAATGATATTTATTTGACCATTTTAGAAATGCACCAGTTTCGAAATAAGTAGAAGGTAAGCCTGTTGGCTCATCACGGTGCCGCTTACTTGATGAATCTTAATATTTTAAATTGTAAGCTATGTATCATGCAGTTTTTTATTGCAACATTGTTGAAATGTTCATGGTAACGCCTTCCACTTAATAAGTACAATCGAAGATTGCTGTCGTGGTGTGTATAAGTAACCCTGTATTCGTCAAATTCGCGTTAGTTTCTGACTAAACCGCACTTTTTCGAAAGAAATATCAATGATGGCATTGCATTGTTGCCAAATCCTCGAAGGCATTTTTGAAATTCCTTAAGTGGGTTGTGTGAGTATTTCGAAGCCTTTTGTAAACCAAGTAGACCGTTGCGTACATGCCAAAATAACCCAACTAAACACGAAAAGTTAATAGAGGTGAGTTTTTCATGAATCATTTCTTCTCATCATTGCTTCTATACGATTTTCATCACAAGCATGGTGGCTGAAGGTATCGGTTTGACCAAGGATAATACATTCTTACTCAGAGAGGAAATGACGATAAAAATGAAATACACAAAAGGTTAGTTCATTTTGAGGGGCGTAAGGCCCGCGCCTATTATTTTTATCTGATTGTACCCCTCCGACACTGTAATTGGAGGGCCTTGTTTCTATTGTGTTGCAAAGGTAAACCAATACCTTACCCGCCATGATAAAGTTAATCCAGAGTTTTTCAACTAAAGAGTCAGGCAACTAGGGACCGTACGGAGCAAATTCCGCACAACTGGACTTTGAACAATTACGATCAGCTGAACATGGCCGGTACAAACACCCCGTTTTAAAGCAAACACCTGCTTCAAAGTCACTCATCTCTATAAAACTATTTAGATATAATGTCAACGATAACATTTATATCAAAAACGATATGTTTCGCATTTTGCTTTTCAACTGTTGATGAGAAGTGATGGCACTGGTTTGAGAATACTTTTCGAAATACGTTTTTCTACTGCACATCATCACATATTTTTGTGGTTAGCAGTTTAGTATATTCATATCTTATTAATTTTGACCGTCTACAACTAGTTTTATAGCAGGTTTAATTTCGCGTTCGCGGTAAAAAACGAGAAAAAAAACATGAAAAAATGCAAAACGTCTCGTTTTTTGTGGTTAGATGTTCACAAGTTTAGAAATCCCATTTCATGTCAATTAATTGTTTTCTAATTTAATATAACTGTTATTTAATGGGATCTTTGATAGTCTTGCAATTTTGAAGCCCAGTGTCTAGTTTATTGAGCTTGTTTTGGCACATATAAGCACAAAGTGGTGTGAGGTATACCGTTCCAATATTATTGAACAGGCACTTTGGCTGAGACCTTACAAACATTTATGATGGGTACATCAATTTTTGAGTCACCTCATCAGAAACAATTTACAGTATAAAAATATGTTGCCATAGATTACAACCTAATTATCTAAAAAAAAACGAATTGCAAAGAGATGAGAGTGCATGTAGCTTAATTGTGGTTTGATTATTGTTATCTTTGGCAATTAGCAGCTGATCGACACATCTGCCAAATATTTAAGATCGTTCTCATCAATTAAATAAAATTTGTATGAATTTGTAACCCGATAAAGTATATGTGTACCTCAGGTGCAGAGTAAACACTTTTCGTGGAATTGTGGTTGTTCCATCATTGTTTTGCACCTCAGCTCAGTTTTTATAGCTGAATTGAAATGGACTTCATGATCATCATGGCTTCCAGTTAGTTGCCCGAGAGAGCTGTGGGATCAAGGAAACTGGCCGTGACCCGATCGCGACTCTTTATTTGAAAGACTCTGGTTAATCTAAATACAGTATCGTCTAAAACAAAACGCTAGGTTTTGTATTAATATTAAGGTCCTGTTATATTTACGTCGAATTTTTCTCGGAAATCCTCCATCCTTGGAACTTCAGAAGCTTCTTTGGCAATCTGTGCGTACTTCAGCGGTTTATCAATCTGAAGTAGATCAATCGGTAATAAGAAAATAATGTGATCTGAAAATAGGGTGAGAGTGAGGATACCATGATTATCTCTGCACATTTGTAGCATAGTGAGTAGCTTGATAAGTATTCTTTAACTGGTGCATACAACAAGCTCTAGAAAACAGTTCATATTTTAGTTGGTGATGTATGAAACACGCACTTGATGTAGGAATACGCTCAAGTCGTAATCGTCATCTTGAAGCAACTGGCCTGATCGTACAGAATGTATTTCTTCAACAGCAGCCCTGCAGCGAATGATCAGCGTCTCTTTGATCAAGTATGCACGCTATAGACGATTGGTGCCGTTACGCAAAGCAGCCTTCGGAGATCCCCCCCCCCCCCCGACCACAGATGACCATCCCTCTCGAAGACGAATTTGGGTAAACTTCTAGCATGTCTTGATCAGAGAGACCCACGGCGCTTACGACACCAGAGATTAATAATGTGACCGATTGTCAGAACACCCCTCCCCCTATCTCTTATCTATATGACAGGAATAACAGAGGCATGTTAGATGAAAACTAAACCATATAATTATTACGCCATGTCCGTCTGAAGTAGACGGGAATGAGGACGTTAGTTGGAATACATGCGTTCATCATTTGTTGTGCCTAATTAAGCCTGATCATGAATAAGTCCTGTCAAACTCATACCGTTATCAGGGCAAATAATTGCTGTACATTTTTTCATGCTATCAAGCCAGGGAGCATCCAGGGAGGTGTAGTAGTCAACTTCATTTTTATTCAGTTTGACAGCAACCTCGTCGGCATAACGTAACGTTCATTTTGTTTTAGACCGGTATTATTTACCCGACCGTCGGATCTACATTGAAGGAAATCGGTCTTGTTGACCCGATCGTCAGATCTCGAGTGAAGAAAATCGGTCCTGTGTACACGACGGTCGGGTGATCAATACTGAAATTCTTCACTCCAGACCTGACGCCGTCGTATCTCGAGTGAAGGAATTTGGTACTATTCACCCGGCCGTCCGGCGCAAGTCTGCTGACAAGGTTACCCAACTCTCCGCTAGGGGCATGATACTGCCCCTTAGGGGAAACAATGGCGGCGGATGTAGGTTAAGCGGGCCTGTCGGTTGGACAAAAATTCACCAATTTTGCCCAATTTCAATCAAAATTATATTGTTGTCGGGCCAATAGCGCGGAGAATCTTTTAATCTTGACTCGAGACACGACTGTTGACCAGCAAATACATCATATTCTAGTCGGGTCAATAGCGCAGAAAATCTTCAGTCAAGACACGACAGTCGGGCGAATAATAATTTTCTTTGTTTTATGTATGTCCACTGAATCTTGACAGGTGTAAAAGGAATGGACGTCCTAGGAATGCAGATCCCCATACAATAGCTGTGTATTGTCAACGAATGTGGTTAATGGATTGGTTAGGGTTAGCTACATAATCTTCAACAGAGGAATTCGGCGACTCTATTCACTTTAACAGAAGGACCAGACTTAGATTCCGGGGGGACTTCCATTTCTTTTACACCGGTGTGAGTATAATGCCTATTTAGTGAGTCCGACCGAGCTGGTGCAATGAAAAGATGAATCCGATACGAATCCTGTTTTCTTCAAGGTAAATAAGGGCGTGTGCTTGAAGGGGTATGGCTTCAATGTTCTTATTGACGGGTCACTCTATCATATCACATCATCATTTAATTTACCAGGGTCGTAAACCTGTTGGATTTTTGGCATTGTTTTGGAGTCCCCTATTGACTACAGTCCACCTATATGTAGGATATATTACCTGTCCTGGCATACATTAGACACTTTAGTACAAGAGACCACAACATTTAGTCCTATCCGACAGACTCTCAAGTATTTTATGCATTGTACGTGTTGTGAAGAGCCTGGAATTTCAGTTCCTATAAAGCCAGTCAGGTTTATCAAGGAAGTGAATCCTAGGTTCTCGATCCCCGGGATCGACCCACCCTGTGCCTTATTGCGTGATAGCCAGCAGTGTTAACCACAATGCTTTGAGGCTCCTTTATCACAGGATAGATTTTCGTTTTTCACCGGGTGATCAGAAATAATTCTGATCATATCCTATTGCAATGGTTGATTATTTCCCCTCTCAGTAAAGTATACCTCTCGCCAGGATACTTTGTACTTGTTTTATCACGTGCTCTTCACATACCAATTGATGTCGCCACATAGCAATTTGATCCGATTCATCGGGCATATATTACCGGCATCCGAAAATAACAAACTGCTGTGTATAAATAATCTTACAATTAATTCCATAACAATTTCCTATATTCCATTATTTCCAAATTTTAATTTTGATGGAAACTGTAAGGCGACCATGTTGTGTTTCTCTTCCGACATGTAAACATGCATCTTTCTTTCGTTGACGTTTACATAATACCAGAACAAAAAGTATTTAATCTTATTTTTGCTGAGCCATGTAGCTTTAACATGCTTAATGAGCTATCCCGAATCGCGTGTGTGCAAAAATCATCACTTATCACTTTTTTAAAACTTCACCCAACAAACGAGTTGACTCTGGTGACATTGTGGTTTAGAAATAGTAGGCATGTGATGTAGAATGTGTGTACCATTATTTATTGATATTGTAGATGTCGACACCATTAGCTCAAATGTCATATCTTCAATATTGAACGCCCTAGGGTTTTTAATAAACAAATGTTAATCACGACATTAGAATTCGAAATGAAAAACATCCAAACTTGGGGCGCCCATGCCGAAGTGTCAAACGACTGGTTGTTTCATCACGGTTTAGTCGTTAAAAGGTATCGGGTTTATCGACAGAGGAAATGGAACACACAACGCATACACACAACGTCATAATAGAAATCAACAGGGGCGAATGGCCGTGCAGAACGTATGCCCCCCCCCCCCCTCATTATATTTCGTTCCCCATTGACAAGGATTCATGTTGATTCTTATGTTCCTTCAAGATCGTCCTGTTTCATTGTGATCAGACGTCGAATAATCATTCAGAGGCCAAGTAGCAATGCGAAATATGTCTCTCTAACAAGAAGAGATAGCGGCCCATCAACGGAACAGCTATTTCCTCATTGTCAGAAGCTGAGTTTGGTGTTTAATGACATTCGATTGGGAACAGACATTACTAATTTTAAGGACCATCTTGAAAAAGATAAGAAATAACCCGAATCCTTGTCAAAGAGAAAGGTATTACAAACGCTCTCATGCCAGGTCGAAATAACACTAGAGTCACGCTTCCACTCACTCCTGCACAACTTGACATTTCCATGTCAACTGTGCCCACACCAGAAAATACTCATGCCGGGGTGGCAAAAAGGACGATCTCTCTTCTTTGTCCATAAAATACTCCAATGCCCTACGAATGCAGCTTACAGTCAGACTCCAAAACATGGGCGATTAAACTAGCTATACGTTGCAGTAGCTAGCCTAGATGAAGGATAATCTGACTTCACACCGGCTCAGACGGTGGATCTACATGAGGCAGCCCTTCCCAACGGCCGGACGTCGTTAGGCCAACCACCTCTCGCAGCCCAAACAATAATAGTTCGAAACCAACAGCAGAGTAAAGTGTCGTAAAAAAGAATGACCAGACACCTGCCCGTTTAACTCTGGTGACACCAATTACGAGGTACAAATTGCTTTTCAAGCTATGGCTGCCAACATCTATAGGTCTACTATAAATGGTCATTATCAGGATACTACGAATGTTTTCGTTTCTTGCACTTTCAACCTCTTCATCTGTAGACTACTTCAAACAAATTTAAAATGGCCGTGCGTAGCCCCTGGAAACATATTTACACCATCGCCTACAGCGATCACATGTGGGCAATTATGACACGACTCATGTATTTGGTCGTTACATGCCCCTACTGTTTCTACATGACACCAGATTTTGTGGCTCATCAAATTATTGCAAAATTGAGTATACCTCTCTCAGGGTACGCAAAGATACGAGACAATTCCACCAATGAATATTCATAGGTCCAAACCTATAAATTAGACGCGAGGATGTTTTTAACTATCAAGTACGGTAGGTGATAAAGCTTGGAACCAGTGAAACCTTGAAACCAGTGATAAACCTTGGAATCAGTCCTAAAAATGCATAAAAACATGAAATAATGCCATTTGAACCTAAGGTGGTTACGAATCAATACTTGGAGCTTATTTTTACATGATCAGATCGGAATTTGACGGTGATCATACAGGGTGATACAGAGAAGATTGACTACATCATGCAGTACCGGCTGGCACTTATCCGCAGAAACGTAGATGAAGGTTTATTACCGAAGGTTTTAGCCGGGTTTGGAGATGAAAAATGTGAATAAATTCCTTCGCTGTGAGCGATTTCGTACATATTCATGTACACATCGAGGGATGTAGTGATATTTTCGTGATGTAACCAGTTCTAAGCGGACACATTTTTTAGTGATTCCCGTGTGCATGTTTGTCATATCTACTGAGCTTTATCAGAGCATTATGTATACAAATGATTCTTCTAATAAAAACGTTTTATTTTAGTATATGGAATACAAAACAATCACAAAAGCTTACTTTTGCTTTCATCGAAGAGCAATAATTATATAAGCATAACCCGTGTAGTGGGCATAATTCGGGTGGTAGCTAGAGTTGAAAGGCAGGCCTATATTATCATAGGTTGTGCCACTGACCGTGTTTTGTTTGTCATCCGTTCAGTATGTACACACATTTTTCCAATTTGTTAGATACCCCCCCCCCCCCCCCCCCGTGTACGCATAGGTGATACAAAGTAATGTACAGCAAATTAATGTATTGGAGTACGCAAAATGGCCCCTATATCGTGACCATGGTTACTGAAATATAAAAACCAAACTTTGAAGAAATCGGCCCGGTAGTTTCTGGAGTCACCCAAAAGGCCAGGTGTGGGGGCGTTGCCGGACACGCATTTATTTCTTTATTGACTTTTGTCTTTTGCATGATAGGACCCAGCCGGCTACCACCACCCTCGGCTAGGCCTATGAATATGATTATGATAGGAACTTGTCGGCGCGGCGGTGGGTCGATCAGATATTCCGGCATGCAGTCATTATTTGTGGGAAATTTCCTTTTTAGAACGACAAAATTGCACTCGCCTTGCTCAACACGCAGTCAACAAATTCAACTTGGACAATCTCGCAAATTCGCACGAACGGTGTGATTCTCTCTGTGATGACGTCATTAGCAACGCGTAGAGAAACTTCCAGCGAAATCGCAAATGAGTGCTTTAGCAAGTGAGTTCTTGCGTTTTCCTGACAAATGCAAGAATAAATTGGCCGCTGACTTTGACAAATGGTGCCGAGGAAGCAAGTTTAAAAATGCATGTCGAATCGTATAGTCGAATCGAGGGCTTAAAAAGAAGTTGCAAAATGGTCGATCTTCAAAAATTTACTGACACTTGCTGCGAAAACATGGCGGTCGGAGTAAGACTGAGACGGGGAAAAATCTATATAAAATCTTTAAATTTTAATACTTTTCATGTATGATTAGCGATTTGAACTATACGTTGCATCAGGAGAGTATATTCCAAACAACCATGCCGAATTTCGAGGCAAAACAATATCGGCAAGTGTGAGTTTATTCGTCCCCCTTCCAGTATTATTATATAGATTTGCAAATGGCGGCCCGTCATGAATATAAGTTTATTTTTTAACGACAACAACACATTTCCAATGCATTCCATGATGACGTCATCCTCCACAAAAAGGTTGATTCTGGAACTACTGGCAAATTGCTAATATGTAAAGTCAAGAACTTAGTGAGCCCCCCTTTAGGTCGGGGGAGCTCCCCCGAACCCCCCTACGAGCATATGTTAAGTGCAAGCTCTAACAACTACAGCTGTTACAATGGGGGGACACCCCCCAAACCCCCCTCCGTCGACATAGGTTTTTACCAGTGCGTTGGGGGGAAGCTCCCCCCAAACCCCCCCGGTGGACAGTCAACTAGCCCTTCTGTGTCATACTGCTGGAGGGGGGGTGCGATGGGACCATCCATATAGTTCCTTCCGACACATTTTTGTTTTGGTAATGTAATACATTGTGATTGACCTTATTCACGGGAATCGGGCGTTTCCAGTGATATACGACACAAATGGGTTGTCCTCATGCATTCACTTTCGAAACGCATTTTAAAATAGATGTTACGTCCTGTTAATGGGGCACGTCATCATCGCGTACATTTGGGAAAAACTCCCTAACGAGACCGGAGCAGACGGCTGAAAGTAGTTTATTTATTGGCCGCTAGGGTACAGAATGTACGTCGCTCACCCGAATTTTTCACGCAACTATAGCTAAATAGAGCTAGTTCTAGTTTGTGATTCAATTTGATACTTCAGATTTGGGCAGTAGACCAATATAACTTAGTCGTCAGTGTGGTTTTAAGCTGGAAAAACGTATTTGTTTTTCTTAAAGTGCCTTTTTTGGACGGGTGTGTGCGATTGTTTTGTTTTTATGTCACGTGACCTCGATAATGTCGACACAAAATTGAAATAAACCACCATTTTCTGTCATTATTTAGGACGGATATTTCTCTGATAAAAATATTAATATAATTGGCCAATTTCTTAGGCATATGATGTAGCGAATTCCCATGAAGATTTAAATAAATTTCAACCAATGGGATAGCAACCACCACCGGAAGATCGCGGAGAAATCGGTAAACTCAACGGAGTTAATTCAGAAAAATACCAAAAAAAATTGTTTGTAGGATATACAATATTTACTCTCTTTATTTCTCATCAAATCAGTATATACTCCCACACACACGTGTATCTTAAGAGCCCCTCCTAAAGGGGGGCTTATCAATAAAGTCAGCTGGGACGAGATTGGCAGTTGGGAGGGTATAAATCGTGGAAGGAACGCGCCCGATTTCACGCGGTACTTGCACAGTGATTCCACGGTTACTGACTATTCCAAGGTTTATCACTGGTTACATGGTTTCACTGATTCCAAGCTTTATCAACTACCAAGTACATATTTGGACTTGGAGAGGTATTGAAAAAATATTTGCTGTGGCAAGTCTACATACAGATATAAAGAAATTATTCGATGAAAAGATTAATTTTAAATTCTGCTAATTCGGCAATAGGGGGCGTGTTTTGAGATTGTTCTGCCAGTTGGCTGAAAAGAGTGGAAATATCAATGTCTGTCCAATTTGTCGATTATCAAAAAATTTCCGTTGTCAACTACCAGTTTACTTTTCACCATTTACTTGCCCGACTGTCTGGAATATCATATCAAAATTTCAGATTCACAACCCCACGCAGTATTTGATGCGTCGCGGTTAAACATTGACAATTGAACTGCTAAAAGGCTTAAAAAATCAATGGTGGTCTTGTCTCATACCAGACACGACAATCCAAACATACCGTCTTTGGTCAAATATTTTTTCACCAGGTAAAAAAGTACATGTGTCACTATATTAAAAATCCACGAAGCTTTCATCCATAATCAATCCCGGTGAATTTTTCCTAGCCCAGCCGGAAGAGTGAATTAATACCTTCTAAGCCAGAGGTCCTGGGTTCAATCCCTGGAATGACCTGTTACATTTGGCGCCAATCGTGGTTGAATGGTAATAATAATCTATTTCCTCGATGCTGGGCATGAATTGGCTGATAAATTAACTCTTTGAATCTCGGAAGAAGAACACGATTATGAAGACACAACTTTCCCGAACGGGGGAGTATTTAGTGGTGGCATAGTATATAGCCCTGGCTAGTGGGAATTTCCCTTTGGCCCAGTCGGTAGATGGAGTGATAACTTATTAACCAGAGATCATGGGTCCAATCCCCGGCATGACCCAGGTGCTTTTCGTCTGTTACAATAATCATGCAACAAATAGTGAGTATTTATCATTGTTATGAGTGTAAGTGCTGTGAGAACATTACGATGTAGTTTATAGTATATTTACCGCATTATCGGATTTCTTCTTCTTTTATCTCATTGACATTATTCGGACATCGTCAACGGCAAGAATATTCATTGATGTTATTATCAACTAAGCAGACAACCATTTTTAGGTGGCAACATGGGGTTGAAAGAAAATAAGACTAGAATGTGCTATTTAATAAGATCTAATTTAGTGATCACTCTTTGAGACAACAAGAAGAGCGAAACGTGGATTTATAGATGATCCCGGTGATAATGAAATAATTGCGAACTTACACCTGCAGGCGTGCTGAAACTAATAAACGCACCGAAGAACATTATAGCTCAATGTAAAAAATATTTCAGACGCAAACAAGTTGCTTTTCCATTCCCATGCTTTCTGCTCATTTAGAAAGAGGGATCACTAAATTAGCTCTCAATATAAAGAGCCTGTTAGTTTCTCTCTTACTTCTTTAGATAGTGCTGTATTAAGTAGAGGAGTGCAATAATGACCCTGAAAAGGGATCGGAGGCATGTGCCAGTCGAAGATGACGTTTTATGATCAATCAGGGGTCAGCACTGTGTATGGCCTCGATTTAAACATTCGTTCTGGGCATGGGGTGTGGTTTTTAAAATGTAGTGAATCTAAAATCGTCCATTTTACCTAATTGTGAACAAAAGAGCATCTTGGCCTACAGATTTTCTTTCTAAGATATAGCAAGACGTGTTCACCCGGTTTACGAAACTGTTATCATATGCGTCAAATTCTTTTCGGCTGATTTATGCCTGTGAAGTTGGCAAGCTGTGAAACAATTAGGCGTGATGAATGGCGATCACAAAAGGGCATCCGAAATTTGGGTAGTAAGCGGTAGTGCCCCCTATCATCACCTAGGTCATTCAAATGCCGCCACCACTGTATTGTTTGTCAGCATCACTCCGAAAACACGAAACACGAAAATGTTTGGCCTTGTGAATCATATTAGCCTCGGAGACCAAAACGAGAGCGTACACGCACATTAACTACACTCCGTCATGCCACATGATACAGAAAAGTCAATCAGCGTTGTGAATCATCGGGATCCGCTTAAAAAAATCCAGAAAATATCAGGCTTCGCTTCCCCCTGCGAGACACACCGATGAACTCAGAATGATATAAATTAAGGAATTGAACCCGAGGCGGAGGACCTTGGTTGAGTTACCAAGACACTCGAGGGTGGAGCTAAAATACAGTCCAAACCCGAGCCGATAGGCGAGGGTTTGGACGAAATTTTAGCTCCACCCGAGAGTGTCTTGGTAACTCAACCAAGGTCCGAAGCCGAGGGTTCAATTTCTATTCTAAAATACCTCAAACTTAAAAAGATAGGCCACGAAAATAACTTGAATATGTGCGAATTTGGCAAATTCCATCCATCGCCTGCCCGGAGCGCCGGTAGCGCCGTTGTTTACATTATGTTACGGCAGCGTGCATAGGAAGTCCGCATCGGCTCGCTCAAGTGATGCTAAAATCCGCGCAAATGGGCTATTTGGAGCGTTTTTCTCAGCAAATATGTGTAGTGCTCATTAAAAAACTTAGGGTGGTTGATGCTTCCTTGGCTGATTTGTGTTTGAAGCAGTGTTTTGAGAGCCTAAAACTTCTGAAGTGAGCTGTGTGCATGGTTTCAACATTTTAGTGCAACCCGAGGGAACTTTGGTAGAGCATCTTGGTTGCGTGTCCAAAACACTCCACTCTCAGAACGAGGCTTATGCATTTTCCATTTAAAAGTTGACTTTACGGTACCAAGGTATTTTAGAATGCATCTTCAAGTGATTTCTCGCCAAAACATCGATAAAGTTAGCGGACTGTCCCGAAGGTTTCCGAATGAGCACATGGAATATCTGACAAACATAAACAAAGATGGTGATTGGTTGAAGCCAAAAGCACGTGTTTAAAATCTCGTGCAAATAAAAATGTCGCGTCCGGGATGGGCAATGTCATTCTTGTAACACTTCAAAATACATGAACTGCATGAATTGTTTACTACTTGTTCATGGTCGGGTCGTCCCTATATGTCCAGGGTTCTATGTGTTCAGCATGATGAGGTTCTATGCAACTTGACTAACTTTATTTTTTCACGATAAACGTAATGGTGTCATTGTTGTTACCGTTGTCGACAAAGATGCAATCTACAGGCTTAGAGATGCGCTGCACTTTCCTATCTTGAAGTGCAAAAATGGGACATTAGTTGAAAGCCAGGAAGCATTGTGCAATTTATTAGTGTATACACACAGAAGGTGCATAATCATTGGCCTGTAATGATCTTCTGAACCGATCATTGAAACGGCAGGCGATGTGTGGAGGATGACGTCATTGTCTTTACCGTTGTCGTTTATCGTTCGAGTTCTTAACCTCGCTGCTATCCCCCGAAAATAAAAATTATCGAATTTTAAAGAGATAAGAGTTTTAGATAGATATCTGTATCAGTATTAAAAACGACAGGGTCATGTTACGGCTTTTTGCTACATACAGAATCCATATCGGATCTCGGATCTCGGATTTCGGATTTTGGATTTCGGATCTCGGATGATCCTTCCCGTCTTTCGTAGAACACAGCTCTGGAGCGCATTCCAACCACCTGCGAGCAGGAGATCATGAAGGAAACCTTATTTGGTAACCAAGGCATTCCGAGCTGATGGCGGTATATAAACCCAGGGCAAGCCTGGGAAAGACATTCAATTCATTCAATTCAATTCAATTCAATTCATTCATTCAATTTTATTCTCGACTTGTATGGATTATTACTTCTCCAATATATGAGCTGCTTCAATCTTGTGGTTATTCAATCTGCTTCTTCTTTCAACCTTCTACAGTGTACATTGTACTTGAAACATTTACATACTAGTACAGAAGGGTACTAGAACAGCTGGACGTGCTGCACACTGTTCCACATTGATGGATTTAAGACCATTCAAGCACAGACCCGGATTTACCGTCATTTAGCTCTCCGTAACAATACGATATTTAGAAACAAGGAAACTATTACCCAAAAGGCATTAATAGTCTATTACAGAATAAACGATTTTGCGCGGTGGGGCAAGATTAGCGGTGAGCGTTATTGACTTCGCCAGGCGCCAACATGCTGACTTCAATAAAGTTAGCGTTAGTGTTTATCGTAGGACTTCTTAACCTCTCTAAAGTTAGCGTTAGTGTTTATCGTATGACTTCTTAACCTCTCTAAAGTTAGCGTTAGCGTTTATCGTATGACTTCTTAACCTCTCTAAAGTTAGCGTTAGCGTTTATCGTATGACTTCTTAACCTCTCTTATGTCAAAATATATTTCTACTATATTTCTTTGTTGATTTCGAATTTGGTGCATATAAACACTGAATAGCTACATAAAGAATACATTGATTTGGTAGATTCTGTAGAAATATGTTCGCTTTTTATAAAATTGGCACATAGTAGAAGCGTTTTTCTGGGTTCTTATTCATATGGAAATGGTATATTTCCATGTGGTTTTATCTACGTGGTGTTGCTGATATCTGTTCATCGACGTATATATGGCGTAAATCCGATTGTCTCAGCCAGTATACGTCGATGGTGCATTCGACTATAGATCAAAACCAGTTTACAAGCGTTAAAAGTTCAAGAAATGCCTCTCTCTCAGAAAGCAGGCAAGTGACTGGTTTGCTGAGGCGAAGAGTCCTGTGTTGGTGAACAACCAGGATGTCGGGGAAGAAGAGAAGGAGTAAGGTGATGAGGGACTCAGTGCCGAGGAATCTGAGAAAATTGTTGCAAATTCAGATTTTAAACTTCGAAGCCGAGGCCGAGCAAGAAAAATAAGCAGTCGCCACAGAAGAATTTAGACTTGCTCAATTGGCGGAGGAGAAAGCGTTTATGAGCTTTAACGGCAAAGGCGAAACGATGATTTGGAGGCTAAAAGTGAAAATCTCCACTGGCAAAGCAGAACTGTTGGCTAGATTTGTGGTCCCTGTTGGAAAACATATAGGTCAAAATCAAGTTGTGCGTTTCTGAATCCGAGGGCAGTGTCAGTAGGATCCTACTAGAATTGTCCTCCGAAGAGAACAGTTCTAAAATTTCAAAATCCCAGGTCAAGGTATGACATAATCATAACGTAAGTCATGTAATAGGTCTTGTCAACATGATATAAGAAATTTTCTGATTACAAGGGGTAAAAGTTATAGGTGATGTCATTTTCACTGCTGTTTTAGATTTTACCAGAGAGAGGCCTACAAAGTATTAAATCCTAAATTCAGTTGAAAACAATTCATTTAGGAAACATTTAAGTAATAATTTCAAAAAAATTGCAAAGGGGCTCTCCCTTAGCAGTAGAGGCTCTATGATGTATAAACGAGGCAAATTATTAAACGGATGGAAGATTTCCCCAGTTAGATGACAGACGAGTCGGATGATGGTGAAGCGAGAGAGCGTGTCAACGAGGTCAGGACACTTAGCACTTTCGCCAACATCTTTTCATCAGGAGACCTCTTGACCCCCTATCCTCGAATATCAGGGTCTGTCGTGTGCTCTTCTCCCACACACATAAATCAAAAACTTGGTAATTTATAGGTGCCAAGTGAAAAGCCCTGAAGTTCAGGATGCTTTTGAGTTTTAACTGCAAAAGCAAAAAAAAATGATTAAATTGAAAATCTCCACCGCCAAAGCAGAACTGATGGCTAGATTTGAGATCTCTGTTGGAAAACCCGTTAGTAATACGTCAAAATCAAGTAGCGCGTTTCTGAATCCGAGAGCAGTGTCAGTGGGATCCTACTAGAATTGTCCTCCGAAGAGAACAGTTCTAAAATGTCAAAATCCCAGGTCAATGTATGACATAATCATAAAGTAAGTCATGTAATAGGTCTTGTCAACATGATAGAAGCAATTGCCTCATTACAAGGGGCAAAAGTGATTGATGATGTTATTTTCACTGCGGTTTTAAATTTTACCAGAGATAGAAACACAAATTCGAAGTATTAAATCCAAAATTCAGAGGAAAACAACTAATTTAGGAAAAAAATATAAATTTTGGTTGAGTCTGTCTGCAGTTTGGCAAAATGAATATCCCAGTCACGTTGGCCATGGGCTGTGCAGTCGAGATCATCCGACGTGACAATTTTGATTGCTGCTCTGGTTGTTGGAGATGATTCAGTTTGGGCCATTTAGAGTTGAATAATCAGATGCCCATCAACCATCTTCCATCCGACGTTTGCGTGAGGGGTGAGGGCAGCAATCCCTCAACGAAGGACTCCAAACCTCGTAGGATCGTGCCGAAGTCGACAAAGGCTGCTTCATGAGCCCAAGTCCCTTCGAACGTCATTTGATCATTCCTCCCAGCCATTGGGTTGGATGTGGACTGGAATAGTTCCAGAACTGTTCAGACCTAGAACTGTTCAACTGTACCGATAGATCTGAACAGTTCCAACAATACAATAGAAGGGAATGTTCTGTCACTGTTTCAACCAACACCACATTTCAATGGTTAGCGAGGTCTAGCCTAAATAAACAGAAAGATCACTGTCATGATCAATTATAAAATGACACACATTTATCAATAGGATTATCCACCGAATACAAAATTAAATCGTGCCTATTTCACTGATTACCTCACCTGCCTATTTCAATTATGCAACCTGCCCTGGTACTCAGGATTTTAGAACTGTTCTCTTCAGAGGACAACTCTACTTTGAGTATTTAGATAGAGATTCGCATAAACCTAGGGTGCAAATTACTGACATGAGTACCTTGGTTCGCGGATGTCAACGGCAATGGAAGCCTTCCAGGACATTATCAGAAAACAGAATGAAATAACCGAGTCGCTCGCTGGTAAAAGAAAATTTGAAAACGTCGTTGCCAGCACGAACCATTCTGTACAGTCTTTTCAGGCGACCCAATGCAGTTTAGGTTCCTTGTGCGAGCATTTGAGCATGGCGTTATCAGCAGGACTGATAGCCCCAAGGATCGCATTTACTACCTCGAGCAATACACTTCTAGGGAGCCTCAAGAGTTGGTGAGAAGTTGCATCCACATTGATCCGGCAAAGGGCTACAAAAGGGCTATGGCGCTCTTGAGGTCAAACTTTGATGATGATTACTGCATTTCTAATTCCTACGTTGAGCGATCAGAGCAATAAAATGGCCAAATATCAAAGCAGATGATGCAGTAGGAATAAAGAAAGTACCTTGTTTTTGCTTGGTTGCTTTATAAAATGAAAGACATAGAATACATGAGGGAACTCGATCGACCACCCCAAAAACATGAAGTAACTAAATTCTAAACTTCCGTTCAAAATGAGACCTCAATGGCAGAGCCGCGCTCTATTAGACATTTCCGATGACAACAAAAGGGCGAAATTCTAAGACTTTGTCAGGTTCGTTGACAGATAGAAAAATGAACCCGTGTTTGGGTTAATCGTTGACAGTAAAGACGTCTCCCAGGAGAAAACCAAGCTGAAGTTTAGGAATAATTATCCGGCAAAGAGTAGCTTTGCAACTTCGTATAAGTGTAGTTAGGCCAAATTCTGATTCGAATAGTGACAGAAGTGATGTTTGAAAAGCAGATAGTGAATCCACTACCATGCCTGTACTACAAACATGGCAAAGGTGTTCATGGCTTGGATGTTTGCAAACGCTTACAAAGCAAGTCAAACGATGACAAGATCAACTTTCTTAGATCGCACAGGCTGTGTTAATGGTCATGTGGACATAAACTGTACTGATATGTGAGGTAGATCCAAAAATTGGACACTACCATATCGGAGGTGAGAAACTGTTGCACGTCTAGGCTCGTTTTGGAATATGCAATGCCAATCGTGCCAGTCACAGTCAGGGCTGTGAACAGTAACAAGAAGGTTGTCAGGTACGCCTTTCTCGATTCAGGGAGTTCGGCCTCCTGTTGTACCAAAAAGATTAATGCGAAATCTTAAACTTCGAGGACGTAAGGTCAGAGTAAATCTATCAACATTGTCTGTAAGTCTAAGTCCACTATGAGTTACTTGATGAGAGGCGTAGAAGTTAGTCGGCTAGGATCTGGAGTCTTCGCTAATTTAACTCCCCGCGTTGTTTACTCAGTCTGAGTTACCCACCAGTTAGGACGACATACCTAATATAAGCAAGAGGGCATTGACAAATAACCCTACTTGAGAGAAGTGATCATCCCAGAAATTGATGCAGACGTTGACTTGCTGCTTGGTTATAACGTACCAATGGCCATGGAACCTTGTGAGAGTATTAAAAGTCGAGACAATGGTATGCATGCAGTTAGAACTGTCTTATGTTAAACCAGGCAATGAGGCAGGAAACATCAATAGTTTTCGCGTCTCTGTGAATAAGTTGTGCTTTGAAGATGAGCAGTTAGATCAGAAAGTTAATCGTCGAACATTTGGCCACTGGTATATATGAATTGTCACAAGGTGATAACCAAGTTTTGGAATCAGCTTGAATTGGCAGGTCTGATTGCACTATGAGTGATCGCTGTGCTCTCAGTCGGCGTCAACACGAAAATACATGATTGTTTGGGTCACGTTTTTCCGTGATTCACGAACACCCATCATACCAGCAACATTTTCGTTTCATCCTTCGGTTCTATTTGTGTCCGATCAAAAGTCGAGGTTCCTCAATGAGCAATGACGTCGGCGGAATCCCCAGACACAACAATAAACAATAGTGGCCACGTGAGATGTGTGAATTTGCCCACGAAATTTGCCCACCGTTATGCCGATTGCGACCCTCATGAAAAGTGAATTCAAGTATTTTTCAACCCCCAACAACAACGGCGGGAAGGGACTAAACCAAATGTTTGTAGCTGTGTAAATGTCAGTTGTGCGGATATTTTTGTTTTCATGCGGAAGTTTTCTGAAACCATGCTTGTTTTCGAGTCGAGGGTCATCCAATCACGGTTTTCATTGATTCGGTTTACATGATTGAACATACCCGTTTTTTCTTGATTTGGCAAATACAGTTTTATCGTGATCTATATATTCTTAATGAATCACGCTTTGTGCTGATTTACTGCTATCATGATTTTTCCAGATTTGTTTATTGGGATTTGATGGGAACTCGATGCCGAAAGGCCTTAAGAGATCACCATTTGCTCTGCCTAACCAGAACGACGCTAGCTCATCATTATAATTAATTCAGAAATCTCATCCTGTTTCCAAAATACAATAGATAATACAGAAATATATGATTGATTCATCATCTTATGTCAAATAAATAGTATATAAATTTAAAATCAACTATCAAACTGCCAAAGGAGAGCTCCTCAAAGATAATTTGTGAGGAGCTTCCCATCATTGTACAAAAACCAAACGTTAGGACTGGGAGGTAGCCACGTGATTTATCTGCATAATTAATTCATAATACCCCAACCGTATTCTCAGTTGAACAGCTGAGTTCAGGGGATGCTTGGAACAGCCTGTACCAGCACACGTGCTTAACCTACCGGTATCTATTCACACCAGTCATGGTGTTTACCTTCTCTGGCTCCTGCATCAACAATTATTAAAACAAGGTGTTTTTTGTTGAATGGATTGAATATTGGGAACACCAAGGATGACCAGACTGTGTATTATGTGTAGGAAAATACACCTGGGGACCATTGCACTCGTTGTGCATCGTTGCTTTCTTTGCGCAAAGTCCAGTAAGACATCTAAATGTGCCCATGTGATATTATGCGTTGCGCCCGGTACCCATTAGGCGAATTGATTTCACCAGGATCGAATGAAATGTATCCCAACATGAAGCGATCACAGTCCGCCAAAAGCTGCTTTTGATGAGCACGTTCAGAAACTTAAAACATGAACAAATCAATTCCTGACAACAATAGACCTGGAAGATGCAACAGACCTGAGAACGTGAACATTCAGCGGTAAAAGACATACACGTAGGCTCTAAAGTCGTCGGATGTCGTTTATCGTTGCTCCCATCGCGACTTAGGGACATACATTACTTAGAAGATGATCTGCAAAGAAGAGTCCTCTAAACTAACAATCAGGTTACATTGCCATTGCAATTGCCCCCCCCCCCCCTCCCATATTCTCTAGTCATCTTTTCCATCTCTTCAAACAAGTACTTATCCACGGGTCAATTTCTAGTTAATTTATAATACCCCAACCGTATTCCCAAAACAAGAGGCTTTGTTCGGTCCATCTGAGTGTACATATAATTTCATATAATGAGTGCGATTACAAGTTGAAGGTTGTTACAGAGAGTAAATCTTACTCGCTGCGATGGGTCATTCGACAGACTCAACCCAGTAGACAACCAGTAACTACTGCAATCTGGACCTTTATATCAATCCGTTGAAGTTTAGTTTGAGACAAACCAGTCCATTAGATGCAAGGTCACAACCTAGGACAACTAGTAAATGCAGTCTGGACCTTTGTATCAATTCCTTTGAAGTACAGGTTGTGAAAAACCAGTCCAGTCGATGCATGGTCACAACCTTGGGGCAAACAGTTGAGGCAGTAGAGACCTTTACATCAAATTATATCAAGTGCATTTTGAGACAAACCAGCTCAGTATCAAAATGCATGGTCACAACCTTGGGGCAAGTTGTAAAGGCAATCTGGACCGTTACATCAATTCCTTTGAAGTGTAGGTTAGTTGTGACAAACTAGTCCATCAAACATGGTCCAGCCTAAGCCGGTACAGCCATGCAGTAAGTGCCGTCGGCTTTACATCAGGGACAACCAACCACTTTCAAGGCGAGGATCAAGTCCAAGGGGTATGATTTTCTTAGCCCGCATTGATAGCGAGTCAAAACTTAACAGATACACTGATTTTCTTGCAAACCAACTGCTACATATTGTTTTTTTTTATTCAATCTTTTTTGAGTTTTAAAAGTATTAAAGTGAAAATTTAATTTTTAAAGAAATCTTCCCCTAATGACTTCCACTGGACCGCGACAAATTCAGCGTTCAATTACCCAAATCGTCTGTCGGTTATCGAGCGGAAACGGAATTCAAGATGGCCTCCGTGGCGGCCAAATTCCCCTAGTATTAGTCACATGACTCCTACGTCATTGGCGCAGGTAAAAGTAAACACGACCGACATGGCGTGAGTTGTCTAAGTCAGAGAAGAAGGGTAGGTTTTATGGCAGTTGATAATGAATGCGACCAAAACCACTGAGATTTGGAGGCATATATGTCCGTGACAGGACTGACACAAAATCAACTGGAAATTGACAAAGATCAGGGATAAATGGCGTTGTAGTTCTACCCGCTGCAGATGGGTAACCTCCAGACAGAAGTTAGGAAGAAAGTACCTTTAAGTTATAGCATAGTCAAAATGTACGAGAATACAACTAGACTGGCACTGGGAGTGCAGTGGGACCCCCCCCCCCCCCCCATAATCCCCTACCCGCATCACGCTCCAGACCAGAAAATTATTAGACATCAATGACTTGGCCCTGATGTGTCATGATTATGTGATCTCCGTCATGAATGCATCTGCTGAGAAATAAGTTTCAACAAATAGCACGTGGTAATATTTACTGCAGCCTAAATATAGAAACAGACAATGACAGTTGGTATTTCTACTCATGAGGGATCGATCGTAAACAATGCCATGTTTTATTTCAGCGCATGTGCAGTACATCGATTCGGATCGTTGATGATCTAGCCTCTCCCACCAACAACCCCCCCCCCCCCCCCACACACACACCCGGACCGCTGAAGCGAGAGAGGTCTCTCTGATAATTGACGGAACAAGTGGAAAGTTAACGGACGATCGACGACACTCACATCCACGCACGGGCCACGGCATAATGCCCCCGATTTCTGTCGGGGGCATAACAAAGATTTAGTAATTTTTAACACCATGGGTTTGCTCTATATAAAAGAAGATGAGCCGTGATCAGCCATACCAAAGTTGTATGCATAGTGTTCAATGATTCCTTAACAGATCGAGGCTCTTTTCCCCAGTCAAAGACTTCCAGTGGCCCCACTGGCGTACTTATATACTCTCAATGGATATTAAAATGATTTTGGATGGTTGGTTATGACTTCGAAACAAATTAGTGGTAATTACTTTTATCATATACCCTAAACCTAAGTGAAGTGATCCGGCAGACAAGACCATGAAAACCTCCCAAAAATGTCCCAAAAATGCATTCAAATTCAACCAAAATTACGGACAGTGCTCCAGGGACCGGCTTCTGCATGTATAAGACAATACAAACCCCACTGCTCTTCATAACTTTGCAGACTTTATTTTGAGAGAAATGTGCGCAAGATGCATGAAACATTTATCGCATGACATGAGCGTGCAATACAAACGTTCAATAAAAAATATTTTATTGAACGAGAATGCTCGAGATCATTTCTCGTGCAATCCAGACTCTGACTGTTGAAAGACAGTCGACTTTTAAGTCATTTTCATTGTCGTCCTTTTTCTACATTATTGCGTTGGAATTCAGCCATGTCGCGAAGTCACGACGATGTCATGAGGTTGTGACGTCGTCAACTCAGGTCTCAGTAGGGAGGGTTTTTTTTGTATTCATGCGCGGTCAACTCCTAACCGTAATTCCTAAAAAATCATTGATTTCTTGGTCCTCATAGTATGCCAGTGTTGATTTAGCAGTTGTTTTGGCAAGGACATGGTTTTTTTGAGTTTTCCGAAAGCTAGAGCGCTACTCAATAGGCGGTAAACAAGAAACTACGCATTATACTGTTGTTGCCGACGTATGTGTACACTGAACTTGGGATGTGCGTCGGCCCCGTGTTGAAATGACGTCCAGTGTCAGTTGGTGCGTTTTTCGCTGATTTGTGCAAAATTCAACATATCTCAAAAGTTCAATGGTTGACCCTCGATTTTTTTTGATTTTTGTGTTGCGTAAGCAACTGTCTTTCACGGGAGGATGGTCACAGTAAGAATTATTTTGGAAGAAATGTATAATATCTGGGGTTTTCCGTGATTGTCCGGCCGAATTGGCAATATTGCCCGAAAGCTCTCGACCTGCGGTCTCGAGTTTTCCGGTCGTAGAAAATCATCTCGTGCAATCTGGCTACCCGGATCAGCCACTCGTGTGGTTTTCTTATTGTATCGAATCGATAATTAAATCCACTCGAATCATTAATGAACAAACCACAGACTTAATACCAATATGAAAACTAGAGGCATCTACAAGTAAAGTAATTTGTTCCACTAACAATAAAATAAGACGATCCATGGCCATTTTAAAGCTGCATTCGTTATGTGATGATTCTTAACACAGCTGGTCTTCATACAGTCAAAACGGTCACAATTCAGATTTTGGCACAATCACTTCCAGTGAGGCTATCGATGGAAATGGATTGTGGATGCTGGTTGCCAGTGGATTGACAACGGTATCAAATCAATAAGAGGAGATTCCGTACAAAGGGAATTTATCCATTAGTAACACCCATAAAGGAACATTTTACCACAAACATGAACATTGGAAGCAGTTACAAACACACAGATCAATGGTTTGAAATTAATCACAATAGTGGCTCCACACAACGTCTATATGGGGAACTTCCATTTTTGCGGAAAAGCGACACCAAACGTCTATTTGAGTTATTAACAAAAAGCTGAAAACACGACAATATATGTTTATTTGAGATACGAGCGCCACCAAACGTCTATTTGAGTGTATGTCTATTTGAGATACGACACAATATGTTTATTTCAGGTACGTCTCCGTTAAAACGAGCGCCACCAAACGTCAATTCGAGTCATAACACAACATAAAATGTCTATTTGAGACAACCTCTATTTATGCGGAAATAACCGCCCCTGTTGTCAAAAAAACGATCAAAGTTATTCGGGAAGAAAGTTTTCAAGAAACTGCACACAAAGGCCAAGGGCACAAAGAAAGCTAAAGAAATTCGCCATGGTTTGACTAGTTGCGGGGGGCTTCAAACGGGGAAGAAATAGTTACAACAAGCCCTTTCAGAACGGACCCACGTCCTAAGTTAAAAAGTTGCATCTCTCAAAGGACCGACACATAAATTCTATATGTAAGTCAGCCTATTTCCAAATTCACAATATTGGTCTTACCAGAAAAATCCTTACAGTTGATGCCACAAAAACCCTTGTTCATGCCCTTGTCACCTCTAGATTGGATGGTCTGAACGCACTGCTACTTGGCCTGCATCCAGAGAGTTCAAAATAGTGCTGCTCGTGTCATCACTGGTGTTTGCAGGTCAGATCATATTACTCCAGTGTTGAACGACCTCCACTGGCTCCGTATCTGCGACAGGATAAAGTATAAGATTCTACTCCTTGTATTTAAGTGCTTAAACAATTTAGCCCAAAATTACATATCCTCCCTCATAGAAGTCTACCAACCTAGACGCAGTCTCCGTTCCTCATCTGTTGGCCCACTGTTGGTGCGACCAAGGAGTAGGTTGATAACGTTTGGCG
The DNA here is from genome assembly GCF_910592395.1 of Lineus longissimus. Classification (NCBI taxonomy): domain Eukaryota; kingdom Metazoa; phylum Nemertea; class Pilidiophora; order Heteronemertea; family Lineidae; genus Lineus; species Lineus longissimus. The sequence goes on from NC_088321.1 coordinate 7,371,979, forward strand.
ACCGAGCCTTCTCCACTGCAGCCCCAAGGCTCTGGAATCAACTTCAGAATGTGCCAGCATCTCGGTCTTCAAATCGCATCTTAAATCCTATCTCTTAGGTCGCTACCACTCTTTTGTAAAGTGTCACCGATCATTCTGAGTGGATTCTGGCACTATAAATCATTTCAATATTAGTATTACTATTATCACGTACAGACGGCGGGGGTCAGAGGAACACAAGTTACCAGTACAACGCCAGAGGTACCGCTACATCAAGCAACGTCAGAAGAGGTCGTGGCAGAGGAACCAAGACAAGAGGCCAAAAAAGGTATGTTGCAGTCAAAGTCAGTAGCCTCATCGGCACCAAACCGATTATCACTTCCAGGGTAATTCGCAAACATTTCTGTGGAGACAGTGGCGATGGAAATAAGGTCTTTAGGACTTTGCCATCCGCCTCCTACAGACGGACCTGTAGGGGGTCGTCTAAAAGAATGTCTAGAAAATTGGAAAAAAGTCACAAACGACCCGACAGTTCTGGACGTGGTAGGCGGTTATCAGATTCCATTGTGGAATACCCCAAAACAAAACAGACAACCCTTCAGTCCCAGATTTTCCACAGCAGAGACAGAACAAATAGACATAGAGAAAAGGGCCATCACAGAAGTAATGAACCCAAGCACGGACTTATTTCTGAGTCACATCTTCCTTCGGCAGAAGAAAGATGGAACTTACAGACCGGTTTTCAATTTGAAGAATCTAAGTGCATTCATCCCATAAGAACACTTCAAAATGGAAATCATCCCAATGCTGAAAAACCTCGTGCAGCCAGGGGATTGGATGGTAAAAATAGACCTAAAAGATGCATACTTTTGCGTCCCAATGGCAAAAAACACAAGAAAGTTTCTTTGCTTCCAATGGAGGGGCAAGACATACATGTATCGGGTTCTTCCATTTGGCTTAGGCCCAGCACCACGGGTTTTCACCAAAATCTTGAAGGCCCCAATAGGCCTATTGAGAAGACTGGGCTTCAGGCTAATGATATTCCTGGACGATCTCATTCTGCTACACCAAGACCCATTGGTACTACAGCAGCAACTCCAGACCTGTCTTTGCTTACTTCAGGCACTAGGCTTCATAATAAATTGGACCAAGTCAATCCTGAATCCAGACCAAGTGATGAATTCTTACCTAGGTTTTGCAGTAGACTCCGTACGAATGCAACTACAGTTACCGGAGGACAAGATTGCGAAGATACAAGCTAAATGCAAAGACATGGCGGCGCAAGACCAGACAACAGTCCGAGAGCTGGCACAACTAATAGGGAAATTAGCGGCGACAACGAAGGCGATTCTCCCCGGGCCCCTGCACTACAGGAACCTGCAGATGCTGAAGAGCGCAGGCCTTCGTTTGAAGAGTCAATGTTACGAGACCACAGTGACGCTCAACCCCGACTGCAAAGCAGACTTAAAGTGGTTGATAGAACAGCTTCGAAACCACAATGGGAAGGCAACAATATCGACCAAGCCAACGGGTGATTTCACAATCCAGTGTGTGTTAGGTGTTGGGTGTTAGTGTTATTGATCTGTAACAGATCTGTTAACAGATTCGCTAATCTGGGCTCCTCAAACGGTGCTCAGATTCAACAGGCTGTTAACAGGGTGTTAACACGGTGTTAACTGGGTGTTGAGAAAAAAGGTTTTTTTAGATTACCTGGTAATCATTCAATGAAACTGCATGTGTACAAATCACTGCTAAGGTGGCATCACAACTTTTTCCATTGCGACCACAAAAATAAGCATTTCCTGCATGGTCCGGCCTTTGAATGCGAATGATGACCCCATCAATAAACAGAATCACACGTCTAACGCGACCCTCAACATCCTCAAGATCCTGAGCAAGTTCATCGAATTCATCTGGTCCTGGTAGAGATATGTGCTGCGGGGCGATGTCCATGAAGAATGATACAACCTGTCGAATATCGGCAAATGATGTGGAGGTTGCACGACGAAATGCAAGTCCGACCAGCCTGTAGTACCCCCCAGACGACACATAATGCAAAAATGTCTCTATCATTTTTCTGGATACGTCATGGCGAGCCTGTCCTCGGTCTCTCCAGGCATGAAATTCATCAGCCAGCTCCTCCACTTGGGGCTCTGTTAGCCTCATGTGTTTCTCTGTAGGCTCTGTGCTGGTAGCTGCTGTCCTCACATGATTTTCTTCCCTGTTGATGGCTATGGCTTGGAGAAATGGCTCGAACATCATTTTGACAAAGAAAGCAAATTTCTTCACTTCTAAAGAAAATGGCCGCTAACAGAACACCGAGTTGTGAAATCATGACGGTGTTACACCTCCTTAACCTCTAGAGGTTAGTGTTGAAAGATTTTCCTAAAGTTTGTATTGGTCAAGTAAAGTGCAAGGTACTCATCTACATTGAAACATAGTGATTCTCTGAAAACATTAAATGAGAGATAATGAAATTATCTTAAGAAATATTGAAATTAGAAGAAAAACTCGCTGAACAGATTTCAGGTTGCTGAGATTAAGTCAAGACCTCATGTTACATATCTGTGAGGTGTTCGTGTTAGTGTGACAACTCTGTTGAAATTTTGCTATTTTCAACAGATCTGTCACACTAACATGACACTAACACTAGTGTGACACCGGTGTTTGTATCGATTTCAGAACCCAGTGTTAGTGTAACAGATCAACACCTAACACACACTGGATTGTGAAATCACCCATTGACATTTACAACAGATGCCTCGTTGACGGGATGGGGCGCGGTCATAGAAACATCGAAGGATGTAGCGCAGGGACGATGGACCAAAGAAGAGACAAGACTCCATATCAACGTGTTAGGGTTGAAAGTAGTGGAGATTGCCCTGAAATCATTAGCACGACAGGCAAAAAATTGCCACAGACACTTCAGGCTGGACAACTCGTCAGCCGTTGCCCAGATCAACAAATTAGGAGGGAACAAGATCCCGAGACCTGCTGAAGATCACCCAAGAAGTATGGGACTATTGTATTCAGAGAAACATCTCATTGACAGCAGAGCACCTCCCAGGGGTGAAGAATGTGGAAGCAGACCAAGCTTCCAGAGTATTCAGCGACTCCAGCGACTGGCACCTGAACCAGAAAATCTTCCGAGAAATCGAGAAAGTTCTAGGCTAGCAGACCACCTGTTTGCCAGCCGACACAACAGACAGAAACAGCAATATGTCAGCTGGAAACCAGACCCAAGAGCGATAACATTCAACGCGTTTGCACTAGATTGGGGAAGGTTGGAGGCATATGCATTTCCACCATTTTGCCTGATCGGACGATGCTTGGCAAAAGTCAAGGAGGACAAAGCGAACATGATCTTTACGCAAGGGCCCAAAGCGCCGCATAGCGGCAAAAAAGCGAAGCTGGCGAAACATTATAACGGGTCACCGTCACTTATTATTGGACTTATAGCGCATTTACGGGGTTGCAACTATTTTGCTTTATAGTGTCACCAGGAAAGAAAAGCATGCGACCTAACGCCGATCTACATGTATTTGTATAAAGTGATAATTGGAAGGTATATAGTAGGAAATATCAATAAAATAATCATTCCATGTCGTCTTTTGAGGGCATTTTTGATTGTAAAAAATATATGTGTACGTCACCGTAGTCTCTGCAATGATAATTTTATCAGAGCAGTCTCGCGCAAGTAGAAGTTCTTTACCTATTAGTTCTTCACTTATTAGTCTCAATGTCTGGCGCAAAGCCAGACGTTTTCCATAACGATTTCACTACGATGTTTGACAAGAAGGAGCAGTGCGCGAGATATGCTAATGAGCAGACTTCCCTCGCTTGAGTTTCGGAAGAATGTTCCATATCGCGCTAAGCTGACCACTACTGACCATGACAGGCGTGCATTGGACTGGTACAGGTTGGAACTGAACATTGAATATGCTGGTGGTGACGCTTTCTGATGAGAAGTTGGTCGTGACTGATGCAGTATCCTTGGACTTGTCCACAGCATCGTTCAATCATTGCTCTCTAAGCTGGCTTGATTCTGTACTTACCCAAATACTGAGACCAAATGCCTGTTGACTGTGCTTTAAGAGAGACTGGCGCCATGCCTAGTCTCTCTTAAAGCACAGTCAACAGACACCAACCCCCTCAGACTCAGAAACCACAAACGCCCAACCCTTCCTGCTACCTTAATACTTCTGGATCACACCAGTGTGGCAAGGACAACAGTGGTACCCGACACTACTAGAGATGATTGTAGATCGACCAATACTACTTCCCCCGACAGCAAATCTGCTGACGGATCCCAAGGGGGACTAGTCCTCGACCACACAATGTACCTGGCGGCATGAAAAATCTCAGGGGGCAAGAAGAACACCAGGGTTTTCTGAATCAGCTGCAGAACTCTATAGAAGAGGCTGGAGAGAGGGAACTGAGGCTGCTTACGACTCAGGTTGGAAAAAGTGGACTGGCTGGGGTGTCGGACGGGATATTAATCTATTTCAGGCCACTGTGGCAAATATAGGCAATTTCCTGTCGTCAGAGTATGAGACAGGAAGGGCATATAACACAGTAAATGGCTACAGATCAGCCATCTCGGCGAGACACCCGGAAATAGAGGGTCACAAGACGGGACAACACCCTGACATTGTGAGACTGATGCATGGGGTCTCTAATTGCAGACCACTGGTACCACGATATATGGACACCTGGGCAGTGGATGTAGTCCTCACAGCAATAAATTTACTGGGGTGCAATCGGACCATGAACATCAAAGATTTATCTGCCAAACTAGCAATGCTTATGGCACTGACAACTGCATGCAGGTGCTCAGAATTACTGAGTAAAATAAAAATTATCAACAAAGCCAGGGAGGGTAAGAATGTGGTCTTCCAACTGGATTCTGTGACAAAGACCTCACGACCATGAAAACCATTGTTGAAATTGACATTCGTACCATAATATGACACAAATAACAAACTAGATGTTGTGCAGTGCTTGGAATTAAATGAGACTAGGACAGAAAATGGCGCATCACAGCCGAACAGAAACAGTATCTGTTACTGGCTATGGTAAAACCACACCGCCCAGTAGCAAAATGCACAATAGCAAGATGGCTACAGTTCATCATGACAAAAGCGGGCATTGACACGGACAAATACAAAGCCAATTCGACAAGGGCGGCGACCACGACCAAAGCCAAAATTCAAGGCTTGTCAGTGAAGCAAATTATGAAGAAAGCGGACGGATCAAGGGCAAGCACATTTGGTAGATTTTATGACAAAGAGATTCGATCGTAGGCCCAAAATAAATGCCAGTTCCAAGATAAAGTATTGGAATGGATGTAGGTTAGCTTTGAACATTCAACTATTACATCTATTTACGGTTTATGAAATTAGATTTAAAATTTTATAAGTGTGCGAAGCACACGAAATGAAATTATAATTTAATGAGTAAACCTAAATAGATGTAATAATCCCACCCTCCCTACCCATATTGAGATTGAAACATCCTTTCTCACTTTATCTTTACAGTTAGATCTGGATAACACATCTGAGACAACAACCACGGGAGAAGGACAATGTGAATTCGGCAAGGACTGGTTATGACACTTGCGGAAAAATCAGACGTTTATTTTAAGAGACAACGGTCTCACATGAAGTCAGGTTGGACTAAGTTCAGTTATTAAGGCGATTCATTAGCCGAAGAAGAGACGAGCAGTCTGGTGAAGTTCAGTTCAGTTGATTTATTTGGACATGAGGCGATAAGCCTGTAGTGATTTTAAGTTAAATTTAGTTATTGACACGCAGGAACGGCAGTAACCTTAATAGCCAGTGGGCTGGTTATCTTATGTTATTTACTTCATTTGTTGAACTTTGAAAAAAAGAAGAAGATTGTTTATCAGTTTGTACTTCTATAACCTGTATATATCTTAAAACTAGCAACTCATAAGGGGTGGACGGGGCGGTTATGAGAACCTAGTATGTTTTTTGAGTAAACTTGTTGGTCCAATCATGATTGAAGACATGATTGGGTCTATTAGCTAGGTTTGAAATTGCAGCGGACTCCAAATGAGGATGGGATAAGAGGAAAATGCAGATTCGTTTTCGGTTGAGACCGGAACGAAGTTTCAGCTGACCTGTTGAATTCTGGAGCGAAATTCAATTATTACATCTATTAAGGTTTACTCATTAAATTATAATTTCATTTCGTGTGCTTCGCACATTTATGAAATTTCAAATTGTGGATGGTCGCTGGTGGTTTACCAATGGTATCGAATTAAATCAGAGGCGATTCCATAAATGGGGCATTGGTCCAATCGATTATTGATAAGCAGATCGCTCGATATGTATTCTTGTCCTTAGAGGTCCTACATGTATAGGTAGGCCCGATGTCTGTCAGATATCTCTGCTGTCGTATGTATAAAGCATAGTTTTATGCAAATCTCATTACCAAGTTGTGGCTTAACATGGGTATGTCATTGATTACCTATGACTTTTTCGAAACGTACTTCACAGGCAAAGGCTATATAAAAAACCTCATTCAGAGGCCATGGCTATACAGGAACCACAGTCAGAGCTCATGTATATGTGGAAACCTCATCACACGTATTAACAGGCTATGGTGGTGCATCTTTTTCTATTTCAGGGAAGCATGTTTTGCTGAATCTACTATGTCTCATAACTAACATTGGGTCTCGAAGGATTGTATATATTATCCGATAAGATTTTGCGAGTTGACAGCCATTTTTAATAGTGCCATTTTGTTTTAATGATCCGAGCTCCCATTGCAATATATTCAAGGTGTTTTGCTTTATCAAAGGCATATAACCATGACCAAGTGCAAAACCCCTCTTGAGGCTATCAATAGTGGTGGTATCGTCACAAAATGTATAGTTGTACTTTGTGCCCCTAATTAAACTTTTGAGAAAGCAAACATTTTCATTCATTGGTATACACACAACTTTATTGTTCACAGACACTAAAGGGGAATTTTAGGTCTAAAATTGCCAAGTTGCAGCTGATATTACCAAAATATCTCAGCAATCAGCTTACCGAAGGCAATGAGCAGATTCATTATTCTATGCTTAACAAAAAATTAAAAAGAAATGAGCGCACAGAAGACAAACGTTTACTTACCATGTACAACCATGTACAGGCTCAAGTGTGATTTGAGAAATATTCAGCAAGACTAGTATAATCCAAAATTACTCAAAGTGGTCTTATTGATGATTTGGAAATAAAAGAGTTATGGATATGATCGATTTCTGCTCAAAGGAATGGTTGAAATATATATTTGCCAGTCGGTTTGAAAACCGTAAAGCTTTAAGGGTTATACGAGAAATGTGACAAGATATAGACACAATGATTGCTGGTTGTTTCTTAGCACTCCCTAAAGGGCTTTTCATGGATTTTGAGCCCTTAAACACACTGTATCATAGTAAACATGGTAAAGGAGCCGTGTGAGTGTTTGGGTCATGGGCCGGGGGCGGGGGATTTCTTTTAATCACATCTTTTAAAGTAATACTTCGTCTATTCCACAAACAACTGGTTCTGGGGTTGAATTTACAGCAGCCATTCGCATGTGTTGTTGTTCCGACTACAGCCACTGTTTATTCCCACGGAAGATCGCTGGGAACTGGACTACAAGGGTTAGGTCCAGTGAGAGGCATCCAAACACCTATTCCCTTGATTATAGCTCAGGCCAGGAGATGTATTATCGCTACACGAACAATTATTCAAAATGGGAATGCTTTTTTAAAGGCGGCTGCTGTGAAGAGATAATTTACAAGAGGCACAAAGTAGCTTGCTACAGTTAACAGAGGAAAATCTCGCCAAAGATCCTCATAAAATCACCGCGAGTAGAATCAATTTGGAGCTTCGTTGGGGGGGGGGCTAAAGTATAGTATGCCAGCAAACTCTGGCAGCACTGGGACGCTGACTGAGAACTGCCGACTTTTCCGAATGTTCGTCATTCAGATAATCCAACCTGCAATTGAAATTGCCAGTTCTCTTGCAGCGACCATATTGATCGCTGAACTTTTGATGGATTTAGTACTGCCTATGTGTCATCAAGGATGCGATACAGGATATATTTGGAAACATGTGGAATTTGGAGGCCAGTAATTGAATCGAGTTCAGGCTTTTTAGTCTAAATATATTATACACCGATCTTTGGACGCTCTCTCTCGATGTTCACCCAACGGTGTCTGCATATAATGCCTCGCTTTCGATTCGTGAAATGGGAAGATCCAAATGCACATCACGAACATTCATGTGACCTAGGCCCCGGCCTTACTCGCGAATATACAGTATATTAGACCTGTCAATGACAAATAGCACCCATGTCTCCTTCTCTGCATGATAAGTGGTTATTTGTGCATGAATGGGCAATTCCCTGCCCTTGACCACTCACTAATCTGGTGCTATCGTTCAGTTGTTATGAAATGGTGCTTCTAGATAATCTCTAGGCAGCATGGTCTCATGGAAAAGTCATTAACAGGCTGTCATGGCATTATATATGTAAGCCTCATTCGATCCCATTTCTTTATAACGGAAACTATACTCACATGCCATAGCTTTTTGGGAACAACATTCACGGGCGACGGTTTTATACAAATCACATTCACTAGCAATTGTTTTATAGAAACTTCATTTCGCAGGCCATGGTCATGGCTGCAATTGAAACTATTCACAGACCATGGCTCTATGGAAACCTCATTTATAGGCCTTGGTTAAATGATAACCTTTATACAAACCAATGCTTTCTGGAAGCCTCATTTACAGACCATGGTTTCATGGAAATCGCACCATTTACATGTACAGGCCATGGCTTGAAAACTTCAAAATCAATGGCAATATGGGAACCACTATAATAACGCGATCAGACACCTTCGGCAATAACTGGATAAATTTAGGCTTTGGCAGATTAAACCTGGGGGACCTTGGAGTTTCCGTGATTTTGCGCTCGATGACCTTTGACCAGTTATGTCCCAGACCTTTGACAGTGCTTATTTGGGGCAAACCTGGCTATCTCCCAATATGGTGATGCAGGACATAGATCTGGTAGGAAATGTTCATTAATGCACTCATTCCATTTTATACCCCAGTATTGTGACCTTTTCAAAATATTGATGCCTCGATCGGTGGTAAGTCCGGGTGCAACCTACACGTCACACGTATATCAAGCTTATTGGCGATAAGGCCATCGACCTTGGAGAATAAGTGGAACACACAGCCGGCAAACAAACAGAAAGAAAAATGGCCCAAAAACATTTAGTATGGAGAGTGTAACCCCCCCCCCCCTTCCCGTACGATGGTCCTCTAGGTACTCTCTTCTCCGATTGCGATCTGCGATTGAGAGATTGTGCAGAGGCGACTGAGAAATACATGCTGCGCGACAGGGCTGTATTCGTTGTCACAGGCGATTGAGAGATTGCACAGAGGCGAGTGAGAAATACATGCTGCGCGGCAGGGCTGTATTCGTTGTCACAGGCGATTGAGAGATTGCACACATGCGAGTTGGAAATACATGCTGCGCGGTAGGGCTGTATTCAATGTCGTAGGCGAGTGAGAGACCTCTCCTCATGATCCTCGCATCATGAATGATAGTACACCTGTACAGTGTGTACATTAGGCCTACGGTACGTATAGTGTGTGGTGTGTACCTCGGTGTCTACTGTACAAGTGGTTGTTGCTGCACTACACTATGTTGTTGTAATGCCACTTATAGAACCTGGGGGCCTTGGACGGCCAGTGAAGTCTCTTCCATGTAGATAAACACAGGTGGGGACAGCTAGGAAGGTCGGAGCTGAGAAATGAATGCTACGCGCCACACTCAAGTCGCATTTCGGTCTCATGGCATTTTTGGCGGCTTTTAACTCTTTGAGATGGCTTGTGGTATTCGACTCGACGACGCGATGGCTCGATGACGCCGGCTGTTATAAAACGCGGATTCCGCGGAAATCCGCGGAAAAATCACAAAGCCGCCAGTAAATACGCGCATATATTTAATGATAACTCACACAACGTAGTGAGTGTAATGGTTACGTATGTGTATAAAGTGTAAACAAAATTCATATATCCATCATGTCCATCGAATCTGAAAAAATTTGTGCAGACCCATGACAATTCTGGTTCCGGTACAGTTTGTCGCATTCCATACGGGCCGCGCTTGCCGATCCTGCTTTCACGACGCACCGCAACCACAGTTACCATGATTCCCATTGTTTCCTTCCTCGTGACGCAATTATTTCATGACGTCATGAGCCATTGACCATTCACGCAAGTAGATTTATTCACACCGGCACCACTGAAGTGTGGGTGTGGGACATCATGTATTTAAAAATCGCCTGCTGGGACATACAGGACAACAACGTCGGCGGAGACAGTTCTGACATTTCATTGCAGACGAAGTAAACGTCCTCTTCTTCTCGATTTACGTACTTTACTTCAAAAAAGTCAGTTTTATCACTACTAAATCCAGATCCAGTCACGTGATTTCTAGTAACTGCCAAACTCGACCCAGTGCCGGTGTAATGTTTTTGAGTGTTTCTGTTTTTGAGTGTTTCCCCTCATTGTTTGGGAACGCTCAAAAAAAGATTGACAAGTTTTTCTGTGTATCCCCCTATTGAAAAGTCGTGGTCTCTCTAGCTGACACATGGGAAACAACCACAGATGTTACATCGGAACTGTGAAGTAATGATGTAGGTCACGTGGTCAGAGTGCAGGAGTTAACGTACCGCCTGGCTATCCGATTTAGCATCTACCGTTCCGGAACGACATCAGCGCCTCTAGTGTCAAGATCGTAAATTTGCCATTCTTGATTTTGGCGCCAAACGAATAAAAAAAAACGCGTTAAAACAATTAAGAATATATCAGCTACAAAAATTCGTTATTAACTAACTGGTGAAGAAACATACACAAATATCTAGGCTAGCAGGTGGAAAATTCAATTATTATTGCACCACAAAGAGCTGCTTCTGTCCGCAGATATGAGACAGCTACCGGGGCGGGGACTATTTCTTTATGGGGCCTTATTGTTCAGTGTCTCCAAGGAATTCTATTTTTAGAGTCCAATGGGGGGGGGGGGGGGTTGGGGGGGCCTTCCCCCCAATGTACTGACTAAAACCTGTCACTTTCAGAGAACGGGGGAGGGGGTTTGGGGGACTCATCCCCCAATGTACTGGCTAAATATGTCAGAAGGACGGGGTTTGGGGGGGGGGGGCTCCCCCATGTCAAACAGTTGTGTGAGTTCACTAGAGATTGCTCTTTACATATTAATTATATGATACAAATAACAACATAAATCATAAATCGGAGGCAAGAACTACCAGTTATCTGCATATTTCATCCGTCATATTTTAATCCTCTGGAGCGCCATTCATGCCATTCCGATCGACTCTTCCCTCTTTTTTTCTTGGTGTTGATAAACTTTGCATGTTTTCTTCGATACCACCGTGGTTCCTGATTCCCTAACCGAAAATATTACGAGGCTGCTTTCAAGTGTGATTGATGCCCGGATTGATGTACGTTACGGTATGCCTCCTTCAAATATAGGTCGATGACGAACTGAATTCTGGTCTACGAAAATGTTTTAGGACAATCTCCTTGCAGCTCGAACCTAACCAACCATATATGCGACTGCACATTGGAGTCTATTTTTAGCAATCACAAAAACTTACTTCGCGGCCCGTCCTAGAGTATAAGTTTATTTCAAACTACTGTACAAGGTGCTTGTGATTTACGGCGCATACAGCGCACCATATAACGGGGATTCCCAAAGACCTTGTCACCAGGAGTACTTCATGCGCACAACAATGCACACTATTAATATGAAAAACTCTCACCTGCGGTTCAGGTAGCCACCCTGTAGCCAAGTTAGATTTTTCCGCGGATTTCCGCGGAATCCGCGTTTTATAACAGCCGCGATGACGCGATCGTTGCTATGGATTTTGCTAAAATACGGAAAACCATGATCCTGGTCTCCGGGCTACCGCTCCAACAGCAGAGGTTTTAGCTCGGCCTTCCCATACCCAGCTACGGTATGTGGAAGGATGTGCCCCCCCCCCCCCCCAGCCATGGCCACTGAAGATTGGTCCCCGCGGTTGATTTTGATATTTAAAGAACTCGCGGAAGTTTCATAGCATGCAAAATGACCGGAGATTGAATTGACACACAAGCTTCTAGTGGCCAATGTCAGATGTCATGTGGTAGTCTTGAATCTTGAATCTTGAATGGTACTGTGCCTGACCGCGTTTCGCGTATTGATGGCACAGGGGTAGGTAGATGTTACTGGTGGCGCTGGCTAGCCGAGATACAGGTGGTATCGATCTCGGCTTGGCTCACTTTGTTCCAGTCAACCACGGTTCGTGGAAAAAAGGAGTTTTTGAAGTCTTCCGTTGCGGTACGGATCACAAAAAGTTTGTTAGCGTTTTTTGCTCTAGTTCTTTGGGGTCCTGGTGTTATGTAGTCTTCCTTGTTAAGACCAGTTTCGTCGTTTACGATTTTATGCAGCATTTTAATTCGATTTTCTCTCCTGCGCTTTTCGAGGGTATCCCAGCCAAGATTTGTGATCATATCATTTACACTGCTGTGCCTGCTGTAGTCACTGCATACAAACCTGGCAGCTCGTCGCTAGATTCTTTCTAGATCTTTTATGAGTTCTGCCTTGTGCGGGTCCCATATGATGCTGCCGTACTCCAGTCGTGATCTTACTAGTGTCTGGTATGCAATTGCCTTAAGTTCTTTTGGTGCGAATTTAAGTGTCCTTTTGACAAACCCAAGGGTGCTGCTGGCTTTTGCACAGGTTTTACTGATGTGGTCGTCCCATGTAAGAGAGCTCGAGAGGGTGAGGCCTAGGTATGGGGAGGAGCCGACTTCTTGCAGAACATGACCATTCAGTTCGTATAGGTATTGTAGACTGGAGCGCTTGGAAGGGGTTGTTCGGATGATGTAGCATTTATTAGCATTAAACGACATCCCCCACTTGGTGGCCCACTTCTCTAGTTCAGCCAGGTCATGCTGAACAATCGGTACAATCAGTCTGTCAACAATCGGAATTTCGCACATGTGCAGTTTTTTAGACTCAGTCACTCAGTCCCTCTTCCGTCCCTCGACATCTGCCCCCCCCCCCAAGACATCAGCCCCTTTAGGACATTTAATATTGCCTCCTAGGGCATATCCCCAGATATGGACATGTCCTGGTTGGACTGCCGTGCTGAACGGATATCCAGAGCCAACCTTGTCTCCAGGAACTCGCGTGTCATTTTAACATTGAAATTTCTGCTTGTAAAGAACCTGGGTAGGAGGTTGATCTGAACCAGCTATATTTAGGTGTATTTAGCTGTATTCACGGTAAGATTCCAGTGGCTTGCATAGCAACATGGCGCATGGATTTATCAAAAATGCGAACTTGTAGGAAACGAAAAATGGTCGGATTAGATACGGTGAAAACAGCTGGAAAGGGGTTGGTAATGATCGGTTCTTTTTTATTTTCCTCCACTTATGATTCTATGTATAAATTACAGTCCAAGCAGTGATATTCTTTAAAAAAATTCCAACTTGATCGCGTCATCGAGTCATCGCGTCGTCGAGTCATCGAGTCGAATACCACAAGCCCTTTGAGATCGCATCACTTTTTTTTGTCGCAATACCAGGAACGTGCGACTTTTCTTGAAAAACACCATTTTCAAAAAAAACAATCATCAAAGTTACTTGCAATTTATATCCCCTGAAAGGTCTTTCTGAGTCCTTTTCTTTGCTTCATAGCATTCCAATTTAGGCAAAACACCTGATTTACAGGATTTTTAAGAAGAAATATAGTTTTCACCCCTCACCGAATTCCGAAATAATTGGCAGAACTAGACATTCCACTAGCCACAAAAAGTCATAAAAACAACACAGAAAATTAGAACTCCCTAGCAACTAACTGCATAATAAATCATTGTTTAAGGCATCCCAAACTTCATGGGCTTTAAATCTCAATAGCATTCCGCGAAGTTAATATTTATAGCTCACAAGGTCATTTGCATAAGATATTGATGACGTTTTAGTCACGTGACAGTCGGACATCGACACTTATTTCTACGCATTTGAGCTCATTTCAAAGTCAATTATCTTTGACCGTGCATTGTTTTTAGCATGAATGATACCATAGTGTCAGAGAGAGAAATATTCAGAACAATTATGTAGTATTTCCAACACTCGGACATTGCCAGATTGAATCTAACTGCCCTAGTTAGAAAGCCTGAATCCATTACGAAACCGCATGTTTGTCTGACATTGCCTGTAATTCAGCGATGGGGAAATAGAGGGCAGCAGCTGCAGTGACCTCATCATCGCGGAATGCTATTGACCTGACAGTTTGACAGAAAATCGTCTTCTAGCTATTACCACCATATACACCAACCATCACCCGACCATAGTAAAAAAAAAGCTGTTAGTTTCCTAGAATGATTGTAGATGTATCTCGGATCGATTCCAGACAGTGCTGAGCACAGCTAAACCGCTAAAAAGTAGTGTATGCAAACAGCATGGGTCGTTCAACGTTACTGGTGCCTGATTTACCCAAACGACTTATGCCGTTCAACAGTCTCAAAGAGTTAATATAAAATGAAATGAAATGAAATGCGCGAAGTATGTATTTAGAACTGCATAGGCTTCCCGTACAGGTTCTTGGCTTCCCATACAGGCCGTCTGCAGTCACAATCCGTGATCCATTCCGTAATCCGCGGAATTCCGTGTTTTAGTAATGCCGACTAACTACATGTACCTCCTAATACTCCTCATACTAGAAATCATATCATTGTCTAAGACATTCGTGGTGCAGACTTAGTTTAGTTTAGCTTATTCGTGGCTACATGTATACATCAATAAAATAATCGATACAGTGAAAAAAATGCACTTGTAAAAAGCATACATTGGTAAAAATGCATGCACCAACGGTAATCATACAGGTCATAATGACCATTTCAATGGCACCAAGAAAGTGGGGCGACAGAACGGATATTCCTTATGATGACGACATGTGCATCAGCCAGGTGGGTCGGCAATCGAAGGAACGAAAAAAAGTGACGAAAGTAATTTGTCAACCTCGAGACGATACATTCAGTCAACAAAAAAAATCAATACTAGGTCTAAAAATATATTTTTCTTACTCCTGAGTTCAAGAGGTAAACAATGCCATAACCTTGGAGTTCAAATAAAATAAGACGCACCGAACGTGCAACAATCGTGCATGGAGGTCAACTCGGTACGACAGGGGAAGCAGAGACAGCACTCGCGAACATTCTACATATTAAGGTATGTCCGGAATTAGAATGCACCGTGTCACTCTCAGCTGCACTACACGCTCAACGTCTCCCACATGAGTGTCAAATATTTGAGCAGCGAATCCCAGCCTAGGCAACTTGATTTTTTCTGCATTTCTTACTTATCTTCAATTATAAATATCAATGACATTGTGGATGTCAACATCTTTATCTTATCTATATATATATATATATCATTGTATTATTTCAGAACGCGCTATCTTCCAATACACACACTCATGTATAGGACGAAATACGATCAAATTTTATTGTTTGATTTTGATATGCCATTGACGTTACACCAAATATACATTGTACTTGCGTCTTAAATACAATACTGCATCCACTCACCAATAAGATCCCGAGCCCGACAATACCCGATTTGTACCACCGCCTTGATGGGTAGAGTCTAAACAGCCTAACACAATAGTAGGCCTTTCACAGCCATAAAAGGGGTGGGATCTCTATTCAAGAGTTAACAACGTAATCGTCATGAATAGTCAAGACTCTACAGAGGAGCTTTTCATATTACAATTAAAGACCAATAACGCCATCGATCGAGGCGAATGGCACCAGAGTCTACAGGACTGTAACTGAACTGATTTTGAAGTTAAGTGGTGTAAAGGAAAGACGGCAACCTGGCAGCCATATTGGATATTGTGTCAGGTCATACATCTATAGGAAAGCTCCCCTACACTAGGCCATCACATCACAGAAATGTCAGGCGTGTCACTCACTCAGTTCTGGAGTTATGGGGCAGAACGCGAAAACAAAGATGGCGGTCTGGTGGCCATGTTCGACTTTGGATCGGGTCCAAAATCGATAGAGAACCTCCCCTACACTAGGTTATCACACCACATAATTTTCATGTATGTAGCTCAACCGCTTCTTGAGTTGTGGGTCGGAATGCCAGAGAAAAAGATGGCGGCCTGGCGGCCATGATAGCCCAAATCGATAGCGAACCTTCCCTACACTAGGTCATCACACCACAGGAGTTTCAGGTCTGTCATTCACTTGGTTCTTTAGTTATTGGACGGAATGCCTAAAACCAAGTTGGTGGCCTGGTGGCATTTTGAACTGGGAAATGGAGTCAGAAAGGGTTAAAGTGACTTGCAAATGAATGAAATGGAGTCAGAAAGGGTTAACGTGACTTGTAGCTGAATCGGGAGCCAGCATTTGAATAGGGAAATGGACTTATAGAGGGTTAAAATGAGTTAAGACGAATAAGGAACTGGCATTTTGAACCGGGAAATGGAGTCAGAAAGGGTTAAAGTGACTTGCAAATGAATCAAATGGAGTCAGAAAGGGTCAAAGTGACTTGTAGCTGAATCGGGAGCCAGCATTTGAATAGGGAAATTGACTTATAGAGGGTTAAAATGAGTTGAGACGAATAAGGAACTGGCATTTTGAACTGGGAAATGTGTCAGAAAGGGTTAAAGTCACTGATAGTTGAATCGGGAGCTTGGTAGGAAAGGGTTAAAACCACCAAGTTGAGTTATCGGACTTTGGAGGGTTAATATTTGAAAGAAATTTGAATTGGGAACTGGGAAATGCTTAGCCCATTTCCTAGTTCCTTATTCGTACCCAACTGCGAACTGGGAACTGGGAACTGGGAGCCAACTTCACAGACCCGTTATGGGGCAGAATACAAAAACAAAGATGGCAGCCCGGCGGGTATCTTCGATTTTGGTTCGGGATAGAAATTAGATATCAGTGAAGCCACCTGTTCTTGAGTTATAGTCCGGAATGGGAAATCCGAATGGCCTCCGGGCGGCAATGTTGAATTTCGGAGCACGACCAAAATCGATAGGGAACCTCTCCCTATCCACCCCATTACACAAAAGAAAAGAGCAGAATGCGAAAATCTAAGATGGCGGCTGGCGGCCATATTGGATTTTGAAACGCGCCCAATATCAATAGGGACCCTCTGACACATTAGGCCTACTCACCCCCTAAAGATTTTACGTCAGCCGAACATGGGGTTCTTGAGTTATAGTCCGGAATTCAGTAGTGTGGTGTGGGCCGGAAGCGAATTTTTTTCCTACGAGGTTTTTGCATATGGCGCATGCGCACTTGGCGTTTGAACTTGCGCCATGGGTGACTTGTTCATTTCACCGTGAATTCGAATTGTAGTCCGCAATATGTCGATAAAGTGCTTTTGTTGGTAGGTATCTAGTTATTGCGAGTGATATTCATTTAGTTGTCGTATTTCTGCATCTATTTTTGTAGTTTTAAAGGTTGATGCTTCTGAAGTCACACTAGAAATCTTGATTTTAATCGATTTTTTTTTCGTACTTAGATAAGTGAAGCGCTTAGGAAAATTATACACGCCTAGGCCAATCATGCCCATTGTATGTACGAAAAAACATGAACATTGCACTCGTTCAATTTGGATTGTGTCCTTAATCATTGCACTTGACCATGATGTCGGTGTCAATAATAGAAGCTTTTAATGCATGTAAGCACCCTGATGCTGCATGCCAACAAAATTAAGCTTTTCCCAATGATTATATCTTAAGAAAACACATAATAGTACAATGGAAGTTTTGTTGATGACGCCCAACACTATTAATAGCCCTTTTCACATATTAAAGATTGCAATTGTATTGTCCGCTTCATTTGTTATGGCCAGCATTGCAGCAAATAAGCTGTAACAAAGACAACCAGTGAACAAAAGACTATTGTCACAAGCGAAAAATACCACATTTTGTGTGTGAATCAAACTTATCTCTTGCAAATTCTTTTCAGACTGTCCTTCCTACAAACTATGATCATCATATCTGCCACTTTGAAGCCAAGGAGGGAAAAGAATCATTTGAAGTCACTCTAAGGTTAAAATTGTCTACTGAAGAAGAAGCAAGAAAATGGTTGTCAGACTTCCAGGAATCAAGCTTTACTACATTTAGGAAAGCACAAACATATCCAAATATTGCTGAAAAGCATGGAAAGATTGAATATAAGGTGTGTGGCCAATGTTCTAAAAATTCTGGTAACTGCTTATAATGGCTGTATCACTAATGATTACTTTGCGCAAAGCCTAAGCATGTTGTTGCTGATTAGTTAATGGAGGCTTAATCCAACATAAGCACTCCACTGTCATTTGTTCTGTCCTTCACACACTCAAGAATTGTGAACAGAACACAATGGAGGGACCAGTTTAGCCTCAATCTGCCTTAATCAGAATAATTTTTCAGCTTCTATTATTGCCCAAGCAGTCAAGACACATTGAGTTTAAGTTTCTTGCTTATATGTTTTGCAAAATCATCTATTTTGGTTCAAAGAGCTGGTAAATAGATGATCGTTTTTGTGATTGAACTTTGAAATATTCTTTCTTCGCAAATACTTTCAGGTTGATCTAAGATGCCAGCACAACACGATTCCACGGTCAGAAACCGCAGCTAATCGAAGAGGTAACAAGAATACCACCTGCAAAGCCAAGCTACAGGTGTCCATTCTGAAATTTAAAGAAGCCTCACTGAGTCAGAACAACAAAAAGAATAGAAGGTTTGTTTTACAAAGTTGAAATCAAATTGATCGATAAAGAAAACTTGACAGTTGCTGTGGAAATGATGAAACTGATTCCAGGACCATACTTCACCATTTTAAAATCCAGGACCAAGAACTTACATGTAGATGTCTACACCACCACAATATGCACACGTTAAATTTACTTAAATGAGCTGTCATACTTGTATTTAAGTGACCAATAATGAAATTTCCTCACTTCAGGTCTGTGGATCCACATCCTCGTGATGAACGTCTCATTGTGACCCTTCATCATTGTCACAACCATCCTATCATAGCCGCGGATGATTTACGTTACAGAGATGTGTCACAGGAGGTGAAAGATAAACTACTTGAACTATACAAGCAAGGTTATACACCCTCAAAAGCACTTGAGCTTCATAAGTTCGATTTACAGATCGAACATGGTGATGATTACATTATAAAAAGTGGTGACAGAGCAATTTGTCCGGACCTTCAGTTTTGTTACAGGTAAGCTCAGAATGAAGTACAGGGTGTCACAAAAAGAATATCAGTAAATGATTGATGGTATCTAATTCTAAGGCATGTAAGGGGGTAGATATTTAAAGGCTAAGAAATATTTTCATGATCACCTTTTGTCTTTCAGGTTGTAATATAAGAAATTTGCTGCTGAATATAGAGAGACGAAAGGAGAACATGTCCTGAAAAGACTTGAAGAGAAATTGAAGGAGTACGACCAAGCTGTAGGTGGAAGTGATGCACGGATGAAAGTTTTGGATCAAAAAGATGTGGCAATTGCAATCGTTACCCCACTTATGCATCGTGTGCATGAGCACATTAAACATGCAGGGGAGTTGGCATTCATTGATGCTTCGGGTAATATGGATAGGCAGGGATGCCGTATTTTCCTGATATTGACTCATAGCTCTGCTGGAGGAGTTCCGCAAGGTGTCTTGGTCACAACCAGTGAGAATACGGAAACTGTGACCCATGCATTAGAGATGCACAAATCACTGCTGGAAGATAGATCGTACTTTGGTAGAGGAGCAAGCTTGGGTCCAGACGTGTTCATGACTGACGATAGTGCCTCAGAAAGACAGGCGCTGCATAATGTTTATCCTGAGGCAAATCTTCTTCTCTGTGTTTTCCACATTCTCCAAGTGTTCTGGCGCTTTCTGTGGGACTCAAAAAACAGTGTAAGGAAAGAACACAGACCTCCTCTTCTCTCCCTGCTGAAGGGGCTGGTATATGCAGATAGTGCTGAATCTCTTGACGCTGAATATGCAGAGGCTGCTCACAATGAGATGCTGTCGATGTATGATAATGTTACCAAGCATCTAGAGGACATACATGCTCGCTGAACCTACTGGGCACTCTGCCACCGTTCCAATCTTAATGTCAGAAACAATAACACTAACAACTTTGCAGAAGCGGATATGAGGGTACTTAAATATCAAATTATGGATTGTACCAAATCGTACAATGTCATACAACTCGTTGATTTCCGGTCAACTCGCCTAGAGGCATATTAAGAGAGACGATTACTGGATATCTGCAACAATCGACTTGATCGGGCCCTGCAGTCCAGGTTTCTACCAAATCCACAGACAGGTGCGAAGATAGACCAGGAGAAGATAACGAAAATTGGAGAGACGGCATACATAGTTCCCAGTGAAACAGATCCAGAAGTATTAAGGTAGCAGGAAGGGTTGGGCAATTGTGGTTTCTGAGTCTGAGGGGGTTGGTGTCTGTTGACTGTGCTTTAAGAGAGACTAGGCATGGCGCCAGTCTCTCTTAAAGCACAGTCAACAGGCATTTGGTCTCAGTATTTGGGTTTTGATTGCCATGACTGTACCCCTGTAAAAGTCCGAGGAGGAGAAGTTTGGAATGATGAAAGCATTGAAGAAGAAGAAATGTTATTATTGAGGAAAGCAAAATTTATTATGAGACTAGAAGGCAGTGTCCTGACTTGATTATTTTGAAAATGGCGGTCTGAACACATTTAAAGGTGGAACATGGCATTTTATCGACTTTGAAGTGTTCCGCAGTTAAAGGGAGACTATAGGCAGCAGCTAGGTAGGCAAGATAAAGTCATACAAATTTGCCAATAGGGGTCAGTCATATCTCTAGGCATGGCGCCAGTCTCTCTTAAAGCACAGTCAACAGGCGTTTGGTCTTAGTATTTGGGTAAGTACAGAATCAAGGCAGCTCAGAGAGCAATGATTGAACGATGCTGTGGACAAGTCCAAGGATACTGCATCAGTCACGACCAACTTCTCATCAGAAAGCGTCACCACCAGCATATTCAATGTTCAATTCCAACCAGTACCAGTCCAATGCACGCCTGTCATGGTCAGCAGTGGTCAGCTTAGCGCGATATGGAACATTCTTTCGAAACTCAAGCGAGGGAAGTCTGCTCATTAGCCTATCTCGCGCACTGCTCCTTCTTGTCAAACATCGTAGTGAAATCGTGGTACAGTGGGGCGTCCTCGAGGATTGCAGCTGGTCGGACAGACGTGAGGTGGAATGTGGGCGGCTGCACTTCTTCGTTGATGTGCGATGGCAGATAGCACAGTTGTTGCGTTGCATGACAGCTGAAAGTGAATGTGATATCATAGAACTGAGGCGTTTGCCATGAGACTATAGGTGAAGTAGAAGGAAGGAGTGAAATGGGCCATCTTCCAGTGACTAATATACAGAGTAAGGGCACTGGGTGTTGTTAGATTCAGCATTGAATGTATTCCTCGTACAAGCGTGAATAGTGTGGACATACAGTGAGAGGTGAGAGACCCCTATTGACTACTTCTTGTAACTTTATCTTGGATAGTGCCCCTTTATCAAGACTGAAACCCACTGTGCGGGGCTAAGAAATTACCTTTATAATCCTAGTTGGATAACCACTGTGTAGATGATTTGAAGAGTGCTCTGTGGATGTGTGCCTGTAATGTCAATGAAAGTATGATGAGGTGATGACGATAGTGGAATGACGAAATATTGGAAAGAGATCTATTCCTAGAAGAACATATGTCCTGTTTTGACTAGGTGGCGCATTTAGAATCAGCAGTGAGCACTGTGTGTAACATGGTGGAGGCAGCGGAGATAATAACTGTGTCGAAAGTATTGTTATAGGGCCTTCCCTAGGCCCATGGGGTTAAATTTACAATCCACGATTGAAAAGACGTAGTTTGATCGCATTCAACTATAAATACATTGAACAGTTGTGTTCCTTTAGTCAACCGATGACCTTTTGTTGGGCCATGATCGGGGATTGTAAACTGTAAATGTATTATGGACTGGGAGACGGGGGAAACACAAGTGAAACTGAAATAGACCAAAACAAGTGATTTTGGGGCTTTGGTTTAGACGCATGCCCCACATGCGCCATGCAGGATTATACGGTTCATGTGAACTTGTTGACATCTACATGATCTAGTGCTGTTATTGGTCATGGTACATGGTAGGCCTAATTATCATGGCTATATGTTTCAGGAAATGCTCGGAGTAAAATGAACTGCCGATGAATAATGATGTTGTTCATGTTTACCATGTTTGCTAGTACATAGCCATAGGGTATGCACTTGCCAGTGCACTTTCTGCACGTCGTCATGGTCATGTACGTGATACCTTGCATATTTTGTTTTTTGAATGCGCATGCTTTTTGGGCAAAATCACTTGTACCAACACTAATGAATAATGTCTTCTTATCCCAATGACTCCATACACAGTGAGGGCATTGTCCCATTCCCATCAAATGGTAACTTATTGTACCGTATTAGGGTGGAAGTTGGGGAGCAGATACCTACCGTTGCACGCCTGTCATAATCAGTAGTGATGAGCTTCGCGCGATATGGAACATTCTTCAGAAACTCAAGCGAGGGAAGTCTGCTCATTAGCATATCTCGCGCACTGCTCCTTCTTGTCAAACATCGTAGTGAAATCGTAATGGAAAACGTCTGGCTTTGCGCCAGACGTTGAGACTAATAAGTGAAGAACTAACAGGTAAAGAACTTCTACTTGCGCGAGACTGCTCTGATAAAATTATCATTGCAGAGACTACGGTGACGTACACATATATTTTTTACAATCAAAAATGCCCTCAAAAGACGAAATGGAATGATTATTTTATTGATATTTCCTACTATATACCTTCCAATTATCACTTTATACAAATAGATCGGCGTTAGGTCGCATGCTTTTCTTTCCTGGTGACACTATAAAGCAAAATAGTTGCAACCCCGTAAATGCGCTATAAGTCCAATAATAAGTGACGGTGACCCGTTATAAATGTTTCGCCAGCTTCGCTTTTTTGCCGCTACGCGGCGCGTTGGGCCCTTGCGTCCAGACGTCACATACACAGTAGATGTATCAGTTGGTGCATGTACATGCTGGAGAGGGAAAACAGGTAATTCAAAAGGGCTTAGGCCTATGCCATAGATATTTGCGGGTTTTCTACATGACAATACAGTAGAGCAGAAGCAATTTAGTCAGTGAAACTGAGGAATGCAATTGTAGCAACTTAAAGAGGAACTATAGGCATGAGCTAGGGGGTCAAATTGGTAGTCTTTATGTGATTAATATGCACAGTTAGGTGACTGGGTCGCATTTAATTCACCGATGAATATATTCCTCGTACACGTGTGAATAGTTTCGATGTTCTGTGAGATAGGAGAGACCCCTACCGGCAACTTCGAGTAACTAAATCTTGTCTACCTAGCTCCTGCCTTTAGGGCAGAGACATGTATTCATCCACGACCGGAAGTGTGGCACAGAGCTTATCAAAATGTCAAGTTGTGGTAAATACATGGCTGGGATGGACCAAAGTGGAATTAATTCTCAATCTGTGGTTGATTCTTAATCTACAGAGTCAGGCCATCACAGAAATATGCTTTTTGATAATATATTTAAGAAAATGTGGTCTCACTGGTCAGTTTAGAACTTGTATTTTGACAGGGCCATATCAATGCCCCAGTGACGTTTTGATGGATATAGTGTACGGAAATCATTTTTACTCAGGCAATCGGTATTGGAATGTTTTTAAACTTTATTATGCTATTGGCAAAGGGTTCTTCTTGACACATATAAAATTTTGTGCAGATTGATTGGTCCAATGAGTACTTTTTTTACCAAAACTTATGCACAACAATGTACACGTAATGTACACATGTTTTAATAGAGGACTCTGGCCTTTAGACCCCCTTTAACTGTATCATAGGCATTGTATTCACACTTCTAATCTGTATTCTAATATTTTCTTCATTTCTATTCAGGAGGACCATGTAAACACCAGTACCTGGTGGTGAAGATGTACAGACTTGCGTCGTGGAATTTCATCCCTCTGAATGATCCAGCCATGAGGCGTATTTTCTTCATGGTTGCAACTGGGAAAGCAACACCACTGAATGGCGACTGGTTTGAATCACTCCACTCAGGAAGGACAACCCTTGCCGATACCAACACTGTTGTTGAGGAGACGGGAGGAAACAGTGATGATCCCATGGACATTTCTATTGAGGAGTCGGCCTTGGTGGTTCCTACTGCTGGGGTCCCTACTGAAGGTGCTTTGTCTACAACACTTCTTGATTCTCTCCACTTGCAGAGAGATCTTCAGAATCAGTTTGATCGTAGGAATCAGCAACCTCCATTCAACGATGATCATAATCCATGTACTGATAGTATTTATTGGATGAGTTAAACAAAGTATTTGACAAGATAAAGACAAGTTTCCTTGAAAACAGAGACTACTTTGAAAAGCCATTGAGAATTTTTGTTAAACAAGCCAATTCCTTGACCACAAACTCTGCATTGTCTTCTGCATTACAGTGCTTTGGGAAGTACTCGGGGGCTGCGATAGCATTGGACAAAATACGGAAGGCAAAAAAGGAATTGGTGAGTTGCAAGAAGATTGGGGTCCAGCCTGCCGGACTTGCTAGACGTAAGATGCTGGGTGGTGGTAAAAACCGAGTTGGTAGTGGTAGGCCAGCTACTAGAAGTAGTTAGGGAGAGACAAGCAGTAAGAAGTTGAATGAAATGGCCAGGGCCATTGTGCTCACCTCATGTGGAGGAAAGATGGATAAAGAGCATGGTATTGTGTCATGTAGTGTTAGGTTTGATGTAGGTCCAAGCAATTACAATTTCCCCAAAATGGCCAATTTACAGTACATTCGACCTCTGTGACCTTGAAAAGTAGGTCAAATCAAAGAAGACCCGGGTGACACATTGAATGGTTGTTAGAATTAGATGTACCTATGATATAAAATTGGTGCCAATCGGGCAAGTCATTACTAGGAATAATGGCATTTTGAAGAATTTAGGATTTGGCCCCCTCCCTGGAGGCCAAACGGCAAATCAGATCGCACCAAACTTCGGTACCTGAGATCACCTGACCAAGGGGTACATGTGTACTTAATTTGTGATCAATAGTCATTGCAGTTAAGAAACGTGCCATAGTTACGGCCTGACGGCGAATTTACGCCATTTGACGTCTGTGACCTTGACAAGAAGGTCAAATTAAAAACCTGTGTGACATATACTGTATGGTGGTTAGATGTACCCATGATATCAAATTGGTGGCAATCGGGCAAGAGGTTAAGGAATAATCACATTTTTAAGGTTTTTGGATTTTGCCCCCTGGTGGTCAAGTGGTGAATCATATTGGACCAAACTTCAATCCCTGAGATCACCTGACTAAGGGGGTAAATGTGTACCAAGCTTGGTATCAATAGTCATTGCAGTTTAGAAACGTGCCATCGTTACATCCTAACGGCCAATTTACACCATTTGACCTATGTGACCTTGAAAAGGAGGTCAAATCAAAAACCCGGAGGATATATGATGCACCTTTGCTAGAAGTACCTACCATATTTTTTTCAAAAATTCACGACTACTATTGAAGGAGATATTGCATATTTTCACTTTTAACGTTTGGCCCCCTGGTGGCCAAACCATGAAACGAATCAAACCGAAACTTGGTCTCCAAGGTGTCATTACATAAGGGTACATGTGTACTAAGTTTCAACTCAATAGCTCTAACAGTTACGAAACGTGCCCTGCTAACGGACAACGGACGACGACGGACGACGACGACGACGACGACGACGACGACGACGACGACGACGGACGACGGACGCCACGGTATGGGATAAGCTCACCTCTGCTAAGAGGTGAGCTAAAAAGAGCAGCACTCCTTTCTCTTCCCAGATTTTGCCTAGGAGAAAAGCTCCTCATAATTTGAGAACATGTGTCCAAAGAAATGAAGCATAAGGTGAGACGCACTCTGCCAAGTGATCTGCAATACTGTATTGTTCCATAGGAAAGGTCGTACATGTAAACCAGTTTATGCGTCTTGTTAAAGTTGCAATTCATTCATTAATTGGCCATTAAATTATGTACACCTTTGATTTAGATTCGTTCTCTCCATGCATATTAACTGAGATTAGTATGCAATCAGTATGCAAAAACTGTAAAAGACCCTTATGGGGCTGGCAGTGACATCTCCTTCGTAACATTACAGTAATATTCTGTGCCAGAATGTGAGTGTTTTATATTGTCACTTACTTGACTGTGACTTTTGTCTTTTTCAATACAGTGTATCTTACTTTTTACAACATTTTTCCGCATTTGTTTTAGAAATGTTAAAGGGAGACTACACTAGTGTGCATTCGTCAACATTCCATTTTACTTTTACAACATTTTTCAGCATTTGTACTTGTTTTAAAAATGTTTTTAAAAAGTAGACTACACTGATGTGCATTTGTTAGCATTGCCAATGGAGCTTGAAATTGAGATTTCTCTGTTCATTGTACGTTATACCTGTTGTGACTGTTTACTTGGTTCTTAGCTTTTGGTGTAATGAAATATTTACGGTATGAACCTCATACTGTCCTATTACCAGAATTACCAAGCCAGTAACCTATACATAGGACTTTAGATGTAAAATAACCTTACATTTTTTGCTATCAATAATAATAATAGTTAATCTGCAAAAATACTGTATTGTGTTTCTATTTTATTTAATACTGTAATATCGCTGAGGAGTGGGCTCCGCTTTTTCGGGTCTGTGCTGAGGGATGGAATTGACTTGACTGTGTGCTGCCACTTAACACCTGTTTGGGTACTGTAGAACTCGCCTCCCCCTTTCCCCAGATCCTATGTCCCCACCCAGAGTCTGGTGTTCAATGATAAAACACCACTGGTGCGCCCCCTTGCCCAATGACCACTGAGGACTCCAACCTCCACCGTTGTCGTCATACTTCTGCCGAGAGTGTCTTGCCCAAGGACCTATACTCCAAACTTCTGTCAAGTGTCTTGCCCAAAGACCCACATCACACAAACAACCGCACGCACTGATCGCATAAATTATTCAATTCATGACGTCATATGCAAATGAGACAAAAACCTCGTAGGAAAAAAATTTCGCGGGCCGGAAACCACCCAAGTACATGATGCCCCACTATAGCGAGGGCATAATAATGGAAGAAACGAAGACAAGATATCCTGCCTCTTTTGCCTACTATAATGCCCGGATGTTTAGGCTCTACCCATCGAGGCGGTAGTAGAAATCGGGTATTGTCGGGCTTGGGATCTTATTTGTGAGTGGATCCAGTAAACTGTACCCACTGGTTGTCGACAAAAAGAGAAACGAAATAGTCCAAATATTGCGTGGCCATCCCTAGTAGACTGTTACATAAAATCTCGGAGCTTTGAACTCAATGATTTAGATATAATAGAGATACGAAGACAATACTGACATAAACAGCGAGAGGTTGTGCCCTTCATTTTTTCGACAGATATGAGAAGTTGGTGATGGCAATGATTTAATTAGAGTTCTTTTCGAAGTTCGTTGTTCTTCTCCACATGTTCATATTTATTAGGTTTGCATTGAATACATTGTCGTTATTTAATCGACTAATTCTGGGTATCATATGGTCCCTTGTTTTGTCCTCAGGATATCAAATATTTTCAATTCTGACCAAATACAACGAGTTTTATAACATGCTTGATGTTGGCAATCGTTAAAGAGATCCAGTCGTGGCATAAGTCTTTCTTTAGACGAGTTAAACGTGGTAAAAATAAATATATTGGTGATTACTTCTTATGCAGCTCATTGGCTACGGAAACATAATCAACTACCTGAGGGGACCTCGAAACTGCTAACATTTTTCAATGGAAGCTTATTTCCGCCTTAGGATTTAACCGGGGCGTTTTCATAAGCGTTTCGCTATGTTTCCTTTAATGAGAATATCTCATTAGATGCCAATAAATGGTATATGTATATGATACCATAAGACACTACATGTAGTCCATTAAACGAAGACCACATACTTAATTGCTTACAAAAAAACTTAGTTCTCAACTGTAAGCGACAAAATATGGCGCTTTTCACATCAATGTTGTTATCTAACTAGTTTTATAGAAATCAATGAATTCAAATCGACCGTTGATTTGTGTTATATCTAGTGCAGTGGTACGGATTTGGCCCGAATCAATGAGTGACCCGGGATGGCACTGCCCCAACACAAGTGTTATTGTTTTCGAAACGGGTCGTTGCTTGGAAACCAAACGTTGATTTGTGATTTGTTGGGTTTTTTTTATTCTTGTGTCGTCATTGGTCTGCATGGGGAGGAAAAAGAACTACACCTTCTGGTATCAATGTCTTGTTTTGTATTGCGCAACCCTCCATACTGGTCACGGCAAGTCTCCATTGGTACCACAGCTCTCCCGGGCAATTTACGGGAATATCACGATGAAGCCCATTTTTAAACTAGGCTAGAAACAGAGCTGAGGTACAAAGCATTGATAGAATGATAAATATAATTCGATGAAAAAATATACTCCGAACAACCAGTATACATGTATATAAATGTATCGGGTAACAAGTGCTTAAAAAATTAATTTATGGTATTGATGTGACAGGCTGACAATGTTAGAATAGGCAGTTGTGTTAGTAAATTTTTATAAGCCGAATGAAGCCGCATGCAATCGATCGGTTTGCCATGAACTCAACCGATAAGTTCTGGAGTAGGGCTCATGGTAAACTTGTGCAGGCACATACCATTCTATCTTATGAGATGACTCAAAATCAGTGTACATTATGACAAAACACATGTAAAGTTTAAGCCAAACGGCGTTTGCAACAATGTTGATACGATAAACCTTACCCATGTAAGTCGAAACAAGCTCTTATTGGGAAATGAACCATTTTCTAATCTTAAAAACCAAAAAAGTAGGTTTCAAAATAACAAACTGGTTAAAAACCCGATTAAATAAAAATTGAATGATTAAAAAAGAAACACTTAAGTCCTCTGGTAGTCAGGTTCAGATCGGGGTTATTGTCAGTAAAATTTGATTTCAATCAAAACATGTCAACTTTTGATCACAGACTTCGAGATATTTGGAGTTTTTCCGACTTTTACCACGAACGTAGTATATAAACCTGCTGTAAAGCTCGTTGTAGTCGGTCGAAATTGATAAGTAATGAATAGTCCATTAGGTGACAACAAGTGAAACTATACGATACCCTAACATAGCACATTAAGCACCGACAACTTACTGAACTGCTAATAAACAACAAAAATATGCGAAAATGTAAAGAGGGAAAAACATTTTTTAACCTTTTTTGGTCAACTGAGATTGCTCTGAGAGTGAGAAATTAGAAATGTTGTAGAAGCTTTTTGGTCCGCCAAAAAATATGGCGCTGAAGTTGAGAAATAAAACATTTTTGTGGACATTTCATTTCTGGTCAACTGAAAAATATGGGGGTGAGACTAGGAAATGAAACGTTTTGTTGACGCTTCCTAGTCCTCCAAAAATATGGCTTTGAAGTTTAGTAATAAATATTTCTGTGGACATCTTTTGGTCCTCTGAGTAAAGAGAAATGAAACTTTATTTGGATGGTTTTGGTACAGTTAAAAATATTGGTTTGAGACTGAAAAATAACGAGACGTTTTTTTATCCACGGAAAATATGGCTGTGAGATTGAGAAATTAAACATTCTCTGAAGCTTTTTGGTTCTCAAAGATAATGGCTTCGAAGTTGAGAAATAAAATTTTCTGTGGACATTTTTTGTCCACTGAGTTTATTATGTGGCATTGAAATAGAGCAATTAAAAACATATTGGGGCACTGAAAAATATGGGTGTGAAACTAGGAAATTAAACATTTTCTAAAAGGTTTTAATTAAAGTCCTAGAAAAAACATGGCTTTAGTTGAGAAATAGGAATTGCTGTGGACAATATTGTGGTCTACAATAAAGTAATGTCACATTGAAAGAGAGAAAAGAAGAAACATTTTTGTGGATACGTTTTGTGCGCTGAAAAATATGGGTTTGGAAAAATAAACTTTTAGTCCACTGATTAATGAGAAGTTGAACATTTTCTGGATGCCTTTTTGCCCTCAAAGAAATATGGCTATGAAGTTGAGAAATATTTTTTTTTTGTATACATTTGCTGGTCCACTGAGGAAGATGGCTACAAGATTAAAGATATATTGACAATATGTATTTATAATTTACTGGACGCCATGATGAAGCCCACTTTAAGTCTGCTACCAACGCAGCTAAAATGCACTAAAAATTAGACATTACAACAATAATTCAACGTTCACGTACGAGTTTCAGGGGCTTTGCAAAATCTCCCGAGTATAAATTGCTGACTAGTATTGACGTGAACGATCCAAAAATTCAGACAGTAGTGTTAGTAACTTTTGATTAGCTGCTAAAAACCAACCCGCAGCGTGCATTCATTGATCAGTTTGCATTTTGTTATAAAAACAAATAGTTTGCAATTACATGTATTTGCAAACTTGTGACAGACACATACTGAAATGACTCAGAATTAATGTACACGTCTTGAAATATATTTCAAAATGCTTAAGCCAACCGCATTTCAAACAATGTTAGTACGATATACCATTCACGCCTTAAAGGGGGACTATAGGCAGGAGCAGCGGGGTTAAATTGGCCACCTTCGGGTGACTCATATGCACAGTAAGGGTACTCGGTCATGTTAGATTCAGCACTACATATATACAAGCCATTAGGCTAATATGGGTCGTCGCAACACGGGAGGATGCACGGAATGTCACTAAAAAACCATCTCGAAATATTATTCATTACATATTTCGACACTTCGACACGCATCTTTTTCTAGTGAACAAACAGACCTATATCATCGCTTATGGTGACGAACTCGGATATCAGTCCGCTAGAGAAACCCGGCCCGAGAACAACCCATTTACCGCCATTTCCTGGACACAGCACACCCTCGCCGTGCCAGGCTAATCATTCCACATTTTACTATGCTCCAATGATTATCCTGGCCCCAAATGTTAATCACTATTACAAGAAAATTGTAATACTTTATCCAGCAAAAATATCGCATTTTCTCTCGATAGAAAATTTCAAAATGTTTAGAAATTGAGATTCCATTAAAAAGATCCGTCATATTCGGTCAGTACCCTTTTTTGATAATGTTTGTCTGCACTATTTTGCGAAGGGCTACACACTTCGCGGCATGCGATTTGGATATTGCCTGTTCACTCAGTCTGCAGCCAATCAACAAGCAGCCTGAGATTTGAATTTGTTGTGATTTCTTTGGCGTGCAAATTGGACACAGCAGACGGGCTAACCACGTGACATGGAGTCTGGAACATGTATAGGTCACGCCTGCTGATTTACAATCATTAACATTCAATTGTAGAAAGAATAAGTCGGCGCCGTCAGCTTGAATATACATACTCCGGATGCTAATTTTTGAGTTACGCTCCGCCTCTGACAAAGTTGTAAACACGTCAGGAAATGGCGATCGCACGCTGACATTTAGCGAAAATTCCCAACTTCCATCGGTGATTATGAAACAATAACACAACGAAAAGGAGAGATACAGAAATATGTATCTAATAAGAGTCTTAGTTACGTGATACGCGTGAGATATTTGATTGTCTGTGGTTTTGTTGGGTGAAATAAGCGATTTTATTGGGGCATGTTTTCGTGTGCGTGGTCACGTATACAGAATGGTGTTTTGCATAGCATTCCCGATCGGCCGAAGCCGCTGAGCTGAAACAAATCGATTCACCGCCTACACTTTTACTCCGATTTTGCTGAAAATCGGTGACAAAGAGGCTTGATGTATTCCGCACAATTCGTAGGAAGCGAATTTCGAAAATAATGATGAAAAATGTTTTTTCTAAGTAAAAATGGCCGTTGCTAGGCATGGTTGCTAGGCCATGCTGCCACAGACATATCCACGGAAAAACTGCCAATAAGGTTCTGCACTGCGTTAGCGACGACCCAATATCCATTGTACAAGCCTGAATAGTTTTGACGTACTGTGAGATGGGAGACAACCCGAATTGTCGACTTTGTGTAACTTTATCTTGCCTACCTAGCAGCTGCCTAGAGTGTCCATTTAACGCTGTTAAATGTTTGCCGAAACAAACACATCGATGAGAAAATGAACCATTTACTAGAAATTAGACTTCAAATTACAAAACTGTTAAAGGAGCATTGGTATTATCAACAGCATTATTACCAGACTGTCTGCCGTCCCCTCCGTCACCTTCTATTCCACAGTCGGAGTTCCCATCATTAAATAACGGTTTAGTTCAAAACCAGGCAATTGGCATTTGGCAATGTCAATGTGCCAAACGACAACTGCACGACAGATTAGAGATATCCTACAGTGCACTTCAGGTAATTTCATTAAAGATGGATTGATGGACTCAACCAAGTCATACAGCAATGAGATAGTATAGTCCGGGAGCTGAGTGACTTTAGAAATCGTTTTCCTAATTTCTGTGATGACAATTTCTTTTCAAGAATATTTCTTAATATCTAAGAGTCAAAGTTCTCTGTGGACAATAAAGTGCTTTGTTCTTGAAATTTAATTCTCTCCTTCCATTTCGAAATCTTTTCCAAATTTCTCGGTGGACAATTTTAGTTTAAGAATATGTCAAAAAACATTTTAATCGAAATTCTCTGTGGAAATATTCGCTTTCAAATTTCTATCTCTTCCCTTTTGAAATGTTTTCCGAAATTTTTCTGTAGACGATTTCATTAAGTACATATTCTACTCAACCTTCAATCATATCAAAGCTTCTTGCTTCTATTTCAAAATTGATTCCCAATTTTCTCTGCGGACAACTTCCGTTCAGGATGTTTCATAACGCATATTCCTATCAAATTTCAAAGCGCTTTCAAAGCGCTCTCTCTTCAATTTCAAACTCCCAAAATGTCAGTTCAATAATATTTCAAATAGAACTATCAGCAAAATTTTCGGTGTGGTACTATACACTCTTCAAATATCTCTCATCCACTTCAAAAAGTTTTTTCCTATTTTCTCTGTGGACAATTTCAATTCAAAAACATTTCAAAAAATTATTCTAATCAAACTTCTTTGTCGACAAAATCACCGTATAATGTATTCCCTCCATTTCAAAATTGATTCCTTATTTTCTCTGCGGACAATTTCGATAAAATTCTTATGAAACTTCTTTGTAGACGATTTCCAGTTCAATAACAAACTATAAGCAAAATTACTTGACTGTGGAGGCTCTTTAAAATTTTCTCTTCCGCAAAAGTCATATCACTTCTATACATCGAAATCCCTTGTCAACTTTCACTGCATTTTTGTCGATAGGAAAAAAATTACCGAATGTGCTCAATGCCATTTCTCTCAGTGGACGAAATCAATTTTTAAAATTTCCAAAAACATATTTGTTTGATATCGATGGCATGTTCCTCATCAGTGGACCAAAGAATGTCTACCAAAATGTCATATTTCTCAACTTTAAAGCCATATTTCTTTGACGACCAAAAAGCGTCAATAAAAATTGTTTGATTACTCAGTCTCAAAGCGATATTTTTTAGTGGACCTAAGAACGTCATAAAAAAAGTTTATTTTTCCCAACTCATATTTTTTCAGGAACAAATTTCGTCGAAACGCTAAATTCCTGAAATAGAGATATTAAAATTTCAGTCGAAATTTTAATTTCTCTATTTCAACGCCACATTACAATGATCACTCAGTGGACCAAAAAATGTCCACAGAAATTGTATTTCTCAGCCTCAAAGCCATATATAGGACTAAAAAGCGTCCACGAAATGTTTGATATCCTAGTCTCACACCCATATTTTCTAGTGCCCAACATTGTAACCGAACTTTTTTAATTTCTTTATTCTTTTATTTCCGACTTCAAAGCAATTTTTCTTTGAGAATCAAAAGCGTTTAAAAGGGGTGAAATTTCTCAGTCTCAAAACGAAATTCTTCTGTACTTCCTGAGAAAATTAATTTTTCAATCACAAATCCATATTTTTCAGTGCACCAATAAAATTACCACAACATGTTTCATTTCCATATTCACGTCTTGACCCTCAATGTACTGATATTGCTTAATTTCCAGACAAGGCGCGTCATTACCTTGGCAAAGAATACAGCAAGCATTTGTATGCAATCTATTTCAAGCTATTACTCACTCATACGGCATCGCTGTACACACAATGGTAACAAGTTAGCGTGATGCCACTGACATGACTGATCATCACTGCTGCTCGACGCAAGGGCCCAACGCGCCGCGTATCGGCAAAAAAGCGAAGCTGGCGAAACATTTATAACGGGTCACCGTCACTTATTATTGGACTTATAGCGCATTTACGGGGTTGCAACTATTTTGCTTTATAGTGTCACCAGGAAAGAAAAGCATGCGACCTAACGCCGATCTATTTGTATAAAGTGATAATTGGAAGGTATATAGTAGGAAATATCAATAAAATAATCATTCCA
The DNA here is from genome assembly GCF_910592395.1 of Lineus longissimus. Taxonomy (NCBI): domain Eukaryota; kingdom Metazoa; phylum Nemertea; class Pilidiophora; order Heteronemertea; family Lineidae; genus Lineus; species Lineus longissimus. The sequence goes on from NC_088321.1 coordinate 7,406,532, forward strand.
TGTCGTCTTTTGAGGGCATTTTTGATTGTAAAAAATATATGTGTACGTCACCGTAGTCTCTGCAATGATAATTTTATCAGAGCAGTCTCGCGCAAGTAGAAGTTCTTTACCTATTAGTTCTTCACTTATTAGTCTCAACGTCTGGCGCAAAGCCAGACGTTTTCCATTACGATTTCACTACGATGTTTGACAAGAAGGAGCAGTGCGCGAGATATGCTAATGAGCAGACTTCCCTCGCTTGAGTTTCTGAAGAATGTTCCATATCGCGCTAAGCTCATCACTGCTGATTATGACAGGCGTGCAACGGTAGGTATCTGCTCCCCAACTTCCACCCTAATACGGTACAAGTTACCATTTGATGGGAATGGGACAATGCCCTCACTGTGTATGGAGTCATAGGGATAAGAAGACATTATTCATTAGTGTTGGTACAAATGATTTTGCCCAAAAAGCATGCGCATTCAAAAAACAAAATATGCAAGGTATCACGTACATGACCATGACGACGTGCAGAAAGTGAACTGGCCAGTGCATACCCTATGGCTATGTACTAGTAAACGGCTTGTGGTATTCGACTCGATGACTCGACGACGCGATGACTCGATGACGCGATCAAGTTGGAATCTTTTTAAAGAATATCACTGCCTGGACTGTAATTTATACATAGAATCATAAGTGGAGGAAAATAAAAAAGAACCGATCATTACCAACCCCTTTCCAGCTGTTTTCACCGTATCTAATCCGACCATTTTTCGTTTCCTACAAGTTCGCATTTTTGATAAAACCATGCGCCATGTTGCTATGCAAGCTTACCGTCAATACAGCTGAATACACCTAAATAGAGCTGGTTCAGATCAACCTCCTACCCAGGTTCTTTACGAGCAGAAATTCCAATGTTAAAATGACACGCGAGTTCCTGGAGACAAGGTTGGCTCTGGATATCCGTTCAGCACGGCAATATTAAATGTCCTATACACCATTCCAGAAATGGGGCGCTGAGTGTCCGAAATAGTGATGTCATAAGGGGAAACTAGGCCTGTGGTGGAGGGACAAAGGAGATAGTCATGGTTGACCAACACACTTGGATGCCTTTAATGACGGACAAGGGGGAAAAAGTTAGTTCCAATGCAAGCCACCAATTTCGGAAAGCATGTATAGGGGCTGATGTATTGGGGGGGGGGGGGGGGGGGAGATGTCAAGGGGCGGAAGAGGGACTGAGTGACTGAGTCTAAAAAACTGCACATGTGCGAAATTCCGATTGTTGACAGACTACCACATGACATCTGACATTGGCCACTAGAAGCTTGTTTGTCAATTAAATCTCCGGTCATTTTGCATGCTATGAAACTTCCGCGAGTCCTTTAAATATCAAAATCAATCGCGGGGACCAATCTTCAGTGGCCATGGCTGGGGGGGGGGGGGCACATCCTTCTACATACCGTAGCTGGGTATGGGAAGGCCGAGCTAAAACCTCTGCTGTTACAGCGGTAGCCCGGAGACCAGGATCATGGGATTCCGTATTTTAGCAAAATCCATAGCAACGATCGCGTCATCGAGCCATCGCGTCGTCGAGTCATCGAGTCGAATACCACAAGCCCTAGTAAACATGGTAAACATGAACAACATCATTATTCATCGGCAGTTCATTTTACTCCGAGCTTTTCCTGAAACATATAGCCATGATGATTAGGCCTACCATGTACCATGACCAATAACAGCACTAGCTAGATCATGTCGATGTCAACAAGTTCACATGAACCGTATAATCCCGCATGGCGCATGTGGGCATGCGTCTAAACCAAAGCCCCAAAATCACTTGTTTTGGTCTATTTCACTTGTGTTTCCCCCGTCTCCCAGTCCATAGTACATTTACAGTTTACAATCCCCGATCATGGCCCAACAAAAGGTCATCGGTTGACTAAAGGAACACAACTGTTCAATGGATTTATAGTTGAATGCGATCAAACTACGTCTTTTCAATCGCGGATTGTAAATTTAACCCCAAGGGCCTAGGGAAGGCCCTATAACAATACTTTCGACACAGTTATTATCTCCGCTGCCTCCACCATGTTACACACAGTGCTCACTGAGCCTCATGGAATAATGTCTTTCACCGTTGAATAATTTTTCATATTCCATGCCTACAACTTCAATTTCTTCATATTCCATGGCTAGAAGTTCAATACTAATATAATATCCAAGATAAAATTACAAGAAGTAGTCAATAGGGGTCTCTCACCTCTCACTGTATGTCCACACTATTCACGCTTGTACGAGGAATACATTCAATGCTGAATCTAACAACACCCAGTGCCCTTACTCTGTATATTAGTCACTGGAAGATGGCCCATTTCACTCTTTGCTTCTACTTCACCTATAGTCTCATTGCAAACGCCTCAGTTCTATGATATCACATTCACTTTCAGCTGTCATGCAACGCAACAACTGTGCTATCTGCCATCGCACATCAACGAAGAAGTGCAACCGCCCACATTCCACCTCACGTCTGTACGACCAGCTGCAATCCTCGAGGACGCCCCACTGTACCACGATTTCACTACGATGTTTGACAAGAAGGAGCAGTGCGCGAGATAGGCTAATGAGCAGACTTCCCTCGCTTGAGTTTCGGAAGAATGTTCCATATCGCGCTAAGCTGACCACTGCTGACCATGACAGGCGTGCATTGGACTGATACAGGTTGGGACTGAACATTGAATATGCTGGTGGTGACGCTTTCTGATGAGAAGTTGGTCGTGACTGATGCAGTATCCTTGGACTTGTCCACAGCATCGTTCAATCATTGCTCTCTGAGCTGCCTTGATTCTGTACTTACCCAAATACTAAGACCAAATGCCTGTTGACTGTGCTTTAAGAGAGACTGGCGCCATGCCTAGAGATATGACTGACCCCTATTGGCAAATTTGTATGACTTTATCTTGCCTACCTAGCTGCTGCCTATAGTCTCCCTTTAACTGCGGAACACTTCAAAGTCGATAAAATGCCATGGTCCACCTTTTTATGTGTTCAGACCGCCATTTTCAAAATAATCAAGTCAGGACACTGCCTTCTAGTCTCATAATAAATTTTGCTTTCCTCAATAATAACATTTCTTCTTCTTCAATGCTTTCATCATTCCAAACTTCTCCTCCTCTGACTTTTACAGGGGTACAGTCATGGCAATCAAAACCCAAATACTGAGACCAAATGCCTGGTTGACTGTGCTTTAAGAGAGACTGGCGCCATGCCTAGTCTCTCTTAAAGCACAGTCAACAGACACCAACCCCCTCAGACTCAGAAACCACAAACGCCCAACCCTTCCTGCTACCTTAATACTTCTGGATCAGAGGTCTAATATCTCGGCAAATATAGCGTTTTTGTGTCTCATTCAAAAACAACAATATGCTTTGCATCGAAACTTACGCGCGCAGTGTCCAGAGAAGGTAAACAGGGCCAAACGAGTGAAGTAGGTTTTAAATCCAGGTCACATAGCAGAGCAGTGATCTAAAAAGCCTCCTTTTGATATGTTGTAGGAAATGAGATTTTAAATTGGTTTCTACGGAATCAAGGCAAATCAAGACAAAATACATTATAAAGTCATTTTCGACCACACTGCCACTTAAAAACAAATAAAAAACACGCTGGTCTCACTCAGAGGCACCATGTTGCTATCTGTTGGTAATACATTTATAGGGTCTAAATCCTACCGTTCAAGATGTATGCATACATTAATACTTGTACTCCTTTACAGAGCTCCTATGCTAAAATTCTAACCTCTATATCACCTACACCCACCACTGGAAAAACTTATAAAACTGGGTTTCTATGGGCAGGTAGGCCTACTCTATCACTCAACACATTCAAATCATTTGTAGCTTCTATGTTAAGTAAAACTAAATGAAACAGGGAGAGAGAGAGAGCGATTTACTTTCCACAGAATATTTTCCTTATAATAAATTTTGAAATATTCGTGAAATAAAAATTTTAATTAAGAAATTTGGATAAGGATTTCGAAATTGACGATAGAGAAATTAGATAGTGATTTCGTGAACTGTGATATTGCATATTTTTAAACATGAAAATTAGTAGAATTAGCCATGGATGTCTTTATGAATTATATATAAAATACACTACAGGAGAACTAGATAAATATCACTACAAAAGAGTCAACTATTAAAGGTGTCAATAACGAGTAGATGCAAGAAACTGATATTATAGGTGAATTTATTAAACATGTTGAAAGACACTTGCTTTACTATTTTCATGCTATAGTTTCACCGGTCTAAGTCAGCTGGATTATATTTTTCATGAAATCGAAAACAGACCAATCCGAGACATGACGTCGAGTAAAACCGGACAATATGGTTTTGCTAACGCGATGTCAATGTAAAACATGAGGAATCGCATCAGGCGGCAATAATATCGTATTTTACCTTTGTTGATTATTCAGGAACGATATTCAAGAAATGATCTCATGTTGGTGAATCTGGAATGAATATTGTTTTTTTTCTGGTTTTTATCATGCGCATGCATCCGCTTAATAGAACGCCGGTCTTTTGTTTGAATTGTAACTTTCAATTATTTGTCTTTTTTGCGGGGGAGGGGGAGGGGCTCAACATTGAAATAGATGTCGTTTTTTTCACTATCTTTAGTGTACTTATCAGTCGATCTATTTGTTTTAAAAAAAAACACGAAGCCACACCAGGGTCTTTCAAATAAAGAGTCAGGTCACGACAAGTTTCTTTTGATCCCACAGCTCTCTCGGGCAATTAACTGGAAGCCATGATGAAGCCCTTTTTAATTCAGCTACAAACTGAGCTGAGGTGCAAAACAATGATGGAATGACACCAAAGTTCAACGAAAAAAATTTACTCGGCACATGAGGTACACAATGATTTATCGCGTTACAAATACATAGAATACAAATTATATCGATGTGAACGATCTTAGAATTCAGGCATGTGTGTTGAGTATCTGCTAATTGCCAAACATAACAATAATCAAATCGCAGTTAAGCTGATCACTGATCGCTTTACAATTTGTTATAAAAAATCCATAATTAGGTTGTTATCAATAGCAAACTTGGCACATGTAATGTAAATTGTTTCTTATGAGGTGACTCAAAAATTGATGTAAACATCATAAATGTTTGTGTTCTGGATTTTTTACCGTGAACGCGAAATCAAACAAGCTGTAAAACTCGTTGGGCATGCGGAATTGGCTTGGGTGTACCACATGACCCAAGAAAACCCCGTCCCTACGCGCGTCTTTCGAAATGGGTGGTGGCTTTGATGTTGAAGTCATACGTTCCCGTGTTGCCTGACTCTTTATTTTGAAAGACTCTGGTCACACCGACCTTTTAGAGCGTGATGATCTGATGACATGTTCAGTCATTTCTTCTGGGGGTAAACTAAGTACCATTATTGACCCTGTTCAGAGTCAGGTTTCAACCTAGCTATCCCCAGTACATACATGTACTACCAAATTGATTGAATACGCAGGTTCAATAGAATCTTTGCTCAACCGAAATAGATGCACCACTTTCGCCCCACAATTTCAAAGATGTATATTAAGTATGAATTGAACATATTGGTTATGAATAAACAACAAATTGGAGCCAAACTCACCGATTTCCTGTGAGGTATAACTCTCTTTTAAATATTCCAAAAAGCATATACAATGTACTCCTTTCTTACTCATGAACTAAATGGATAAATAATCTTATACATGTGAAACTTGAATTGGTTCAAGTGGTCAGCTGATGATTTCCTCCTTACCATGCAGGCTATCACTGATAATAGCAAAACAGGTTAGAACTAGATCTGACTAAGCACAGACATTTTGTTTAATCTTCAAAAAATGTCTTGTATAAAATTTTGTTTTATCTACAGCTCATCAGTCACACTGTCTGTTGGCGTGTGACGTTGAGCAAGCCAACAAGCAAGACTGCAACAGATGAACATGCCGAAAGGCCTGGTGCAATGGCAGGCTGGGGTCAAGAAGCGCAAAAGTGCCCATGCCGCTTATGCATTGGGTTTCCAACATTTCACTAGAGGTTACTGGCCACATTCGTCTGCTGCGGCGTTTCTTTCCAAATTGGTTACCAACGCCACCGCTAACCGGATAGCATTTGTACTGGCCGCTATATATTGTTAGGCCACCCACTGAGCCCTCTGCAACGCCATGTTATTTTTAGACGGAAAGCCCCCACGCCAAGAGTTACTTTGAGAATGGAAACCCCTCAACCTAATGGGTGATGTCATTGTCAGTGCAAAATGGTAGGTGATAAAGTATGGAATTAGTGAAACCTTGGAAACACTGATAAACCTTGGAAACACTCCTTAAAATGCATAAAAACATGAAATAATGCCATTCGAACCTAACGTGGTTACGAATCAACATTTGGAGCTTATTCTTACATGATCAGATCGGAATTTTATGGTAATTTAGAAATCTGTCGCATATCCGATTCAATAGTCTATATTTTAAAACAACCCAGTTGTACCTCGCCTCCAGTGTACAGTACTGATCTCCCAAATATGGGAAGACACGCCCACCACACACCCATAATATGGACCAATAGCGCTCCGCTTATAAATACGCCACCACCACGCGGGGCCTTTTCGATCAGACGAGTTGCTTGGGAAGTTGGGGGCCTGTCATGCATTATGCATGGATAAGGTTGACGACTATGTCTAGGCCTAATTGTCTATGATTGACTGATATTTTATAACAAACGATGAATAAAAGAAGCCTAGTCATGTATGTTTATCACCGAAGTTTGCGGATGAAAATTTCCTTCGCCGTGAGCGATTTCTTACATCTTCCAGTACGCATCGAGGGATGCAGAGATCTTTGTGACGTCACCAGTTCTAAGCGGTTTTTTTTATTCACGTGTGTGTTTGTCCTATGATCTCGTGCATCTAGTACCGAGCATAATACTTTATCGTCTATGAAATACAAAACAATCATAAAAACTAATTTTTGCTTCCATTGAAGAGAAATAAAATATTTTAACGACCACAGCGCATTGCCAATTGATGACGTCATCCTCCACATTAAAAATGTTGGCTTCTGAACTAACTGGCAAATTGCTATCAATAAAGTCAGCTGGGACGAGACTGTCAGTTGGGAGGGTATAAATCGTGGAAGGAACGCACCCGATTTCCCGCGCTATTTGCACAGTGATTCCATGGTTTACATTGAATATTACAAAGTTTATCAGTGTTTCCAAGGTTTCACTAATTCCATACTTTATCTACTACCGTGCAAAATACTCGATCACCTAATTTCTACATGGATTTCCAAATATTAATGAGATTTCTTCGATAAATCACCAAATTAAGTGCCAAAAAAGAAATATTTAGGAAACCGGGTGCTCAAATGTTTTAAAAGATATGAATTCATTTAGGATTGGTCAACCACCAAAAAATCAATTTACCAAATATCGTCGCAAAGTGGGAAAATATCTTTGAGAGAGGTATGTTCAGCGAAGATTGCGAAAATATCATCTTTCGAAAAATTGATCAAACTCGGTTGATTTTGCTTGGAATTTGATGAAATAAACACCAATTTTTTCTTTCAATAACTAACAATTTCGCCATCTTTGATCAATCGCTCTCCCCGAACAGTCGTGCATGCTACAGAGGTTTTAGTCTCTGCCACAAATATGGCGCGAGTTAGTACCAAATTTTTACCGATAGGTGACAGTAGCAGCGCAACGCAGAGAGAAACGCTTTTTGAGCGCTGCGAACGGGGGCGCGGCCAACTGACTGCATTAGGAAAGGGGAAGGATATGTCTTCTAACAATTGTGGCAATAATAAGTTCTAAAGTAACGCACTGAATAAATTGACTTGAGTGACTCTAATTGTATGAATGAATTGTCGTCTGCTATGACTGCAAGTGAACCTGCATCGACTATTGGTCAGGAGTTTATGATGGTTCATTGTATTTGAGGTTACACCCTGTGATGTAAGATGAACTGTGTGGACAAAGTGGTATAAATATAGTTAGCTCAAGCTGGTAAAAATCAGTAACCAAATATTTACTGATGATGTCCACAGTGTCACCTGCCTTGTGTGTGGTCTCACTGTACTGTAGTATTGGGGATGGAGCGCATCACCCAAGATAACCACAAAACGCAAACACGATTCCCCGGGAGAAAAGAGCGGAGTGGCCTGGGGATTGACATTGACTTTGTTATTAAGCACAGACCGATGCCCTTTTCCTTAACAACCCATCCCGATGTCCATCCCAGCCCACGCACGCAGACGCCTGACCACTGATCGTCACGCAAAGCACACTGTCAGCAATAAATCCCTTGAGATGCTAGAGGGGAGGACCAAGGCACTTGCCGAAAGCCAAAAATATGTTAATTATCCGGCGGTAAAATATCATGTGAAACTTGAATTTACATCAGAATATTTTGAGGCAGCATCAAGATGCAATTGAATGCAGAACCAACCTCATTTGTTAATTTTTTGGATGACCTGCAAGGATTTGTGTGCGGACCAAACAATGAAGGAAAAATGCGGTAACGTGATTTTATTAATCCTGGGATGATTCTTGCAAATGCCCTTGTGAATTCATGATGATATGCATAGCCTCTTAAAAATGAATTCCCTTTTTATGCTCTGGACATAGTTTCAAGTCTTCTAAAGGCGATTAAGCTCAACTATTTTTACATTTTCTCGGGCGGTAAAAATGTAACTTTTCCGGCCTGTCCTGTTTAAAAGTCCGGCGCAGATCAGTTTGCTAAGTTTGATGAACATGTTGATAAGGGTTCCATTCATAAACTCGTCTATGACTTGATGATGCGTCAATTACTTTGATAATGATTTAGGTGCAGGAAGGGTATTGTGTTGCTAGTACGAAATTCGCTTTAAATTGATTTGAACCATATGTCCCAAAATGTTGTGAAGCAGAGAAAGGTATTAAAAAAACGGTAGTTATATTATTTCGGGCCCCAAAACCTTGAAGTTATCGAAAATTCGTGATTTGACCGACTAGTATTATAAATCTACTTATATTTTGCCGTAGCCGTGTTCCTCCCAGGGGACACCTTAAAAAATTATAAGCGTGCAGAGTGAGAGTGCCATTTCACTTTTCACTGGACAATGGCCTAAATATTTATAATAGGTGACTCACGAGGATAGAATCACTATACAGTACGCATAATACTTAATAGGAGAATCACACGAAAGCAATTGACCTTCTTTATGAGTTTTATTTTTGTTCACCTGTCGGGACATGGACTTCATTCGGGATGGGAGATAACACACCAAGGAGCACTTGACTTTTATAAGTTTGACTATGTTATCAGTAGCCAAATAAATCATACCAAGTTATTGAACACAAAGGATCAAATATCACCATAGAAACCGATAACCTATAGAAAAATCGAATGTCAAATACATGTACAGGCCAGATAAAAAATCACTGAAAACGTGAGATCGACCTTTCTTTCTTGCTGTGCGTCGGGAGAGGGCGTATTTTAAAGATACATTTATATAAGTGAAGACGTCATCAAAACCAAGGCCTGGTGGTTCAGGGCAAATTAAGTCACTAAAGCTCGCAGCACACTAGCCGCCAACTTTGGCGACAAGAAGCGTTCAGCTGACGCCTCTCGACGCCGAAATTGGCGGCCAGTGGATCCCGGTCAGAGCACACCTGCCCAGAATCGGCGTCCAGTAGCGTCTTTTCCGCCACTTTAGGCTGCCATTTTGAAATCATGTGATATCAAGACGCATACTGATTGGCCATAGCCTCGCCGCCGACGCCAATTCAGGCGGCAATCCGTATCACACCTGGCTTCTTCTTGCGTTCAAACGCGGCGACACGCGTCAAAAATCAAACATGTTAGATGGCGTTTAGTTGCGGCAAGTGGCGGCAAGTCGCGTTCGCCGACGCCGTTCGTAGCAGACTAGGGATTTTTCAGGCGTTCAGGACTCTTGCGGCAAAAAACGCGTGAACGCCGAAATTGGCGGCTAGTGTGCTACGGGCTTAACCCAGTGTTAACTTTCACTCAGCTTTATCTCCTTCAGTTAGCGCGGTAAACTTGATGCAGAGCAATGCCACGCAAGTGGCCAACATGTGTCAAACAACCAGCCCAGGGATGTAGAAAGAATAATATCAATACGCCTCCGTCTCAAAAACCATTGAGAAAGAGAACTATGTACTTTAACTAACGCTTATATATGTTTTTAAACAGGTGCACACTGACGCTTTCTCAACCACTTGTTTCCTCCAAATTGCCAGTGGATTTGAACTGTGAGGGTGTGAGGGCGATTTCTCTAGGTATAGTAGGCTACTCTAGAGACTGTTTTAACCCGCGCCTTTACATGTTTTTTAAACGTATTGACATTATTGACAATGGTTTTCTAAATTACTTTTCTTTATCTCACGAGATAACCACTACATTTGATCTACGTTGATTGCTTGGAGTCTTTTGTTTGGTTAGGTGCTCTTGAGACGCTCGTTTAGGGATGGCCGCTTGATAATAAGCTATTAATTGGGTGACCTTGTCATGAGAGGTATGCGTACGTAAACATCGGGCGACAGTGATAACACACTGCTGTCGATAAAACCTGAGAATAAAAGTGGTATCGATCGAACCTCACCATTACCTCTCATGATGATCATAATTGGCAGAATCCAGCCCTTTCGTTTCTGACCAGAGAGAAAATTGACATGGAAGTGTTCGCTTCTGCGTGATCAACTGAAAAACTAATGCAATTTAGCCTTCTGTGTTTGTGCCCAAGACTCACATTAACTTTTATCAAACTTGTAAAGCATATTACATATTCTGAAAGTGTCTGTTCTGTTCATAAAACCAAGCAGATATCGTGATATTCATGGCCAGCACTTTTGTTTCTGACTATACTCCATGACATAGAGAGGATAGGCTGAAGGAAAGTCCAACTTCGGAATTCTCAGCCTGCTGTGATTGTACCTAGGATGCCCATCTACGTTTGTCTAATGTGTAAAACATATTACATCTTCTGAAAGAATCTCTTCACATTAAAACCTTGTAGACATCGTTAGAATTCGCAGACTGTGTAGCACTTTTATTTCTGACCATATTATTGTTACCCGTCACAGCAAAATCAGGCACAGGTCTCTCGAAGCTTGGCAGGATGAGACGGACTAGTCGTTTATTTCACTGTAGTCTGCCTCTGGCATAACCATCAATGGGAGGCCTATCAGACTCGTATGATATCCCGACAGTCGGGCGAGTAAGTGATGACATTTAAAATCTAAACTGGTTGTTGTTCACAGATATTTTTAGAAAATCATACAAGTTTGATTTTTTGTCACGTTTCACCCCCCCCCCCCCGCGCCAAGACCAATTGGCAAATATAAAAATCGTTTTTTATAAAATGATTTCTTTATATCTGTAGCAAATATATTTTGAACATCTCTCCAAATATTGACCTTAAAAACTCGAGTCTAATTGAAAGGTCTGAATCCTCAAAGCAAAGAAATCTAATCTTGTCTCAATGAGATAGACTTTGGGGGGAGGGGGTGGGGGGTTAGGGGTGAAAATTTTGAGAATCCAGCAAAAGTTAATTTTCCTGTTAACATAACATCCCATAACTCTCCTACCGAGGAAAGTGATCTGGAAAAAGCCATGATTTCTACTCCAGCCAAAAGCACACAGTTCAGCACCACCTCAATGCAAGTTAAGGATAAACGCAAGAGTATCTATGTTGCTTGTGAAACGACTTTCATGACCAGGGGCTTATATAGTTTCAAAGTGATTGCGTATTGACTAGTTAGACAATACAATGAAACCTCCCATAGCGGACACCTCTTTATTAAGGACAATCTCTCTATTAAGGACACATTGGATATTAAATCATCAGCAATGCAATACTCTAAACGAATTACATATAGAATGATTTAAGCACATTCTAAATATCGATCAAGATGACCAGGGCAAGAATTTTGCAAATTTTATCAAAACTAGACCATTGCGGCCAATGCAGCAGGCCTGGGACGGAACGAACTCAGATATGATAGAGATTTTCGGTCATGCGCAAACAGGACGCCTAACATGGTATACATCATCAAGTCAGGTTGCAATTAGCATTATCGCAGCTGCCTAGGTATAAGAAATTGATACCGAACTGGCGGTATCGGTTGTCTCACCAAAACCGCGAGGGTCGAGCAAGAAATGTAGACCAACCAATTGAGTGGTTTTGGCGAGACAGAAATTGATACCTTACCAACTTCTGATATATATACGTTTTCCCCACGCTCCCGCCAGGTGGCCAGCGTGTAAAATACCGTGAGTATAAGGTATCAATTTCTGCTCTATAAAACCTCTTAAATTAAATAACGAATAGTGTGGTTTTAAATGTTTTTTTAGCCGCTTTTAAATGCTATTTTGCAGCAACCCAAGCGTCGGTTGCCTTACCCAGAGTCTTTCAAATAGACCGAGGTTGCCGTGGTTTTGGTCAACAATTAAGCTTCACCGGAACGCTTTTGTGAGACAATCAATATTGATTATGCCGATTATGCATCAATGCCGACAGTGAGATAGCAATTTATATTCTTAAACAACGAGCTGTAATGTACTGGTTTTAGATGCTTTTGAAAGACTGTGCTATAATTAGGGATCTACTTAATTTTTGTGAAAGGGCAAACGTATGCAAATATATATATTCTCTATTTTTCTACTGTTAATTGATCACGTAAATGGGCAGTCGGTCGCCTTTAATTTCATCAAATTAGCCCGATTAACACAGTTTGTTTGCGGGGAATTTTTAGCATAGGGTTGTATTAAAACAATTCAGGTAGAAGTAATTTAATAAGTTCAACGGTTAATGTATAAGAGCAAACTAAATTACAAAAAGTCCCCTATATTCAAAATAAGAACCCAGAAGTATTAAGGTAGCAGGAAGGGTTGGGCGTTTGTGGTTTCTGAGTCTGAGGGGGTTGGTATCTGTTGACTGTGCTTTAAGAGAGACTAGGCATGGCGCCAGTCTCTCTTAAAGCACAGTCAACAGGCATTTGGTCTCAGTATTTGGGTAAGTACAGAATCAAGGCAGCTCAGAGAGCAATGATTGAACGATGCTGTGGACAAGTCCAAGGATTCTGCATCAGTCACGACGGGCCAACTTCTCATCAGAAAGCGTCACCACCAGCATATTCAATGTTCAGTTCCAACCTGTACCAGTCCAATGCACGTCTGTCATGGTCAGCAGTGGTCAGCTTAGCGCGATATGGAACATTCTTCCGAAACTCAAGCGAGGGAAGTCTGCTCATTAGCATATCTCGCGCACTGCTCCTTCTTGTCAAACATCGTAGTGAAATCGTAATGGAAAACGTCTGGCTTTGCGCCAGACATTGAGACTAATAAGTGAAGAACTAATAGGTAAAGAACTTCTACTTGCGCGAGACTGCTGTGATAAAATTATCATTGCAGAGACTCCGGTGACGTACACATATATTTTTTACAATCAAAAATGCCCTCAAAAGACGACATGGAATGATTATTTTATTGATATTTCCTACTATATACCTTCCAATTATCACTTTATACAAACAGATCGGCGTTAGGTCGCATGCTTTTCTTTCCTGGTGACACTATAAAGCAAAATAGTTGCAACCCCGTAAATGCGCTATAAGTCCAATAATAAGTGACGGTGACCCGTTATAAATGTTTTGCCAGCTTCGCTTTTTTGCCGCTACGCGGCGCGTTGGGCCCTTGCGTCAAGTGCTAGTCTATCTAACCAGTAGCTGGTCGAATTCTTATCAAATCTATATTTGGGTTCTGGCCAAAACGGGTGGTCGAGGACTTGATATACGACTTCACATGTCTCGATCTGGACGCAAGGGCCCAACGCGCCGCGTAGCGGCAAAAAAGCGAAGCTGGCAAAACATTTATAACGGGTCACCGTCACTTATTATTGGACTTATAGCGCATTTACGGGGTTGCAACTATTTTGCTTTATAGTGTCACCAGGAAAGAAAAGCATGCGACCTAACGCCGATCTATTTGTATAAAGTGATAATCGGAAGGTATATAGTAGGAAATATCAATAAAATAATCATTCCATGTCGTCTTTTGAGGGCATTTTTGATTGTAAAAAATATATGTGTACGTCACCGGAGTCTCTGCAATGATAATTTTATCACAGCAGTCTCGCGCAAGTAGAAGTTCTTTACCTATTAGTTCTTCACTTATTAGTCTCAATGTCTGGCGCAAAGCCAGACGTTTTCCATTACGATTTCACTATACGATGTTTGACAAAAAGGAGCAGTGCGCGAGATATGCTAATGAGCAGACTTCCCTCGCTTGAGTTTCGGAAGAATGTTCCATATCGCGCTAAGCTGACCACTGCTGACCATGACAGACGTGCATTGGACTGGTACAGGTTGGAACTGAACATTGAATATGCTGGTGGTGACGCTTTCTGATGAGAAGTTGGTCGTGACTGATGCAGTATCCTTGGACTTGTCCACAGCATCGTTCAATCATTGCTCTCTAAGCTGCCTTGATTCTGTACTTACCCAAATACTGAGACCAAATGCCTGTTGACTGTGCTTTAAGAGAGACTGGCGCCATGCCTAGTCTCTCTTAAAGCACAGTCAACAGACACCAACCCCCTCAGACTCAGAAACCACAAACGCCCAACCCTTCCTGCTACCTTAATACTTCTGGGTTATTCTTGTACTAATGGGCAGGATTCGGGGCCGAAATCGTCTCCTGTGATTGACATTATTATATTTGTCTTGGTACTGTAGATCACTATTTTTGTACATAGGGTCCGTGGCTGATAAACTTCCATTTACAGAGGGTAAGACACGGGTGTATATCAGAGACGTCCGGCAAGGTCTTAGTTATTACCTTCATGTTCACGACAAGCCTATGATGAACAGACCTATCAAAGGTGAGCATCTGATGAAGACTGGCTAGTCCTCGCCCGCAAAAGTAGTCAGAAAACCAGACGTCTGGGATTTTTTGGCAGGAATCGTTTATTTAGTACGTAATGTGGTCAGTAAGGAGAGCAGTTGCATAGTGATAAGATCACAGGGCTCATAATCGGGATGTCTTGGGTTCGAATCACTGAAAGATCATCATTTGTTTCGTCTTTGTCATTCCAGACCAGCAGTAAATTGGTACCTTACTTGCATATAGATGGCGAAATGTGATTAAGGAGATGATACTGAAGGTATTGCATTTCTTTTAGTGAGGTTTTTGGCCGGATTTGGATCCAAACAATGGTACTTAAAAGTACCATTGTAAACAAGTGTTGTAGCTTTTTCTAGCAAACCCCGCTCATTATGTCACGTCGGTGGTGTGTGTCTGTCGCAGGGGACGGAGTTACTGACTCATTAAAGTCCCTCATTTTCACCGACAGGTACAACATTGCGAATTCTGAAGAGCGCCGGTTGGTTAAGCTCTTGGTTCGGGCTTTTTAATCTCTGTCGTTTTACCGTCTGTACATTTTGCAACCATTATATTTTCATTTTAATGTTCTCCTTTTAGGAGGTTAATAATGTTATTATTATATTATTATTGCTTGTCTCACCAAAACCGCGAGGGTGAACCTAAAATGTAGACCAAAAACGAGGCAGCTGGAGTCGAGGTTTCGGCAAACATTTCAGATCCAGCCGAGCGGTTTTAGTGAGACAATCAATACCGACAGTGAGGTATCAATTTCTACTCTAAAAAAAATCTCAAATTAAACAACGAAAAATAATACACTATCTTTTACTCAGCTAAAATTACCATTTTGCTGAGTAACCCCGACTCTCAGTCTTTAAACAAAGAAAACAAAGGAATAAAAGAAGAAACTGAGATTTTTATTCATTGTTAACATAGATTTATTCAACAAGTATGATCAGTAATGGTATCCATGTATCTAGTTAAATCATCCATTTCTCACAAGTATCTGAAGTGCCCAACTGCATTTAGTCAAATGCAAAATAACAAGAGCACTGTCTTCAAGAATTTAGAAATTCTGACTAAATTCAGTCGTTGTCTGAAGTGTCATCAATTCGAATTGTCAATTTTTTTCTAATTTCAAAACATCCTTTTATAATCTGACCTAATTCAGGCAGTTAAAGCAAGGTGTGAAGATGACTAATTTAGTCAAATGCATGCTCAGAATAAACAGAAAAATAGTGTCCACTATCTACAATACTCACATGTTCTGACCAAATTGAATTTGAATTCAGTCATTCAATGAATTGTTTTAAATGCAATCGAAAAACTGTTTCTACTTCAGAGGCCTAAGCATGATGAAATTAAATACGATTTTCTTGTTTTCAAAACACAATTAAGTAAAACAGCAATGTAAACTATGCTAGATCTGCAAATCACAGAGATACAAACGAAAATAACGATATCATAACAGAAAAATTGTATCTATCAAATCTTAGAAAACGACAGACAAAGTTGCCAGGATTTTTATGAACGTTACTGACGATAGTAATGTAAGTGATGACCCTAGTGTTACCGGTAGTAAGGGCGAGTTAGAGTCTAATTTTGTTTCAGATGATGACTATGTACCTGCTGTATAGCATGACGCTAGTAATAGTGATGGGGCTTTTGATGGTGGCCCACGTGGAAACAATTCGTCTGGGGATGAAGACATGCACCTCCCCCCCCCACCCCCTCAGAAATCCTGAGAAATTCGGCGATTTAAGTGTTAATCTACTGGTATGATATTATACTTAGAACACGACACCAAATCAGAAGAGCCGATGGGTCGGTGTGCCGGTGTAGACAGTGAGGCCCTTAATCTACTGGTATGATATTATACTTAGAACACGACACCAAATCAGAAGAGCCGATGGGTCGGTGTGCCGGCGTAGACAGTGAGACCCTTAATCTACTGGTATGATATTATACTTAGAACACGACACCAAATCAGAAGAGCCGATGGGTCAGTGTGCCGGCGTAGACAGTGAGACCCTTAATCTACTGGTATGATATTATGCTTAGAACACGACACCAAATCAGAAGAGCCGATGGGTCGGTGTGCCGGTATAGACAGTGAGACCCTTAATCTACTGGTATGATATAATACTTAGAACACGACACCAAATCAGAAGAGCCGATGGGTCGGTGTGCCGGCGTAGACAGTGAGGCCCTTAATCTACTGGTATGATATTATACTTAGAACACGACACCAAATCAGAAGAGTGGATGGGTCAGTGTGCCGGCGTAGACAGTGAGACCCTTAATCTACTGGTATGATATTATGCTTAGAACACGACACCAAATCATAAGAGCCGATGGGTCGGTGTGCCGGTGTAGACAGTGAGGCCCTTAATCTACTGGTATGATATTATACTTAGAACATGACACCAAATCAGAAGAGTGGATGGGTCAGTGTGCCGGCGTAGACAGTGAGACCCTTAATCTACTGGTATGATATTATGCTTAGAACACGACACCAAATCAGAAGAGCCGATGGGTCGGTGTGCCGGTATAGACAGTGAGACCCTTAATCTACTGGTATGATATAATACTTAGAACACGACACCAAATCAGAAGAGCCGATGGGTCGGTGTGCCGGCGTAGACAGTGAGGCCCTTAATCTACTGGTATGATATTATACTTAGAACATGACACCAAATCAGAAGAGCCGATGGGTCGGTGTGCCGGTATAGGCAGTGAGGCCCTTAATCTACTGGTATGATATTATACTTAGAATATGACACCAAATCAGAAGAGCCGATGGTCGAGAAGATTTTGAACCTTTAGATATATTTCAAAGTAATCATTTTAAGCGTATTTTAGGTCTGCCAAAGAGGAGCCACCATTGTAGCTGTTGGCGGCCCTCGATATAAAACCGGTATCCGCTGTAGTTATAAATGGAAAATTTGTCGTTTTTTTCTATTTTTGAACAACAGTCTCCGGCTTGTTTTTTAAATACATTTCTTTTAGCGAGGTTTTTAGCAGGATTTGGATGTATTAAAGGCACGCTTTTAATAAATACCATTGTGAACAAGCGACTAGCTCCTACTGTTGTAGCTTTTTCTAGCAAACCCCGCTCATTATGTCACGTCGGTGGTGTGTGTTTGTCGCAGAGGATGGGGTTACTGACTCACTAAAGTCCCTCATTTTCACCAACAGGTACAACATTGTGAATTCTGAAGAGCGCCGGTTGGTTATGCTCTTGATTCGGGCTATTAAATCTGTCATAATTTTACCGTCTGTAAATTTTGTAACCCATCATAGTATAGTATTTTATTTCATTTCGACGTTCTCCTTTTAGGAGGTTAATAAATATTATTACTATTATACCAAAACCTTTTTTTCCTTTTGATATACTTGGCCCTTTTTCACTCATTCAAGAGTTCAAATTAATTATTTCATAGGAAAAGTCAAAGCATCAGAATCTCATGGCATTGATAGATATGGTAACGTACTTCAATATCTTATTATGAATACAGCCGAGAATTTGGATGATGAAGACATTGGTGAAATTGAAAATAATGCTCACGTTGATTGAATAAATGTACAGGTTTTGTAGGTCTACATTGTAGGTCTTAGTTTTATAGTCTTCCATTTGTAGATTTAGTTATACGGCTATCAGTTGTATGACCTAGGAATGTTGATTTCTTTTCTGGTCAATAAAGATGTCAGTGTTACTAATCACTTATTTCATTTCTTATTATTGAGAGGATTGGGATGGACTTTCGGAGAGAAATGTTGTTGGTGACTGCTGTGATTATTGACATTCGCAGCTCATCCCCACAGCACAGAACCGGGATGCATGGGCTGTCCATGCCATTTTGTAGGACAAAAGGTACTCTTCTATGCACCGGCAAAATCACAAAAGTGATACGATGCTATGATGATGATGATTATGATGTCTTGTCTACATGTATAAAGCTACTTAAATATTCTATTGTCTTTGGCTCTGAGTGTACATATGTAGTACTGTATTCAAACAAATAGGCAAAGGAACGGCAGGTTACACAAAAGTACATTTATTGAATCAGGTACAGAACTACTAATGTGTACAACAAATATACATGTACTATGTATGAAAAATTGATCTACCAGTATCCACCCGTATAATCACACCAGTCTCCACTGATAGTAAGACCCGTGAGACTTTTATGCCAGTCTCCTAGACATAATAGATTGTTGCTATAGGTGCAATGCATATCTTTTTTGAGAGTTAAACGCACACAAAACAAATTAATGATAAAATTGGCAGTAAGGTCTATTACAGATGACACCGCAACAGAGGTCTATTGAGCAAAAATCAGAATCAGAGTTTTTCTTCAAAATCTCATCAAATATCGCAATATCAAAATACATGAATCATGAAAAAGCTACTTTTTCATTACATGTAAACGTCTAGAATGTGAATCTAAGATCCATGCCCCCAAAAAACTGCAAAAATGGGTATAACTTTGGTATGCAGACATATACAGTATCAAATCACAGCTGCACAGTACAA
This sequence comes from Lineus longissimus, assembly GCF_910592395.1. NCBI lineage: Eukaryota > Metazoa > Nemertea > Pilidiophora > Heteronemertea > Lineidae > Lineus > Lineus longissimus. The sequence continues at coordinate 7,425,963 of NC_088321.1, forward strand.
GAACACATTCTATAAGCCTATGTGACCGATCAGACACACCAAAACCAGGCGCAGGCAGGCATACCATAGCTTTACAGAATATGCATTGTATTTATTTAACCCTATTTCTAAATTTTACGACAGGCGTCTGGTTTTGCTGTGATGGGTCGCATAGAGAATCTCACATCAGACAAACTGTACTTGGTTTAATGAAATTTGCCCTGAAATCTTTAATTTCCTACAAATGAATAGGGGTCACCATAGATGGAAAAATCAATTAATCAAATTCATTGATAACATTTATAGATTTCAGGTCAAATACCTCTGACACGTGTATAAAGGGAACACCCAATTCATCCTGGCAATGGCATAATACAGTGACAAAGTAGGCGCGTTTTACTGTACAAGTAAACTGTAACAAATACCAGCAGTTCTATCATTGACCAGTTAGTCCACACATAAGAAATGGGTATACAGTAGAACTCGCGTAAGTCGACATCGTATAACCCGTCACTGTGCATAAGTCGCCACCCACCAGAAAGTCATTTCATCTAACTAACGTTAATTTCATTAAAAGATATGCGTACAACTCGTCATTCATAAGTCGTCATTTAAGGTTAGGCTCTACGTCAATTCTTTGCAACACCATTCTGCCATGATTTTTTTGTTAAAAACACCAGCATTACTCCTTCAAAAGTGAGTTTCATCAAATTTCAGGTAGCGCACACTGTTCTTTGTGCATTACTGGACATACTGCCAACCTTGAAATGCAAATTAACTTCCTTTTGAGGGAGTTCTAATTGCTTTCCGAATTTCAGTTTCCTGGAAAAATTTCCAAATGTGCAGAAAAGCAATTGGAGCAGCTTCAAAACGAAGTCAATGTTGATTTTGATGGTGGCAGTTTGTTCATTAAATCACAGAGAACAGTGTGCGCTCCTTGAAATTTGATAAAACTCATTTTTGAACAAGTAATGCTGGTGTTTTTGCCAAAAAATCATGCCAAAATGGTGTAGCAAAGAATTGTCGTAGAGCCGACCCTTAATACAAGTCGGCACCAATCTTACAGTCCCTTGTAATAGAAATGAATGTACAATTACACCGGTAACTCGTCACCGCGGGGCGTGCGTCTTTGATCAGCCCACAGATCAAATGACGATCCACGTGTATTAAAAATGTACGGATACAGTTACAAGTCATCATTGTGACGAGTTATGTAAGCCTTCATTGTGACGAGTTATGTAAGCCATCATTGTGACGAGTTATGTAAGCCGTCATTGTGACGAGTTATGTAAGCCATCATTGTGACGAGTTATGTACGCCGTCATTGTGACGAGTTATGTAAGCCATCATTGTGACGAGTTATGTAAGCCATCATTGTGACGAGTTATGTAAGTCGTCATTGTGACGAGTTATGTAAGCCATCATTGTGACGAGTTATGTAAGTCGTCATTGTGACGAGTTATGTAAGCCGTCATTGTGACGAGTTATGTAAGCCATCATTGTGACGAGTTATGTAAGCCATCATTGTGACGAGTTATGTAAGTCGTCATTGTGACGAGTTATGTAAGCCATCATTGTCACGAGTTATGTAAGTCGTCAATGTGACGAGTTATGTAAGCCATCATTGTGACGAGTTATGTAAGCCATCATTGTGACGAGTTATGTAAGCCATCATTGTGACGAGTTATGTAAGCCATCATTGTGACGAGTTATGTAAGCCATCATTGTGACGAGTTATGTAAGCCGTCATTGTGACGAGTTATGTAAGCCATCATTGTGACGAGTTATGTAAGCCATCATTGTGACGAGTTATGTAAGCCATCATTGTGACGAGTTATGTAAGCCATCATTGTGACGAGTTATATAAGCCATCATTGTCACGAGTTATGTAAGCCGTCATTGTGACGAGTTATGTAAGCCATCATTGTGACGAGTTATGTAAGCCGTCATTGTGACAAGTTATGTAAGCCGTCATTGTGACGAGTTATGTAAGCCATCATTGTGACGAGTTATGTAAGTCGTCATTGTGACGAGTTATGTAAGCCGTCATTGTGACAAGTTATGTAAGCCATCATTGTGACGAGTTATGTAAGTCGTCATTGTGACGAGTTATGTAAGCCGTCATTGTGACGAGTTATGTAAGTCATCACTGACGAGTTATGTAAGCCGTCATTGTGACAAGTTATGTAAGCCGTCATTGTGACGAGTTATGTAAGCCATCATTGTGACGAGTTATGTAAGTCGTCATTGTGACGAGTTATGTAAGCCGTCATTGTGACGAGTTATGTAAGCCGTCATTGTGACGAGTTATGTAAGCCATCATTGTGACGAGTTATGTAAGCTGTCATTGTGACGAGTTATGTAAGCCATCATTGTGACGAGTTATGTAAGCCATCATTGTGACGAGTTATGTAAGCCATCATTGTGACGAGTTATGTAAGCTGTCATTGTGACGAGTTATGTAAGCCGTCATTGTGACGAGTTATGTAAGCCATCATTGTGACGAGTTATGTAAGCCATCATTGTGACGAGTTATGTAAGCCATCAAAATGATGAGTTATTTTACTCGTCCTACCTGTAAGTCATCATCAACATCTAAGTCCCAAGGATGGCGACTTACACGAGTTCTACTGTATCACAATGTTCTTGATATGATTACAAAACCAGTCCATTGACTTTAAAGTAGGTATTAACTTACACGAGTTCTACTGTATCACAATGTTCATGATATGATTACACAACCAGTCCATTGACTTTAAAGTAGGTATTAACTTACACGAGTTCTACTGCATCACAATGTTCATGATATGATTACACAACCAGTCCATTGACTTTAAAGTAGGTATTAACTTACACGAGTTCTACTGTATCACAATGTTCATGATATGATTACACAACCAGTCCATTGACTTTAAAGTAGGTATTAACTTACACGAGTTCTACTGCATCACAATGTTCATGATATGATTACACAACCAGTCCATTGACTTTAAAGTAGGTATTAACTTACACGAGTTCTACTGTATCACAATGTTCATGATATGATTACACAACCAGTCCATTGACTTTAAAGTAGGTATTAACTTACACGAGTTCTACTGTATCACAATGTTCATGATATGATTACACAACCAGTCCATTGACTTTAAAGTAGGTATTAACTTACACGAGTTCTACTGCATCACAATGTTCATGATATGATTACACAACCAGTCCATTGACTTTAAAGTAGGTATTAACTTACACGAGTTCTACTGTATCACAATGTTCATGATATGATTACACAACCAGTCCATTGACTTTAAAGTAGGTATTAACTTACACGAGTTCTACTGTATCACAATGTTCATGATATGATTACACAACCAGTCCATTGACTTTAAAGTAGGTATTAAACCATACAAGTTTTGTATGTATAAATCAATATCAAATTAAAACATCCTATCACGTTTCTGAAAATGTTTAACAAGAATATTGCATTAGGTCGGGGGGGGGGGGGGGGTAACCACTTGTCCACCCAACTGAACAACTGCACCAGTATTCCTGCGTTTGGTCTCGCGACACCAACAACAGATTGGCAGCGAGCCAGGGCCATTCACAGCCAGTAAAATCGCGAGGTTGTTCAGTCGGGTTGACTAGTGGGTGGTGCTGCCCCTCCCATATGAATTATTGAGTCTAGTGACACAGTGTTCCTGAACTTTCAGTAAGTTTTTTTTAAAATTGCATTGAGATGAAACCTGTGCCACATTGTAGCCAATATCATATAGTTTCAAAAACAGAAAGAATTAAAAAAATATGTTGGTAAAATTTTGAAAAAACTGCATTTTTCCATTTCATGTACATTTTCCCATACATTGTATACATGCATTTCTCTTAAGTTAATCTTCCCATTTTTACTCATTTAACATGTTTAAATGTGTCATTTGCACTAAAAAATCACTTTGTTTGTTTGTCCACATGGTCAAAAGGAAAAGTAAATGATCATAACCAAAATGATTTACAAGAGTAATTAGATATAAGCAGATTGTACAAGGTGTTTTACTCTAATATTCGACTTTTAGCCATATTATGAAGGGAATATTGGAGTTAAACACCATGTCATCTCCTATTATCTTACCATTGTTGCAACACATTTTGGTGAAAATCATTTACTCTTCCTTTTGGCAAAAGAAAAAAATATTATTTAGTGCCGATGGGAAATATTGACATGCATCGCAATCTGTTTGCATTCACCTTGAGCGTGATCGGATCTTTGAGTGTTGTATTCATAAAGTCTCTCTCAAGAGGAGGCAAGAGCTTTAAGAAAGAACTTGTGATCATCTCCGAGTCCACATTCGCGTCAAACAGGGCACACAATGATGCCTTGCATAGGCTCATTGGGAAGTACCCCAACAACACGTAAGCGTGGCTGATGATTTTCCCAATGATGGAGAAAACATCAGTGTCCATCACATCATGGTCCACTTTTGGGACCTTGGCATCACTCCCCTCAAAATACTTTGAGAGGGCAGCCTTGAGAAAACACGTCAATATCTCTCGGGACAAGCCATCCATATCCTCTGCAATGTTTTCTCCTTCGAACGTCACATTGATTCGATGGAAAGTCAGTTGGTCATCACTCCTATAATAGTCCATCAGGTTTAAGATCGACTCACGGCTGATGAACATGTTCTTCTCCACACCAACTCGAATGAAGGTTTTTATCTCCATAGCTGCACTTTGTAGATCTCCAAGACCTGAAGTGATAGAGTAAGTTAATCAAAGAAATTGCCAACTCTAAATTGTCAATAGACAAGGACATCCTTAAAGAGATCAGGGTTTTTCAGTGGCCTCAACAAGACCTGAATGAGATTGGGGATTCTGTGATATTCCATTAAGCTAAATGGACTGCCAATGACTTACAATGGCCATGTAACTCGGGATAGAATCGACATTCTCTACACACCAGTAGCAACTGAAACTGTTGAAATTATATTGAAAGAAAACTTACAGGTTTTTGTGCAAACTGAACCAGTAGCAGTAGATTCATTCTCCTCTTCATTTTTGTCCATTTCCTCCTCATCCAAAGATTCCACATCCTAGAATAACAATGACATGCTAGAAGTAGAAGAATGGATCAGCTTTAAAAAATAGATTACTAACACGGGGTATTTATATAGGGCTCTATTACTCATCAGGTGAGTATGCTGCTTTCAATGTGTGCATTGCCAGGTGGGTCTTTAGGAAAGAAGTATGCAAGTGATTCTGTTCTTTCAATCCTCCACAACCTGGTTCAACATTGATCATGGTTGAGGCAACTGTCACAAAGATACTACCATATAGTGGTTGCATCTAACGGTGGCCAGTGGAACCAGGCTGAGACTGGTCCAGCGACAGGGAAATCAATGAAAACTAGCAGTGGCGGAATAAGAAAAGACTGGCGTTTGAATGTAGCCACTGCTTAAAGGAGTGCAGGTAAGCTTAGGCTTAGGCTTTTATTCACTAGGCCAAGGGTAGTTCTCTGCCAATCCCAACTTACCCTAAATCAACATCTGTGCCAAGAATGCATACAGAGGGCTTTTTTATAGACATCATACATAAAGAGACTGAGATCAACAAATGAAAAAAACTTTCTGAAGACAATTGGCGATCATCATCATCTTTTATGTGCAGTGTGGTATTTGATGTTCTCCCAACCTCCTTCAGGGAGAGTTGATCCCGCTTCAGCTTTTCACCAGCTAACATAAGTTCACAGCCCTGAACCTTGCTCGTTCCCTCAACAAAATAGAACAAGCTCTGAAAAGAGAAAATGTACCCATAAATGGCGAGGCAGATGCAGAACACACAGTGCTGCAAGTGATGATGACTGTGCATTTCTGTAGACCCAGGTGAAAGTTCCCGTTTCAAGTTTCTGTACCTACTCTCTACCACATCAAACAGGATTTTACCAATATGGTTGACGCTGAGACAGTCAGGCCTTCTGGTGAGGAAATACAAATTGAAATATCTCATCCATTTTCTCATTCATGATATCAATTCATTCATTCAGGGCTGTGCACACCACAAACACACACAAATGAAGTTTTTGGCAACAAAGTTATTGAATGACACTCGTGGTAAGTTCCACCTCTTTTTTATCCACTATCAAGAAGCAACATGGCTGGGTTCTGAGAGACGAGAGAGAAAGTTGTCACATACCAGGACAGTATCCGTTTCCCGGAATCGCCTCATTAAATTCGTTTCAGGGCACACAAATTTCACCTGGATACATCCCTTCTCATCTGGTTCTGGGCCCAGTTCTGCAAGCCTCTTTTCTGTCAGCTGAAGCACAAGAAAACACTGTCAACTCTTGAGATTTAAATCAAACAATACTCTTTCTGATCCAGGTGCTAACTGTGGAGTGAGGACAAGAGGTCAAATGAAAAGTTGGTTAATCACTTCTCTGAATATAATGCAATATCTGAAGGACCCCAAAAAATTGTTTCTCAGTGACAAATCCATGTAGTTCTCCAACAAGGACTTCACCAAGCCAGTCAACTGGATCAAACAGGGGGCTAAATTTGGCCTAACTAGCTGTCGATACCTATCAAACGGTGTGAAGTACACCAGTTTTAAGTTCAAGTGTACGTGAAATTCTAAATAATTGATTCCTGATTTCCAGATTCCATCTTTACTGATTTCAGGCTTGCATTGGTCGCGTCCTCTTCTAACCTTCACATAAGCAAGCGGCCGATAGCATTTTCAACGTGTACACATTTGGAGGAGCGTTGGTTGAGATTCTGAGGAGTCACACTGGACCAGCCAATCATATCACGATATCTGTTACAATGTACCATGAACTGCCAATCAAACCATGATCAAACCGAGCGGCGGCAAAATTCTTTTGAAGTCTGACCCCGTTTTCTCTTTGATTGTTATTATCGTGCTTTTGAAGTCTCAGTCAGCGTCTTCTGATTGGTCGCAAACAATTCAGCGCAAAGATTGGACGGGCTCAGCGATTGGTCCTGTCAGAATGTAGTGAGGAGTAAGCAGACGAAGAATTATGTGAGGAGTTAGGCAGAATTATGTGAGGAGTTAGGCAGAATTATGTGAGGAGTTAGGCAGAATGGCAAATTCATACAGCATTACTAACCTGACTTAGTTCTTCTCCTTGCCCTCCTTTCAGTGCGTGCAATCTGGAGGTTTAGGCGAGCAACCCTTCTTCAATTGGCCTGAAATTGAACATTTCATAGGGTCAAGAAACTGTGTGGAATAATAGAAATGAAACAACACTGGAAAATAATCGCTCGCATATTTCGACCAAGTCAATGAGGTCTAATCGCCAACGTTCTTGTCTAATGCAGATATTGGAGGCAGAGAGACCCCCCCCCCACGGGCTGAATCTCTGCGGAGTACATTGCTTGCCTGAAGTTCCTTAGAAACAATTTTCTGATTTGTCACCATACTGAATATCAGACCAATCCCACTTTTAAAGGAACCTTCCTCATTAACAATGCCACAACGCTCCGACATAGCTGGTAGAGCATTTTGGGTATAGAGGGGTAATAGCTGATAATCATGGATTTGCATCTTACCTTTTCACCATCTACAATCATACTTTCCATATATTCCATATCTTGAATAACACGAATGTTTTCTGTTGCTGTTCTTGGATGGTGCTGCAAGGCAAGAAACACGTCTCATCAGAGAAATGTTAAACATTATTCAACTGTTAGTGTTCAGTTCACTCTGTCTGAGTAAACGAAACAATAACAGTCATCTTACAAATTGTCTCATCAAGATCACCTCAAGCACATCCTTTAAAGCTGACCTGCATGCTTTCTCAGTGACAAATTGGCCAGAATAAAAACACCAACAGGTACTTCCTTGACCTTTGGCCCCTGGTGGCCAGAAGGTGAATCATATGAGGTCATTTTCCGTGTCTGAGTAGCGGTCACCAAGGAATGTGTATGTGTACCAAGTTTCACTTCAATTGCTTCAGCGGAAACAAAACATGCCACCCACGCCTAACGTTGACGGACGACATTATTTATAGTGTGTCATTGTAAAGGCTCACAGGTTGGCCAAAAAATGAGGTATTCTCAATTCCATACCTGTTCAGCTATCACAACAGTGTCATCCATCTCTATGTCTGGGCCACCGGCAAAATCTCTCATCTCCGGCTGAAATAGAGATTTATGCCAAATCTATTTGCTACTGTGCAAAGTCTGCCAGGAAGAAAATGAATCATAGCATCCTGTCAGTGTCATAGAATGATCGGATAGAATTATTTAACTTGATCATGTTGAAGATACTGCATGCTTCAGAGATTATCATCAGTAATCAGGATATACACAATACATGTATCATACAATGATACATAGATACTGTGTCTGCGGGTTTTAGCCGGTTTCGGGTCGCCTGTACAAAAGACCTGTTTTACCTGTAATAGGCCTATGTAAAGTGACATACCGAGCACCGGCTAAAACCCACGCACACAGTATGTTGGTAATGTGACCTAAGGACATCCTAAAATCTATTTCAAAATGGTTTAGATTGAAATGGTCCATAGATCATGGGCTTACCTGTGGACCAACTAAATGAAGAGAACAAGACCAACAGACAGTGTTAATATTGACTCATATATTATTATTGCCTACCATAGCCATCTCAACTAGCAAAGGTGAGGTTCTCATACATGAAGTACATCAGCACATCCATTGTATGTAATACTATGCATCAGAAACAACCTCGTGAGTCATGGTCACTAGAACTGAGATTTACGCCTGTAACCAGGTTGGGGACTGATAGTGATACATAGTACTGGTGCTGGAGAAAACCCCGCTGCACATGTGGTGCTACTTCAGATCATATTCAGTACACTTATACTCACCACTACTTCGCCTCCAGCTGGAGTGCTAGCAGCAAGGTCCATGGTTGAACTATTAGTATCAGTGAAGAGGGAGCTTGCTTGACGTCTAGATCTAGATGTCTGACCAGAAGTCATAGCAGTGGGGATAGAGATAGAGCTTTCCTGGCGGATAGATGCCCGAGTGGACAACTGAAATATGTTTAAAAGAAAGAATGATCAGCAGAAAGCATTGTTACAAGTACTGCTCAATGCTGATAGGCCAAGGAAATGTGGCACATGAGGGTATAGAAATTCCAGCAGTGCTACTGCATACAGTGAGTACTCATTTGACTTCAAAATCTTCACTCAGTTTTTCTAACCAGGTGTGCTCATCCCACTTACCTCAGAATCAGGTGCATCAACATCTCCACCAAGATCAGGAAGGAAATCGTCTACCGGTAATTCAGGCCCACTACGCCCATTGTCCTTAAAATACAAAAACAAAGTTATTGTTAAAATCAACAAATTATTGGAAATCAACAATGAAGTTCATGGTTTGAAGCCGCCAAAATCTGTGATCATCATTTTGCAAGGATTGTTGTAATCTTATAAGTACTGAACTCATAAAGCAGTATAGAATGGGTGAGGTGAAGTCTTGGAGTCACGTCACGTCGGTGGTGTGTGTTTGTCGCAGAGGATGGGGTTACTGACTCACTAAAGTCCCTCATTTTCACCAACAGGTACAACATTGCGAATTCTGAAGAGCGCCGATTGGTTATGCTCTTGATTCGGGCTATTAAATCTGTCATGATTTTACCGTCTGTAAATTTTGTAACCCATCATAGTATAGTATTTTATTTCATTTCGACGTTCTCCTTTTAGGAGGTTAATAAATATTATTACTATTATACCAAAACCTTTTTTTCCTTTTGATATACTTGGCCCTTTTTCACTCATTCAAGAGTTCAAATAAATTATTTCATAGGAAAAGACAAAGCATCAGAATCTCATGGCATTGATATATATGGTAACGTACTTCAATATCTTATTATGAATACAGCCGAGAATTTGGATGATGAAGACATTGGTGAAATTGAAAATAATGCTCACGTTGATTGAATAAATGTACAGGTTTTGTAGGTCTACATTGTAGGTCTTAGTTTTATAGTCTTCCATTTGTAGAGTTAGTTATACGGCTATCAGTGGTATGACCTAGGAATGTTGATTTCTTTCTGGTCAATAAAGATGTCAGTGTTACTAATCACTTATTTCATTTCTTATTATTGAGAGGATTGGGATGGACTTTCGGAGAGAAATGTTGTTGGTCACTGTTGTGATTATTGACATTCGCAGCTCATCCCAACAGAACTAGCACAGAACCGGGATGCATGGGCTGTCCATGCCATTTTGTAGGACAAAAGGTACTCTTCTATGCACCGGCAAAATCACAAAAGTGATACGATGCTATGATGATGATGATGATGATGTCTTGTCTACATGTATAAAGCCACTTAACTATTCTATTGTCTTTGGCTCTGAGTGTACATATGTAGTACTGTATTCAAACAAATAGGCAAAGGAACGACAAGTTACACAAAAGTACATTTATTGAATCAGGTACAGAACTACTAGTGTGTACAACAAATATACATGTACTATGTATGAAAAATTGATCTACCAGTATCCACCGGTATAATCACACCAGTCTCCACTGATAGTTAGACCCCTGAGACGTTTATGCCAGTCTCCTAGACATAATAGATTGTTGCTATAGGTGCAATGCATATCTTTTTTGAGAGTTAATCACACACAAAACAAATAAATGATAAAATTGGCAGTAAGGTCTATTACGGATGACACCGCAACAGAGGTCTATTGAGCAAAAATCAGAATCAGAGTTTTTCTTCAAAATCTCATCAAATATCGCAATATCAAAATACATGTATCATGAAAAAGCTACTTTTTCATTACATGTAAACGCCTCGAATGTGAATCTAAGATCCATGCCCCCAAAAAACTGCAAAAATGGGTATAACTTTGGTATGCAGACATATACAGTATCAAATCACAGCTGCACAGTACAAGAACACATTCTATAAGCCTATGTGACCGATCAGACACACCAAAACCAGGCGCATGTTGGCATACCATAGCTTTACAGAATATGCATTGTATTTATTTAACCCTATTTCTAAATTTTACGACAGGCGTCTGGTTTTGCTGTGATGGGTCGCATAGAGAATCTCACATCAGACAAACTGTACTTGGTTTAATGAAATTTGCCCTGAAATCTTTAATTTCCTACAAATGAATAGGGGTTACCATAGATGGAAAAATCAATTAATCAAATTCATTGATAAAATTTATAGATTTCAGGTCAAATACCTATGACACATGTATAGAAGGAACACCCAATTCATCCTGGCAATGACATAATACAGTGACAAAGTAGGCCCGTTTTACTGTTCAAGTAAAATGTAACAAATACCAGCAGTTCTATCATTGACCAGTTAATCCACACATAAGAAATGGGTAGATCACAATGTTTTACTGTACAAGTAAAATGTAACAAATACCACCAGTTCTATCATTGACCAGTTAATCCACACATAAGAAATGGGTATATCACAATGTTTTACTGTTCAAGTAAAATGTAACAAATACCAGCAGTTCTATCATTGACCAGTTAATCCACACATAAGAAATGGGTAGATCACAATGTTTTACTGTTCAAGTAAAATGTAACAAATACCAGCAGTTCTATCATTGACCAGTTAATCCACACATAAGAAATGGGTAGATCACAATGTTTTACTGTTCAAGTAAAATGTAACAAATACCAGCAGTTCTATCATTGACCAGTTAATCCACACATAAGAAATGGGTAGATCACAATGTTTTACTGTTCAAGTAAAATGTAACAAATACCACCAGTTCTATCATTGACCAGTTAATCCACACATAAGAAATGGGTATATCACAATGTTTTACTGTTCAAGTAAAATGTAACAAATACCAGCAGTTCTATCATTGACCAGTTAATCCACACATAAGAAATGGGTATATCACAATGTTTTACTGTTCAAGTAAAATGTAACAAATACCAGCAGTTCTATCATTGACCAGTTAATCCACACATAAGAAATGGGTATATCACAATGTTTTACTGTTCAAGTAAAATGTAACAAATACCAGCAGTTCTATCATTGACCAGTTAATCCACACATAAGAAATGGGTAGATCACAATGTTTTACTGTTCAAGTAAAATGTAACAAATACCAGCAGTTCTATCATTGACCAGTTAATCCACACATAAGAAATGGGTAGATCACAATGTTTTACTGTACAAGTAAAATGTAACAAATACCAGCAGTTCTATGATTGACCAGTTAATCCACACATAAGAAATGGGTAGATCACAATGTTTTACTGTTCATGTAAAATGTAACAAATACCAGCAGTTCTATGATTGACCAGTTAATCCACACATAAGAAATGGGTAGATCACAATGTTTTACTGTACAAGTAAAATGTAACAAATACCAGCAGTTCTATCATTGACCAGTTAATCCACACATAAGAAATGGGTAGATCACAATGTTTTACTGTACAAGTAAAATGTAACAAATACCAGCAGTTCTATCATTGACCAGTTAATTCACATATAAGAAATGGGTAGAGCACAATGTTTTACTGTTCAAGTAAAATGTAACAAATACCAGCAGTTCTATCATTGACCAGTTAATCCACACAGTCATAAGAAATGGGTAGATCACAATGTTTTACTGTTCAAGTAAAATGTAACAAATACCAGCAGTTCTATCATTGACCAGTTAATCCACACATAAGAAATGGGTATATCACAATGTTTTACTGTTCAAGTAAAATGTAACAAATACCAGCAGTTCTATCATTGACCAGTTAATCCACACAGTCATAAGAAATGGGTATATCACAATGTTTTACTGTTCAAGTAAAATGTAACAAATACCAGCAGTTCTATCATTGACCAGTTAATCCACACAGTCATAAGAAATGGGTAGATCACAATGTTTTACTGTTCAAGTAAAATGTAACAAATACCAGCAGTTCTATCATTGACCAGTTAGTCCACACAGTCATAAGAAATGGGTATATCACAATGTTTTACTGTTCAAGTAAAATGTAACAAATACCAGCAGTTCTATCATTGACCAGTTAATCCACACATAAGAAATGGGTAGATCACAATGTTTTACTGTTCAAGTAAACTGTAACAAATACCAGCAGTTCTATCATTGACCAGTTAATCCACACATAAGAAATGGGTAGATCACAATGTTTTACTGTTCAAGTAAAATGTAACAAATACCACCAGTTCTATCATTGACCAGTTAATCCACACAGTCATAAGAAATGGGTATATCACAATGTTTTACTGTTCAAGTAAAATGTAACAAATACCAGCAGTTCTATCATTGACCAGTTAATCCACACAGTCATAAGAAATGGGTATATCACAATGTTTTACTGTTCAAGTAAAATGTAACAAATACCACCAGTTCTATCATTGACCAGTTAATCCACACATAAGAAATGGGTAGATCACAATGTTTTACTGTTCAAGTAAAATGTAACAAATACCAGCAGTTCTATCATTGACCAGTTAGTCCACACAGTCATAAGAAATGGGTATATCACAATGTTTTACTGTTCAAGTAAAATGTAACAAATACCACCAGTTCTATCATTGACCAGTTAATCCACACATAAGAAATGGGTAGATCACAATGTTTTACTGTTCAAGTAAAATGTAACAAATACCAGCAGTTCTATCATTGACCAGTTAGTCCACACAGTCATAAGAAATGGGTATATCACAATGTTTTACTGTTCAAGTAAAATGTAACAAATACCACCAGTTCTATCATTGACCAGTTAGTCCACACAGTCATAAGAAATGGGTATACAGTCAGGCCTCTCCATTGCATGAAGAGCAATACACCCAGTTCTTTTTACCCTATTTAGGCCATGGGAGGGCGAAGCCCGATCAGTGCGAGCGCCGAAGGCGCGAGCTACGGCGGGGGTCTGGGGGGAAAATTTGGAAACTAGATGCTCTCAGATGCTTTTTCCAGGCATCTGAGAGACAATGTTCACCAATAATTCAATGCCTGAAGTAGGGTTTTTTATTAGGGACTCTTTAATTTTTTTGACTGTCGTGGCGGCCCCTCTTGGATCCGCGCCTGATGATGCACTGGTGGCTGGAGAGTACAATGACTTGAGGTGTCACCTAGTGTCATTTTCCTAAGGTAAAGCCCCAGTCGGTGAGTGAAGACAAGTGAATAAATCATTCAACAATCAATGTGTTTTTACGGTGACTTCATTTTATTTTTCTTTAAATTCCAGGAATCGAGTGGGTGAGGACTAAGTCAGAATTGCACAGTTTCATGATACAGTCAACATACTATTTAAATGATGACTGAGTGATGGACACAAATATTGCACTAATCTAAATGACTTAAAATTTTGTTTTCAAGCAGCAGCAGTATCGACCTTCTCACTCACATATAAAGAACAACTTCACATACAACGAACTTGGACTTAGTTGGAAATTGACACAAATATTGCACTAATCTAAATGACTTAAAATTTTTGTTTTCAAGCAGCAGCAGTATCGACCTTCTCACTCACATATAAAGAACAACTTCACATACAACGAACTTGGACTTAGTTGGAAATTGACACAAATATTGCACTAATCTAAATGACTTAAAATTTTGTTTTCAAACAGCAGCAGTATCGACCTTCTCACTCACATATAAAGAACAACTTCACATACAACGAACTTGGACTTAGTTGGAAATTGACACAAATATTGCACTAATCTAAATGACTTAAAATTTTGTTTTCAAGCAGCAGCAGTATCGACCTTCTAGAACAACTTCAGTCACATACAACGATGCTGGATTGGAATCTCAGATTCCAGTAGTTGAATGTATGACCTCAGCAAATTATTAATGCGATTCTTTAGCTCAATACCATCAGTCAGTCTAGAAATATTATAATGTAAAGTCAAGTGAAGTCTACATATAAATGATACAAAAGACAGCAGTAAGTATTAATCCCGATTTCTTCGAGTTTCAAAATCTGACCAATGACTTCAATTATTGCAGCATGCACAGCCAGCAGAGTGTTGTCTGGGTGGCTCTTCAAAGTTGGATGTATCTTGACTTGTTAAAATGAGTGTTAAAAATGTGAATTATTTCAGAAATTGCATCCTGGGTCAATGGCAATGGGAACAATCTAATTCTCAGTAGTTTATCAATGGTATCGGACTTCATTGATCCCTGATGCTTTCCGCAAACGAGCTGCATGAAACTGAACCCCCTTTCTGATATAGCATTTGACATGGGAAAAATTGAAGACAGAGACATGAAATACCAGACGCTAGGGTACACTTGCTTCAAGTCATCCCTTGTCATCCATGTCAGAACATCAATGGGGCTCAGCAGTCTTTTCTCTTTCAGGTTGCTCAGTTCACCTCTATTCTTTTTAAGAGCATATTGTGGTACTGCCCTTGGATTCTTCTCCCTCTCTTTCTTTTTGTTATCCAACCTTTGGGAGCAAGAAGATGTCTCTGCATCGTTTTCTTTCTGATGCCTTCTTTTCATGAGGCACAAATGCTTTGAGAACAGATCATACTCTTTGACCAAGTCAGAAGGTGCCTCGCCCTGGGCCTCATGATCATGATTCCCCTCTGCCTCAGCATCAACCGGGTGATAATGATCATTGAGTCGTTTCAGGTGAACATCTACTGAAGCACTAGACAGTGATGCAGACAGTGTTGTGGCCCTGACAGGGGCAATGAAGAGTTTGTGCAAGCTCTGTACAACTGGGCTCATGTCATCATAGAAGGCAGTGTTCAACTCATCCGACAGAGCACTGCAGAAGGGGGAGACGAATTCTTTCTTGAATTCTTCGAAATCAAATGCTGGTTTGTCACGACCCCTGGTCTGCCGGATGAACAGTAGAACTCGCATAAGTCGACATCGTATAACCCGTCACTGTGCATAAGTCGGCACCCACCAGAAAGTCCAAATTTCATCTAACTAACGTTAATTTCATTAAAAGATATGCATACAACTCGTCATTCATAAGTCGTCATTTAAGGTTAGGCTCTACGTCAATTCTTTGCAACACCATTCTGCCATGATTTTTTTGTTAAAAACACCAGCATTACTCCTTCAAAAGTGAGTTTCATCAAATTTCAGGTAGCACACACTGTTCTTTGTGCATTACTGTACATACTGCCAACCTTGAAATGCAAATTAACTTCGTTTTGAGGGAGTTATAATTGCTTTCGAATTTCAGTTTCCTGGAAAAATTTCCAAATGTGCACAAAAGCAATTGGAGCAGCTTCAAAACGAAGTCAATGTTGATTTTGATGGTGGCAGTTTGTTCATTAAATCACAGAGAACAGTGTGCGCTCCTGGAAATTTGATAAAACTCATTTTTGAACAAGTAATGCTGGTATTTTTGCCAAAAAATCATGCCAAAATGGTGTAGCAAAGAATGTAGAAAGTCGGCACCAATCTTACAGTCCCTTGTAATAGAAATGAATGTACAATTACACCGGTAACTCGTCACCGCGGGACGTGCGTCTTTGTTCAGCCAATAGATCAAATGACGATCCACGTGTATTAAAAATGTACGGATACAGTTACAAGTCGTCACTGACGAGTTATGTAAGTCGTCATTGTGATGAGTTATGTAAGCCATCATTGTGACGAGTTATGTAAGCCATCATTGTGACGAGTTATGTAAGCCATCATTGTGACGAGTTATGTAAGCCATCATTGTGACGAGTTATGCAAGCCGTCATTGTGACGAGTTATGTAAGCCGTCATTGTGACGAGTTATGTAAGCCATCATTGTGACGAGTTATGCAAGCCGTCATTGTGACGAGTTATGTAAGCCATCATTGTGACGAGTTATGCAAGCCGTCATTGTGACGAGTTATGTAAGCCGTCATTGTGACGAGTTATGTAAGCCATCATTGTGGCGAGTTATGTAAGCCGTCATTGTGACGAGTTATGTAAGCCGTCATTGTGACGAGTTATGTAAGCCATCATTGTGACGAGTTATGTAAGCCGTCATTGTGACGAGTTATGTAAGCCGTCATTGTGACGAGTTATGTAAGCTGTCATTGTGACGAGTTATGTAAGCCGTCATTGTGACGAGTTATGTAAGCCGTCATTGTGACGAGTTATGTAAGCCGTCATTGTGACGAGTTATGTAAGCCGTCATTGTGACGAGTTATGTAAGCCGTCATTGTGACGAGTTATGTAAGTCATCATTGTGACGAGTTATGTAAGCCATCATTGTGACGAGTTATGTAAGCCGTCATTGTGACGAGTTATGTAAGCCGTCATTGTGACGAGTTATGTAAGCCGTCATTGTGACGAGTTATGTAAGCCATCATTGTGACGAGTTATGTAAGCCGTCATTGTGACGAGTTATGTAAGCCGTCATTGTGACGAGTTATGTAAGTCATCATTGTGACGAGTTATGTAAGCCATCATTGTGACGAGTTATGTAAGCCATCATTGTGACGAGTTATGTGAGCCATCATTGTGACGAGTTATGTGAGCCGTCATTGTGACGAGTTATGTAAGTCGTCATTGTGACGAGTTATGTAAGCCGTCATTGTGACGAGTTATGTAAGCTGTCATTGTGACGAGTTATGTAAGCCGTCATTGTGACGAGTTATGTAAGCCGTCATTGTGACGAGTTATGTAAGCCGTCATTGTGACGAGTTATGTAAGCCGTCATTGTGACGAGTTATGTAAGCCATCATTGTGACTAGTTATGTAAGCCGTCATTGTGACGAGTTATGTAAGCCATCATTGTGACGAGTTATGTAAGCCGTCATTGTGACGAGTTATGTAAGCCATCATTGTGACTAGTTATGTAAGCCGTCATTGTGACGAGTTATGTAAGCCATCATTGTGACGAGTTATGTAAGCCGTCATTGTGACGAGTTATGTAAGCCATCAAAATGATGAGTTATTTTACTTGTCCTACCTGTAAGTCATCATCAACATCTAAGTCCCAAGGGTGGCGACTTACGCGAGTTCTACTGTATCACAATGTTCATGATATGATTGCACAACCAGTCCATTGACTTTAAAGTAGGTATTAAACGATACAAGTTTTGTATGTATAAATCAATATCAAGTTGAAACATCCTATCACGTTTCTGAAAATGTTTAACAAGAATATTGCATTAGGTCAGGAGGGGGGGGGGGGGGTAACCACTTGTCCACCCAACTGAACAACTGCACCAGTATTCCTGCGTTTGGTCTCGTGACCCCAACAACAGATTGGCAGCGAGCCAAGGCCACTCACAGCCAGTAAAATCGCGAGGTTGTTCAGTCGGGTGGACTAGTGGGTAGTGCTGCCCCTCCCATATGAATTATTGAGTCTAGTGACACAGTGTTCCTTAACTTTCAATTAGGTTTTTTTTTAAATTGCATTGAGATGAAACCTGTACCACATTGTAGCCAATATCATATAGTTTCAAAAACAGAAAGAATTAAAAAAATATGTTGGTAAAATTTTGAGAAAACTGCATTTTTCCATTTCATGTACATTTTCCCATACATTGTATACATGCATTTCTCTTAAGTTAATCCTCCCATTTTTACTCATTTAACATGTTTAAATGTGTCATTTGCACTAAAAAATCACTTTGTTTGTTTGTCCACATGGTCAAAAGGAAAAGTAAATGATCATAACCAAAATGATTTACAAGAGTAATTAGATATAAGCAGATTATACAAGGTGTTTAACTCTAATATTTGACTTTTAGCCATATTATGAAGGGAATATGGGAGTTAAACACCATGTCATCTCCTATTATCTTACCATTGTTGCAACACATTTTGGTGAAAATCATTTACTCTTCCTTTTGGCAAAAGAAAAAAATATTATTTAGTGCCGATGGGAAATATTGACATGCATCGCAATCTGTTTGCATTCACCTTGAGCGTGATCGGATCTTTGAGTGTTGTATTCATAGTCTCTCTCAAGAGGAGGCAAGAGCTTTAAGAAAGAACTTGTGATTATCTCCGAGTCCACATTCCGGTCAAACAGGGCACACAATGATGCCTTGCATAGGCTCATTGGGAAGTACCCCAACAACACGTAAGCGTGGCTGATGATTTTCCCAATGATGGAGAAAACATCAGTGTCCATCACATCATGGTCCACTTTTGGGCCCTTAGCATCACTCCCCTCAAAATACTTTGAGAGGGCAGCCTTGAGAAAACACGTCAACATCTCTCAGGACAAGCCATCCATATCCTCTGCAATGTTTTCTCCTTCGAACGTCACATTGATTCGATGGAAAGTCAGTTGGTCATCACTCCTATAATAGTCCATCAGGTTTAAGATCGACTCACGGCTGATGAACATGTTCTTTTCCACACCAACTCGAATGAAGGTTTTTATCTCCATAGCTGCACTTTGTAGATCTCCAAGACCTGAAGTGATAGAGTAAGTTAATCAAAGAAATTGCCAACTCTAAATTGTCAATAGACAAGGACATCCTTAAAGAGATCAGGGTTTTTCAGTGGCCTCAACAAGACCTGAATGAGATTGGGGATTCTGTGATATGCCATTAAGCTAAATGGACTGCCAATGACTTACAATGGCCATGTAACTCGGGATAGAATCGGCATTCTCTACACACCAGTAGCAACTGAAATTGTTGAAATTAAATTGAAAGAAAACTTACAGGTTTTTGTGCAAACTGAACCAGTAGCAGTAGATTCAATCTCCTCTTCATTTTTGTCCATTTCCTCATCATCCAAAGATTCCAGATCCTAGAATAAGTAGAATGACATCCTAGAAGTAGAAGAATGGATCAGCTTTAAAAATAGATTACTAACACGGGGTATTTATATAGGGCTCTATTACTCATCAGGTGAGTATGCTGCTTTCAATGAGTTCATTGCCAGGTGGCTCTTTAGGAAAGAAGTATGCAAGTGATTCTGTTCTTTCAATCCTCCACAACCTGGTTCAACATTGATCATGGTTGAGGCAACTGTCACAAAGATACTACCATGTAGTGGTTGCATCTGACGGTGGCAAGTGGAACCAGGCTGAGACTGGTCCAGCGACCGGGAAATCAATGAAAACTAGCAGTGGCGGAATAAGAAAAGACTGGCGTTTGAATGTAGCCACTGCTTAAAGGAGTGTAGGTAAGCTTAGGCTTGGGCTTTTATTCACTAGGCCAAGGGTAGTTCTCTGCCAATCCCGACTTACCCTAAATCAACATCTGTGCCAAGAATGCATACAGAGGGCTTTTTTATAGACATCATACATAAAGAGACCGAGATCAACAAATGAAATAAACTTACTGAAGACAATTGGAGATCATCATCATCTTTTATGTGCAGTATGGTGTTTGATGTTCTCCCAACCTCCTTCAGGGAGAGCTGATCCCGCTTCAGCTTTTCGCAAGCTAACATAAGTTCACAGCCCTGAACCTTGCTCGTTCCCTCAACAAAATAGAACAAGCTCTGAAAAGAGAAAATATACCCATAAATGGCGAGGCAGACGCAGAACACACAGTGCTGCAAGTGATGATGACTGTGCATTTCTGTAGACCCAGGTGAAAGTTCCCGTTTCAAACAGGATTTTACCAATATGGTTGACGCTGAGATAGTCAGGCCTTCTGGTGAGGAAATACAAATTGAAATATCTCATCCATTTTCTCATTCATGATATCAATTCATTCATTCAGGGCTATGCACACCACAAACACACACAAATGAAGTTTTTGGCAACAAAGTTATTGAATGACACTAGTGGTAAGTTCCACCTCTTTTTTATCCGCTATCAAGAAGCAACACGGCTGGGTTCTGAGAGACGAGAGAGAAAGTTGTCACATACCAGGACAGTATCCGTTTCCCGGAATTGCCTCGTTAAATTCGTTTCAGGGCACACAAATTTCACCTGGATACATCCCTCCTCATCTGGTTCTGGGCCCAGTTCTGCAAGCCTCTTTTCTGTCAGCTGAAGCACAAGAAAACACAGTCAACTCTTGAGATTTAAATCAATACTCTTCCTGATCCAGGTGCTAACTGTGGAGTGAGGACAAGAGGTCAAATGAAAAGTTGGTTAATCACTTCTCTGAATATAATGCAATATCTGAAGGACCCCAAAAAATTGTTTCTCAGTGACAAATCCATGTCGTTCTCCAACAAGGACTTCACCAAGCCAGTCAACTGGATCAAACAGGGGGCTAAACTTGGCCGAACCAGCTGTCGATACCTATCAAACGGTGTGAAGTACACCAGTTTTAAGTTCAAGTGCATGTGAAATTCTAAATAATTGATTCCTGATTTCCAGATTCCATCTTTACTGATTTCAGGCTTGCATTGGTCGCGTCCTCTTCTAACCTTCACATAAGCAAGCGGTCGATAGCATTTTCAACGTGTACACATTTGGAGGAGCGTTGGTTGAGATTCTGAGGAGTCACACTGGACCAGCCAATCATATCACGATATCTGTTACAATGTACCATGACCTGCCAATCAAACCATGATCAAACCGAGCGGCGGCAAAATTCTTTTGAAGTCTGACCCCGTTTTCTCTTTGATTGTTATTATCGTGCTTTTGAAGTCTCAGTCAGCGTCTTCTGATTGGTCGCAAACAATTCAGCGCCAAGATTGGACGGGCTCAGCGATTGGTCCTGTCAGAACGTAGTGAGGAGTAAGCAGACGAAGAATTATGTGAGGAGTTAGGCAGAATTATGTGAGGAGTTAGGCAGAATGATGTGAGGAGTTAGGCAGAATGATGTGAGGAGTTAGTCAGAATAATGTGAGGAGTTAGGCAGAATGGCAAATTAGCATTACTAACCTGACGTAGTTCTTCTCCTTGCCCTCCTTTCAGTGCGTGCAATCTGGAGGTTTAGGCGAGCAACCCTTCTTCAATTGGCCTGAAATTGAACATTTCATAGGGTCAAGAAACTGTGTGGAATAATAGAAATGAAACAACACTGGAAAATAATCGCTCGCATATTTCGACCAATTCAATTAGGTCTAATCGCCAACGTTCTTGTCTAATGCAGATATTGGAGGCAGAGAGACCCCCCCCCCCTCTCTACGGGCTGAATCTCTGCGGAGTACATTGCTTGCCTGAAGTCCCTTAGAAACAATTTTCTGATTTGTCACCATACTGAATATCAGACCAATCCCACTTTTAAAGGAACCTTCCTCATTAACAATGCCACAACGCTCCGACAACAATAGCTGGTAGAGCATTTTGGGTATAGAGGGGTAATAGCTGATAATCATGGATTTGCATCTTACCTTTTCACCATGTACAATCATACTTTCCATATATTCCATATCTTGAATAACACGAATGTTTTCTGTTGCTGTTCTTGGATGGTGCTGCAAGGCAAGAAACACGTCTCATCAGAGAAATGTTAAACATTATTCAACTTTTAGTGTTCAGTTCACTCTGTCTGAGTAAACGAAACAATAACAGTCATCTTACAAATTGTCTCATCAAGATCACCTCAAGCACATCCTTTAAAGCTGACCTGCATGCTTTCTCAGTGACAAATTGGCCAGAATAAAAACACCAACAGGTACTTCCTGGACCTTTGGCCCCTGGTGGCCAGAAGGTGAATCATATGAGGTCATTTTCCGTGTCTGAGTAGCGGTCACCAAGGAATGTGTATGTGTACCAAGTTTCACTTCAATTGCTTCAGCGGAAACGAAACATGCCACCCATGCCTATAAACGTTGACGGACGATATTATTTATAGTGTGTCCTTGTAAAGGCTCACAGGTGGGCCAAAAAATGAGGTATTCTCAATTCCATACCTGTTCAGCTATCACAACAGTGTCATCCATCTCTATCTCTGGGCCACCGGCAAAATCTCTCATCTCCAGCTGAAACAGAGATTTATGCCAAATTTATTTGCTACTGTGCAAAGTCTGCCAGGAAGAAAATGAATCATAGCATCCTGTCAGTGTCATAGAATGATCGGATAGAATTATTTAACTTGAACATGTTGAAGATACTGCATGCTTCAGAGATTATCATCAGGAATCAGGATATACACAATACATGTATCATACAATGATACATAGATACTGTGTCTGCGGGTTTTAGCCGGTTTCGGGTCGCCTGTACAAAAGACCTGTTTTACCTGTGTTACCATGTATTAAGGGGTTAAAGGGTCTAGGCCTAGTTATTCTAATATAGTTATTCCTTCTAGGCCTATGGGGCTTTGTTATGTTAATCTTTCAGGGAATGTAGGCCTTTGGCACTACAGATCTGTGCCATTTACTCCCTGTCTGTCCCTGCATTTATAGTAATAGTAATATCATGGTTTTCATTTACAACAGGTGTTTGCGTGAGTAATTGATATAATACGTGCTGTGAAAGGTCAACCCTATCGGCTACATTTGGAGGTTCCACCGAGATCTCACGCACCCAAGCTGACACGCCCCATACCACCTGTAAGAAACCACTCCAAGCTGACATCGAGATGGCCACTACGTCGACGGCTGTGAGATAATTCGTATACGATTAAAATTTCATTCTGGATCCTTCAGCGCTGTTTGTTTAACCCTATTCTGTACGTTTTCGCGTTGCGCTAGAATACTTTCGCGTCGTAATGGAATACTTTCGCTTCATTTTGGATTGAATAATTATTGTGATCAACTGGCTCTGTGACTGTTGTGTTTTGATTTTGTTAGTGTGAACAGTTCTGGTAGCATGTGAAACATGTACATCTTATTCTGTGCATTTTATTCAGTTACAAATCACTGCCTGTAAAATGTATTTAGAATTACCTTACATGTATGTAATCTGATTTCATTACTTGGTATTTTATTTTATTTGTATTGCTCTTTTGTGGATGATGCACTACCTGTGATCGGTATTTTGGTGTTTACGTCCTTGGGCAACACATTTGACCATCAACTCTTTTAGTTAGGAATTCTGGTTTTGAATTCTGGTTTTCACTTTGAGTTCAGGTTAAACTCTAGTTAATTCTTGTGCTCTGGTATCAGAGTCTGGGGAAAATAAATTACTGGTTACGGGGTGTGTTTATTTCATATAGGCTTTATTTTGCATTTCATTTCACCCATTCATTCATTTTCAATTCATTCATTTTTCGATTAATCATCCATTTATTATTGTTTGCATTATTCATTCATTCAAAATTATGTGGTTAATCCTCCATTAGTCATATGCTTGTTGTTTGTCTGTCATATTTTTCAGTCATTTGCAGTCAGTGTCAGTCCATCATGTATATATGAGATAAAATAAGGGAGAATTCTATATCTCATATTATTATTATACTAAAACAACAGTCCGTCATATTATACATTAAAAGTCCGTTAATTGACATATTTTAGTACATCCTACATTAGGATTCTGTTCTTCAACCTACATTGTTCGTCGTCATCTGTCCGTCATGTCGTTAAAAATGGAGGACTCCACCTGTGTGGACATAGAATCCATAGATGAGTCTGAGGTTCAAGGTTTGATCAGCCAATTGAGAGGCCTGAGTCCTAAAATGAAGCAAAAACTGTGCCTTGAAATAGCAAAGGATCCCTCCTTCTCTTACAGCAACCAGGATAATTCAATAGCACATACTCAATTCAGTACTCCTCTTGAGACTTCAGCCTATCCCTCATTGGAGGAGGGCTGTGTTTTTGGCCATAGGCAAGACCCACGGAGGGTTCAATTTGATAAGACTTCACCAAATCCTGGTGTGATTGGTTCTGGTCGCCCCAGCCAATCTTCACATGGTTCCATGTTTTCCCCTTCACCGGATTTAAGTAGGTCCGTGTCTAGTCCAATGTTTTCCACAGCACACGCTGACTTGGGCAGGTCAGCCTCTACTCATTCTACGTCAGGATTAGGTGTCACTCTGGTTTCTCCCACTGTGATTCCTCCTTCACTTCAGCGAACTGGTTTTCATGCTGTTAGAACATCGTATTCTAATATGCCACCGCCTGACTTCAATTTGGGTAGATCAATGCCCACTCCTACTCCTTCGAATATTGTACCTCATTCTGTGACTTCTTCCGCTGTTCAAGGGTTTTGTCCCAATAATTTTAGAAAGAAATTGACTTATTCCGAGCCAATGGTTGATGATCCTAATAGTCCATTCCTCAGGCACCGCGCCTCATCATCAACTATAGATCAACATGGTGCTGGTTTATCAAGTTCATCTACTGTTATTCCTTCTTCAGTAATGAGACATAGTGCTTTGTCTGGTCCTATCATTGATCAGGGCATGTTGCTTTCTTCAGGTCAGGGTTCTAGGATTCCTTCTGCTGATAGGCAACCAATTCGTGTTAGTACCTCTGGGCAAGCCATGTACCTAACTAAACCAAGAATTGCAACATTTTCGGGTACTCAGTCCAAGAATACAGTGTCTTTTAACCAATGGCGGTATGAGGTTCGTTGCCTCCAGAGATCGGAGTCGGAATTCATTGTTCTGCAGGCCATTCGCCAGTCCTTGCGTTCTCCAGCTTCTGATGTTCTTATGAACATGGGTGAGGATGTCACTATTTCAAACCTCCTCACTAAATTCAACATTGTGTTTGGCAATGTGTTACCTAGTGAGAGGTTATTGGAGCAGTTTTATTCTGCTCGGCAGTCGACCGAGGAAAATATAGCCTCCTGGAGTTGTCGTCTTGAAGACATATTGACAACTCTGTCAGAGCAATCTGACATTTCCAATTCCAAGGCCGACATGCTCCGGACCAAGTTCTGGTCAGGTATCCGAGATGAGCGTGTACGCCTTGGCCTTCGTCATTCCTATGATGACGGGCATGCCTACGAGGCACTTGTCAGAAAGGCTCGTATTCTTGAAGTGGAATTTTCTGTACCTCAACCAACTTCAGTCTCTATGTCTAAATCTTCTAGTGTCACTTCTGTTCAGTCTCAGCAAGTGACAGTGCCTGAGTCCTCATCATTGGCAGAGAAGGTGGATCAATTGGCCACCCAGGTGAAGTCATTGACTTACAGGCGGTTACAAAATGTTACTTGCTTCAACTGTGGGGAGAAAGGCCATTATAAAAGGAAATGTACCAAACCCCTAGTTTCAAAACCCCAAATCCAGGCTTCGACAAACTCGAAGGCACCAGAGTAGAGGGACCTCCCTTTGGTTGCCATGTTTCTGATGGTCCCTTTCCTCTGCGTGAAAGTCGTTCTTCTTTGAAGTCAACCAGTCCCAAACCACGTAAAAGGTCTCCGCCTCCTGTTGTCAAAACTCGGCGTCCCATTCCGGGTCCTATCAGTAAGGCTAAAAAACTTCCATCAAAACTTGTTGGCAACTCTAACGAGTCACATATTTCTATTGAAGACAAGATCTTCACTTGTCTTTTAGACACTGGTTCTATGGTCAGCACAATTTCTGTTTCAGCGTATCAAAATCAGTTCGCTGATCTTCCCTTGCATTCCTTAGACAACCTGTTACAAGTTCGCGGTGCTAATGGTGCACGACTTCCTTACCATGGATACATAGAGGTTAGAGTGAAACGTCCTTTTTCTGATCGTTACTTTGACATACCTTTGCTGGTCGTTCCAGATACCACTTACAATTTCAAGGTTCCTGTTTTGGTTGGCACCAACATCCTTTCACTTTGTAATTTTGATCCTGGGTTAAGCTTGCCTAAGCCCTGGAAACTTGCGATTTCCGCTTTGGTCACTTCCCGTAATGCTATTGTTGGAAATGTTGTGACTTTGAGTCCTGTCACTTTGCCTCCAGATACTCAGGCCAGGGTCTCTGGTTTCTGTAGCACCCATGGTCGTCTTCTTGGTGAAACTTCGGTGATGGCTGAGGCTATTCCTGGTGCCCGATTGCCTGGTGATGTTATAATTGTACCCACCTTTCTTGGTCTTGATGGACACAAAAAGGAAAGGGTTGGTTGTTGTGTCTATAACCACAGTAGGAAAGCTGTCACGATTCCTGGACGTACTGTCCTATGTCGTCTAGTTCGGGGAGAGTCTGTGTCGGAGCGTGATCCATTAGATCCTTCTGTTTGTATTCCTTCAGATTATCAACCTTCAATTATTCAGTCTTTGAATTTGGTGAATGATAGTGTAGTCCAGGCTTCACCTTACACTGAACATCAAAACCAGTTGCTACAAGCCATTGACTTGTCACACATTTCAGCAGATACTATTCAGTCTGACTTGCGTTCCTTGGTGATGAAGTATTCTGATGTCTTTTCTTTATCAAACACTGATCTTGGTCGGTCCAATCTAGTCACCCATCGCATTGAGTTAAATGACACAATCCCTTTTAAACAACGTTTTCGTCGTATTCCACCTTCCATGTTTGATGAAGTGAGGTCACATCTGGACCAAATGTTGCAGGCAGGTGTCATCAGGCACTCTAAGAGTCCTTGGGCTTCCAACATGGTCCTGGTGCGTAAAAAGGACAAGAGTCTCCGCCTATGTGTGGATTTTCGTCAGCTTAACCGCCGTACCATCCGGGACTCTTACGCCTTGCCTCGTCTCGATGAGACTCTTGATTGTTTATCTGGTGCCAAGTATTTTACCTCTCTTGATCTCCGTTGTGGATATTGGCAATGTGAACTTGATAAAAGTCATAAGGAAAGGACGGCGTTCACGGCTGGAAATCTTGGGTTTTATGAATTTAATGTTCTTCCATTTGGCTTGTGCAATGCACCCAGCACTTTTCAACGTATGATGGAGCGTTGCCTTCAGGATATTCATCTGCGTGAATGCCTTATCTATTTGGACGACATCGTCATCTTTTCAAGGTCCATAGAGGAGCATCTGGAGCGCTTAGAGCATGTTTTTACCCGTTTGAGGGAGTGCGGTTTGAAACTCAAATCTTCTAAGTGCTCATTTCTTATGGAGAATATTAAATATTTGGGTCATTCTGTTTCGGCGTCTGGCATTGAGCCTGACAACGATAAGATTGAGGCCATTGCCTCCTGGCCTGTTCCTCAGAGGTCAGAGGACGTTCGAAGGTTTCTTGGTTTTGCGGGGTATTATAGACGTTTCGTCAAGGGATTTTCGTCCTTAGTCCGTCCATTGAATGATCTTCTTCCTCCTACTGGCACTAAGACCAAGAAGGGAGCCAAGAAACCTGTTTGTACTCCTTTTTATTGGGGAGAGGAGCAGCAGTCGGCCTTCGACAACATGAAGTCGATTTTATCAAACTCTCCAGTTCTTGGCTTTGCTGACTTTTCCCTCCCTTTTGAACTCCATACAGATGCGTCCTCTACGGGGCTTGGAGCTATTTTATATCAGGTTCAGGATGGTCATCGGCGTGTCATTTCTTTTGCTAGCCGTAGTCTTAACAAGGCTGAGAAGAATTATTCAGCGTATAAGCTTGAGTTTCTCGCCCTCAAATGGGCCGTTACTGAGAAATTTTATGACTATCTATACGGTCATCGGTTCTCAGTGAAAACTGATAACAATCCTTTGACCTACGTTCTTACATCGGCCAAGTTGGATGCCACTGGGCATCGCTGGCTGGCTGAACTCTCTTGTTTTGATTTTGATATTTCGTACGTACCTGGAACATCAAATGTCGATGCCGATAGCCTCTCTCGAATCCCTTGGGAAAAGGTTGAGTCCGAGAGTGTTCAGGCTATTTGTCAGTCATCACATGTTGATGGGTTTGTTGATTCACTTTGTCTTTCTATACCAGACTTGACTATGAATTGTGAGGATTCCCCTTGGCCTAAAGTTGATCTGCGAGCAGAGCAGCGAGCTGATGCAACTTTGAGTAGGTTAATTTCTTGGGTCGAGTCTGATAAATGTCCAAGCAAAAGTCTTTTATCCGATGTTCAGGACAAAGACTTATCTCGTTTATGTCGCTTTTGGTCTAATCTGTCTCTTGTTGATGGTTTGCTTTGTCGCAATACTATCATCAATGACCAACCATATCAACAAATCATCGTTCCATCTGCATTTCGTTCACAAGTCATAGAAGGGTTTCATGACCATTTGGGTCATCTCGGTCGTGATCGGACAACAGATTTTATTAAACGTAGGTTTTATTGGCCTGGTATGACTTCAGATGTCGAGCGTTACGTTCATAATTGTCTTTCTTGTATTCGGCGGAAGTCGCCTCACTTGCCTGAGCGTGCACCTCTGGTGAACATCACCACAACTGCACCAATGCAGTTAGTTTGCATGGACTTCTTGTCCTTGGAACCTTCTCATGGCTATGAGAACATCTTAGTCATAACGGATCATTTTTCCAAGTATGCTCAGGCCATACCGACTAGGAGTCAAACTGCGACTACCACAGCCAGAGTGCTGTTTGATAACTATATTGTGCATTATGGAATTCCTGAACGCCTCCATAGTGATCAAGGGCGAAATTTTGAGGGCAAGGTCATTCAGGAGTTGTGTAAGATAATGAATATTTCAAAGTCCCGAACCACTCCATACCATCCCATGGGCAACGGTTTGTGCGAAAGGTTCAACCGCACGTTGTTGAATATGCTCGGTACACTCCCTTCTCAGAGTAAAAAGGATTGGAAAAAGTTTGTCCCTAGTATGGTTCATGCTTACAACAGCTCTTGCCATGACTCTACTGGATTTTCTCCCTTTTATCTATTGTTTGGCCGCGAGCCCCGTCTCCCTGCTGATGTTACCTTTGGGACTCTTCTTTCTTCGTCTTCTTCTACCTCCAAGGTCAAGTTTGTGGATGACCTTCGTTCACGTCTTGCAGGTGCTTACTCCTTGGCTCAGAAGGAGATGGAGGCTTCTCGAGTTAGACAGAAGCGCAATTACGACCTTAGGGTGAGAGGTGCTGTCTTGCAGGTTGGCGATAGGGTTCTGGTTCGTAGACTTGGTGATCGTGGCAAACATAAGCTTGCGAACAAGTGGGAAGATGACTTGTTCACGATTTTAGAGCAACCGAATTCGGAGATTCCTGTCTTCATTGTATCTTCCGATTCAGGGGTGAAGAAAACTCTCCACCGGAATCTGCTATTGCCAGTCTCTGGCGTGGAACTTTCCTATTCTCCAGCAGCCGAGTTGGCGGTTGATTCTCCATCAACAGTGAAACCTGTTCCTAGACCCCACAGGTCTTTGAGTAATAAGGGTGAATCTGAGGTGGATCAGCCTACGCCGGCTTTGCCTTACACGAAGGTGGTTGAGAGTTCTGACGATGAGACTGATGACAGTTCCTTGTCTGATTCTTCTCGGTCTTCTGCCAGATCATCACCATTGCCTGTCAGACCAGCCCGTCCTCAGCGTACAAGACGTCAGCCAGCTTGGACGACATCTGGTGATTGGGTGATGTCTGGTCAAGTGTCTGTTCCAGATTGGCAGTTAAAAATTTCGATGCTTCGTGAGATTCTACAGGATCCAGTATTCAAGGCCAATTCAATCGCCTTGGATGCTGCGATTCGACTATTATCATAGCCAGATTGTAAGTGGTCATTTGGTGGGTTGTGGGTCTTTGAATTAATTATAATTCATTGTATTTTTCGCTCCAGACCACCAATTGATTTTGAGAGATAGAAGAATTTCAATATTTTCTTCTGTTGATTTCCAATTTGTTCATTTCAGTACTGTGAGTGCTAAAAAGAGTACGTCGTACAGATTATGAATATCTAGTTGTTGATGTTGGTTTGTTAGGTACAATATGTGCTAATAAGAGCACGTAAATGTACGTCATATGTGCTTTAATCAGGGTTGGAACTTCTCAGCCATATTAACAATAATTGTGGTTGTAACGGAATTCCAAACTGATGCTGCTTGTCTTTGTCCGGTGTTGTCCATCATCTCTTCATCCATTTCATTCATTTTCACTGCTGCACTTAATTTCACTAAATTTCGGGAGAAATTTTCTTGTTGGGGGGAAATGTGTTACCATGTATTAAGGGGTTAAAGGGTCTAGGCCTAGTTATTCTAATATAGTTATTCCTTCTAGGCCTATGGGGCTTTGTTATGTTAATCTTTCAGGGAATGTAGGCCTTTGGCACTACAGATCTGTGCCATTTACTCCCTGTCTGTCCCTGCATTTATAGTAATAGTAATATCATGGTTTTCATTTACAACAGGTGTTTGCGTGAGTAATTGATATAATACGTGCTGTGAAAGGTCAACCCTATCGGCTACACCTGTAATAGGCCTATGTAAAGTGACATACCGAGCACCGGCTAAAACCCACAGACACAGTATGTTGGTAATGTGACCTAAGGACATCCTAAAATCTATTTCAAAATGGTTTAAATTGAAATGGTCCATAGATCATGGGCTTACCTGTGGACCAACTAAATGAAGAGAACAAGACCAACAGACAGTGTTAATATTGACTCATATATTATTATTGCCTACCATAGCCATCTCAACTAGCAAAGGTGAGGTTCTCATACATGAAGTACATCAGCACATCCATTGTATGTAATACTATGCATCAGAAACAACCTGGTGAGTCATGGTCACTAGAACTGAGATTTACGCCTGTAACCAGGTTGGGGACTGATAGTGATACATAGTACTGGTGCTGAAAAAACCCCGCTGCACATGTGGTGCTACTTCAGATCATATTCAGTACACTTATACTCACCACTACTTCGCCTCCAGCTGGCGTGCTAGCAGCAAGGTCCATGGTTGAACTATTAGTATCAGTGAAGAGGGAGCTTGCTTGACGTCTAGATCTAGATGTCTGACCAGAAGTCGTAGCAGTGGGGATAGAGCTTTCCTGGCGTCTAGATGCCCGAGTGGACAACTGAAATATGTTTAAAAGAAAGAATGATCAGCAAAAAGCATTGTTACAAGTACTGCTCAATGCTGATAGGCCAAGGAAATGTGGCACATGAGGGTATAGAAATTCCAGCAGTGCTACTGCATACAGTGAGTACTCATTTGACTTCAAAATCTTCACTCAGTTTTTCTAACCAGGTGTGCTCATCCCACTTACCTCAGAATCAGGTGCATCAACATCTCCACCAAGATCGGGAAGGAAATCGTCTATCGGTAATTCAGGCCCACTACGTGTCCTTAAAATACAAAAACAAAGTTATTGTTAAAATCAACAAATTATTGGAAATCAACAATGAAGTTCATGGTTTGAAGCCGCCAAAATCTGTGATCATCATTTTGCAAGGATTGTTGTAATCTTATAAGTACTGAACTCATAAAGCAGTATAGAATGGGTGAGGTGAAGTCATGGAGTTGAGAAAGTGTAAGGTGTTGGTGCTACACCTACCTTCACCATGGTAACACCATCACTACACCAACACTTGACATTCCTGATATTCTTGCTGCAGTGTAGTCATGAACAACACTGCCCCACCATGGCCAAAGGAAGTACTAGTAACTGACATTTATTACTTTTCGAGAAAATGAGGAAAAACATAAACAACCTGTGCTTTTGAATGTAATGACAAACCTCCCTGATAAGCCTGGTAAGCTTAGCTCAGTTTGACCTAGATTGACCTAGATTGTCAGTTACTTCTTTTGCCATGGTGGGGCAGAACAGCTTTCTGGCCTGATAATTGCATAACCATAGTTTAACTTACTTGTAATGGTGCTTCAATTCTGGTATCACTTCTTGATCTTCGACTTCGATGAAGTTGAAGTCGGATGCGAGGTCGTGATTGGGGACGAGGTCTTTCAGATGCAGCCTGCCTCTACAATGACAAAGAAATTGCTCAAGAGATGTTCAATCAGGAATTCGTTTCACCCCTAGCCTCATTCTATTGTACTCTTACAATGTTCAAATGTAGTGATGATAGTGGACATATTGTGATGTGAAATTTAAGAGAGAAAATGAAACGGTGACCTTGACTAGATCTTCAGACATTTTCAGAAGTGTTCACTTCAGGAAAAATGTGTAGTCCTAAAAAGAGTACAAATTCGGCTCAAATACAATTGTTTCCAAATTCTAGAGATTGCAGACTTGGCAATGCAGATATAACATATTTCCCAACATTTCAAAAAATACAGTGTAGGTAATATGTCAAGGAATAGAAAACAAAAGTTCCAAAATGCAGGGGAATCTATCACTCCTCTGGTCCCAAAAAAGTCTTCTTCTCTCAAGTTAGTTACCAAATATTCAATCAAAATGCAGGGGAATCTATCACTCCTCTGGTCCCAAAAAAGTCTTCTCCTCTCAAGTTAGTTACCAAATATTTAATCAAAATGCAGGGGAATCTATCACTCCTCTGGTCCCAAAAAAGTCTTCTTCTCTCAAGTTAGTTACCAAATATTCAATCAAAATGCAGGGGAATCTATCACTCCTCTGGTCCCAAAAAAGTCTTCTCCTCTCAAGTTAGTTACCAAATTCTCAATCAAATTCGAAGTGCAGGTGTAGTAAAATGACAAATGTGCCACCTTCAAAAAGAAGAGTAGTAGCCTACCTGATTATGACTAATATCAGGTTTTCACCTGCTTCCTCCTCCTGGACAGTTTCCTGAAGAAAAATATCTCTGGTTACACTATGAAGACTTCAAGACCACTAGAGGCCCTAAATGACAATCAGCCAATCACCACGCAGAGATGTTGCGCAATGTTCTCATTAGCCAACCACCACCTCAAGAAGAAAGACATTTATGTATTGGAATCGTACTGACAGATCAATGACCTTTACAAACTAAGATTAAGTAACATTTTGGACAGCCAGTGTAGATATTTAGATAGGCTTAAAGAAACATTGTTTTTTTGGGATAGTCGAGTCGGCACAACTATTCATGAAATGCATAAGTTTAATGCATGCCTGAAAATACTTACACTCTGACAGATGTAAGTTCATCCTTCTTGAATTTTGTGAGGAGAACAGCAAATCGATCGACAATGCCTCTTTCAGTTGCATCCTTTTTTTCTTGTCCCTCCCCGGTGAAATAAAAATTAAAGTTCTGAAGCACTTCTTTCCACTTTGACGGTTCACAGAAAGGGTTGATGGCTACAATCTCTTTTAGAAGCGCTACATCCTTCACCATAGGGAACTTATAAATCTTCCTTTGTTGAGGAGTCGTAGACATTTTCTAAATAAAAAGAGATTCCTATAGTTTATTACTCCAAGGCCTAGGCTAGGCCTAAATCCCTAAGAAGCTAAGGCAGTAAGGGTCCCTCTATATACTACTCTGCCTATCCGTCCTGTAAAAAACCTGAAATCTTGGCTCTCAGAGTAGGGCGTACGAGTTAGATAATGACATATCATATTGTCAAATTTGATCAAAATTTCAAAACAAAAACTTCGGATTTTAATTCAAAACTTGATCGATGAGAGGTTGTCCTTAACAGAGAGGTTGTCCTTAATAGAGAGGCTGTCCTTAATAGAGAGGCTGTCCTTAATAGAGAGGGTGTCCTTAATAGAGATGTTGTCCTAAATAGAGAGGTTGTCCTTAATAGAGAGGTTGTCCTTAATATAGAGGTTGTCCTTAATAGAGAGGCTGTCCTTAACTCTTTCAGTGCCCAGGATTTGGGCATTTTTGGGCATTGTCACTACCCAAAATCTCACAAAAATAATTGAGATACACTCATCAAAATTCTTCAAAACCTTTGTCTTTACCTCCTGTTTCAATAAAACAGCAGTAATAAGTAGGGGCACACTAGGATTATGTTCTAAATTTTTTTGAGGGAGTGGTATTTTTGGCCGATTTTCACCATTTTTCACCTAAAATGAGGGGTGGCAAACCCCACCCCACCCTCTCAGTCGAAAAAATTATTCAATTTGGACGCCCCAGGCCAGAGAAACAATATGAACCACATTTGAGTAGCTGGGGACATCTGGTGTCGTCTGGAGGAACTAAAATACCTTAATATTTAGGACGTACATGTACGTCCTTGGCACTGAAAGAGTTAATAGAGAGGTTGTCCTTAATAGAGAGGTTGTCCTTAATAGAGAGGTGTCCGCTAAGGGAGGTTCCACTGTATTTGTAAATAAATATCATCCCTACCTCTGGCAACCGTCGATACATGAGTTCATTGGCAGACGGTCGGTATTCAGGCTCACGTTCTAACATGTCCTTTATCAGGTTCTTGAAATCTTCTGAATAGTTTCCTTTCACTGGGGCAAACTGGCCCTGGAAGGTGAATGAAAATAATTGAACTCCTTCAGTGCCAAGGATTTGAGCATTTTCATCACCGAAATCTCACAAAAATAATTGTGATACACTCATCGAAATTCTTCAAACCTACGTCGTTACCCCTGGTTTCCATAAAACAGCAATGATAAGTAGGAGCATATTGGGATTATTTTCTAAAAAGTGGGAGTGGTAATTTTGGCCGATTTCCAAAATTTTTTACCTAAAATGAGGTGTGGCAGACCCCACCTCACCCTCGCAGTTGAACAATTTATTCAATTAGGACACCCCAGGCCAGAGAAACCATATGAAACACATTTGAGTAGCTGGGGACATCTGGTATTGTCTGGAGGAACTAAAATACCTGTACCTAGTTTCAGCAAATAGCATCCCGCGAAGTTACTATTTATATCTCACAAGGTCATTTGCATAAGATATTGATGATGTTTTAGTCACGTGACAGTCGGACATCGACACTTATTTCTACGCATTTGAGCTTATTTCAAAGTCAATTATCTTTGACCCTGCATTGTTTTTAGCATGAATGATACCATAGAGTCAGAGAGAGAAATATTCAGAACAATTATGTAGTTTTTCCAACACTCAGACATGTGCCAGATTGAATCTAACTGCCCTAGTTAGAAAGACTGAATCGATTACGAAACCGCATGTTTGTCCGACATTGCCTGTAATTCAGCGATGGGGAAATAGAGGGCAGCAGCTGCAATGACGTCATCTTCGCGGAATGCTATTTTCCTGAACCACCAGTAAATATGAACAGTGGACCCCTTTAAATTTCTTACCTTCATAATTTTATTGACCAAGGCGGGCAGATTTGACCCCTCGAACGTCTTCTGTAAACAAGCCATTTCCTACAGAATGCAGCCGAGTGCCCAGATGTCCGATTTGTCATTGTATTCCTTGCCTTCGCACTGTAATAGAACAAAATAATAACAAAACTACCTGATCCGAGTCACCAGGTTGCACGACATGATTTTCTCCAGCCTGAAAGCTCGAGATGGCAGGTCACATGCTTTCAGGCTGCAGAGGATCATCGAGTGTGATCTGGATGACAAGGATCAGCCACGAGTGAAGTTTTTTTAAATCGTATACCACACATCGCAAAAAATATCAAGAAAATGACAATTGTAAAGACAAGTTTTTTTTTCATTTTTCACCAAACATTTCTCTTGAAGACATGACTGTCTTTTGAGTTGAATGGAGAGCTCTCTATTAGCACTTTCTGATGGTACCATTAGTAAACCTACTGACAAGACCATTCCTTAGAAAGCTCTCAATGAGGACTTTCTTATGGTACCATTAGATAACCTGTCGACATCGCCATTATTTGGAAAGCTCTCAATGAGCACTTTCTGATGGTACCATTTGACATAACCATTCACAGGAAAGCTCTCAGCGAGCCCTTTATGGTACCATTTGTAAACCTATTGACATGACCATTCTTTGGAAAGCTTTCAATGAACACTTTTTTGCAGTACCATTTGTAAACCAGTTGACATGACCATTGATTCGAATGCTCTCAATGAGCACTTTCTGATGGTACCATTTGTTAACCTACTGAGATGACCATTCCTTGGAATGCTCTCAATGAGCACTTGCTGATGGTACCATTTCTAAACCTATTGACATGACCATTCATTGGAAAGCTCCCAATGAGACCTTTCTTATGGTACCATTGTTACAATTGTAAACCTATTGGCATGACCATTCACTGGAAAGCTCACAATGAGCCCTTTCTTACGGTACCATTGTAAACCTATTGACATGACCATTCATTGGAAAGCTCACAATGAGCCCTTTCTTATGGTACCATTGTAAACCTACTGACATGACCATTCTTTGGAAACCTCTCCATAAGCACCTTCTGATGGTACCATTTCTAAACCTATTGACATGACCATTCATTGGAAAGCTCACAATGAGCACTTTCTTATGGTACCATTGTAAACCTATTGACATGACCATTCATTCGAAAGCCCTCAATGAGCCCTTTCTTATGGTACCATTTCTAAACCTACTGACATGACCATTCATTGGAAAGCTCACAATGAGCACTTTAGAAACTCACCATTTCGGGGCTGATATAATAAGGCGTTCCCAGCACTGTATTCGCTCCTTTATCAGCAGTTGACATTATCTTTGAGATTCCAAAGTCGCCGACTTTAACAACGCCCTCTTTTGTCAGGAAGATGTTGGCCGTTTTCATATCCCTGGAGAAATTATCAAAATCATTTTTTTTAGTAGGAGAAGTTACTCAATAAAATGCAGACCGACACTAACGAAATCAACAACTTTCCTGAAAAGAAGGAAATAAAAGAGTGGAAACAATGTCTGTCCAATTTGTCCGATTATCAAAAAATGTCCGTGGTCAACTATCAGTTTACTTTTCACCATTTACTTGCCTGACTGTCCGGAATATCATATCCAAATTTCAGATTCACAACCTCACGCAGTATTTGATGCGTCGCGGTCAAACATTGACAATTTTACTGCTAAAAGGCTTAAAGTGATACTATGATGTGATTTTCAACTTTGCGGAAATACGTCCGTCTTTAATTGTTGATCACAAATGCAAAGCTCAAATTTTCCATTTTTGATTAGATTTATTATAAAATCGCTGTTTTAATTGCGTCAGACTGGCCAACTGCCGAAGACGTTTTGAAAAACCCACACTAAGTCACGTGACCTCATGACGTCACAACATGAACAAGTCAGACCGTCGAATATTTTTCTATTTGCTCTAGGAAGAAGCTATATCTGCAGTAGTTCGCGTACGCTCTGGAAAATCTACGTCTATCAATCCCTTAGGCCTAAAAGCATCTAATACAAACTGTGTGGGCTTTGGCCATGCATGCACCTGCAGCAGAGACGCAAGAGCAAAAGGGCCTGGGTTTAATCCTGGGGAGAGCCCAGGATTGTATTTCAGGATGAACCGGCATGGCTTTCGAGGAACGTAAATTCCTGGTTCTTCACAGTCCATCGAATGAGATGTTAAACCAAGGTTTCTTGTATCTGATGTCTATGCCAGGGCAGGTTAAATACCCCACCAAGTGAGAAACATGAGTAGCTTGCGTGGACTCTACCTGTGGCCGAAGTCGATTCACTAGACAAATAACTCAATTGGTGCATAACCATAGTGGCACACATAAACGCTCATCCTGCCTCGGAGGAGGAATACTCCCTGGAGAAAATCACCTCCAAGGGCAGAGTGAATGCTGAAGAGGAAGAAGAAGGGACAACACTCGACCGCCGATAGGGAGATTGGTGTTTTTCTGGTGTATTACGCTGGCAAAAATGCCCAGTTAGGTGGCACTGTCTTAACCTTGTTGGTCCGACACATTCAAAACAGTCAGGGAGGACACTAAATGTGGCCCACCACGGCAAAATGGGTCGCATGTCTCACAGAAGATGAGCCTAAAATGACACATAAGAGTCGTGTCCACTACATAAAACGCCAGTGTTGGTCCGGAGTTTTTG
The DNA here is from genome assembly GCF_910592395.1 of Lineus longissimus. NCBI lineage: Eukaryota > Metazoa > Nemertea > Pilidiophora > Heteronemertea > Lineidae > Lineus > Lineus longissimus. The sequence goes on from NC_088321.1 coordinate 7,464,301, forward strand.
CGCTTACACCTGTTAATTTTCCCCTGGAAAACGCCAGTGCTAGAAAACGCCGGTGTTTTCTTGTCACGGCGATGGATTCAGGGCTAAATGGGGGCTAATTTAAGCACGGCGTTTTATGTAGTGTAATCACAAAAACGCCGGCGTTAGTAAGTTTCTACACTCGGCGACAGGCGGCGTGGTTACCACTGCGCATTTTGTGTCGGTCAATCGCGACTCCAACAATAACAAAAAATCGGAGAGTTCTACAGGAATTTCATATAGACCATGCCATCTGTCGCCGTGTTCAATAACTGCTTCCATGTAGTGGAAGTCCTCACCGTGTCTTCTCCGGGCTTTTTCTGGTTCGGAGTATCCCCGGGGTTTTCCATGTTGTGGACGTACTACTATTATAGAAGAAATCGATTTCACATAAGGCAGACAATAGTGAAATGAACAACCAGTCCGTCTCAACCTGTCAAGCTCGAAGCGACATGCGACTCATTTTGCTGTGGTGGGCCACAAATACTAAAATAGATCACAGATACACTGGCAAAATTTGGCGAGTAAAATTTATATAAATTTTATATAAAATTCGACTTCTCTAAATTTGATATATAGAAAACTTTGCAGAGACTACCTGTGTAGTATGTTATGTTCGTGAATGTGACGAATGGCTGCCACCATCTGTTGGAAGATTTCTAGTATTTCCTTCTCGTCCAGTGGAGCGTCCCTATGAGAGAGGTATTGAGCTAGCGTCCTGGAAAAAGGAATCGAGGAAAATAAAAAATTGCAACTTTTTACATGAGCATAGCGCTTTATAATGCAGAACAGCCTCAAAGCACTTTATATTATCTACAGAACATAGATATATTAATGATAATGATATTAATCATGAGACTTATATAGCGCTAAATCTAACTGGTTTCAGTCGCTCAAAGCGCTTCACATTATTATCCCTAACAGTCTCAGAGCACTTTATATTTTTTACAGAACATAGAGAATAATAATGATAATAATCATGAGACTTATATAGCGCTTAATCTAACTGGTTTCAGTCGCTCAAAGCGCTTCACATTATTACCCCTAGCTATCGGCCTGAACATTTTTGTTTCAAGCTCGACTCTCTGGGAGTATCACAGGTCCGAGCTGCAGCTTTACAGCACTCTAGACTAACATTCATAGTGGGCCATCTCTGCCAGCTAGGTACCCATCTACTCCTGGGTGAAGAGAAGCAAGTGAGGTAAAGTGCCTTGCTCAAGGACACAAAGGCGAAAGATAATCTTTAGAAAAAAATAAGTTCAGGGTTTTCATGACAAGTCAATCTGTAAACAATTTTGGAACGAGATGCGAGTTGACTTTGTCGACGATTAAAGGCCTACGCGGTTCGTAAAAGAATTTGAATTTGTAATTGAATTTGAAAACTTTAATTGCGTAAATACATACTGAATATAAATTTCAACACTGCCGTTGTGTAGACTGATGTACAAATACAGTGGAACCTCCCTTAGCGGACACCTCTCTATTAAGGACAACCTCTCTATTAAGGACAACCTCTCTATTAAGGACACTAGTTCTGGTTCCAAATTGGTTGTTTCGATTTAATTTGACCTCTCTTATCAGGACACCTCTCTATTAAGGATAACATTTGTCAGTCCCAATGGTGTCCTTTAAAATTGAGAGGTTCTACTGTAACTAAAGTGAAAAATGACTGGGCAGCCGACAGCTTGGTAATATTGCCATTGCCATAGGACAGCACTTGTTAGTCCCATGGGTGTCCTCAATAGAGAGGTTCTACAGTAACTTACCCTCCATTTGCATACTCCATTTCAATCATCAGGACGCCGTCTTCTATTAAGGACACCTCTCTATTAAGGACACTAGTTCTGGTTCCAAATTGGTTGTTTCGATTTAATTTGACCTCTCTAATCAGGACACCTCTCTATTAAGGATAACATTTGTCAGTCCCAATGGTGTCCTTTTAAAATTGGGAGGTTTTACTGTTTTACTCTAAAGTGAAAAGTGAAAAGTGACTGGGCAGCCGACAGCTTGGTAATATTGCCATTGCCATAGTACAGCACTTGTCAGTCCCAGTGGTGTCCTTAATAGAGTGGTTCTACTGTAACTTACCCTCCATTTGCATTCTCCATTTCAATCATTAGGACGCCGTCTTTTATTAAGGACAACCTCTCTATTAAGGACACTAGTTTTGGTCCCAAATTGGTTGTTTCCATTCAATTTGACCTCTCTAATCAGGACACCTCTCTATTAAGGACAACCTCTCTATTAAGGACAACCTCTCTATTAAGGACAACCTCTCCATTAAGGACAACCGCTCTATTAAGGACACTAGTTTTGGTTCCAAATTGGTTGTTTCCATTCGATTTGACCTATCTTATCAGGACACCTCTTTATTAGGGATAACATTTGTCAGTCCCATGGGTGTCCTGAATAGAGTGGTTCAACTGTAACTTACCCTCCATTTGCATACTCCATTTCAATCATCAGGACGCCGTCTTCTTCAAAACTATCGTAATAACTGATGATATTCGGGTGGTCTAAGACGGCGAGAACTTTCACCTGAAAAGACGAGATCGTGTCAAAAATCAGACGACTTGCCTGAAGTATCTGAAAATACATGTAAGTACAGTAGAACCTCCCTTAGCGGACACCTCTCTGTAAAGGACACCCTCTCTATTAAATCAGAAATTGCACACCTTGCCTAAAGTACAGTAGAACCTCTCTATTGAGGACACCCTCTCTATTATATCAGAAATTGCACACCTTGCCTAAAGTACAGTAGAACCTCTCCACAAAGGACACCCTCTCTATTATATCAGAAATTGCACACCTTGCCTAAAGTACAGTAGAACCTCGCTATTGAGGACACCCTCGGGACTGACAAGTGCTGTCCTTATTAGAGAGATGTCCTGATTAGAGAGGTCAAATTGAATGCTAGGTCAAATTGAATGCTCACAACCAATTCTTGACCAAAAGTAGTGTCCTATATAGAGAGGTTGTCCTTAATGGAGAGGTGTCTGCTTAGCGAGGTTCCACTGCATGCGAAAATAAGTAACAAAATGGTTAAAATGAAATAAGCACAAATTTGACATTTTTCAATATTTGGCTGAAAATGGGTCTTTTTCACACTTTGACTGATTCTCACAAAGTAAGTAAAATATTGAGTTGAGAGGTGAGCATCAACTAGGACACTATCAGATCTATTATAAACAATATTGGGTAATGTTTTCATGTAAGTAGGAGGAAACCTACGCTATTGAAGAGAGTCACCCTCTCTGTTTCTGAGTGTACCCGTACGGAATGGGAATTGAACCTGGGACGTCAGAGGTGACAGGCGCTGTTGATTCCACTGCGCCACTCTGACGGCCGCAGCAAAGTGAGTAGTTTTAGATATTTTTGACTTAAAGGTGTACGCCGTTCGTAATTACTGGTGGTCTAAGAAAATAGAAATGCAGTGATACACAATGCCGGAGTGCAGTTATTATGCATGCAAATTTGTTGAAACTTGGTATTTATAGTATTTGTATATCAGTCTCGCAATGGCAATGCGGAAATTTTCAATAAGCCCACATTGACGCAACTGGAAATTTTTCAAATTCATATTCAAATTTCACTTTTTTTACGAACCTAGGCCTTTAATATTAACATTTTGTTCAACATGTTCAATTGCTGAATTTTCCGCATTAAATCTCCAGCGCCATTTTTTTCATGAAATAGACAGAAGACAATGCCTGGGACATCGCTGTACATTTTTTTACGACCCTCACCTCGTTAAGAGCTAGTTGTCTCTCTGCTGCATTCAAGTCATGCATGTTGATTTCTTTGAGTATGACCAGGGAGTCATCGTCACGTTTCCGGTAGAGGACGGCCGCGCCATATGCCCCTAGAAGAAATTGACAATTAATAATAACTAAACGTATTTATAGTGCCAAAATCTACCTGAAGTGATCAATGACACGTTACAATTACTTACTTACTTACTTTTTTGTACAATAAGTTAATAGAATAAGTCTAATGCCTGTAGCGATGAAAGAGGAAGGTTTTAAAGGGAAGCTATGGGAATGATTCCCCATTCGACCAACAGTTACATGAAAGAGGAAGGTTTTAAAGGGAAGCTATGGGAATGATTCCCTATTCGACCAACAGTTACATGAAAGAGGAAGGTTTTAAAGGGAAGCTATGGGAATGATTCCCCATTCGACCAACAGTTACATGAAAGAGGAAGGTTTTAAAGGGAAGCTATGGGAATGATCCCCATTCGACCAACAGTTACATGAAAGAGGAAGGTTTTAAAGGGAAGCTATGGGAATGATCCCCATTCGACCAACAGTTACATGAAAGAGGAAGGTTTTAAAGGGAAGCTATGGGAATGATCCCCATTCGACCAACAGTTACATGTAAGAGGAAGGTTTTAAAGGGAAGCTATGGGAATGATTCCCAATTCGACCAACAGTTACAACCTCAACATCTACGTAAACTGCGTATTCTTAAAAACAACTGTGGCTCTTGGTTTTATAAATAAACAAACATTAATGAGTGAAATGGATGATTTTAATTGCTTATTTTTGAATCAAGTATGCCGCCATCTTGGTGGATTTTAATCTGCTCTCTCCTCCATACGGAGAGCCAATGACGTCATTGATGCAGCCATTGTGACAATCAGCTGTTCGAACAATGGCGAATGCTTGGAATGACAGATGACAGTTCTTCGATTTCTTCGGGTTCTTCGTCGACGTCCGGTGATGAATCCTTCGATTACAACCGTGCATCAGCAGAAGAACGAGCAGGTCTAGTTCCCTATGCGTTTGAGCCAAGGTACCAGGGCAGAAAAAGGTCTGGAAACTTAGTGCAAACGAGTAGTACTCGCCTTGATGAAAAAACTCCACTGCATCCATGACGTCATTCGCCCGGGAGATTTGAACAAACATGGCTACCCCCGCAAACTGCTTATTAAATGCAATTTTCTGCACTATCTAGGAATATTCATCATATCCTTGGTGTAGAGTATTTGTTTGTCTTGTAACTTGGTATGTATTTGTTTAAAAAAATATTTGATTTTGCTGCATCAATTTATTCCCATAGCTTCCCTTTAAGGCTGTTCTTGAAGACCGCAATGCTGCCATTTTCCCGTATAGGACGCGGGAGGCCATTCCAAAGTTTTGGAGCAGCACAAGAAAAAAGCCTGGCTCCAAAATTAACTGACCTGCTTCTTGGTTACGACAGCAGTAGGCCACTTGCAGAATGAAGTTGCCGCCTAGGCTGATAAAAAAAATATCAATGAAGGAGCCAAGATAATCAGGGCCAGAGTTGTTGAGACACTCGAAAACAAGCAAAAGCACCTTAACCCTTTAACTGCCGAATATATTTTTCATAATTTTCAAACTTTCCAATGACCTGTTTTGAAAAGACTGCAGCTTGAAACGGAGAAGAGTTCGATTCCTCGAAACCGCCATCGAAACGATCACCTGCACGCCATCTATCAGTAGGTGGGAAAACTGCGTAGTTTTTGTTGAGGCAGGTGTTAAGAATTTCCTAACAAGGCAGATGTTTTTATTATTAATTAATGAGGGTCTGTCAGATGAGACAAAAAGTTGTACCTGAGTGTCTTAGCCAGGACAAGTAAAAGATTCCACATACATGTAGGTGGACAGTAACATACAGTAGTCTAGTCAAGCTAGCTCATTTTGGACCTTAACCGGAAACAAATTGCAACAGAAATTATTCCACTGGCACTGCCATTCATTCAGGGAATGAATAATTATCAAAAGAGTTACGTCGCAATGTGGCAGAATGTATGGTGATCGCACTGATGACGACCTAGGTCGCAATGTGGCAGAATGTATGGTGATCACACTGATGACGACCAAGGTCGCAATGTGGCAGAATGTATGGTGATCGCACTGATGACAACCTAGGTCGCAATGTGGCAGAATGTATGGTGATCACACTGATGACAACCTAGGTTGCGATGTGGCAGAATGTTTGGTGATCGCACTGATGACGACCTAGGTCGCAATGTGGCAGAATGTATGGTGATCACACTGATGATGACCTAGGTCGCAATGTGGCAGAATGTATGGTGATCGCACTGATGACGACCTAGGTCACAATGTAGCAGAATGTATGGTGATCGCACTGATGACAACCTAGGTCACAATGTGGCAGAATGTATGGTGATCACACTGATGACGACCTAGGTCGCAATGTGGCAGAATGTATGGTGATCGCACTGATGACGACCTAGGTTGCGATGTGGCAGAATGTTTGGTGATCGCACTGATGATGACCTCGGTCACAATGTGGCAGAATGTATGGTGATCGCAATGTGGCAGAATGTATGGTGATCGCACTGATGATGACCTCGGTCGCAATGTGGCAGAATGTATGGTGATCGCACTGGTGATGACCTAGGTCACAATGTGGTTGAAAGTATGGTAAGTCAAGTAATGGGTAATTGAAAGCCATGGCTTCCAAAACTCAAAGATGCTTAATTGATTGAACTCGGGGAGCTAGAATCTTCACAAATACACACTTAACAAATGATATTGCAACTCTGTGACCAATTAATATACTTTCAGTTTTGAAGTATCCAGTTGTGCAGTGAGTGACCGGCGTATTAAGAGCCTGATTTACCCACCTTTCCCAACGGTTCTGATCTTCTCAAAGCCGGCCATTGACTGCTGGTAATGTCCACTCCATCCACGGAGACACTCAAGACGGAAGTAGAGCTCCCCAACCGTACTGGAAAAAAGTCCATAAGATTTAGTTCCGTGGATTTTTAGAATTACACCAAGCAGGTTGTCCGTAATAGCGAGGTGTCCACTAAGAGAGGTTCTACTGCAGTAGAACCTCTCTATTAAGGACACCCTCAGGACTGACAAGTGCTGATCTTAATAGCGAGGTGTCCTGGTTAGAGAGGTCAAATTGAATGGCAACAACCAATTTGGGACCAAAACTAGTGTCCATAATAGAGAGGTTGTCCTTAATAGAGAGGTGTCCACTAAGGGAGGTTCTACTGTATGCTTCAATTTACTATTCATGTTCTCACCTTTTTGAGGACGGGTCTTTGACCAGCTCCGCTCCGACAATGTCTCGAGACAAACCAACCGACACCTGAGGAAGAAAAGTCGACAATGAAGACCTGAAAAACCTGACATTTTTTTCAGACATTACGTTATTCAGCCCCTGACCTCGCAGTTAATAATAGAATTCAGGGGTCATACTAAACAGCGTCCACCAGGTTTAAAAGCATATTTAAAGCCATCAAGATAAAATCAAATATTCATAAACGAAATGAGCAGGACATTTTCCACATTTTCTGATCGTTTCATGACATTTGTGTGCTAGATTAACGAGTTGTTGCCTAAAATGTACCAGTGTTCACTGGTCACCCAGTCGGTGGCCTTGTTGGATTTGACTTGGAGGAAATGATAGGGCTTCCCTATACTACAGGGGCCTTGTGATTTTAGACAACATCTCCCTTATTTTACACCCAAATGTCATGAAATTGTCAGGAAATGTGTTCTATGGTGTACTTATTCCATTTATGGCTTCTAAATTTTATTTTGATGACTTGATACCCGACTTTAAACCTGGTGGACGCTGTTTAGGATGACCGGAATTCAGGCCTAGCCCAATACATGGTCTATTGTCTTTCATTGTCTTTAAACAAAGTCCGTTTGGACCTTGGTCTAAATTCCCATTGTTCTACTGACTTATCAAAGGGTTTAAAGGACAAATCATGATCACATAGACCCCAAGAAACAACTTTCATGGAGGTTGATACGCTTAAACACGAAAATGCAAATAAAGGTATATGGGGACCCTCACCCCCTCATTTGGGCCCAGGGGATGTTAATTGCCCCGTTTACAGTAGTGAACTTCCGGTAATTGAAACACAATGGAACATCTCTAAGTGGACACCTCTGTAATTAGGACACCCTCTCTAAGACACTGATTTTGGTCCCAAATTGGTCATTTTCACTCAATTTCACCTCTGTGATCAGGTCACCTCTCTATACCTTCCTTAGTCATCTTCATCCCTAGTGCTGGGACATTAGGCCTTCACCTCACTATAAAGCACTTCGACTCTCAGACCCAAGGTTGTCCTTAACCTCTTGAATCCCGGTGACCAACCAGTCACTCATTTTGAAATAACGTTTTTTCCCAACGACCGACAGGTCGGTCTCAGTGATATTTTATTCCCTTGAGCTGGGACGCTAGCTTATTGCTTGTTTCAGCGTGTTTGATGTACAGTAGGGTCAGTTAGAGCATGCCTGGGTAGATGGCGCCTCGGTACCGGACTTTGGCGGTTGTATGCGGGCGCTATACATCGTGAAAGTCAGACCCAATTTCGCAACCACGTGACCACCCTGGGACCCCGGGATTTTCAAGTTCTTGGATTCAAGAGGTTAATAGAGCGGTTCTTAAGTACCTGCATGGTTACTTACCCCCAGCAGAGCCTCCAGCTCCTTGACGATGCCCTGTCCGCCATCTTGTCCCTGAGCGGCGTTACATGCCAAGAAGTCGAGGCGGAGGTTCGCTGCCTCCTTATTGCCATGGAGACTGAAGAGTTTGGAGAAGAAGCCACGAATACCTGCGTGGTCAAGGACGGTATCTTTATTGAGTGGCTGTAAATTTAGAGATTCAAAATTGTACATGGAAGACGGAAGTGTAGAACTTTTTTTAGCCGCATCATTTTCAATGTTGTCAGGCCAAGCTGGCTACCCAATGGACTGGTTATCACTGGCGGTGGTAGCCACTGAACCAGTTCATTGTTAAGGTCAGGTCAGTGCAGGGTTGTTGCTGAACCTTTTTTAGCCACATCATTTTCAATGTTGTCAGGCCAAGCTGGCTACCCAGTGGACTGGTTATCACTGGCGGTGGTAGCCTCTGAGCCAGTTCACTTTTAAGGTTAGGTCAGTGCAGGGTCGTTACAGAACCTTTTTTAGCCGCATCATTTTCAATGTTGTCAGACCAAGCTGGCTACCGAGTGGACTAGTTATCACTGGCGGTGGTAGCCACTGAACCAGTTCACCGTTAAGGTCAGGTCAGTGCAGGGTTGTTGCTGAACCTTTTTTAGCCACATCCTTTTCAATGTTGTCAGACCAAGCTGGCTACCCAGTGGACTGGTTATCACTGGCGGTGGTAGCCACTGAGCCAGTTCATTGTTAAGGTCAGGTCAGTGCAGGGTCATTACTGAACCTTTTTTAGCTGCATCATTTTCAATGTTGTCAGACCAAGCTGGCTACCCAGTGGACTGGTTATCACTGGCGATGGTAGCCACTGAACCAGTTCACTGTTAAGGTCAGGTCAGTGCAGGGTCGTTGCTGAACCTTTTTTAGCTGCATCATTTTCAATGTTGTCAGACCAAGCTGGCTACCCAGTGGACTGGTTATCACTGGCGATGGTAGCCACTCAACCAGTTCATTGTTAAGGTCAGGTCAGTGCAGGGTCGTTGCTGAACATTTTTTAGCCACATCATTTTCAATGTTGTCAGACCAAGCTGGCTACCCAGTGGACTGGTTATCACTGGCAGGGTCTTTGCTGAAGGTTTCTGATGTCAAAATATTGCCCAAAAGAAACGCGCTACCTTTTGGAATTGACAATATGCATTAGTTAGCCCTAAAGGAGGAATCAGCGGCTGAAATGGACTTACAGTAGAACCTCTCTATTAAGGACACCCTCGAGACTTCAGGGAGACGCAGGAGCTAAAGGGTTAAAAAACAAAAAGAGAAATTTTATGGGTTTTTGCCACAGGCCGCTAACCCCAGCGCGGTTGTCTGGCCCCCTGGTTCAGCCTGGTGCCTCATGACCTGCTCATAGTAAGTAGCAGGAAAGTCCCGAATGACCTACCTTTTCCTCTTTCCCACACAACTGTATCACGCCCACCGGGCCATGGAGAACTAAGGCAACACTGTGAAACTTCTTATTGAGCAGGAATTGGCCTATTAAACCTGAAAGAGAAGAGAGCTGAGGTTAACATGTGTTTTGAATACTTTGTACATTTTGGGGATTCTTTTTCCTGCTGTTTTGTATGACGTCATTTCCTTTGATACATCATCATGTTGCCGTCTTTGTGGTTATTTCCGTTACGTATTTTGGTTGGGTTAACGCCATTTTTAGAATCATTCGCAGACGTCAGTCCTGTTTTCCTTTATAACATGAAAATCGCACTCTTAGGTATGATTAGAGTAGAACCTCTCTATTAAGAACACCCTTGGGACTGAAAAGTACTGTCCTTAATAAAGAGGTGTCCTGATTAGAGAGGTCAAATTGAATGGAAACAGCCAATTCGGGACCAAAACTAGTGTCCTTAATAGAGAGGTGTCCACTGTACTTTCCTTTCGATTTCTCTTTGATTTGTTGGTAATGTTCATCTGCAATACCATATTTATTTCATTGCCTCATGTCTGTATATTTGTTTTTGCAGAACGTGTTTTTATCATAATAAATCAAGAACGTTTACTCTTTCACTGCCAATAACGTTTTAAAACGTTACTGAAAATAGGTCGCTAAATTGCCAATAACGTTTCTGAACGTTATCTCAGTGTTTCCATCTACTCATCAAAAAGTAAACCAAACTATTGATTCTATGTTGATTTAAACCTCCCGCCATGTCTTCCGAAGTGTTCTCGGAAGGATTCGGCTCAATCTCGTCCCCAGGAAGTGGGTATTTCGAGTCAGGTGAATTGGTGAAGATAGACCAATTTAGCCCCCTCCCCCCCAAATCCTCATCCTTCTGACTCTCAATAAGTCCTTCTGAGACTGTTATCTCGAGGCGATGGAGTGGAACCATCTCGAGTCCTTCTGACACCTATAGTGGTGCGCTATTCTCAACCATCATTACCCTTCCTTTTCATGCTATTGCTAATTCCAACCATGACACTTCCCTCTCATAGTCATACACGCTAGAGCTATCTCTAACCATGACGATGTCTCGAACTTATATTGCAAAAACGTCACTTGAGGCAGTAGGGCATTCTGTAGAGACATAATGTTCTTGATTTTACTTCAAATTACAGTAGAACCTCCCTTAGCGGACACCTCCCTATTAAGGACAACCTCTCTATTAAGGACACTAGTTTTGGTCCCAAATTGGTTGTTTCCATTCAATTTGACCTCTCTAATCAGGACAATTCTATTAAGGACAGCACTTGTCAGTCCCGAGGGTGTCCTTAGTAGTGAGGTTCTACTGTCATGAGTTTTTGGTGCCTAACCTACCTATCAAACCATCAAAAGTCGATGTCTCGAACTTATATTGCAAAAACGTCACTTGAGGCAGTAGGGCATTCTGTAGGGACATAATGTTCTTTATCTTACTCGAAACCACCAGTAACCGCGGTGGAAAATCGGCGCGGCTTCCCTGACGATCGTACTTCAGCGACCGCGATCGCGATAACACAACCTCGGCATGCTCATTATCATAAATGCCCTGATCGCTATGCTGTCCGTTGGAATCGCTGCGCTGACGACGCGGGCTCACAAACACCGCCCCGCCATCAGAATAACTCCTCGTGTGTTCCTTGACTAACTTTTCTTTCTGATTTCTCGCCGCAGTCTGTCCGCTTACAGGACGCTCTTTGCCAATATTTTCCGAGTCCGGCTCAGACTTATTTTTCCCGTGTTCCGTATTCGTCTGATTATTGCCACCCTTACGATCCGCGCTGTTCTGCTGTTCAATCTCTCCCTGCGCGGATATATTCGTGCGTCGGTCCGCCTCCGCTTCCCGACCGAGTCTCTCGCGTTCCTGAGTCGTTTCGTCGCGGGCATTGTCCACATCCTGATCACCACTCGTGCAGTCACCCGCCCCATTCCTTGGCACCTCCTCCTCAGGATTCCTCCGAGTCCGACCTTTCTTCTCACCACTACCGACTGAATCCACCGCTTTCACGCACTTTGAAATCGGCTCACTCCCCGCCTCCTTTGATTTCACCCGCTCCGTTTTTCCTCGATTTTCCGAATACCCACTTTCACCGTCTTTGACGTTAACTCTGGAACCACTGGAATGCCCATGTCTTCGCTTCTTCTCTTTTGATCTATTCTGGGATTGCTCTGGTGGTCCAGGCCCACCTGTAACATCCCTGGAGTCTGCCATGTTGATGACAACGGCGTTCCAGGACTTGGCTTTTGCTTTGTTTGTTAAGGACGGCACAAGTGTCAGGTCATCACAGTTGCATGCTCACGTCAGCAGTGTCCTAGAGATTCTGAAGGAACAATCATATTCAATTAGCCTACAATTATGTACAATCATGTTAATCACATCTCATCAACTATAATTTTAAAAGGTTACGTGTTCACCTGTGGTCCAGTTAAATAGAAATCCACTAATCACACAATGCTGTACTGCAGTTATGGCCAGAGCCCTCTATTAAAAACTGTGTACATTACGTGTACATTGCTGTTCATAAGTTTTGGTAAAAAAAGTACACCTTGGACCAATCAATCTGCACAAAATTTTATATGTGTCAAGAAGAACCCTTTGCTATAGTATAATAAAGTTTCAAAACAATCCAATACCGATTGCCTGCGAAAAAATGATTTCCATACACCATATCCATCAAAACGTCACTGACGCATTGATATGGCGCTGTCAAAATACAAGTTTTAAACTGACCAGTGAGACCACATTTTCTTAAATATATTATCAAAAAGCATATTTCTGTGATTAGATTCTGTAGATTAAGAATCAACCACAGATTGAGAATTAATTCCACTTTGGTCCATCCCAGCCATGTGTTTACCACAACTTGACATTTTAATAAGCTCTATGTAACTGTGCACACTTCCGTTTGTGGATGAATACACGTCTCTGCCCTAGTATTATGAGTACAAATTTGTTTAAACTTGGTATTCATAATATCTGTATATCAGTCTTCACAACGGCAATGTCGAAATTTATATTTAGTACGTATTTCCGGAATTAGACATTTTAAAATTTTAACCTGTAGGCCAGAGTCCTCTATTAAACCTTGTGTACATTACATGTACATTGTTGTGCATATGTTTTGGTAAAAAAAGTACACCTTGGACCAATCAATCTGCACAAAATTTTATACATGTCAAGAAGAACCCTTTGCCAATAGCATAATAAAGTTTAAAAAAATTCCAATACCGATTGCCTGAGAAAAAAAGATTTCCGTACACCATGTCCATCAAAACGTCACTGGTGCATTGATATGGCCCTGTCAAAGTACAAGTTCTAAACTGACCAGTGAGACCACATTTTCTTAAATATATTATCAAAAAGCATATTTCTGTGATGGCCTGACTCTGTAGATTTAGAATCAACCACAGATTGAGAATTAATTCCACTTTGGTCCATCCCAGCCATGTATTTACCACAACTTGACATTTTGATAAGCTCTATGTGACTGTGCCACACTTCCGGTCGCGGATGAATACAGGTCTCTGCCCTAGTAGAGAGCCAGTGTTGGCCCCAGGTCAAATGTTCTGCTGTTTTCAGATTCCCCTAGATGTTCACATTACTGTGCAAAAGGAATTTTTGAATTATATTGAATAGTGAAATTTTTATTCGAGTTCATCTTCTTGCTATGTCCGGCATCAAATTCTATGTTGAAGTGATGTGGGCGTGGCAAATTCTTAAATACCCAACATGTAATATTTCTGTTAAAAATTATTAAATCCCTCTAAGCACTGTTAGTTTGAAATAAAGGATATATACATTATTAGAAATAAGAGTTTTTGAGTTCATATGGTCATTGCTGGATGTCCCAGGGCCAGGTTTCTAAGTTTGGGCAGTTACCATGACAACGGAATATAGAAATTGTAGAATCTCTACAACACTGAGTCTGAATTTTCAAAAAGTCACAATTCCAGATTACTTCAGATTCACACTTGCCTACCTATCAAGTTTAAACTTCATATGACCAGCAAAGAGCTTGTGTGGCCAATTCAAAGTGAACCCCTTTGACCCCGAGAAACCTCATTTACTCACATTCTCAACTTGAAAGATCAAAGGACACATGTGTATCACATGTTTGTTTTTCATTAGGATATGACTTCTGTTATGGCTAAGGTATTTGTTTATCTTAGCAGCTCATCAATTCAGAGAAGCACAATGATGATGAACCATCCCAATATCCTCAAGTGTCAACTAGGTATGCTCTGGGGGTCACTTTACATGTGGACTCCACAGAGTAAACTTCAACTCAAGATGCCTAAGCTAAGCAAAAAGCCAAGCCGTGGATTTCAAGTTGGTCACTCTTACCACTCGCCCTACAGCAGGACAATGCCTCCAGAGAAAACCAATGGTAGCTGGTCGCGTTTCAGTAATGATGATTATGACAATGTTGTGCGTGAGCGTTCGGATGGCATAATCTATGCACCGACGGTCGAGAACACAGTCAGCCCACTGAAGATACTTCGCCGGGGACAGGATGCTGCAAAGGACAATACGTATGTTATACCAACTGAAGATACTAATATTGTTGCCAGCAAATTTAAAATTCTTGAAATGCTGAATGGGTGTTCAGAGCTCCATTTCAACTTTATTGGTCATTGTGACATTCCAAAGTTTGAGATAGAACATGACATCAAGAAGGGTGCTAGTGCTCGCTGGGCACTGAGGTGTGCAAATTGTAATTTTGCTTGTGGGAAGCATTATTTTAAACTTTATAATGAAATAGAGAAGCAAGGTCGTGGTGCAAAGCAGGCTGAAATAAATGTTGCATTGGCACTGGCTTCTCAGGAAATTGGTAGTCAATCAAAGACTAGGACATTACTGTCAATCGCAAATGTTCCACCAATGTCAAAATCAAGTTTACAAAACAATGTCAATAGGGTTGGGATGGAAACTGTTGAACTCAACAAGGATGACTTGAAGAGACAACAGAATTATCTAAAAGAGGTGAAAAGAATGAGATGTGATCAATCAGGTGTCAGTGTTCAAATGGACACAGTATATAATAGTTTTACTATTGCCAGACGAAGTAGGCCCGGTCAAGCCGCGACTCAAGCGGTGGGATTAGTTCGTGAAAATGAGACACCGTCCCACAAAATCATTGCAGTAGGTATACTTGACAAACTGTGTTATAAGGGGGCATGGCTTTTAGGAAGAGGGTTCCAACCAAAGTGTGGCACAGATGAAGCACATGATGGATGCAAGGCGAATCTTCCAGATTATCAAGTTCTCAGGGAATATGACATTGGTAATATGGTTGGGTTAGAGTTGGCAGCTAATCACTTACTTGTTCATTGCTGTACAACCGACGGTGACGGTAAATGTAGTGCTGGCATGGAGGATGCTTTCAGCACCTTTCTTGGGAAGGCCTTAAAAGTAGAAAGAATGTCGGATACATATCATTTGGGCCAAGCCCAATTTCGTAAAGGCATGAGAGCCCAATTTTCAAAGGGAATGTTTGTTGGTATGAAGGCACCTGATGCAGCAGAGGCGAAGAAATGTCTCTCCAGTGATATTGCAATCCGTGCATCCACAATTTTCGATACCCTGTTTAAAAAGTATCATGGGGACACTGACCAAATTGGTGAAAACTTAGCCACAATAGTGGACAATCTGATCGCTTGTTTCGACGGTGACTGCAGCCAGTGTTCAATCGAAACAACCGTATGCGATGGCCAAGGTTCTTGGTGGAGTGCATGCAAACTAAGCAACTTGGAGTTGTCAGCCAAGGACCTCAACATGAGTGATGCTGACAAGCTTCTTGTGAGAAGCATACTGGAGATGAAGTTGAGTAAAACATGTCTAAAAAAGATACGTCATGCGACAAATACACAGGCCTGTGAGAGTGCCAATCGGCAATTGAATTTGATTGCGCCAAAAAACGTGACTCACCTTAAAAACTATCGCAGTCGTGTTCATGCAGCAATCCACACCATGAACAATACACGGGGAAAGTCCATTCCACTGAAGCTCAAGAGACTTGGTGCCCGAGTTTCAGCAGCAGCAATGAATTGTCTGAAAGAAATGGACAATAGGAAGTGGTACTATAAGAAATGGGAAAGCGAGCTGAAAACTAGGATTAGACGACGAGTTGTAAGGACAATTCGAACGCGTGCATTCTATCAAGCAAAGAGAAGGGGGGTAGTTAAAGACATTGACTACCATAAGGACAGGCTAGAACTAGAGGGGGGGGAGGAGGAGGGTGGATTAAAGGAGAGAGCTAAGAGACTAGCAAGAGATTACAACCACCACTTTCGACAATACACAGCAATTTCATCCAGCTCAGAAACAATTTAAGATATCACTAGCTTCACTTTATACCCACTATTATACTATTTACCTCAAAACAAGCAGTCTTTTTTATCTAAGTGCCCAAAGCATTTCTTTTCAGCCAGGCAAGTCTTCCTCTGGTTGTTAATACCCCTAGCTTCTAAACTCAAGTGGTCAACATTGACACACAGCGCATTGTGGCATCTGTGAGAGACATCAAGTCCAAAAGGCAAGGGGCCACCATAATATGCAATATAAGCAAGCCTATGGGCCCTGTGCTTTTTGCTGCACCTGTCCCAAGGTAGTTTAAACCGTGTCTCCCCATAACGACGACTATACCCAGTCCATAATATACAGTTTACACAATTCGACTTCAGATCAGCTTCGCTGTTCCGGTTTATTTTAACTTTTAAGGTCTGAATCCATGATTGCTGCTGAAAAGGGTTAATATGTACAATAATGCCATAAATATTGGTTCAACTACAAGAAAAAGGACTGGAAAGGACGTGCAGAATAGAGAAAATAAGATAAAATGTGCGTGCAAGTGTCAAATTTTTCATACTTGGTCAACCATTTTGACTACTAGGCCAGAGTCCTCTATTAAACCTTGTGTACATTACATGTACATTGTTGTGCATATGTTTTGGTAAAAAAAGTACACCTTGGACCAATCAATCTGCACAAAATTTTATACATGTCAAGAAGAACCCTTTGCCAATAGCATAATAAAGTTTAAAAAAATTCCAATACCGATTGCCTGAGAAAAAAAGATTTCCGTACACCATGTCCATCAAAACGTCACTGGTGCATTGATATGGCCCTGTCAAAGTACAAGTTCTAAACTGACCAGTGAGACCACATTTTCTTAAATATATTATCAAAAAGCATATTTCTGTGATGGCCTGACTCTGTAGATTTAGAATCAACCACAGATTGAGAATTAATTCCACTTTGGTCCATCCCAGCCATGTATTTACCACAACTTGACATTTTGATAAGCTCTATGTGACTGTGCCACACTTCCGGTCGCGGATGAATACAGGTCTCTGCCCTGTAAGCAGCGTAGTTTTTTATTTGTCAACCCCGTCATATTGCGTAATTAATTAGATTACACATCCTCATCTCACAGCCGCTTCCTCTTGCATGCTGTAGCCATGATTCAGCTCAAAAGCTCAAAAGCCATGATTCAGCTCAAAAGCTCAAAAGCCATGATTCAGCTCAAAAGCTCAAAAACCATGATTCAGCTCAAAAGCTCAAAAGCCATGATTCAGCTCAAAAGCTCAAAAACCATGATTCAGCTCAAAAGCTCAAAAACCATGATTCAGCTCAAAAGCTCAAAAACCATGATTCAGCTCAAAAGCTCAGAAGCCATGATTCAGCTCAAAAACTGGTGCCAGTAGTGTTCTGAAACCAAACTACACTGCGCTGACATTCTAAGGGGATTCCCCATCGAATTTCTGAGTGTTGCTTGGGCTTAGGTGAATCACAAAAATAGGACGCCATACAACGTCTTACGCAATGCACGGTCTTTAGGCCAAGACGTCATATGGTGTCTTAATTACGCAGTTAACAGGTTAAATTTAATTACAAATTCAGAATTTTTAACAACCGGCGTAGCCTAGCTAGGCCTTAATTTCAGTCGATCAAAAAATAAAACAGGGATAGGCCCGGAGCAACTGCAGAATAGCCGGGACACTCTGTTCTAAATGATAGGAATGGTGTACATAATGTACAGAGGAACAGAGTGTAGGCCTACATCGTCATAATGTACTGTCAGAGCTACTGTCCGGCTATCGCTATTCTGTAGTTAGGCCATAGGCCCCGATAGGCCTACATTCACTTATTGACTAATTGAGACATCTAGGCTTCGACATTTTTTCAAACTTAATCAATAACTCTGTGTGATTGAGAGTTTGACATGATGACTGGTGTGTGATTTAACTGTAAATGAATGCGAAATGACTTTTTTGTAACTTTTTTTGTTTTTCTTTGAATGCCATCTCAATTTTCCTTAGATACGCCCAAAACATTTAATTTCTGGCGAAATCTTTTGATGAAAAAACATATACTCTTTCTCTTCATATGGTTATTCTCCAAAATTTCGTTCTCTAGAAGGTAAAATATTACAAAAGAAACCGAAAAATTTGTACCTGTCAAAGTTTGGCTTCCATCTTGTTTTTTAGTTCATAAAAAATTCTGGGAGGCGCTCGCAGTGAAAGCCGACAGATGGTGCACAAGTGCATCCGGTTTTTTCGGAGTTGGATTTGTTTATAAAATTTCCTCCGCACTTCCGCTAGTTTTGTCGTTATTATTGGTCAGATTCTACTGAAAATTGTTTAATTGTATTCATAAAGGTATAAAGGTATACACTACTAATGACTTATGCCGAATATACAGTGAGTACTTAGTTAACTGGTGCTGGTCTAAAATTTTCTAAGTCCATAATAGGTCATTATAATATGCATTTTAGGCCCAGATGGGTTGTGCAGGGCCTACATTCCTTTTGAGAAGCATGAATGGGCTAATAATGACAACTTGAGCCTACTGCACATGTCGGCATTGATACCTATTGACTATGATCACTTTCATCAAGTACTCAGAAAGTTTTAATAGCTTGAAATCCGACATGCAGAAAGTCCATCCAAGACACACCATCACTGGCCAGTGCTTTTCGGTCTACCTAATGCGCGTCCGGAACAATTTGTGCGTCCGGAGCGCGTCCGGAAGAGAAAGTGCGCGTCCGGAACAATTTCCTATGTAAATATGAACCTAATGTTGCATTAGATGGCTTAAATAGCATTTTAATTCCATGTAGAGAAAATAAAATTGGAAAAAATCTCCTTGGTGACTTTGTATTTTACAATTTTCAGCGGGGTGATTTGGGTGTTACACAGCCATCAAATCCCAGTTTACTGACGTTTCTCCTCAACAAATTGTTGTTGCAGTTGCAGAATTTCGATAGTAGCCGTGTTGTAATGGATTAGACTGGTATCTGGTGTCTCAGCACATGGAATGAATTTTGTTGACCCCCTTCCCCCGCCCCCCTCGATCCCCTCCCCTCCCCCCTAAAAGCGCAAATTGGCTTCACAATAATTGCTATTGCCCCTTATCCCACGGCACGCAAAGACAAACTCATACCGACTTAGACGACCACAACAGGAGAAGGCGCGTAAGGAAGTTAGGATATGAGTATGGCATTAGTAATTAACCACCTCGCTGAAAATTGTAAAATACAAGTCACCAAAAAGATTTTTTTCAATTTTATTTTCTCTACATGGAATTAAAATGCTATTTAAGCCATCGAATGCAACAATAGGTTCATATTTACATAGGAAATTGTTCCGGACGCGCACTTTCTCTTCCGGACGCGCTCCGGACGCGCAAACAGAGTTCTGGACGCACATTAGGTGGACCCGTGCTTTTCATGGAAAATGAATGTCGTTACAAGCTTTTTACAGGGTAAACCCTAAAAAAAGTGGCATTTGAATCAGGGAGGGGATGTGAGATTTTTGCCCAAAAGTTTAACTTGGGGGGTAAAGTAACTAACACTTACATAACCGATGCCATTAACAACATTTACTTATTCACTACTTTGCACTACAACTGTTTTACAATTCCAAGTTGTCGTCAAAATTTAAGTTATCATCATCATTATCGGAGTCTGACAATTCGTTTTCACCAAGCAACAAATCATCTGCAACATCATCACGATAATGACCATCTGGTTGATGATCAATATTAATTGTCAACAAAATCCAACTATTTTCACCCGAGAGATGTCAAACAATTTTGGCCTAAAACTTGATGATATAAGGCCTAATTGTCAACAAAATCCAACTATTTTCACGTGAGAGAGGTTCAACTATTTTGGCCTAAAACTTGATGATATTAACTGTCAACAAAATCCAACTATTTTCACCTGAGAGAGGTCAAACTATTTTGGCCTAAAACTTGATGATCAATATTAATTGTCAACAAAATCCAACTATTTTCACCTGAGAGAGGTCAAACTTTTTTGGCCTAAAACTTGATGATCAATATTAATTGTCAACAAAATCCACCTATTTTCACCTGAGACTGAGAGGTCAAACTATTTTGGCCTTAAACTTGATGATATTAAGCTTTGCATTCTTAATCTTATATTGTTTCAGCACTTTTTAATTTGCATCAAATTACAATATTCGGCCATTATATTGACGTTTTCGACCCTGTTTACATTGTCTTAGGAAAAGTATAGGCTTGACTAGTTTGGGGTGAGTCTCCACTCGCTTTTCAGAGAAAAGTGAGTCCCAAAGGTGAATTGTTATGACAGGAGGTGAATCCGCTCCTGGTGATTTCCATGAGACAGGTGAATCTATGACTGGTTCCCAACCTCAGGGATTTGCTGGACTGGCGAGTTAACGTCGAGTGCCTGAGGAGGGGGGTCCGGGCATAAACTTGATAGCTGCATTAAAACAATGAAATGTCAAATGAAGCCGGCGGCTATTTCTTGCACCGGTACGTCAGTACTAGATAAACTGTAAAACACATGGTAAACTTACACTGCCTGTGATTCACAGACAGTGTAAGTTTGAAAAATAATAAATAATAAATTTCTGCCATTTTGAAAAGCACTTTTCACAGAAATTTATTTGCGCAAACCGTTTATTGAGTCTTTGGCATGGGAACTGGTATTGAAACATCTCAGTTGTAATCTGTTGTTTTTGATATGTCATCCGATCTGAAGCGTATTCAGATCTCGATAATAATTTTGGGCAAGTTGGGGTTCCTGGCCACAACTGTCAACCCAATGTTCGTCTTATCTTTTGATTTCACCACATTCTTTTTCTAGATGGATCCAGCATTGCTGAAGGAGAGAGAAGCTTTCAAAAAGAGGGCGCTAGCACAACCATCAGTCGAAAAGAGAAAGGCCCAGAAAAGAACTGAAAATGATCGCAGCACGAAGAAGGCACGGCCAGCGCCAAAACCTAAAGGTAAGCACCCTACCCTTGACAGCCTCATACTT
Source organism: Lineus longissimus (assembly GCF_910592395.1). NCBI lineage: Eukaryota > Metazoa > Nemertea > Pilidiophora > Heteronemertea > Lineidae > Lineus > Lineus longissimus. The sequence continues at coordinate 7,485,495 of NC_088321.1, forward strand.
ACTTAGGGCTCTTCGTCCCTATTGGCACATAAGGCCACAACACAACCTCCAGCCTTTTCAGTCTCTTGCTGCCCGTTGTGCCTCGTCCCATGTCAGCCCCATCAGTTTCAGCTCCTTTGACATAGTCCTCCTGGTAAGCACCTACCCTTGACAGCCTCATACTTACTTGAGGCTCTTCGTCCCTCGTGGCACATAAGGCCACAAGACAACCTCCAGCCTTTTCAGTCTCTTGCTGCCCGTTGTGCCTCGTCCCAGGTCAGCCCCATCAGTTTCAGCTCCACTGACATAGTCCTACTCCATTTGACTTTGGGCCAGCCTCGTTTGTTCTTTCCCTGGGGGGCTCAAATGCAGGGCAGTCTTTGGTATGCTGCTTGGATTCATCCAGAGGACATGTCTAAGCCATCAAAGTCTGCAGCATCCGATTACGTCGGCAACGTTAGAACTCTAGATCTGCGTCAGCTGACGGATCGGAGAGCTTCATTAGAGATTATCCTTGGCCAGAACACTTGGCAGATCCATCGCAGACACCTGTTTGAAAGCCTCATAGCCTAGTGGTTGATAAAAGTACTGCGGGTTACCACGAAATTCGGCCCAGATTCGGAACCCAGGATTTGTGTTCTCGATGAACCGTTGTAGATTTAAGGAACTAATATTCCTGACTCTTCACAGTCATTCGAATAAGACTTGACAAAACACCCGAGTGAGAATATTTCGTTATCATAATGGATAATGTAGCCTTTATCATTTGATATTTCATTTGATATGTTTTAGAATAGAAATTGATACCTCACTGTCGGTATTGATTGTCTCACAAAAACCGCTCGGATGGAGCTTAAATATTGGCTATGGTTTTGGTCTACATTTTAGCTCCACCCTCGCGGTTTCGGTGAGACAACCAATACCTCCAGTTCAGTATCAATTCCTTGAAGCCAAAGCTCCTAGTATCTGGTATTTACGCCAGGGCAAGTAAAAGTCCCCACCAAGTGAGAAACATGAGTAGCTGGCGTGGACTTCCCTCCTTTGGCCAAAAGACCGAGGGCATAATGGTCAGTATGATGGCCGCGTCCAAGTGTTAACCAGTTCAACCAGAACATCAAGATTCAAACAGACTCGAAGGCTGTGAAAGAATTTTGAAGGCCAAGTTTGCATGAAAGTTTAAGCCTAATGATTTTCATAGCTTTGCTCGTTGGCCGAAAACAGAAAAGTTTTTGAGTGGCTGTTTTAGTTTTGGTCTAATTGCAGCTAAAAATGTTTATGAGTTGAGCCTTTCAGTGAGTTTACTGTTTTATTCATTTCAGCCGATTTTAACTACAAGGCAATGCAAGGAAGTTCACAGTTTAAGTTTGGAATATTGGCAAAAATAGTTAAATATATGAAGGTAAGATAAGAATACTAATCACTTGGTTTCGTTGACTGTTTTTTCCACCAGGACAAAAGTACCGAAAAGTGTTTTGCCGCTTAAGTAAAATAATCAAGTATGTGCAAATTTGAATAAAGGAGCCTTATAGCTGAGTGGTGAACTCCGACTACCACTCAAAAGGCCCCGGTCGATCCCGGCGAGAACCCAGGAGTGTATTTCTGGATGAACCGGTGTGGCTTTCAAGGAACGAAAATTACCGGCTCTCCACAGTCCTTTGAATGAGATGTAAAACCGAGGTTCCTTGAATCTGGTGTCTATGCCAGGGCAGGTTACAGACTCCACCAAGTGAGAAACATGAGTAGCTTGCGTGGACTCTACAGGGCTGCCTAACCTTACACATTTGGGGGAAATCTCACACACAGGCCTGTTTACACTTAGTTAGGGCCATTTTACACTTTGACTCCAGAAAATGTCTTTAAAATTGTGCCGAAATCATCAGAAGACCCAACAATGACATTTCCCTTGCTGATTTACACTTTTTCACCGAGGGTTTTAGTTTTACACATTGCTGGACGAAGGCAGTTGTGACACTCCCTCCGGCCGAAGTCTGGAGTCACTAGGCCTTGCCGAAGTCGTAGTCACTAGACCAATAAACCCAACTGGCACCTAACCATACTGGCACGCATAAACGCTTATCCTGCCTTGGAGGAGGAATACTCCGTGGAGAAAATCACCTCCAAGTGCAGAGCAAACGCCCTGGAAGGGGAAGGATAGAAGAAGGGATATTGGATTCCATCAAATTGGATATTGTGATGCGATTTTGGGCTGCACTCACCCTGTTTCTGCCCCTCTCATGTTCGAATTTGCTCACAATGAAAAAGAAATCCCCATCTGATAGGCTCATATAGGCCAATAGAACTTCAGGTGACTTCTTCAATCATAAAATTAACTCGATTTTTGAAGAATATCTCATTTTCCTCTCCATCGGAAAATAGAAGTTGTCCTTTAAAGAAATCAATCAGCAGCAGCTAGGTAGGTTAGAAAAAGCTACACAAAGTCCTTAATAGGTGTCCCTCCAATCTCATCGTACATCAAAACTATTCACGCTTGTGCGAGGAATGTTATAGTGCTGTGTCAAACATTACCAGAATTATCGGAATTCAGGAATACCAGACGACTTGGAACCTGACTTGGCACTCAATGCCGGGAATTCAGGATTTTGAATCAGCAGAGTTTGCCCTGATGACGCCAGCGTCGACACTGATGAAACATAGGCCTACCCGATATGAGTTGTTTTTCTCAGTGATTCATTCCTAACTTATTGAAACGTTCCTAGAGATTGCATTGTCAAACTCGTGTATCGTCCGCTTTTAATATTTCAGCAACGGCATCAACAGGGAGACACTTATCCATTATCAATTGATGACATTCTTGACGAAACAAATCAACTTGATGTCGGAGCACGGCATAAACAATGGCTATCGACCGAGGTAGGTTGTTTCCTCCCACTGTTCACCCTCCTCCAAACTCACTTTATCCCTGGTACCATCAGGGCAAGACCAATATACTGATATTTGATGAAATATGGCTATTGACCGAGGTAGGTTGTTTCCTCCCACTGTTCACCCTCCTCCAAACTCACTTTATCCCCGGTACCATCAGGGCAAGACCAATATACTGATATTTGATGAAATATGGCTATGGACCGAGGTAGGTCGTTTCCTCCCACTGTTCACCCTCCTCCAAACTCACTTTATCCCCGGTACCATCAGGGCAAGACCAATATACTGATATTTGATGAAATATGGCTATCGACCGAGGTAGGTTGTTTCCTCCCACTGTTCACCCTCCTCCAAACTCACTTTATCCCTGGTACCATCAGGGCAAGACCAATATACTGATATTTGATAAAATATGGCTATCGACCGAGGTAGGTTGTTTCCTCCCACTGTTCACCCTCCTCCAAACTCACTTTATCGGAGCACATCAGGGGGCGGACGCGCTGCTTGCTTTTAAACGACTCCTAAAATCCTGGCTGTTCGAGGAAGCATTTCTTGGTGGGGAGGTAGCGCCTTGAGCAGGTTTACCTGGAGTTTGGCGCTCTATAAGACATTGTTGATTGTTGATTGATTTATCCCTGGTACCATCAGGACAAGACCAATATACTGATATTTGATGAAATATGGCTATCGACCGAGGTAAGTTTCCTCCCACTGTTCACCCTCCTCCAAACTCACTTTATCCCTGGTACCATCAGGGCAAGACCAATATACTGATATTTGATGAAATATGGCTATCGACCGAGGTAAGTTTCCTCCCACTGTTCACCCTCCTCCAAACTCACTTTATCCCTGGTACCATCAGGACAAGACCAATATACTGATATTTGATGAAATATGGCTATCGACCGAGGTAAGTTTCCTCCCACTGTTCACCCTCCTCCAAACTCACTTTATCCCTGGTACCATCAGGACAAGACCAATATACTGATATTTGATGAAATATGGCTATGGACCGAGGTAGGTTGTTTCCTCCCACTGTTCACCCTCCTCCAAACTCACTTTATCCCTGGTACCATCAGGGCAAGACCAATATACTGATATTTGATGAAATATGGCTATGGACCGAGGTAGGTTGTTTCCTCCCACTGTTCACCCTCCTCCAAACTCACTTTATCCCTGGTACCATCAGGGTAAGACCATTATACTGATATTTGATGAAATATGGCTATCGACCGAGGTAGGTTTCCTCCCACTCTTCACCCTCCTCCAAACTCACTTTATCCCTGGTACCATCAGGGCAAGACCATTATACTGATATTTGATGAAATATGGCTATCGACCGAGGTAGGTTGTTTCCTCTCACTGTTCACCCTCCTCCAAACTCACTTTATCCCTGGTACCATCAGGGTAAGACCAATATACTGATATTTGATGAAATATGGCTATCAACCGAGGTAGGTTATTTCCTCCCACTGTTCACCCTCCTCAAAACTCACTTTATCTCCGGTACCATCAGGACAAGACCAATATACTGATATTTGATGAAATATGGCTATTGACCGAGGTAGGTTGTTTCCTCCCACTGTTCACCCTCCTCCAAACTCACTTTATCCCTGGTACCATCAGGGCAAGACCATTATACTGATATTTGATGAAATATGGCTATGGACCGAGGTAGGTTGTTTCCTCCCACTGTTCACCCTCCTCCAAACTCACTTTATCCCTGGTACCATCAGGGCAAGACCATTATACTGATATTTGATGAAATATGGCTATCGACCGAGGTAAGTTTCCTCCCACTGTTCACCCTCCTCCAAACTCACTTTATCCCTGGTACCATCAGGGTAAGACCAATATACTGATATTTGATGAAATATGGCTGTCAACCGAGGTAGGTTATTTCCTCCCACTGTTCACCCTCCTCAAAACTCACTTTATCCCTGGTACCATCAGGGCAAGACCATTATACTGATATTTGATGAAATATGGCTATCGACCGAGGTAGGTTTCCTCCCACTCTTCACCCTCCTCCAAACTCACTTTATCCCTGGTACCATCAGGGTAAGACCAATATACTGATATTTGATGAAATATGGCTATCGACCGAGGTAGGTTTCCTCCCACTGTTCACCCTCCTCAAAACTCACTTTATCTCCGGTACCATCAGGACAAGACCAATATACTGATATTTGATGAAATATGGCTATTGACCGAGGTAGGTTGTTTCCTCCCACTGTTCACCCTCCTCCAAACTCACTTTATCCCTGGTACCATCAGGGCAAGACCAATATACTGATATTTGATGAAATTCTTGTTGAGACCAACCAATGTAAGGTCACCCTCACCCTGCACACCACCCCTCCCTTGGGTCATCTTCTGCATCTCATGAGGATACGGGCCATCCATTGAGTATGTACGTACTGAGCGGGGAGACGGTTTAGGAATTTTGGGGAAAATGCGTACAGCTGTAAATTTTGTCCAAATTGTGTGTACAAGGGGAGGGGTCTCAAAATCCCAAGTTTGATGCGTACATACAGTGGAACCTCCCTTAGCGGACACCTCTCTATTAAGGACACTAGTTTTGGTCCCAATTTGGTAGTTTCTATTCAATTTGACCTCTCTGATCAGGACACCTCTCTATTAAGGCCAGCACTTGCCAGTCCCGAAGGTGTCCTTAATAGAGAGGTTCTACTGTACTTAATGGATGGCCCCATACTGGTATCAAGAGCCTTTCGAATCCAGCACCCAAAATATGATTCTGGGCCAGATGACCATCCATGAGCATGAATGTAGTATAGGACTGAAAAGCCTGTAAGACCTGGGTACAAGGTATTTTTAAAGTGATCTGCATCCGCAAACTGTGCGTGATATAACGCTGAAAATGCGGGATATTGATGATAGATACATGATCTGATAGATGTTAAAGCGAAATGTTTATATCAATACTGGTTTGGCAGTAATTCTTCAAAACACCACGAAAACGATATTTCCTCTCAATCAACTAGACTTTGATGTTTTCACCCCAAATCTTGGTTCAGTACTCAGACTGACATTGTCTTCCATGTCATCAAGAAAATTTTCAAAAAATGTTGATATTTTGAGAACATGTCCAAGTTGTCATTTTGCAATATTTGGAAGAATAAATGGTTAATTAGCGTTGATATCGATATCTCACTTAGCATCAATCAGATTATGTATCTATCATCATTACGTTCCAAAATTTTCAGCAACATAATGGAAGAGTTTTGGCTCCACTTACCACTGTGCATGCGCATGGTGAATCTCTTTTCACCAGGAAAAAACTGAAGCTATTACAGTGGAACCTCCCTTAGCGGACACCTCTCTATTAAAGATAACCTCTCTATTAAGGATAACCTCTCTATTAAGGACAACCTCTCTATTAGTATTAAGGACACTAGTTTTGGTCCCAAATTGGTTGTTTCCATTCAAATTGACCTCTCTAATCAGGACACCTCTCTATTAAGGACATCACTTGTCAGTCCCGTTGGTGTCCTTAATAGAGAGGTTCTACTGTACACCGGTGTCGTGAAAAGGTCAGATAGGGACCTGGAATGTAAAGTGCCACCTCGTTTGCTGATCAAAATATGAACCTCTCGAATGTCTCGTAACCCTTGTAGGCCCTCGTCAACAATCAGGACACCTCTCTATTTAGGACATCACTTGTCAGTCCCGTTGGTGTCCTTAATAGAGAGGTTCTACTGTACTTCGTAGTCTTGAAAAAGTCAGACAGGGACCTGGAATAGAAAGTGCCACCTTGTTTGCTTATCAAAATCTGAACCTCTCTAATGTCTCGTAACCCTTGTAGGCCCTCGTCAACAATCAGGATACCTCTCTATTAAGGACATCACTTGTCAGTTCCGTTAGTGTCCTTAATAGAGAGGTTCTACTGTACTTCGAAGTCTTGATAAAGTCAGACAGGGACCTGGAATATAAAGTGCCACCTTGTTTGCTGATCAAAATCTGAACCTCTCTAATGTCTCATAACCCTTGTAGGCCCTCGTCAACAATCCCAAGATCAACGTCGTGGATGACAATAAGTTTGTCTTCCGCCCGAAGTATAACATCCGAGACCGGAGGGGGTTAATGCGATTGCTGGAGCGAAATGACCTGAAAGGATTGGGCGGTGTTTTGATGGACGACGTCGAAGAGGCTGTGCCGAAATGTGGGCGAGTTATTCAGGTAGGCGCCGAGCTGACACGAGTGTCCTCTTTAACGCTATAACACCTAGAGCCAGCGCAAGGGCTTATTCCCCTTGGCCCCGACTTTATTTTACCTGGAAATCATGTTTTTTTCTCCAGTGAGATCGACGGCGGTTGTCACCGGGCGCCTCCAGGTGTTATAGGGTTAAGAAACTCTCTAACAAGTTTATGCTGCAATAGACACCAACCTAGCATCTTCCATTGATGTCCATTGCAATATTACAAATTCAGTTTTTTTTTGCAAACTTCTCTACAGGCTCATGCTGCACCCGAATGCCACCAACCTTAATTCGAATGCTCTATTAAATCACGGAGTTCAAGCATACCGTGCTATACACCCAAGTGAAGATTCCATTGATCATGTTCTCAGTTATTCAGAGTACTTCATAACACTCGGGTATGTTTTTGTATCGCTATACACCAACAAGTTAAAATGTATGTTTGTTCATCCTGAATATGAAGGAGGCAATAATTGGTGGAGCCCCTGAAATAAGGCCCAGGTTTGATCCCCTTCTCAAGGAACAGTGTGGTCAACACTGCTTCCTACCCTGCAATAAGGCCCGGGTTTGATCCCCTTCTCAAGGAACTGTGTGGTCAACACTGCTTCCTACCCTGCAATAAGGCCCGGGTTTGATCCTCTTCTCAAGGAACTGTGTGGTCAACACTGCTTCCTACCCTGCAATAAGGCCCGGGTTTGATCCCCTTCTCAAGGAAAAGTGTGGTCAACACGGCTTCCTACCCTGCAATAAGGCCCGGGTTTGATCCCCTTCTCAAGGAACTGTGTGGTCAACACTGCTTCCTACCCTGCAATAAGGCCCGGGTTTGATCCCCTTCTCAAGGAACTGTGTGGTCAACACTGCTTCCTACCCTGCAATAAGGCCCGGGTTTGATCCCCTTCTCAAGGAACAGTGTGGTCAACACGGCTTCCTACCCTGCAATAAGGCCCGGGTTTGATCCCCTTCTCAAGGAACTGTGTGGTCAACACTGTTTCCTACCCTGCAATAAGGCCCGGGTTTGATCCCCTTCTCAAGGAACTGTGTGGTCAACATGGCTTCCTACCCTGCAATAAGACCCGGGTTTGATCCCCTTCTCAAGGAACTGTGTGGTCAACACGGCTTCCTACCCTGCAATAAGGCCCGGGTTTGATCCCCTTCTCAAGGAACTGTGTGGTCAACACGGCTTCCTACCCTGCAATAAGGCCCGGGTTTGATCCCCTTATCAAGGAACTGTGTGGTCAACACTGCTTCCTACCCTGCAATAAGGCCCGGGTTTGATCCCCTTCTCAAGGAACAGTGTGGTCAACACTGCTTCCTACTCCGCAATAAGGCCCTGGTTTGATCCCCTTCTCAAGGAACTGTGTGGTCAACACTGCTTCCTACCCTGCAATAAGGCCCAGGTTTGATCCCCTTCTCAAGGAACTGTGTGGTCAACACTGCTTCCTACTCCGCAATAAGGCCCTGGTTTGATCCCCTTCTCAAGGAACTGTGTGGTCAACACTGCTTCCTACCCTGGAATAAGGCCCGGGTTTGATCCCCTTCTCAAGGAACTGTGTGGTCAACACTGCTTCCTACCCTGCAATAGATCCGGGTTTGATCCCCTTCTCAAGGAACTGTGTGGTCAACACTGCTTCCTACCCTGCAATAAGGCCCGGGTTTGATCCCCTTCTCAAGGAACTGTGTGGTCAACACTGCTTACTACCCTGCAATAGATCCGGGTTTGATCCCCTTCTGAAGGAACTGTGTGGTCAACACTGCTTCCTACCCTGCTATAAGGCCCGGGTTTGATCCCCATCTCAAGAAACTGTGTGGTCAACACTGCTTCCTACCCTGCAATAAGGCCCGGGTTTGATCCCCTTCTCAAGGAACTGTGTGGTCAACACTGCTTCCTACCCCGCACTAAGGCCCGGGTTTGATCCCCTTCTCAAGGAACTGTGTGGTCAACACTGCTTCCTACCCCGCAATAAGGCCTGGGTTTAATCCCCTTCTCAAGGAACTGTGTGGTCAACACTGCTTCCTACCCCGCAATAAGGCCCGGGTTTGATCCCCTTCTCAAGGAACTGTGTGGTCAACACTGCTTCCTACCCCGCAATAAGGCCCGGGTTTGATCCCCTTCTCAAGGAACTGTGTGGTCAACACTGCTTCCTACCCTGCAATAAGGCCCGGGTTTGATCCCCTTCTCAAGGAACTGTGTGGTCAACACTGCTTACTACCCTGCAATAGATCCGGGTTTGATCCCCTTCTTAAGGAACTGTGTGGTCAACACTGCTTCGTACCCTGCTATAAGGCCCGGGTTTGATCCCCATCTCAAGAAACTGTGTGGTCAACACTGCTTCCTACCCTGCAATAAGGCCCGGGTTTGATCCCCTTCTCAAGGAACTGTGTGGTCAACACTGCTTCCTACCCTGCAATAAGGCCCGGGTTTGATCCCCATCTCAAGAAACTGTGTGGTCAACACTGCTTCCTACCCTGCAATAAGGCCCGGGTTTGATCCCCTTCTGAAGGAACTGTGTGGTCAACACTGCTTCCTACCCTGCTATAAGGCCCGGGTTTGATCCCCATCTCAAGAAACTGTGTGGTCAACACTGCTTCCTACCCTCCAATAAGGCCTGGGTTTGATCCCCTTCTCAAGGAACTGTGTGGTCAACACTGCTTCCTACCCTGCAATAAGGCCCGGGTTTGATCCCCTTCTCAAGGAACTTTGTGGTCAACACTGCTTCCTACCCTGCAATAAGGCCTGGGTTTGATCCCCTTCTCAAGGAACTGTGTGGTCAACACTGCTTCCTACCCTGCAATAAGGCCTGGGTTTGATCCCCTTCTCAAGGAACTGTGTGGTCAACACTGCTTCCTACCCCGCAATAAGGCCTGGGTTTGATCCCCTTCTCAAGGAACTGTGTGGTCAACACTGCTTCCTACCCCGCAATAAGGCCCGGGTTTGATCCCCTTCTCAAGGAACTGTGTGGTCAACACTGCTTCCTACCCCGCAATAAGGCCCGGGTTTGATCCCCTTCTCAAGGAACTGTGTGGTCAACACTGCTTCCTACCCTGCAATAAGGCCCGGGTTTGATCCCCTTCTCAAGGAACTGTGTGGTCAACACTGCTTCCTACCCTGCAATAAGGTCCGGGTTTGATCCCCTTCTCAAGGAACTGTGTGGTCAACACTGCTTCCTACCCTGCAATAAGGCCCGGGTTTGATCCCCTTCTCAAGGAACTGTGTTGTCAACACTGCTTCCTACTCTGCAATAAGGCCCGGGTTTGATCCCCTTCTCAAGGAACTTTGTGGTCAACACTGCTTCCTACCCTGCAATAAGGCCCGGGTTTGATCCCCTTCTCAAGGAACTGTGTGGTCAACACTGCTTCCTACCCTGCAATAAGGCCCGGGTTTGATCCCCTTCTCAAGAAACTGTGTGGTCAACACTGCTTTCTACCCTGCAATAAGGCCCGGGTTTGATCCCCTTCTCAAGGAACTGTGTGGTCAACACTGCTTCCTACCCTGCAATAAGGCCCGGGTTTGATCCCCTTCTCAAGGAACGGTGTGGTCAACACTGCTTCCTACCCCGCAATAAGGCCCGGGTTTCATCCCCTTCTCAAGGAACTGTGACCGATGGGACTGGTCATGTGTGGCCGTGGTGGGGTAAAGGAAGGAAGAACTGCAAATATAGTGGTTTGAAATGTATGATAGCAGCTCTTGGCATAAGGTATAAATGGACTGGCATTGAGCGATAGGGGTCAAGCCCTGAGAAGGCCTTGAATTACGTAAGTTGGAATAAAGGAGAGAATGAGAAGAACTAGATTGTGCTGCCATCTAACTTTATGCAGCACAACTACAATGCAAATACTTTAGAGGGATACTAGAAGATTCTCCAACAGAACTAACATTCCTGGCTCAGCACACTTTGGTCCTAAATTGATTGTTTCCATTCAATTTGACCTCTAATCTGAAGAACTCTCTATTAAGGACACTAGCTTTGGTCCCAAATTGGTTGTTTCCATTCCATTTGACCTCTCTAATCTGAAGAACTCTCTATTAAGGACACTAGCTTTGGTCCCAAATTGGTTGTTTCCATTCAATTTGACCTCTCTAATCAGGACACCTCTCTATCAAGGACACTAGCTTTGGTGCCAAATTGGGAGTTTCCATTCAATTTGACCTCTCTAATCTTGACACTTCTCTACTTGTCAGTCCTGAGGGTGTCCTTAATAGAGAGGTTCTACTTTGGATTGTCTAAACTTCACTTGATCTTGCGCTTCGATAAATCTGTCTGAATTCTGTTCAGTCTTACTTTCTACCACAATTTCTCATGAATTGAAAGCCTGTTCAATCTTACTTTCTACCACAATTACTCATGAATTGAAAGCCTGTTCAATCTTACTTTCTACCACAATTTGTCATAATATTACTTTCTACCACAATTTCTCATGAATTGAAAGCCTGTTCAATCTTACTTTCTACCCCAATTGCTCATGAATTGAAAGCCTGTTCAATCTTACTTTTTTCCACAATTACTCATGAATTGAAAGCCTGTTCAATCTTACTTTCTACCACAATTTGTCATGAATTGAAAGCCTGTTCAGTCTTACTTTCTATCACAATTTCTAATGAATTGAAAGCCTGTTCAGTCTTACTTTCTATCACAATTTCTCATGAATTGAAAGCCTGTTCAATCTTACTTTCTACAGCAATTGGGCAGCCAAATCACCAAAATCATGCGACCCGCCGATAAAAAAGAAATCCTCTTCTACAACGATAAGAGCTTTGACTTCACAGTTGACGAGGGTAAGGACACTCTAATTGCTCAGTGGTTCTCATTTGCATAGGAAAGCTTTGGGTTTTCAAAGTACTATGAGTCTGATATCAAGTACAGTTTGTTTGCTTGTTTTTTCCAACTACAGTAGAGGTTGTCATCTAGTTTCGTTTCTCAACCACCAAAGCTATGAGCTTGAAACTTGGTACATATAACCCCCTATATCATATAACCTCTGGTGCTGAATTTCAGCCTGATCTGATTCTTGACTTTGCCACCAGGGGGCCAAAACAGAAAAAGTAAGAAGTGCAATAGCCTGCTTATTAGCAAATTGTTTTTGATGAAATTTTTATGGCAGGGACCCCTAGCAAGGTTACCTCAGATGTTGCACAATTTTTTGGATTTGACCTACTTTTTAAGGTCGCAGAGGTCAAATGGCGTAAATTTGTCGTTTGAGTGTAACTATGGCACGTTTCTCAACCGCAACAGTAATGAACTTGAAACTTTGAACAAATGACCCCCTAGGTCAGTTGACCTTTTACACTGAATTTTGGTTCGGTCTGATTATTGACTTGGCCACCAGGGGGCCCAAACTCAAAACTCAAAAAGTGTGATTTCTCGCTTATTACTGATTTGTTTTTGATAAAAGTTTCATGGTAGGTACTCCGAGCAAGGATACATCAAATATCTTACGGGTTTTTGATTTGACCCACCTTTCAAGTTCACAGAGGTCAAAGTTGAAAACTTTACCGTTCTTGGTACGTTTTGTCGTTGTTCAATGTAAAGAGTTTTAATTTTGTGTAATGATGCATCTAAGAAGCCACTATTTGTATGCCAAGTTTCAGCCAGATCGGAACTCAAATATGGCCGAAATTGCATGTTTTGTGGGTTTTTCCTCGTATTGTGGCAATCCAAAGGTCGTGAGTTCAAACCCCGGTCAAGGACAGCCAAAAATATTTTTATTTTTCATCTTTTCCTTTTTTCTTTTCTGAGTTCTATCTTACATTTTCTTCATTTTTTGATTTATTTGGTGCCATAGATTTAATCAGGCGGCCATTTTGGAAATCGTTTTTTGCCGATTGCTGTAGTGTAACGAGTGATGAAATTGTTATGGTCAGGTGGATGTGTCTACATCACATATCACCCTGGTTTGCATATGACCTACCTGTCGGGGTCACTGAGGTCAAAGTTAAAAATATATTCACCATTGTCATACTGTAGCACTTTCTGTAACTGTCTACTAAAAATACTTACGGTGAGCACAATGGCCCCTGGCCGTTTCATTTGAGAAGTTTTACTTGTGGCACTATAAAATACAATGAAGACAACAGTGTAGGCCTTTCACTACAAGACTACAATGCCCTTTCAAAATGTTCTGCTTTTTATTCAGAATTTATAAAATTATGGCGAGGCGTGTCCGTAGATGGGGTAGATGAAAATAAGATAGATGAGTACCTGGACCAGCGGGGAATCACTACCATGCAAGACGTCGGAGCAAAAACTGCAGTAAGTTCCAATGGGTGGTGCATAACTGATGGAACAGCCCTGATGTATTGTTATGTAATGGTATGTGTATGCCGCAAGGCTGTTCCAAGGTATGAACTGCATCCTGTGGCAAAGGTTGCGGTAGCTTCAATGGGTGGTGTATAACTGATGGAACAGCCCTAATGTATTGTTATGTAATGATGTGTATGCCGCAAGGCTGTTCCGAGAAATTTGTGTCACCCACAGTCATTGATGAAAATGTACACCCACACTCACTGCTCACTCTCGCAACTTGACAGTTCTATTTTGTAGTTGATCTCACTGGTTTCTATGCGCTGTGGGAGGTAGTTAGCCTTTCCACAGCCGGCCAGTGGGAGGGGCTGCCTCCTATTGATCCACAGCCAAAGCTGGTGTTATGGTCAGAGTGTCCGTCACTGCTCACTGTTCTATTTTGTAGGTGATGTCACTGGTTTCTATGCGCTGTGGGAGGTAGTAAGCCTTTCCACAGCCGGCCAGTGGGAGGGGCTGCCTCCTATAGATCCACCGCCAAAGCTGGTGTTATGATTTGAGTGTCCTTCTCTCGTGCTCGCTACCATCACTTAGTTGGAGTGCACAGTCTAACCAGGTGGTGTCCGTCCGCAAAAATCATTATAAGAGATCAGCTTCAGTACGATACTACCAGTGGTGGCACATGGTGGCAGACAGAGGTATTATCCTCCTGGCCAGGTGATTACCAGGTCCAAGTCGTCTCTTTAACCCACCCCTTCCATTACTGATAATGTCTTCCTCTGTTTCAGGCTCCAGTACAGAAACGAAAACGAAAAGGTGGCAATCGAAAAAAGACATTCAAATCACATAACGACCATTTAGGAAACTTGTTAGAAGACTATTCAAACGTGGACAAGTGAGACAGTTATCAATTTTGTGAGGACTTGTGTGATTGGCTGAAGTAATTCAGAAATGAGTTAGGTCGGGTCTGATTGGTTGGAATTCTGCTGAAGAGTTTTATGGAGAAAAGTGTCTGCCGTGACTATATGCGTTGCCAAAAAGGTGGAAATCGTTATGACTGTCCGGTTGCATGCATCACTTGATTGACATCGATGTTCAAAGTTAAATGGAGAACACGGGCGCTGACAAACTATGTCCTTAAACATGTTAAAGGGACAACTTGGGTATGAGATATGTTGGTTTTTTCATTACAAAAATGGCTTCCAGCAGGAGCGTGATTTCTCCAAACAGGATAATTAAAAAGTCATTGAAGTCCAATAACAAATGCACAAGAACGGGGTGTAAATTTAGGCCTGTTTGAAATTCGCAAGCCATGCCCAGAACTGCCTTCCAACACTGGTGAAAATCAGAGAACGGCATCAGTGTAATACTACCAGTGGTGACGCATGGTGTCAAGCTGGCACATTATCCTCCTGGCCAGGTAATTCCCAGGTTGTCCCTTTAATAAGACTGCTCATTTGCTCTGAAACGGTATTTGGCACTAAATTTCTAGGAAGCCACGCCCCCCACAAACCTCAACCAATGAAATCGCATATAAACAACAACAAACCTGAACACGTTGGGGTATCGCGGCTGACTTTTGTTAAGACGTAGCGTAAACTACATTCTCTGTTCGCAATAGTATTTAACCTGGTTGACCAAATTTGTAAAGTCATTCATTGAAAAAGTACCAATTGTACGAAATGTCTGAATAGACTGGAATCGTTGCATTTGTTTATTTAAACCCACACTGAAACGGTATTTGGGCAATTTGTTTTGTAGGAGGAAACCAGTGCACCCGGAGGGAACGAAAATAAAACGTGTTGAATTAGACTGAGTGTTGCGCAAACCTGCCTCAGTAAAAGTTTGAAAGATACTTAGTTAAAAAGATGTGGATGGGGATGTTTTTAGAAATGAATCAAATAAAACGTTTTTTTGTTCGAAGTCTGTTTTCTGTTGGTTGGTTTTCTGTCTGGTTTCTATTTTGTTGAAAGTCTTGTTGGCGTTCATCATTGCTTTATTGGTAACCCTTTCACTGCCGGCTGCCTAGTATTCTCCTCCAGGGAGTATTTTCCTCAAAGGCAGGGTGAGCATCTTTCTTCGAGAAAATTCTACTTTGTCAGGTGTTTGCATTTGGAGGTGTGGTCCTCCAGGGACAGCTCGGAATACAACTCTCCTTTAGCAGGGGACTTTAAGGCCTTCTTCTCCAGGGAGTATTCTCCTCCAACCCAGGATAAGTATTTTTACATGCCACTACGGTTTGGTGCCAGTTTGGTTTATTGAAATGAATGTTTCTCACTTGGTGGAGTCTTATGCTGGCTCTGGCAAAGGTAAAAGGTAGACAGAGCCTTGGTTCCATTTGAACGACGAGGGTTGAGTGTCTCGCTCAAGGACACAAAGACATAACTGCGGTGATCCGTTTGAGAGTCAAACCCATGGTTTCCTGATTGTGAGCCATTTGGATTAACCACTTTGCCACTGATCTTCTGATATCAAAGAGAATATTGACTTTAGTGGTTTGTCATGTGAGTGCAGTAGGGGAGGGTTGGGGACACCGGAGGGGAGATCAGAGGTTCGAGCATTGGGATCGTATTCAGGAGCTTATGGGTTCAACTCTTGAGATGATCAATGCTTTTTTCCACTCCCAACTTTAAGCTGTCCCCTACCGCGCCATCCCCAGTATCCCCTCTAATTATGGTCACCAGACTCACAGTCTGGTGACCATATTGATATCACTCATGTTCTGGTTTCTTTCTTTCTGTTCACATTTTACAAACAGTATTGCGAGTGTTCTCCAAAACAGCTAAATAAACCAAATCTATCACCCCTATACCACCAAACACAATCCCATCTAGTGTACGTCGCAAAAGACTTTTCGGATCATTTCGATGACTTTGAAGCGTTTTTATGCTCCGATTTTCTGATTTGTTTGAAAATCTCCTTAGCGAATCTGGTGACGTCACGTAACACGAGTTCGATTCGATGACATCACTTGATCCCGAGTTCAATCCAAGTGTTGGCATTCTCATATAAAACAGTTAACTCGGATAACTCGGCTTACTCGGTTCACGCATGCGCATTAGAAGCCACGGGCAGACCATTGATAGATTGGTTCCCGATCGACTCACTAGGGCGTATGAGATTCCCTGTAGACCTAGTAGTCTTTATATCAATGTGTTTGGTCGCCTGACGCTTGTAACGAGAAGTGTTTTTGGGTGCATTTCTATAGTAACTCGCACAACGTAGTGAGTGTAATGGTTACGTATGTATAAAGTGTAAACAAATTTCATATATCCATCATGTCCATCGAATCTGAAAAAATTTGTGCAGACCCATGACAATTCTGGTTCCGGTACAGTTTGTCGCATTCCATACGGGCCGCGCTTGCCGATCCTGCTTTCACGACGCACCGCAACCACAGTTACCATGATTCCCATTGTTTCCTTCCTCGTGACGCAATTATTTCATGACGTCATGACATTACCAGCTATTGCGGGCCTAGCACACTCTGTTTTGAATAGAGGGAGACTCCATCATTCCTATTGTTTGAGATTGGAAAGGTGTGAATTAATCTGGCAATTAGCCTCCTGTGCATTGGTGCATACAAACACTAAAATGTTTGGTTTTTGCTGATTTAGGGTCCAACAAATCAGCCAAAAGTTTTGAAAGCTTCACAAATGATTGTTACAAGGAAGTACTTTATGATAGTTTGCGAAATTTTGATTAATTCTAGGTGGAAAGTAATATTTTTCGCATATTTGTTGGGAAAAAAATTGAAAATCCTCCAATTTTCAACCCCCCTATGGACACTATGAATTTTTCTCCAATAAAGCTGAAATCTTGGGAATATAATCCTAAGAGTTATATCAACCACGTCTGAAGTCGGGAGTTTGTATCAAATGTATAGTTTCGGAGCTAGTGCAGCTAGAAAAGCCCCCAAAACCCACTTTCTCAGGAATTTACACTACGGGCTACGAGTGAAGCATTACAGATTTACCAAAATTTTCAACCTATAGATGGACACATCGAATTTTCATCCAAATCACTCCAAATTTTGCCAGTAAATACCTAGACATATATAGAATTATGTCAGAAGTCGGGAGTTGGGATTATTTTAACACCCCGCCCAAAAAGCCAGCTTTATTGATATTTCCTATGCATTTTCCATTAGGCTTGCAAGGACCAATTGAGCAGGTGCACTAATTGGCTTGATTGGCTAGGCCCGCAATAGCTGGTAATGAGCCATTGACCATTCACGCAAGTAGATTTATTCACACCGGCGCCACTGAAGTGCGGGTGTGGGACATCATGTATTTCAAAATCGTCTGCTAGGACATACAGGACAACGTCGGCGGAGACAGTTGTGACATTTCATTGCAGACAAAGAAAACGTCCTCTTCTTCTCGATTTACGTAACTTCAAAAAAGTCAGTTTTATCACTACTAAATCCAGATCCAGTCACGTGATTTCTAGTAACTGCCAAACTCGACCCAGTGCCAGAACTGTGAAGTAATGATGTAGGTCACGTGGTCAGAGTGCAGGAGTTCCCGTACCGCCTGGCTATCCGATTTAGCATCTACCGTTCCGGAACGACATCAGCGCCTCCAGTGTCAAGATAATAAATTTGCCATTCTTGATTTTGGCGCCAAACGAATAAAAAAAACGCGTTAAAACAATTAAGAATATATCAGCTACAAAAATTCGTTATTAACTAACTGCTGAAGAAACATACACAAATATCTAGGCTAGCAGGTGGAAAATTCAATTATTATTTCACCACAAAGAGCTGCTTCTGTCCGCAGATATGAGACAGCTACCGGGGCGGGGACTATTTCTTATGGGGCCTTATTGTTCAGCGTCTCCAAGGAATTTCCCCCCAATGTACTGACTAAAACCTGTCACTTTCAGAGAACGGGGTTGGGGCTTTGGGGGTCTCATCCCCAATGTACTGGCTAAATATGTCAGAAGGACGGGATTTGGGGGGCTCCCCCGTGTCAAACAGTTGTGGGAGTTGACTAGAGCTTGCTCTTTACATATTATAGGCCTAGTACATGCCCACCAATGCAGATTGAAGTCGGACCTCTCGGCTCTGGCTGTTGGGGCGCAGGACCCCGCCGCGAAGACCGATCAGCCGGTTGCGGCTGACGGGGAAAAGGTCACATAATTTAGGAGGAGAGACGATAACGACGAGGATGGATTTCTCTAATTTCTACTTTTTTTCGGACTTTTGAATATGGCATTTTGGCAGATCGTTGTGGATAGGGAGGAGGCTAGTATTGGATGAGCGGAAAGAGTGGATATCGTATATTCTGGAGATATTGACGTCGTGTAGAGACATCGTTTTGTAGGGAGCATAAACGGACGTTTTTGTGCAGTGTTTGCCGTCACTATTTTCTCCCGCCGTGGCTCATGAAGGGAGGCCTCCCACCCGCGATTATTTAGATCGTTCTATTCCACGGCCGTTAGACAACAATGTGCCTTAACAATTTATTTGATCACATGACTCCTGTGGAATCTCCGATCTGATTGGTTGATCTGCAAACATGACGCCTTCGTGGTAATTTGCATGATTTATGAAGTAATTTCCCTTGACCAACTTTGAACGCGTCGATTATGATAATAAAAGGGAGGGACCCAAATTGGAAGTAAATAATAATTAGGTCATGTGCCAGGAATGGTTACTGCGTAATCAATTTTTTGGGTACTTCGTCAACTGGCGGAGAAATTTGCTGATGCGCCAAATCCCGTGCGAGTTTCTTCGATATTTCGCCGGAAAATCAGTTTAAAACAGGTAAGATCGGTTCATATGCCAAGAATTCGTACATGGTAACGAAGAACCCATATCGAGGGACTCTTATGAACCAAGAATAGAAACTAGCAAGTCTTTATAAACGTAAACAGAATGATGAAAAGGGAAAATTATATGGTAATTTCTCATCTTGGTGGTGTATGCTACAATGTGGAACCAACTACACGGCTCGTCGATGGTGTAGCAGGAGATTTGCTTGACCAACTTTGAAAATCGCGAGCCCGGGTCTCCTGGTCGTATTCCTTATTATATACCAAGCCACTTTGGTTACTCAACCCGCCGTTGGCGCGGTGGTCGGCAGGCTATTCATAGTAACAAGACCGAGGGATTTCTCCACAAGTAAAAATTACCTAGCTAACGGCCGTGATTCCAATACGGAGAACGTGAGTAACATTTTATTCATTGATTTATTTGGAGGCCGATGAGATCTTTGTGAACTTTGTTCGTGTACATATGTTGTCGTATTCGGAATCGTGTATATTCGTATTATTCTAAACCACGTGAATGGATTCTGGAAGGATCTATTCAATCGTATCGTAAATGTGGAGCTCGCCAAGCCAGGATCGACAGCAAGTGGACTCGTAGAGAATTGAAGAAACCAGGCTGTGGTAAGTTTGTGACATTTTAGTACGTTATAGATACAGTCCTCACATCGCCTTATTGTATGGGAGGTCAATTATAGCTGCGCCCAAAAAACTTGCCGCTGGCTGCATTGGGTACGGGGTGAGTTTTGATCAATCAATCATGCTTTCTGCCAGCTGTAGGGTAATACCGGAAGATGTTGGCTAGAACACCGACCAACCGGCGAAGTAATTATAAAAATGAAAAAAGTGAAGGAACCTTTTTTGCCTGGGTGAGAAAACTTCGTAAAAATTATATACTTTCGATTGTCGGATGATCTATTTCCGGACATTGTCATTTCTCCGCTCTCGTCATAACCCCCTCCTCCTGCAGGCGAGTCCAGCCCTTCTGATGACCAGACAAAAAATGCCATGAACTTCAGTGACCTGGGTGACCGTTTTTTAGCTGTTCGCAAATCGCGTTGTACTGGGGCACGTCATCGTGGGGGGTTCGGGAAGAAGTCTTGATGCACTTCAGCCGACAAGAACGATCAGGGAAATAGAAACATACAAGTACCAGTCGTAGCGATCACATCAGATCGCCGTTATACTCATGTGATCCATCCGTACTGTAAACCCCTTAATTTACACAGGGTTTTTTTTCGCAGAATTTGCAAACAGCCTATATTCGCGAAAATAAAAATCGCGAAAAAAGTTTTAGATTCGAAAAACTGATCGAAATTTCAAAATCAACAAAAAAATAAAAGTCGTGGATATTTTTTTCAGAAATGTTGGCTGATTGGAAAAATAAAAAAGCACGAACATTTGTCTGTTGACAGTGTGCTGGTTGCTGCAACTCTCTCACGCAAATGACTCACTACAACACTGAAATGCGAATAATATACTTTATTCTTTTTTTCTATTTATGATTTACCACCACCTTCGTATTCTACTTTTTGTTATAGATATGCACCACCAACATTGTAGCATTCATTCAATATAATACCATGTTCTAAATATAATGATATGCAGCAAACGACCTATTTCGTCCAATCAAAAGCGTGTACAGAGAATCACCGTATGTGTCATTTTGCTTCTTTGTGATATTTTCAACTGCTACTTTTTTACAATTGATTGCCGCGGCCAATATGGCATGTTTCACTTTATTTTACACCACCAGCATACAACAATCGTTGAGGTGATATAAAGATAACTTCCTTCATTATTACTTGCGAGCAAAAATCACAAGTAGGCCTACTGATGTTCTTACATTGTTTGGCGCTTCATAATATACAATGTAGCTCTTTTCTGGAAGCACGGGAGGAACAGTGCATGAAGCTGCAGCCAGCTGACAGCGTTATCACTCTGTTGCGCTCAGCAGAGTAAAAAATACATTGTCCATGTTGGCCACGGCATTCTACACTAAAGGGAGTAGACAGTATTATAGACTATTCTAAACTAAAGGGAGTAGACAGTATTGGGATGACAGTCTGAATAATCTCACCATTTGGGCAACCAAGGACAGAAATTCAGGAATCTACCTTGCCTACTATAATTTAAGTGGGCAAGGTAGCCGACTGGTTATATAACATTGATATACCACAGGGGCACGCTTTATAAGTGGGAAATCAGTCAAGCTAGCAGGAATAAGCATGAAAGCAAAGATATAACATTTAACTCGCCTGTCCCGAAGGCATTAGAAAAATATTTCTATATTCTTGATTGAATTCAGGGGCCGATTTTAGATCACTGTTGACTTATGATGTGTACCCCTGTGTGATAAATGTTAGCCTTTTTGTTCGAGGTGACATACAAGCAAAACAGAAAGGGTCAGAAATGTCCATGTGGAGGGAGTTAGCGGTCGAGGACCGAAATCATAACTGACTTTAAACAAGCTTGGTCAGTTTTCTGGATTTTATCCTGTTAATCGGCAACAAATTTATCATATACCTCATGTGCACTGATCCGGTAGACAAAACATAGAAACAAATGATGTTACGGCCTGCGGTCTGGAACCTTTATGCTGATCCGGCGACTCGGACCGGTCTCTCTGTGGGTTTTCTTATTTTACCAACCTGAGGATGAATACATTCTTTGTTTAAGCCAGTACGGCTGTGTTGTACAGCTATAACATGCTAGAATTGATTAATCATGAGTCATTTTGTTTTGGATCAAGATGTTTCGTTATGCACCATGTATTTTGTTTTGTTTTCACAAATTTTCAGGAAAATGGCTGATCTTGTAACCGAAAAGTCGTTTTACTTGTTTGTCTCCTCTAATCAACTTTATCACTTATGAAATAATATATGAGCTGATTCGGACTGCATTTGCGGTTCGTCTTTTCTATTAATTTTGTCTTTGAGTTTGAACATGGACAAATGTGCCAATTGACCAAACAATTGGCTTTGACTCTCGCGTGATCGGGTGTGGACTGAAATAATCAGCTAATTATGATCAATTTAGCTTGTTTCGGCGCTTTTCAAACTACATGTATATGATTGACAACCAAGCTAATCAACAATCGACACTGAATATACCTTCGAGCAGGACTTATGTCACCTAAAATCTAGGTTATCTGTTTATTTAGCAACTCTCAGTTCATGCAAGAAAACAGAGTACAAATACGCATGCACCAAATATTGTGTCCCAGTTGTTACCCTCTAACACGTCGTTCTACGTTTGGTTTGCCTCCTCCCCCCCCCAAAAAAAATAGCTGGAAGGCAAGTGGCGAATCCAGTGCTCTAGATCCATGTCTTCCCCAACCCCAACCGTTGGGTGCCGTGCTAAAATGGATTCATCATCCATGAATGCTCAAAATAAAGGTTTAATTGAACATGCATAATGTGGTCAAATGATTTTTTTTTTTCATTTTCCATTTTGAAAAACCACGACGAGATTGATGCAATAGGAGACAAGGGAGACAAGTTATGGAACTGACACCAAACTGGAGGTATTGCATTGGTTGTCTCACCGAACCCGAGGCGTAGTCGAGGTGTTGGCCAACAATTTAGCGCCACCTAGGCGGTTTATGTGAGACGATCAATACCGACAGTGAGGTATCAATTTCTATTCTAAAACATCTCAAATTAAATACCAAAAAACTGGTTGTAAGTGTTTCTTGACTGCTGCCATATTTTGCACCTTATACCCAAGCGGTCGTGGTTGCCGAACCATAACTGCTGAATTCAAAACGAGGCTTCATTGGCACATGGTGCGTTTACACTGTAAACTGTGGTTCATTATAAAGTTAATTATTGGCCCTGTCAGCTGGTATTGACGCCAGTAGACCAGGGCCAGGTTGTTCAAAAGCACATAAGTCACGCACACAAACACTCGATTTTCGAAGTATTTCTCACCGACTCGTTATTTGGTCCTGAGTCATGAAGTTTTTTACAAGGTTCTCGAGTAGCTAATCAGGTACAGTCCTCACAATCTGGGTAAATTGCAGGTTTCGAGAGTCGAAAAAGATATGATTTAGTCATTTGGTTCATACAAGTATGCACGTACATAATATAACAAGTTTCTGGAGTATAACATGAAATAGACACTCTAGTTTAACTGAACTAACTGCTCCATGTAAACTCTAGTTTGACTGATCTAACAGCTCCATAAGTTATAAGGTAGGTTTCCATATTATTCTTTAGGAAAGTTTTTCCCGATTCCCCGTAAGACTAATTGTACACACGACGATTTACGAGTGTCGTGTGAATGAATTGGCGCTGTATTTGATGATACGACCAACCTTCGTAGTTCGTAGTTCGTATTGCTTGTGAAACCTGCCTCTAAGGAGCTCGACACATACGCCAATAATATGTCTCAATGACCACCTTCGTGACTTGTCCACCCAATTTGAATCTCAATACATATATCGACATTGTGAAAGTGATCGAGTGTATCTACTAAGTGAGACCAGACCGGACATGATGACGCTGCCTGCAACAGCGCATCTGGAGCTACCGCCATTTTGGCTACACCTCCTAATGTTAAAGCAATTAACTCTTTCTAAAAGAATTGAATGCTCATTTAAAACGTGGGAGGCCGCTCTCTGGAAAAAAAGTACAGACTCCCGCCTATTAGTATTCACTACGTTTTGAAAGAGTTCTATCGTTGAAGGATTTCAAGTTCTAGCCAAAATGGCGGTACCTACGGCCAACCCTTAATAACTTTCTTTAATGAAACGAAACCCCTGTACAAATTGTGTGAAGTAAAATTTCTCATACGCTGTAACATCGGGCCTTTTTCTGGAGCGGTTGTGGTGAATAGACTAAAACGCTGGGGCATGATGTAACAGCCATATGCAATATTTCTGACCATCTTGCATCGAACTATAGAGTAATTCATGCATTCGCCCCATGACTGTGCATCAAGATATTACGACTTCTAGAAAATCAAACCACGTTGCACGCACTGGCCCACAGCATCAACAGATAATAAATCACATCATTTTCTAGAGTACAAAAAGAAATATAATACCAGAATACAATACCAGCATGAGTATTTGCAAGTTATATAGTACAGACAGGCTACATTTCACGCACTGGACCTTTAAGGAGTACGAAAGGAAATTTCTATTACAAGTTTCTTGAGAAACTAAACAATTATCTACGCACTTTGTCCATTATAAGGCCAAGCATACCCAGGCAAAATTATCTGTGAAAATCTATATAGAATCTATGAAAAAGCTATAGTGGATATGGCAAACAAGCATACCCAGGCAAAATTATCTGAAACATCTATATAGAATCCATTAGAAATCTATATAGAATCTATAAAAAATCCATAGTGGATATGGTAAACAAGCATACCCAGGCCAAATTAACTATGAAAAATCTATATAGAATCTATGAAAAAGCTATAGTGGATATGGTAAACAAGCATACCCAGGCCAAATTAACTATGAAAAATCTATATAGAATCTATGAAAAAGCTATAGTGGATATGGTAAACAAGCATATCCAGGCAAAATTATCTGTGAAAAATCTATATAGAAGCTATGAAAAAGCTATAGTGGATATGGTAAACAAGCATATCCAGGCAAAATTATCTGTGAAAAATCTATATAGAATCTATGAAAAAGCTATAGTGGATATGGCAAACAAGCATACCCAGGCAAAATTATCTGTGAAAAATCTATATAGAATCTATGAAAAAGCTATAGTGGATATGGTAAACAAGCATACCCAGGCCAAATTAACTATGAAAAATCTATATAGAATCTATGAAAAAGCTATAGTGGATATGGTAAACAAGCATATCCAGGCAAAATTATCTGTGAAAAATCTATATAGAATCTATGAAAAATCTATATAGGACATTTTTGCTATATAGATTCGGATGTTGGCTAGTATGCATCGACATGATTTTGTTACCCAATACAGAGCTTATAAATGAGTCTTATACAATGCAATAACAAGAATACATTAATTAGCACAAATAAGCTTCCATCAATTTTGCAAACTTCTGCGAATATCTTCGCGTTACTAAAAATATAGCTCGATCATGAACAGGGTCAGTTTATAGGGCCAGCAGAAGCACATAAAGCCGTGTAGTATTTCGGCTTCCAACAGAGCCGCATCCGCACTGATTTCCCCCCAGTAAATACAATGTGCTATCAAAAATGGCCTTGAAAATATACCAACAAGATGCGAACCTTGTATGCTATACTCCTTTTGTGACTATAGTATCCAGTCCGTGAATTGTAATGCATACAATCATCAGACACTTTTAATCATGTGCGAACATTTGAGTATCATCTCGCATTTTCAAACGCTAACTTAATAATTTGCCGAGCTGCATGGTTTGTCAATGCTTATGCTTTACCTTAGAGAAAAAAAACACTTTAAAAATAAGATTTTTTTCTGGCCACAATGGGTCATCTGCCCTCTATGATCATGTCCCATCTTTTTTGTACAAAATACAATTCAAACATTAGCTCACGTGTATCAAACTACTAAAATAGTCTAGAGTACAAAAGGCAATAAAATGCACTGGTTCACGTGTTTCAAACTAAAACTAATTTCTAGATTACAATCGACAATACAGTATATACTGATTCACGTGTATCAAACTACTACTACATGTTTCTCGAGTACAAAGGACAAATTCGATTCAATATAATTAATGCACTGGTTTATGTGATGTGCATTGAAATATTACACGTGTCTAGTGTTCAGAAAGCGTTTACCATACGAGGCACTGGTTCATGTGTATCAATATACTTAGTACTACAGTTTTGTAGAATGCAACAGGCAACACAAGTCACGCATTGACAAGCATCAATATCTTGGAAAGTCGCCGTTGCGGGAGATCAGAAAAAGCCTTGATTTAAGGAATTGAACCCGAGGCGGAGGACCTTGGTTGAGTTACCAAGACACTCGAAGGTGGAGCTAAAATACAGTCCAAACCCGAGCCGACAGGCGAGGGTTTGGACGAAATTTTAGCTCCACCCGAGAGTGTCTTGGTAACTCAACCAAGGTCCGAAGCCGAGGGTTCAATTTCTATTCTAAAATACCTCAAACTTAAAAAGATAGGCCACGAAAATAACTTGAATATGTGCGAATTTGGCAAATTCCATCCATCGCCGGCCCGGCCGGAGAGCCGGTAGCGCCATTGTTTACATTATGTTACGGCAACGTTACAGAAAATGAGACATGTACATTTTGTACAGCGCGCATAGGAAGTCCGCATCGGCTCGCTCAAGTGATGCTAAAATCCGCGCAAATGGGCTATTTGGAGCGTTTTTCTCGGCATGTGTAGTGCTCATTAAAAAACTTAGGGTGGTTGATGCTTCCTTGACTGATTTGTGTTTGAAGCAGTGTTTTGAGAGCCTCAAACTTCTGAAGTGAGCTGAAATTCCATTGACGTGACGTGTGCATGGTTCCACATTTTAGTGCAACCCGAGGGAACTTTGGTAGAGCATCTTGGTTGCGTGTCCAAAACACTCCGCTCTCAGAACGAGGCTTATGCATTTTCCATTTAAAGTTGACTTTACGGTACCAAGGTATTTTAGAATTTTATTTATACACTGGTGGGCAGTGTCACAATTCAATGGCTCCTCTCAGCCATTAGTGTCTCGCTACCTTCGCATATTCTGATTTCCCTCTTCGGCCAATTTCGACCTATTCCAATGTCTTCGCGCCGCATATAATACCAGTAGAACAAAATTAGTCGCACGTTCCTAAATTATATCAGGTGGTCTAAAAAACCCACTACGTCTCGCTTTTTAAAGTACAATACATCAAATGCTATCTAACGGAAATCATTGAAAAGTTGCCCTCGTGTGGCCGTTGATATTATCTAGAAGAACAAAAAGTTGCAAATCAATAGACTTCATATTATTCATGTAGAGCTTAATTGAAAAGTGTGTGTAAAAAATGCAGTATCATTTCAGAATCGGCGCCATTGTGTTTGCGAGGACCAGGTACTAGCTTTTAGCACGTACTGTGACTTTATCAAGTATGGGCAAAAAAGTGAAAAGTCCAAGTTAATACATGCAATGCGACGCATTAAATAAAACAAACAACAAGCATGAGAGAGGTGAACTAAAAACAAAATAACATATCATAGTGCGTCATTTCCTCTGTGCAGCCTACTGGTGTTTACTCTGTAGTTAAATCATGTCACACCTTGTTGCCCTTGTCTACGTTTAAACCTTATTAACTCTGATCGCTGTGTTTTTCTGTGATTTTCAATCGAGGGTATACAATTTTCATTGCATGTATCAAACTTGGATTTTTCACTTTTTTGCTCATACTTGACAAAGACACAGTACAAACCAAAAGCTAGTACCGGTGTAACATCTGTGGTTGTTTCCCATGTGTCAGTGTTTCCAAACAATAGGCAGCTAGAGAGACCATGACTTTTCAATAGGGGGGATACACAGAAAAACTCGTCAATCTATTTTTGAGCGTTCCCAAACAATGAGGGGAAACACTCAAAAACAGAAACACTCAAAAACATTACACCGGGTCCTCGGACCAAATTATACAGTCTATCATGAAAACGGTGCGACTTTCAATCTTTACATACATATTAATGGGCCACTTCATAGGAACCGTTTTTTCATCGATTATATATAATGTATCTATTAATGATTATGATAAGTGACCTGTTCTATCAAATGCCTCATTATTTTTCAAAGCAGATTCTACAATGATTGTTGACAAACAGATACCTGGCTCACCTACCCATTGTATATGTAGGTTATGATAGTTTTCAGAATTGCCTTCGGCGGGGCTTGCGTGGCTTGTAGTGCCATAAGTCTACATCGTCCAGATGTGGTCTGCCTAATTTCACTCTCACCCCATGGATCAACATTCCTCAACAAAAATTAATCCTAATTAATACAGCCCTGATGGGTCCATCACAACAATTAGCAAATTAAGAAGCGATCAATGTGCATATTTTAGTATTTAACAAACTCCGCAAAATAAAAATTACAGATTATCTCGCATATATTTTTTGATATAGATTTGATAATCGACAATTTCGCCTGTGTAAAATGTCATTGAACGGGCATATACGTCCTTTGCATGTGTCCATTTCGTCTACTTTCTCACAATAGACAGTCCTATGGTGACTCGGGGACTTTTCTCTTCTTGGTAACAACATCAGAAGTATCACTACTTGACCTACGACGTTTTGGGCGTTGCATGTAGTCCCAAGATGTACCTGCAGTTTCCAAGTCATCTGAATAATAATAATAATAATTTGAATGATTACTTCCATGGTTAAGAGCTGAAATGAAAATGATATCGTTTTAAGTTGAACACCTTTTTAATGTATATTTGCCGTGGCCAAAATGGCGTGTATCACTTTATTTCAAACAAAACATCATAAAGCAAGTGTTGATGATAGCTGGCTTTCTAAATTATCATTTGCAAGGAATGATTGCAGGTACCTTCGTTCACCTGGTTGCAAATCTCTGCATAATTTTGTCCGCACATGCAAAAATAGCAAATGAATAAGCGATCAATGTGCATATTTTAGTATAGTCTTATAGTATAGCAGTCTTCAAAACTCAGTAAAATAAAAACATACAGATTATCTCGCATGTAATTGTTTTATATAGATTTAATAATCGACAATTTTGCCTGTGTATAAATTCGTTGAACGGGCATATAATTATGTCCTCTAGTGTCCATTTTGTCTACTTTCTCACAAAAGACAGTCCTATGGAGACTCAGAGACTTTTTCCTCATTTTGGTAACAACATCAGAAGTATCACTTTTTGACCTACGCCGTTTTCGGTGTTGCATTGAGTAAGATGTACCTGCAGTTTCCAAGCCACCGAAAGAAGAAACAGGATGTAAATAACGACTTCCACCGCCAACAACTGAAATGAAAATGCTATCGTTTCAAGTTGAACAACTTTTTTAATGTATATTTGCCGTGATCAAAATGGCGTGTATCACTTAATTTCAAACAAAACATCATAAAGCAAGTATTGATAATAGCTGGCTTTCTTAATTATCATTTGCAAGGAATGATTACATGTACCTTCGTTCACCTGGTTGCAAATCTCAGCATAATTTTGTCCGCACATGCAACAATAGCAAATGAACAAGCGATCAATGTGCATATTTTAGTATAGTCTATAGCATAGCAGTCTTCAAAACTCAGTAAAATAAAAACATACAGATCATCTCGCATGTAATTGTTTTATATAGATTTGATAATCGACAATTTCGCCTGTGTATAATGTCGTTGAACGGGCATATAATTATGTCCTCTAGTGTCCATTTTGTCTACTTTCTCACAAAAGACAGTCCTATGGAGACTCAGAGACTTTTTCCTCATTTTGGTAACAACATCAGAAGTATCACTTTTTGACCTACGCCGTTTTAGGTGTTGCATTGAGTAAGATGTACCTGCAGTTTCCAAGCCACCGAAAGAAGAAACAGGATGTAAATAACGACTTCCACCGCCAACAACTGAAATGAAAATGCTATCGTTTTAAGTTGAACAACTTTTTTAATGTATATTTGCCGTGATCAAAATGGCGTGTATCACTTAATTTCAAACAAAACATCATAAAGCAAGTATTGATGACAGCTGGCTTTCTTAATTATCATTTGCAAGGAATGATTGCATGTACCTACGTTCACCTGGTTGCAAATCTCAAATAGAGTCTTACAGAAGTCTTCATTGATACGTTATTCATTTTTACACATGTACAAGTCATGTACATTCTTCAAGAATCTTGAAAAAATCTGAACTAAATAATCTTACAAGAATCTTGTAACCCATGTACATGTTCACGTACACAGAAACGAATACGATCTTCACTAAGAATCTTTTAAAAAGAATCGTATCTGGATTTTTGACATGGACACTTACACTGTTGAAATATTTCAAAATCGTTCTTTTCTGAAAGCATGTACTCAGACAAAAGTGTCTAGTGTTGGCATTACAAAAATCTAAACGGACCATTTTAGGTTACAGAACCCCAATATCCCCAATCCTCGAAAATCCAGAGTCAGTTGTATCCTCCTCCCCTCTCGCACAAGTTACTGACACTGGAATAAATCGATTGTATTCGCGGGAAGAGGCGGACAAATCTGCTCCGCGCAAGGAAAATGGCTCCTACATCATTCCGAGAAACTCAGTTACTATTGAAAACAATCGCCGTCTCTAAAACGCGTTGGCTGAAATTTCAAAAGCATGGGACGCACGTGCGGAATTTCTTGATCTTACACGATCTAATAGACAATTTTGTAAGGAGCAAGCAAACTCTCTCGCCTTCGATAAAAAGTAGATAAATGCCCACAAAAGAACAATATGACTTCTTGAGTAACTAAACAGCAGTTGGTATTCACTGTGTTCATTTGAAATGTGGTTTTGAGACACGGATGGTACACATTTATCATCGAACGGCGGGTGTGTTGTGATATCAGTAAACAGCCGGCAATTCCGCTGGAAGCTTTTTTTCAGGGCATAAGCTCGGTCGATAGGGCCGAGTGTTGGCCTGAGTTTCAGGATGTTGAACCCTGGGCTCCTGGACCAAAATACACTAAAATTGTAATTAAAATGTGTATAAAAGGATTGTTTTACAATTTTCACATAAATGCATGATTCTTGAATGACATAAAAGGTAATGATAATTTATTCTCTCTTATTGCTGTCTAGCTTTGTTCTGTTTCTTGCTCAGGCATAGATGCAACACGCACAACGGTCGACAGGTATAAGCCAGTTTATTAAAGTAACTAAGATATATAAAGATACAGGTCACGTGATGATTAGTAAGCTATATAAGGTATATGGTTAGAATGGTTAGTATAACGAGTAATAGGTAATATCATAACATCCCCCTTACGGAGAGGAAGCAAAGCAACACAAAATAGTTAACTGCAAATCCAAGAGTCAGTTACAAACATCAAAAACTCATATCGCACGAGACGCTGAATAAAGATTAATCCAAATAGTCTGCAAGTAAATCACCTTGTTATGTCTGAATGAAAATAACTATGAACTGAACTAAGGTCACGCTAATAATAAAACATAAACATTTAAAAGTTATATGAGAACCACACGCATTTTCCGAAACCTAAACACAAGAGATTAGAGGCTGGTCTGATCTAATTAATCAGTTTATTCACATCTGTTGAGTTGAGTAACTTTAGCATAAGTTGAACTAATGACCATATCTATCCGGTGGTCTGACTAGACGACCTGACCTTGTTGTAACTAACTGCGGGGTGTCAGGCGTAGTGTTTATGAGGAGTTCATTCTCACGAGATTCTAGTCTTTCATTAGAGATTGTTGCGTCAGAGTCTACATCTTCAATTTCCTGTTCCAGGTCATTATCCTGGATACTGCCCCTGGGCACCTGGTGGAGGTGTCTACGGTTACCTCGCAAAGTGTTATTCCTTGTTCTGACCAGATATGATCTCGGATCAGATGTCTGCTGTTCCACAATTCCTGGGGATCCCTGTTTATCCGGAGAGGTTATGATAACATTATCGCCGGGGTTTAGGGGTTTGAGTGCTCTAGACTTCCCATCAAAGAATGCCTTTGCCGTATCCCGTTGCGTTTGTATCTGCTGCTGAACTTTGACTGCATCCACTGGTAGGAGTTGTGAAGTTGCCGTTGGCAACCTCGTGCGCAGGTTTCTACCCATAAGCAACTTGGCAGGCGATGCCATGTCTGCTTCACGTGGTGTACTCCTGTATGCTAAAAGTCCTAGATACGGGTCTTCTCCTGTGGAGAAGCTTCTCTTGAGAATTTTCTTGACGGTCTGCACAGCTTTTTCAACTAGTCCATTTGATTGTGGGAATCTTGGTGATGATGTCACCAGCTTAAATTCCCATGCTTTTGCGAAAGCTTGAAAGTTCCGGCTAACTAGATTAGAACCATTGTCTGTGAAGAATTCGTCAGGTATTCCATGGCGCGCAAATATAGATTTACAATGTTTGATTATGGTTTCACTTGTAGTGTCCTCAAGCAGTGCTATCTCGAAATAGCCTGAGTACGCATCAACTATCACTAAGTAGTCCTTCCCATAGACCACACATAGATCACTAGATATGTTTTGCCACGGCCTTTGCGGTATGGGATGCGACATGAGCGGTTCCTTTTGCTGTTTATTGCAATGTTTCTGACATGTTGTGCATTTTGAGACCATTTCAGCGATTTGACTATTTAGTCCTGGCCAATATATGACCTCCCGCGCACGTCTTCGACACATTTCTATTCCTAGATGTCCCTCATGCACTTTTTGCAGCATGTCTTTGCGCATTGATGGCGGAATCACAATTTTGTGTCCTTTGAATATGTATCCTTCAGTAATGTATTGTTCATCGCGACAGTTCCACTATGGTTTCACGACATCTGGAACTTCAGAACAATTTTCCGGCCAACCTGATTCTATAGTTTTATACAATGTCTGCAATTCAGAGTCAGTTTGTATTTCACGTTTTAGCTCATCAGCTTTTCCTGCGGTTATTGGTAAGCTAGACACTAGCGCATGAACTTGTAATTGGACTTCCTGTGAGAGTTCATTATCATGATCTGAGTCCTCCAAGTATGCTCGACTTAACGCGTCAGCTACATACATTTCCTTACCAGGCACAAAACGCTAGTTGAAAGTGTACTTTTGCAACCTCAGTAGAAATCTCTGAATTCTGGGCGGTGCCTGCCCAAGTTGTTTCTTAAGAATTGACTCAAGTGGTTTGTGATCTGATTCGACGTCAAAATTCCGCGCATATAAGAATTGGTGGAAACGCTCGCACCCAAACACAACTACTAATGTTTCTTTTTCAATCTGGGCATAACGCTGTTCGGTTGGCGTTAATGCCCTTGATGCATAAGCTATCGGTGCCCCATCTTGCAAAATGGCGCCACCTAGTCCTTTCTGAGATGCATCAACTGTCAATGTCACTGGTTTTGTTACATCATAGAATTTCAGCGTTGGTGCTGTTGTCAACATTGTTTTTAATTGCGCTACAGCATCGGACTGCTGTTTCAGCCAAGCCCACTCAGCATCTTCTGGAAGAAGCTGCCTGAGCGGTGACGTAATGTCTGACAAGTTCGGCAAATACTTTCCAAAGTATGTTACTAGTCCTAGAAATCTGCGTAATGCGGCCTTGCAATCTGGTTGAGGCATATCCACGATTGCTTGTACTTTCTGCGGGTCCGGTTTGACCCCATCTGCGCTTAGTAATCCTCCTATGTAAACAACCTCTGAGAGTCCAACTCTGCATTTGCGTCTATTGAGCTTTAACCCCTTCTCCCGTAGGCGATCCAATACTTTCCTAAGTCGCTCGTCGTGTTCCTCTTTCGTGCGTCCCCAGACTAACAAATCGTCGATGTAGCTGATGACTCCCTCCAAATTTTCCAGAATCTGCGTCACTGCTTTATTGAACACTTCAGCACTCGAGGAGATTCCGAACGGAAGACGGAGAAAGCGATACCTCCCAAAACATGTGTTGAATGTTGTGAGCATAGAACTTTCCGTATCCAACTTTTGTTGCCAGAATCCATTGGACGCGTCAAGAACAGTAAAATACTTCGCCCCAGCGAGTTTAGTGCTAATCTCATCCAATGTGATCAATGGAAAATGCTCCCGTTTCACAGCAGTGTTTAAATCTTTCGGATCTAAACAAATACGTAGCGATTTATCTGATTTTTCAACTAACACAATTGAATTTACCCAATCAGTGGGCTCATCCACTTTTTTGAGCACATTCATACCAACCAATCGATCAAGTTGAGTTTTGAATCTATCCTGCATTGCAATGGGAAATTTCCTCGGCGCATGAATCACTGGTTTCACTGATGGATCAATTTCAATATGATGCTCTGGCACATCTAGACAACCAAGACCTTCGAATATATCCTTATATTCGCCGAGTATGCATTCACTATCGGACGTAGGCCTATTAAGCGCATCAGTACGTTGAAGCAAATTCATCTTGACAGACGTGCGAAGCCCTAGGACCGGATCACTGCGTTTGTCCACTACTACGAAATCCTCGTAAAACGTGTTATCCTTGTATATGCATCGAATCCTGCAACTCCCTGCCACCGGTAGCGGTGTTCCGTCGTAAGTGGTTAACCGTATTTTCGTTTTTATGAGATCTCGTTTGTTACAGATCCGCTTGAATAGGTCATACGGCAGCACGTTGGCCTGTGCTCCCGTATCTATCTTCAAATTCACGAAAACCTGCCGCTGACCCATCTTCAGTTTCGTTAGCCATTGTTGATCAGACTCGTCTGTTCCCTTTAACTGATTGATGCTGCCAATGAACAAAGACTCGTACGTACCATCATCGTCCTCCTCCTCTACGCTGTGGACTTGTTTATTGGTTGACCTGCAGCAGCGGATGAAGTGATTTAGCCTTTTGCAACCCTTGCATTGTTTGCCATAGGCAGGACATTGCCATGGTTGATGAAAAGTCCCGCAATTCCCGCACTTGGGTCCGCTGCCTTTATACGTTGATTGGTTATGATAACCCGAGGCGGCTTTGTTGTATCCTTGTCGGCCTACTGCATTTACTGTTTTGTCAGTCTGTTCATCACGCCGCTGTCCGTTAGACAGCGAACTCATCTGTTCCTTGGTTAACTCAGCTGCCCGGCATATATCTATCGCCTTGGTGAGGGTGAGTTCCTTCTCCCTAAGCAGACGTTCCCTCGTGCGATCCATTCGTATGCCAAATACAATGCGATCCTTTATTAAGGAGTCTCTTGGAGTGTCAAATTCACAGTCCTTGGCTTTTATTTTTATATCCGTGAGGAAACAGTCAAAGGACTCGCCTTCCTGCTGTATCCTTGAATTGAATCTATGGCGTTCAAATGTTACATTCTTCTGAGGCGTGCAATATTCCTCGAATTTTTGAATAAGCGGGGCGTATTCGACATCATCAGGTAATCCAAATGAATTGAAAACTTCCAGTCCTTCATCTCCGATTGAGTGGAGAAGAAGAGCGACCTTGATAGGTTCCTCCGTTATCCGTGATGACGTTAGAAATATCGTAAATTTCTGCTTCCATCGCCTCCAATTCGCCGAAATATTCCCCGTTAGAGCAAGAGGTGCCGGCGGCTTGAGATTCGGACGTTCTGCCATGAGTATTTGTGGGCCCGTGTTTTCCTCCTCTGTCTCGTCATCGGATGACATAGTCCATTAATACTGATAGTCCACCCTAAGAACGTTTTGATCGTCGAAGAGTGACCACTTCTGACACCATGTTCTGTTTCTTGCTCAGGCATAGATGCAACACGCACAACGGTCGACAGGTATAAGCCAGTTTATTAAAGTAACTAAGATATATAAAGATACAGGTCACGTGATGATTAGTAAGCTATATAAGGTATATGGTTAGTATGGTTAGTATAACGAGTAATAGGTAATATCATAACAAGCTTGGATGACGTTGCTGCCCTTTGGCCCTGCTTTGGTCTAAAGTTGATAGAACCACCCCTCCCATTTTCTTGTAATGTTGCCCTATTCATTCTGGGTCACCCTGTAACGACCTCTACCATTAGTCAAACAAACAGAGTGCGCGCATCGTCAGCTATCATCACCGCTATCAGATTCACTTTCCAAGTCATTATGACACACAAGGCCTTAGTCAGTACATTTTTTCCGACCTGAGTTGAAACGTCAAGGTTTTCTTGGTCATTTGACCGAAAATTGTAGTCAAATCGGTTCAGAATTGACTGAACTACGTGGGAATGATTCCGCGCAGGATACACCACAAACAATAAATAAGAGAATATCCACAAACAATATATGATAATTATTGTGATTATTGTGGGCAGCTCAAAAAATATGTTTTGTACAAGTCCCGAAAAATCGAGTGCGACTTTCATGCGAGTTGCAAGTTGCGAGTTACATTTGCGAGTTGCGAGTTACATCTGCGAGTTGCGAGTTGGATTTACCACAATTTGCTAATTTCAGCAGGCAACTAAGTTAGACATTCCTAGACCCAATCAATGACACTGGTAATGAACGACTGGTAATCAATGGCCAAAAAATGTTGAACTAGCCCAACTTGCAGAAAAGAAAACCCCCATGGTTATTCTTTTCTGCGAGTTGCCTGGCTGAAATTGCCAAATCATGGTAAAATCTCTTGAATTTGGTCATGTTTGGCCACACTGGTAGGATGCCTCATATCAGAGATGCCCTCTCTCATTTCAAGTGTCATTTATTGGGTCTAGAAATGGCTAACTAGCCCAACTCGCAGAAAAGAAAACACCCTGGGGTAATTCTTTTCTGCGAGTTGCCAGTTGAAATTGGCAATTTATGGTAAATTCTCTTGAATTTGGCCATGTTTGGCCACACTGATAGGCTGCCTCATATCAGAGATGGCCTCTCTCATTTCAAGTGTCATTTATTGGGTCTAGAAATGGCTAACTAGCCCAACTCGCAGAAAAGAAAACACCCTGGGTAATTCTTTTCTGCGAGTTGCCAGTTGAAATTGGCAATTTATGGTAAATTCTCTTGAATTTGGCTATGTTTGGCCACACTGATAGGCTGCCTCATATCAGAGATGCCCTCTCTCATTTCAAGTGTCATTTATTGGGTCTAGAAATGGCTAACTAGCCCAACTCGCAGAAAAGAAAACACCCTGGGTAATTCTTTTCTGCGAGTTGCCAGTTGAAATTGGCAATTTATGGTAAATTCTCTTGAATTTGGCTATGTTTGGCCACACTGATAGGCTGCCTCATATCACTATCAGAGATGCCCTCTCTCATTTCAAGTGTCATTTATTGGGTCTAGAAATTGCTAACTAGCCCAACTCGCAGAAAAGAAAACACCCTGGGTAATTCTTTTCTGCGAGTTGCCAGTTGAAATTGGCAATTTATGGTAAATTCTCTTGAATTTGGCTATGTTTGGCCACACTGATAGGCTGCCTCATATCAGAGATGCCCTCTCTCATTTCAAGTGTCATTTATTGGGTCTAGAAATGGCTAACTAGCCCAACTCGCAGAAAAGAAAACACCCTGGGTAATTCTTTTCTGCGAGTTGCCAGTTGAAATTGGCAATTTATGGTAAATTCTCTTGAATTTGGCTATGTTTGGCCACACTGATAGGCTGCCTCATATCAGAGATGCCCTCTCTCATTTCAAGTGTCAGTTATTGGGTCTAGAAATGGCTAACTAGCCCAACTCGCAGAAAAGAAAACACCCTGGGTAATTCTTTTCTGCGAGTTGCCAGTTGAAATTGGCAATTTATGGTAAATTCTCTTGAATTTGGCTATGTTTGGCCACACTGATAGGCTGCCTCATATCAGAGATGCTTTCTGTTATTTCCAGTGTCATTTATTGGGTCTAGAAATGTTGCGCTAGTTTAACTCGCAGAAAAGAAAACCCCCGGGGTAATTCTTTTCTGCGAGTTGCCTGCTGAAATTGGCAATTTATGGTAAATTCTCTTGAATTTGGCCATGTTTGGCCACACTGATAGGCTGCCTCATATCAGAGATGGCCTCTCTCATTTCAAGTGTCATTTATTGGGTCTAGAAATGTTGCGCTAGTTTAACTCGCAGAAAAGAAAACCCCCAGGGTAATTCTTTTCTGCGAGTTGCCAGCTGAAATTGGCAAAGCATGGCCAAATGCCCTTGTATTTAGTCATGTATGGCCACACTGATAGGCAGCCTCATAGCAGAGATGCCCTCTCTCATTTCAAGTGTCATTTATCGGGTCTAGAAATGGCTAACTAGTCCAACTCGCTGAAAAGAAAACACCCTGGGGTAACTCGCCTATCAGTGTGGCCATACATGACTAAATACAAGGGCATTTGGCCATGCTTTGCCAATTTCAGCTGGCAACTCGCAGAAAAGAATTACCCTGGGGGTTTTCTTTTCTGCGAGTTGGGCTAGTTAGCCATTTCTAGACCCAATAAATGACACTTGAAATGAGAGAGGGCATCTCTGATATGAGGCAGCCTATCAGTGTGGCCAAACATAGCCAAATTCAAGAGAATTTACCATAAATTGCCAATTTCAACTGGCAACTCGCAGAAAAGAATTACCCCATAGTGTTTTCTTTTCTGCGAGTTGGGCTAGTTAGCCATTTCTAGACCCAATAAATGACACTTGAAATGAGAGAGGGCATCTCTGATATGAGGCAGCCTATCAGTGT
The DNA here is from genome assembly GCF_910592395.1 of Lineus longissimus. Taxonomy (NCBI): domain Eukaryota; kingdom Metazoa; phylum Nemertea; class Pilidiophora; order Heteronemertea; family Lineidae; genus Lineus; species Lineus longissimus. The sequence continues at coordinate 7,523,739 of NC_088321.1, forward strand.
GGCCAAACATAGCCAAATTCAAGAGAATTTACCATAAATTGCCAATTTCAACTGGCAACTCGCAGAAAAGAATTACCCAGGGTGTTTTCTTTTCTGCGAGTTGGGCTAGTTAGCCATTTTTAGACCCAATAAATGACACTTGAAATGAGAGAGGGCATCTCTGATATGAGGCAGCCTATCAGTGTGGCCAAACATAGCCAAATTCAAGAGAATTTACCATAAATTGCCAATTTCAACTGGCAACTCGCAGAAAAGAATTACCCCAGGGTGTTTTCTTTTCTGCGAGTTGGGCTAGTTAGCCATTTCTAGACCCAATAAATGACACTTGAAATGAGAGAGGGCATCTCTGATATGAGGCAGCCTATCAGTGTGGCCAAACATAGCCAAATTCAAGAGAATTTACCATAAATTGCCAATTTCAACTGGCAACTCGCAGAAAAGAATTACCCCAGGGTGTTTTCTTTTCTGCGAGTTGGGCTAGTTAGCCATTTCTAGACCCAATAAATGACACTTGAAATGAGAGAGGGCATCTCTGATATGAGGCAGCCTATCAGTGTGGCCAAACATAGCCAAATTCAAGAGAATTTACCATAAATTGCCAATTTCAACTGGCAACTCGCAGAAAAGAATTACCCCAGGGTGTTTTCTTTTCTGCGAGTTGGGCTAGTTAGCCATTTCTAGACCCGATAAATGACACTTGAAATGAGAGAGGGCATCTCTGCTATGAGGCTGCCTATCAGTGTGGCCATACATGACTAAATACAAGGGCATTTGGCCATGCTTTGCCAATTTCAGCTGGCAACTCGCAGAAAAGATTTACCCGGGGGTTTTCTTTTGCGATTTGGGCTAGTTTGACATTTTTAGACCCATTTAATGACACTGGAATTGAAAGAAGGCATCTGGCATTTTTAACTCGCAAATCCAACTCGCAACTCGCAAATCCAACTCGCAACTCGCAAATGTAACTCGCAACTCGCAAATGTAACTCACAACTCGCAAATCCAACTCGCAACTCGCAGAAAAGAAACCCTCCAAAAAATCAGTGCGATATACTTTTCTTGAAACCCATTATATCCTATTGAAGTGAATTCTGCTGTAATTGATGCAGCTACACGTCGCACATGTTGGTTATAATTTTTGATTTTGAAGATTTTTGTCATTCAATACATGTTATCAACTAATTAGCCTATACTTTTACTGTCCATCTTCTTCTGAATTGGGTCATCTAGTTGAAAATAAAATAATCCGCGTTCATACGAACAAGCGCGAGGATGTAAAGAACATAGTATTAACGAGTACATGTATATCGCTTTTCAAAAATCCATAAAGTTTATAAAAGAAAGAAAAAAATGCCTCGCGTTTTAAAAAACTATTTCTCCACGGCGGTTGGTTGATCATTGGCAAAACGTGACCCCTCGACTCTATTTGGACTTAAAGTGATACTATGATGTGATTTTCAACTTTGCGGAAATACGTCCGTTTTTAATTGTTGATCGCAAATGTAAAGCTCAAATTTTCCATTTTTAGCTCACCTCTTAGCAGAGGTGAGCTTATCCCATACCGTGGCGTCCGTCGTCCGTCGTCGTCGTCGTCGTCGTCGTCGTCGTCGTCGTCGTCGTCGTCGTCGTCGTCGTCGGCGTCGTCGTCGTCGTCCGTCGTCCGTTAGCAGGGCACGTTTCGTAACTGTTAGAGCTATTGAGTTGAAACTTGGTACACATGTACCCTTATGTAATGACACCTGGGAGACCAAGTTTCGGTCCGATTCGTTTCATGGTTTGGCCACCAGGGGGCCAAACGTTAAAAGTGAAAATATGCAATATCTCCCTCAATAGTAGTCGGGAAATTTTGAAAAAAATATGGTAGGTACTTCTAGCAAAGGTGCATCATATATCCTCCGGGTTTTTGATTTGACCTCCTTTTCAAGGTCACAGAGGTCAAATGGTGTAAATTGGCCGTTAGGATGTAACGATGGCACGTTTCTAAACTGCAATGACTATTGATACCAAATTTGGTACACATTTACCCCTTAGTCAGCTGATCTCAGGGACCGAAGTTTGGTCCAATATGATTCACCACTTGACCACCAGGGGGCAAAATCCAAAAACCTTAAAAATGTGATTATTCCTTAACTTCTTGCCCGATTGCCACCAATTTGATATCATGGGTACATCTAACCACCATACAGTATATGTCACACAGGTTTTTAATTTGACCTTCTTGTCAAGGTCACAGAGGTCAAATGGCGTAAATTCGCCGTCAGGCCGTAACAATGGCACGTTTCTTAACTGCAATGACTATTGATCACAAATTAAGTACACATGTACCCCTTGGTCAGGTGATCTCAGGTACCGAAGTTTGGTGCGATCTGATTTGCCGTTTGGCCTCCAGGAAGGGGGCCAAATCCTAAATTCTTCAAAATGCCATTATTCCTAGTAATGACTTGCCCGATTGGCACCAATTTTATATCATAGGTACATCTAATTCTAACAACCATTCAATGTGTCACCCGGGTCTTCTTTGATTTGACCTACTTTTCAAGGTCACAGAGGTCGAATGTACTGTAAATTGGCCATTTTGGGGAAATTGTAATTGCTTGGACCTACATCAAACCTAACACTACATGACACAAGACCATGCTCTTTATCCATCTTTCCTCCACATGAGGTGAGCACAATGGCCCTGGCCATTTCATTGATTAGATGTATTATAAAATAGCTGTTTTAATTGCGTCCGACTGGCCAACTGCCGAAGACGTTTTGAAAAACCCGCACTATGTCATGTGACCTCATGACATCACAACATGAACAAGTCAGATCGTCGAATATTTCCCTATTCGCTCTAGGAAGAAGCTATATCCGCAGTAGTTCGCGTACGCTCAGGAAAATCTAATGAATATTAAATGAGGTCTAAAAATAGTTTTAGGAATACCATTATTATGACGTCAGCGATGGAATTTCCTGGTTGGACTTAGGAAATTTATGATGAAATGACTAGGGCTGTGGACTTGGGGGGAGGGGCCGGCCGTCCCTTCCCTTACTTCGTTACCTCGAGATGTTTTCCAAATGTGCTGGAAGACCCCCAAGGGCAGACGAATTTGGAGTTGGTTCTCGAAGTTGTGTTCCGGCGGAGCATCAGGAGAAGATGAACCACCGGCTTGTGACCTCTTGACTCGAACTTCATGATGACGGCCCGGTTCTTTGATAGGGTCAGGCCGGCGGAAAACCCCAACACCTTCAGTTTTGCTGGTGTTGCCGCAAAACATCGCAGCACAACGCCACCCGACAACCCTTTTCTTCTTCTTCTCCATAATCTTCAGTTCTTATCATGTATATATTGTGTAAGGTCAGGATGGAATGTCAATGGTCAATGGCAGTTGTGAATAAATGAATGAGATTTTTTTTTCCGCGGCAATGTAAACCACTGCGACCGCGAAAATGTTCATGTTGTGACGTCGTCAACGAAAACGTCGTCGGCGTAGCACGATTTCAACGGCATCGAAGCGAGCCGTCCTTGCGGGATTAAAATCATCAATTTCTAGAAAATGTGCATTTCGATTCAAAAACCTTACCGACTTATGAGAAAGGGACGTAGTCATTTGTCAAAAACAGCTTAAACATTATATGGTGAGATTTTGAAACGAGTTACCCTTTAACCGATTTATGCTAAAAAAGAAACACTCCTCATTACTTATATTTCATCTCTGTAATGTTAAACGCGGCCCATCTTCGACCTTCATTGCCAAGCATCAGAGGTGAGTTCTTTTTTAAATTTCTGCATAATAGGCTAGTCAATCTAGCTCATTTTAGGGCTTGACCCACCACAAATTGCAAAAGAAACGATTCCACCTGTATTTATTCAGGAATATCCCCCTAAACACCATACTAAAAATCTCAATGAATCCAAATAGGGGAAAGGGGTCAAATATGCTAATTTATGCTAATTAGTAGCCAAATATAGGGAAACAATGACTTTTGTCCAAAATCATCCAAATCAGTCAATCGAAAACCTTACCGATTTATGAGAAAGTGACGTAGTCATTTGCCAAAAACAGCTAAAACATTATATGGTGAAATTTGACACGAGGTACATTGCAAAGTTTTTGACTTGGCTAAGCCAGAATATTAAGTTATGACAAAAACTTAAGAATCTTTGAAAAACCGGGCCCTGCATGCATTATTCACTGTTGGCTGAGAAGATATGTACCTGCATTTCCACGGTCGGCTGAAGAGGTGCCAGCTTTTCCACTGCGGTCTGAAGTGATACCAGCGACTGAAATGCAAAGCAAGTGAACATCATACCAGTTTGTATTTTTCTATGGTTTAAATAATGGAGAAGCACGATTCACTCATAAATACTTTACAAAATCAAGTGGATAATCCGTATGATGGAATCAGATATTAATTTGATAACGAAATAATTTTCAATTTGGGAACGGAGATTTCAGCGTGAATGTTGTAATGTTGAGGCAACTGTGTAAAGCATGCTGAAAGTCTACATTTGATGGACAATTGAAAAGAAAATACTTTAATATTTGTTAACAGTGGCTTCAGGGCCACGTCAAAACAGAGTATACAGAGGGTCAGCAGTCGATATCGGTAACATAATAAATATGGGAAATCCCAACCATCGCAGGGCAGTTATATTTAAAAGTTACCACCCTTCGTCAGTGCTGCAAAATCCGCGTCGAGTGCGAAATATACAACGTTTACCTAAATATGGTGAAATATGAAGACTATCCACAGTGGCCTACTGGACTTTGCGCAAAGAAAGCAACCAACGTAACGGTCCCTAGGTATTTTTATTTTCCTTAGACAATACAAAGCCTGGTCATCCTAGGGTCGTGGTTACATAGGAAGTTATCATTGCAAAAGAAGGCCAAACGCAAGCTTGGGTAAAGCAGCACACATAAGTCGAGCACATACAAGCCATGACACAAAACACATTCGGTTTTATAATATGGATTGGCAGTCAACTTAGCGAAGGCATACATTTTTAGTTGCAGGTGATTCACTGCCAGTTAAAGGGACTATTATTTTGTCACATTAGGTACAGTTTGGAATATGAATGTAGCCAAGTTCATGGGGATGGATAGGTGACGCCAGCATCTAACCGAGCATATTATTTGCCTTGGCCATAGAGGGCGCTACCAGTGCAAATCACCGGCAGTTAAAGGGACTAGCATTTGACATAAGGGTAGTTTGGAATATCAATTTCGCCTGGTTCATGGGGATCGATAAGAGGCGCCAGCATCTTACTAAGCATACATTTGCCGCTAGAGGGGCTAAAGTGCAAATCACTGGGACTATTATCTTGCGACATGGGGATGGATAGCTGGCGCCAGCGTGGCAGATGGACCACACCAAAGAGTACATCTCAAGATAAACCATAACAGAAGCACTACACTGTCAACTGGAGGTATTCTGTGGCCGTGTTAGCCCCTGGTTTAATTTATACTAGGAACAGAACCTGAAGCGGTCAAATATAATGGTCGCTCCCCATTGCGCTTGTTGCGTTGCGTTGCTTTCTTTGCGCAAAGTCCAGTAAGCCTTTCATCAAATGCAAAATGGCCAAGCGTGAGATGTTATGTCTGGTACTCTCATCAGTGAGTGAAAGTCGATAAATGAGCGACAGTGAACATGGCCAGGCTTTGGGAATTCACGACAATACAGTGCAGTGCAGACCATTTATTTACTCAAGAAAAATCTAATTTAGAAAATGTAAAAACAGCACATAACAGCTTATCTGAAAGAAGGAAAGGAAAGAATTCGAATTATGTCAAGAAGTTACATTTAGCGTATTTTATTAAAATAGGTATAATTAGCGTATTTTATCAAAATACGCAAAATAGAACTTCTTGACATGATCATTCTGGTTCTTTTCTCCTTTTCCACTGTTTCGATCGGCGTCGCCTAGCGGTCTCGGGTATCCAAAACGACTCATTTTAAGCTTTGGAGAACTTTTGATTTGTAAAATTTGGATGAAATTCGAAGCAACCTAACGTGTATACTATGTTGTATGTGTAAAGTGTGTAGTAAATATCTAACTGTCACTGGCTCATCTATTGTGAATCTCAATTCAATGAGTTACTATAGAGTACACAATGAAATATAATGATTCATTAGCCCAGCGCATGATCCATACATAACCTCCAGAAAGCTCTCCACTGGTTGCAGTGGTTGATAGGGTGAGGGACGAGGCCGGTCCACTGCGTCCGCACTGTAAGTATATTATGCTCGGGTTGCTCAGGAAGGACTCACTGGGGCATATCTCTTTGCTTTTGCTTTCGGCATGGTCCAGCCGGGTTTCCAGCAGTTGAAATGGCTGAAACCTCGTGTGTGAATATAACGGTAAATGACTGCACCCTCTCTTCCACCAGGTCTGCTGACTGAGCATGCACAGAGGGAAAAACCATCGTGGCGCACTGAATAACCACAGGTGGCCAATAATTTTTATTTTTGATTAATTCCTTTCTGTAACAAAATCAAGAAGAATTTACACCAAGGCGTCCAAAATATACCACGGGATAGAATAATTCCGACCAATTACAACTCATTGACCGATTTAAAGGGAAACGGTATTAGCCAATATGCATCGTAGTCAGACAGGGGGGTGGGCGGAAATGAAAATACTACCGTTTTAAGTTGAACAACTTTTTAAATGTAGATTTGCCGTGATTGCCGTGGCCAAAATGGCGTGTATTACTTTATTTCAAACAAAACATCACAAAGGAAGTGTTGATGATAGCTGGCTTTCTTAATCATCGTTTGCAAGGAACGATTGTATACCTTCGTTCACCTGGTTGCAAATCTCAAATAGAGTCTTACAAAAGTATTTATTGATATGTTATTAAATTTTTACACATGTACAAGTCATGTACATTCTTCAAGAATCTTGAAAAAATCTGAACCAAATAATCTTACAAGAATCTTGTAACCCATGTACATGTTCATGTACACAGTAACGAATACGATCTTCACTAAGAATCTTTTAAAAAGAATCGTATCTGGATTTTTGACATGGACACTTACACTGTTGAAATATTTCAAAATCGTTTTTTTCTGAAAGCATGTACTCAGACAAAAGTGTCTAGTGTTGGCATTATAAAAATCTAAACGGACCATTATAGGTCACAGAACCCCAATATCCCCAATCCTCGAAGATCCAGAGTCAGTTGTATTCTCCTCCCCTTACTGACACTGGAATAAATCGATTGTATTTGCGGGGAGAGGCAGACAAATCTGATCCGCCCAAGGAAAACGGCTTCTACATCATTCCTTGAAACTCAGTCACTATTGAAAACAATCGCCGTATCTAAAACGTGCTCTTAATCATTGGCTGAAATTTCAAAAGCATGGGACGCATGTGCGGAATTTTTTGATATTACACGAATATTTTGATATTACACGACAATTTTTGTAAGCAGCAAGCATCTTCCCCGCCTTCGGCCCGGGATCGATAAAAAGTAGATAAATGCTCAGAAAAGAACAATATGACTTCTTGAGTAACTAAACAGCAGTTGGTATTCACTGTGTTCATTTGAAATGTGGTTTTGAGACACGGATGGTACACATTTATCATCGAACGGCGGGTGTGTTGTGATATCAGTAAACAGCCGGCAATTCCGCTGGAAGCTTGTGTAGGCCAGTCAATCTAGCTCATTTTAGGGCTTGACCCACCACAAATTGCAAAAGAAACGATTCTACCTTTATTCATTCAGGAATAACCCCCTAAACACCATACTAAAAATGTCAATGAATCCAAATAGGGGAAAGGGGTCAAATATGCTAATTTATGCTCATTAGTAGCCAAATATAGGGAAACAATGACTTTTGTCCAAAATCATCCAAATTAGTCAATCAAGGTGTCTAATCATATGTTTTCAGTATCGAGGAAATCAATGAAACCATTCTTGACAAGAAAAAAAATGATGCATCAGAGAGTAAGACAAGGGTGTATATCAGAGACGTCCAGCAAGGTCTTAGTTAATACCTTCATGTTCACGACAAGCCTACGCTGAACAGACCTATCAAAGGTGAGCATCTGATGAAGACTGGCTAGTCCTCGCCTGCAAAAGAAGTCAGACAACCAGACATCTGGGATTTTTTGGCAGGAATCGTTTATTTAGTACGTAATGTGGTCTGTCTTACTCTCTGTAAATGGAAGTTTATCAGCCACGGACCCTACATTGCCCTATGTACAAAAATAGTGATCTACAGTTCCAAGACAAATATAATAATGTCAATCACAGGAGACGATTTCGGCCCCAAATCCCGCCCATTAGTACAAGAATAACCAAGATCGAGGCATGTGAAGTCGTATATCAAGTCCTCGACCACCCGTTTTGGCCAGAACCCAAATATAGATTTAATAAGAACTTCAACTAGCTACTGGTTAGATAGACTAGCACTTGGTTCTTGTTTTGAATATAGGGGGCTTTTTGTAATTTAGTTTGCTCTTATTCATTAACCGTTGAACTTATTGAATTACTTCTGCCTGAATTGTTTTATGACAAACCCATGCTAAAAATTCCCCGCAAACAAAATGTGTTAATCGGGCTAATTTGATGAAATTAAAGGCGACCGACTGCCCATCTACGTGATCAATTAACATTAGAAAAATAGAGAATATATATAAGTATTTGCATACGTTTGCCCTTTCACAAAAATTAAGTAGATCCCTAACTATAGCACAGTCTTTCATAAGCATCTAAAACCAGTACATTACAGCTCGTTGTTTAAGAATATAAATCTTAAAAGGGAACGATGCAATAATAATCCCTACTCTTTCTTTCTGGCACTAATTTGGTTCACGTTGCCACTTTACCTAATCATACCATCAGGCTTGTGCTTGGCATGAGACAACCTTAGTTTTAACATTATACAGTAACTTACGCAACTTATCTTTGAGAAGGTCTTCTGCTGTGGGACGTTTGGCTGGGTCGACGATGAAGGTCAGAGCGAGGAAAGCTTTCACATCACTAGGAACATCGTCAGCAATAGGAGGGGTATTACCCATCCCAATAGGATATATTACCGTTTTAGGATCATACCCATTCCATGGACGTTTTCCCGTAGTCATTTCCAACACAACACATCCAGTGCTCCTATGGATGAGATATATAATATACTTGTATTATCAAGTGACTTCTTCCACATACAATAACATCTATCTTATTGCCATACCGCTAAGAGAGAGTTGTGTCCCTTTGCGATTAAATGAAATTTCTCGACACATCCCACAATGGTGTCTGTCACCAGTTAGAAGAAGTTAGCGATGCTGATTTTCAGAGCCCATCTCAATTTTATCCACAAAATGTTATGTTTTGTATTGGACCGCTAAACTGTTACAGCCACCCCAGAATAGACATGGCATAATAGACATACCAGAATTATGAGTGGCTGTTGAATTTGAGGGGCTAAGGAAATTGAAATAGCAGTTAGGCAAGGATTCCTGTTGTCGCTACTTCTGGCTATCGCCGCCATTTTCTGGTGCCTCATGTCAAAGTCATATCCGCCGTAGCTAGATTTACGAGTTGCTCCTAGATTTCGCTGGATAGTTTTTCTGTAAACAGAGTTTCGCAAAAAAACGCAAATCTGCGCATGATCTTGTTGATTTCATGAATAAACTCTCAATTTGGTAGCGGGTTGGCCACATGTTTATATGCTGTACTTTTGACCACGTGGCGGCAAAGCTAAATTGACGCCGTTGTACATACTGTATTTCCATGTCATAGTTTAATTGATGAGTCTCGAGGGGCGATTTTTGCCTTATTGTTTACCCCATTTAATAATTAGACAAAAGATTCAGACAAATTCTTGTAACCCGCACCCAGTGTGATCAATTTAAACCACCACGTGCCGTGCTGACGGCCCAACAGCATTAAGTCTTTCTGTCCGCCAATCACAAACGCAATATTCAGTACCTAACTTTAGCGTTTGCAACGCTTTCGAACGACGAACGACGAAGTTTTATGGTGTTGATATCAAGTCCTACACTGGACGAATTTGATAACGCAACACTCGCTAATCGGCTTTCATACTTAATTAGTTGCAAGAAAAAAACTCTTGAAAACTTTGGAAAAAGAACCATTATTAATGAACTACACTCTTCTTACTTCGTCGTTGCTCTTCTTAATCGTTTCGAAACCCGCTTATAATTCCTGGTCGTCATGAACAGAACTCAGACGAGGAATAGCGAAATGTCACCCGGTCTCCACACGATGGTCGTATGGGTCAATTCCATGTGCATCCAACAAGAAAACAATTTTTTATAGTATGATTAAACTCCAGATAAACAAGAATACGAAACGCACATTAGATGGACTTTGATCACATGACAATATCAATTGCATAATAGCAAACATAATCCATGCTTGATAATAGTCACGGTGATTTCTTTGGGGCGCACACAGGCTGTGCATTAAACACAACTTTAATTTCATTCGGAAAATTGACAATATCAATTGAAAAGCTGCCGATTTGTATATCGGGTTATTCCAAAAAAAACCTGCCCCCTTTGAATTTCAAAATAGGCGGACAAACAAAAATATGCTCAAATAATGTAATTGCGGACATCTCAAATGCCTGGTCCAAAAAATATTGTGTTAATTTTAATCAGAGTACGTAACTATGCATGCTGGTGCATATTCAGTATCAGAGAACGATCCAAAAAAATATAACAAAAACAAATGGGCGATGGCTCAACTGTCGTCAATAACAGGAATATGGCTACCGATATGGTTACAGAGAGATCGACCCGTTGACCATGGAAATTAGGTCAAGGTCAAAATCGTCAACCGATATGTTTAGCTTGATCAGATGGCATATTCAAAGAACATACAGTTAATGCAGTTAACACTTGAAAGGTCGGTCACGTTGACCTATTTTTTTGTTAGCATTTAGAGATGCCTAATGATTATGTGTGAAAACCCTGAACTTGGAAAAGTCGACAACAAATAATGACAAAACATGCCACCAGTGGTTGCATTTTAGAGAGTGGCCTCTGTTACCTAAGATAACATCAAGGTCAAAATGCTTCTAGAGCGCCGTGATTGGTTTTTTCAGATAAATTGATGACATGCATTATTTAAAGGTCACAAAGTGAAGATGTCTTGCTATATGAACCTTTCATATGATTTTATGTCTTTCGACCTACATAAACCAAAAAAGTCGGTCACACTTGCCAAAATCTTTCGTTACAGACAGAAGCCTCGTTCTGTAGTAAAGCCATAAAAACTCGAATGCTCAAAATAAGAAGGATTTTGTATGTTATTTGATATGTTATCAGGCTCAACGTTCATTAGATTGTTCGGCAGAAAAAGCTTTAATTCATGACACCACAAGAACTACATTCTGACTGCACATATGGCAGCCCTACTCGACAATGACCCGCGTGTACTGCGATCGACGCTGATTTTTTAATAAGAATTTCCAAGGAGGCCATTTATACCCCCGAAAAACCGGCACCAGAATTTGAATGTGACCCGACTGAGCTAAAATTATGCTATCTATGAAGCAATTGGATGGACTTTGATCTCTGTGACCTTTAAAGGGGGACTATGGGCAGGAGCAGAGGGGCTAATTTGGCCATCTTCAAGTGACTAATATTCACTGCAAGGGACCTGGGTCGTGTCAGATTCAGCAATTAACATATTCCTTGTATAAGCGTGAATCATTTCGACTTACTGTGAGATGTGAGAGACCCCTATTGGCGAATTTGTGTAACTTTATCTTGCCTGCCTAGCTGCTTCCTATATTGTCCCTTTAAAGGCAGGTTAAGTCGAAAACCCACGTGATAAGTGATGTGCTATAATCGGATATACCAACAACAGCATTTGGTCGTTCTAACTATAACTCTTAGTTTACATGTAACATAACGGATTTTCTAGACGACAGCGTGAGACCATAAAGTCGTCCATCCATCCCAACGGTTACGACGTGGGGAAGGATGACGAAAACTACAAAGGACGGACGACGGACACCACGGTATCGTTAGCTCCCCTCGGGAGAGCTATTAAACGAAGTATATATTTTTGAGTCTTACCATATATCAGTCTTGAGACCATATCCCTTTGTTTTTTCGTCGATGCGGTAACCAGTCGCTGCTTCCGGTGATAGGTAGTTATTTGTACCTGCTCCAGCCGTTGTTGCTCCATGGGACAAGAGACTGGTACTAAGCTCTTTGGCGATTCCAAAGTCCATCAATTTAATACGGTCGTTCGAGCCGAGAAGGATGTTGTGAGCTAAGGAAATAATAAGGTACTGCGATGATACAATCAGATGTCATAAAACATATCCGAATTTGTGATAGAAGGACTGGTTACTTTCAAGCATGGTACATATGGAGCCCCCATTCCCCTTTACGGAGACAATTGAACGATTACCGCCCATAAGTCCGAAGGTCCTTTCGTCCGAATGTCCACAATTCTGAAGGTCTATAAGTCCAAAGGTCTATAAGTCCGAAGGTCCAGAAGTCCGAAAACAAAATTTTGAAACTGATGATCTTTGGACTATTAAACCAGTGAAAAAATCTTACATGTATTAAAGGTTCAATAGTAGTGCCAAATAATGCATAGGATGGCGGCTGAAACTGTAGAAAAAAGTAACACAACACGTACCTAGGCTAGATATTGAAATGATACATGTATGTTTGTTATTTAATTATTCACTTGTTTAAACAAATCACAATTACTGTCGCAGTAACCGAAATCCAAAATAAACGTTAACTATGAACTGTACGTGTGTTTCTAATCATGCATCAACGAATTACGCATATAGACATCTTATAGGGACAATTAATACTTGTCAATTGCGCATGGGTCCGCACATAAAATGGTTTGTTGGGGAACAGCGGCGCAAGAAAATAACACAAGAGATTTATGCGCACGCCAGGCGCAATGTGGTAGTATGAATTGACTCTTGGCTGACCTTGTGCACATATTTCCACATCCGTTTTCGGTGTGCCAAGAAATTTCAAAACCTCCCTGGTTAAAAAGAAAAAGAAAAAATCAATATGTGCGTAGCGGTTTTTCACGCAAACCAAGCGGACCGAAGGGAATTCCCAGGTCATCTCAAGTTGAACACCCTTTCATTGGTATTTTGCGCATCTAGCGGAACGTCATTACCGACTTTAGACAGCGAACTCTTTCACTACATAGACAATTGCATTCCAGTACTGATGGATGTAACGTACACCATCGGCATTGTACTTGGCCTTCAGGCGCCTTATGTGAATCTCCAATCTAGCTGGGGGATCCTCACCGTTATAGGCGGCATCGGCTGCTGATTCCATGACGGCTTGCTCGTCTTTCATCTTGCGAATGAAGTACCAGAGGGTTGGATGCGCCCTTCCGATCTTTTTGTTCCATTTATTGTGAAACCCAGGAAAAAAAAGGAAGAATATGAATTTTGTCTGTCCAGGTACATGGACTTAGGTTTCCTTGCTCTTATCGTTCTCCTTTACAAGTTAAAAGACAACGTTTTACAATAATAATGCACGTGTCTTCCATGTGATTATTTGTGCGTGTGTCGCTGTCTGGATTGAAGACGTTCCACAATGCTGGTGGGAAGTTTCCATCCTTCCAGCCTTTCCGGCTACTCATCTTTAATCTCTCCATCCGACGGTACTGAACAGCCATCCAAGATTCTGTATTCTACGCCAAAGACCCTGGCATAAGTGGAAATAACATGCTTATAACTGTGCAACGCGAAATTCCGTTTCAAAGGCGAGAAGTAGACCGTTCTCGAAATCAGTAATAACCAACTGCGGGGCTAGGCGGTGGTGTACCACCTCGCATACTTTCCGTCTTACGTGCTGGGAAGCACTTGTCTGTTCTTGCCGATTGTCTTCCCCATTACAAAGCATCAAACCAATGGAAGCACCCTGCCATGGTACATTCCGTGAATGGTCACAAGTTGCGTGTACGGCTGCGGACAACTCTTAAATGTCCCATCTAAATAGATAGTGCGACATATCTGCAGCTTACGGCAATTACCATCGGTCGCATAAATCAGAATTCCCCACTTGTTGTCAATATGGCTCAAGAATCGTTCGCTGTTCCACGTCCTTCTCCATTCCTATTTCATGAAGACTTCATCGTTATCATGTGGAACTGGTGGTACCATCTCTGACCTAACACGGAACAGCGACGTCCGTACTGCCTCGAATTCTGGAATTGCTCCTGGATCTTGAATGGCCATGATTGTCAACTTTTCATCATAAATGCGCTTGTTTGGCTTGGAAGGGTCATTCCTTACTACTTCTTATTAGGTCTTCTTCAGGATGATGTTGGCGTTCGGATTCCTAAAAAGATGAGTCCCTTTGTTGAAATGTCCAATTTAAAGGGGCAGTGATCGATTCAGTGGAGTTTGTTTACTAAACTATAGGGAGCTAACGGTGGGTTGGTGAACAGAGGGCAATGCACGTGAACCAGATCAGGGTTGGAACAGCAAAATACCAGTCTAACACCTCGTTGCAATCATCCCTGGATGTGTGGCTCCCTACGCTGATAATTTCAGCGCACTTGATTGTGGAGGACTACAGTGCTCCTTCAACTTAAAGGCGGTATTACAGAGTTTCTCGCCCATTCAATATTCAAATAGGAGATTACAATTACGCCTAAATAAATCACTTACAAGTAATATTTAATAGTATTTCAATTTCAGGATTGGGTGTCTCTAAATCGAATGAGTTGGTTTGCAGTACCGCTCGATATGGGCCCCTCCAGCATCGCCAGTATCTTTTCCGTGGCATTCTTGTTACGATGGTAATGGAAATCATTGAAAATTATCATTTCTGAGCCCTTCCTCCGCCCTCTTGTCACGCACGCCGTGCTAAAAAATGACTACCTGCACAGAAAATCGCGTGATGCTGGGTCAGTGTGATTTGCAGAATCAGATTTTCACTTAGGCTGTATTTCATGTTTCCGCGTTGGAATATTGATGTGACATAGACGGGTTACTAACAATAACATACATGTACACGCGTTTAAAATGGGATTTCGGACTTTTGGACCTTCGGAGTTGTGGACCCTTTTTCATTACTTTCGGACTTATGGTCTTTCGAACTTACGAACCTTCGGAACTGTGGACCTTCGGCATTATGGGTCGTTTTCAAAGAAGATTTTTCCTTTGTGGTATTGTGGGCCTTCGTACTTGTGGACAGTCACCAATTGAACATTACTTTTTCAACCCGTGACGTTTCTATTGAGCACAAATCGCTCTTCTTTACCAACATATCTATACAAGTAGTTCTTCGTTTGGGGTATTCACAAACAGAAAGTAAGATGTCATCACCCTCCCTGGATTCAGAGTAAAGTGGGGCAAATTGTGAAAATTGCTGCTAATTTCAGCGAAAAAACGCGTCATCTCATAAACTGCCACCTTGAAGCATAAAAATTGATCATTTGTACTTTTCGATTTGGATTTATCTCAAGACATACCCCAAAGAGTGTTTAGAAGCCCTAATGAAATATCCACAGACGAAATAGATGCTTCATATTGATCACAGGTTCCTATGATCCAACTTCATGAATATACAAATGGTGGTGTCATCTATATAACAAATCTATATCGTCAGATCTTTAATACCGGTACACGGTGTAGAAGTGGAAAAAGTCCCCCTGGAAATGTATCTGTTCTTATTGTTTGCTGCCAAATTTTGATGCCATGACAGTCAATATCGTAAGTGCATAATAGAGTTCTTTTGCCCTGACATTCTCTTGAATATATACTCTAGAACATTTCTAACTTCTACACAGGCTACTCCGCATGAAAGCCGAATTCGATTGCGAAAATCAACTAAACCCCTTTAAGACGAAAAACTAAATAAAAGAACAATAAATACACACTCAACAGAAAACGAAACTGTGCACCAAGTAAGTTTGTGTATTTGCTGAAGAATCGGTCAAAACCTTCGATATATATTGTAGTCCAATATTTGAAACAATATTTCAGTGACAACCTTTAACCCTTTTTTTTCTTCAACTCTGATGAGGCATCAAAATTCATGCAATATTAGTCCAAAAAGAAAATCAAATGGAAACGTTATTTTATGTAAATGATCTTTCTTCCCTTGGCTCGAAAAAATTGAATTTGAATGGCAGTTTTGCCATCACACATTGTCATTTTGATTAAATTTAATTGATCAATATGTCTGATAACACATCGGTTATTACATTGAATAATACTAAATAATTATAAGAACAACAGAAACAAGTCACGCACTAAATGTACTGTTTTACACTCAGCAAATACAACTTTGATCGGGAACCGTTTTAAACCGGAGAATGGAAATTGCGACAGTTTAAACTGTCATTTGTTCAGCAAACAGCGGCGAGAACACTGGTGTAAAAGGAATGGACGTCCTAGGAATGCAGGACCCCATACAATAGCTGTGTTTTGTCAACGAATGTGGTAAATGGTTTGGTTAGGGTAAGATACATAATCTTCAACAAAGGAACTCGGCGACTCTATTCACTTTAACAAAAGGACCGGACTTAATTATAGATTCCGGGGGGGACTTTTTCTTTTACACCGGTCTGATCTACGGAGATGTATATATGGATATGGAACAATCAATTTGATTGATGATGGCATTATAGCCCACAAAATCAAAATATCTAGAAGCAAATAGATTATTTTTAGGAGGTAGCCAGTCGAAAATGTCGAAAGGTTCTTTGCTCTTCGAATCCTTAGCATCAAGGTGAGTATTGAATAGGCCAGACAATAAGTTTAATTACAATGGAGTCATGGAGGGATCTGATCAAAAAGGGGGTAGAATCACCCAAAGAGCAATAAAACACGAAGTCAAAAGAATAACAAATAATCCACCACAACTACCGAAAGCATGCTGAATATATATAATCCGCGTTGTCTTCAATCTTATCATGTTGCGTGAATGACATCAACTCGTTTGAATATTGCACTAATCGTTCCGGTAAAAATGCACATTGTTTATCTGTAGATTTAAGGCAGCTTGGATGTATATTTTTGGGGCAATGATTTGGGTTTTATTTCGAGCTATTGTACAGAGAGAGCACAACGTGACCTCCATGACTTCAAATTGTGGTTTTCTTTGGAATATAAGCCTGCATCGTGATTCATGCCGGTGTGAAAGCGATAAAGTCCCCCTGGTAGCAAGGTCCGGAGGACCTTGCTCCCTAGCGAGTGGGGTCCTCCTGACCCCTGGGGATAATAGTCTTTACCGTACATCTATCCCTGGTCCTATATAGGGACATGCGGACTTTAGCCACTAGGGACATTGATCGCTTTTACAGCAGTAACAACGCATAAAGTCCCACGCATAGAATGTCCATTCCTTATACTAGCATATACCCATGGAGCGGGCAAAGTTGAAATGTAATATACATTAGTTAAATGGGCACGATGATGGAACTACATTAAATTTCTAACGTTACTGAAGTTTTATTAAAGGTTAAACACGAAATGAACTGCATTTAGGGACTTATTGCTGCTATCTACATGCAACCCCCAATAGATTGATTGGAGTACGCTATTTTGCACAATGCATTGAGACCAGTGACAGCAGGTCCTGTTCCAAATAAGGGCCTCACATATTAGGCATATCACCTATTCTAAAATACCTTGGTACCGTAAAGTCAACTTTTAAATGGAAAATGCATAAGCCTCGTTCTGAGAGTGGAGTGTTTTGGACACGCAACCAAGATGCTCTACCAAAGTTCCCTCGGGTTGCACTAAAATGTGGAAACCATGCACACGTCACGTCAAAGGAATTTCACCTCACTTCAGAAGTTTGAGGCTCTCAAAACACTGCTTCAAACACAAATCAGTCAAGGAAGCATCAACCACCCTAAGTTTTTTAATGAGCACTACACATATTTGCCGAGAAAAACGCTCCAAATAGCCCATTTGCGCGGATTTTAGCATCACTTGAGCGAGCCGATGCGGACTTCCTATGCGCGCTAACATAATGTAAACAACGGCGCTACCGGCGCTCCGGCCGGGCCGACGATGGATGGAATTTGCCAAATTCGCACGTATTCAAGTTATTTTCGTTGCCTATCTTTTTAAGTTTGAGGTATTTTAGAATAGAAATTGAACCCTCGGCTTCGGACCTTGGTTGAGTTACCAAGACACTCTCGGGTGGAGCTAAAATTTCGTCCAAACCCTCGCCTGTCGGCTCGGGTTTGGACTGTATTTTAGCTCCACCCTCGAGTGTCTTGGTAACTCAACCAAGGTCCTCCGCCTCGGGTTCAATTCCTTAACCCACTCCCGTACCCAATGCCACTGTCGGACCAAAGCCAGGCGCATGGAGAGATGCAGAACGCAATTCAAACTGACAACATCAATCAGTAAAGAATAAATCAAAGAGCAAGCGCTGGCCACTGTACATATATTTTGTCCATCCTGGCATAACTGTTTATTGATACCCTGACTGCATGTTCCGGTAGGCCACCCTGCAGAATTTGCCTTATCACTCCGGTCAGTGTTTCTCGAATAGAACTAAAATAGAACAGGCTAATCATTAATCTCCCTGCTAATACCCTGCACCATGGACCAGGTTGTATAGCACTACGAGTGCGTTCGATTACTTGTCTAGGACATGTCCAAGTGTGGTAGTTTGCCGGAAGTCAGTAGTCGGACCTGGTCCATCATCGTTCGAAAAGTGGTGTTGGACATGTCTAGGACATGCCCTTCTAACCCTCCTCGCTGATGGGGTTACTTGGGCAAGTGTCCCACAATGCATTGCAGCAACATGGCGTCGATGGCGAAGAAGCTGAAGGTTACGGGCGATAAATTCATCTTCGGAATCGATTTAGGCCTATACGATCCGCCCAGAGTGTATTGTTTGCTGTAGCAATTGAAACAAGGATGTTTTAGCAAAATTTAGTTTATAAATTGACAGTTCAATCAATTGAATTATTGTTAGCGGATCGATGATGTATTTTTTTACATATCATGATATTGTACATTTACAACAAGTGAAAAGTCCAAGAGAAAAGAACCTGGAGTGTAAATAGATAACTTCGTCTCACAGGCATCATTGATGGGCACTGTGTCATTCCTCCCTGACGTAAGGAAGGAAAGGCCCAAAAATTGATTGGATTTCCGGTGATGCCTCTGTCAGCAGGTTCTTTCCTATGGGACCTCCTGGTACATGTTTATTTTTATACAACTTTTAATTGTTGATTGTTCTCAACAATACATTTATAATATAAAATATATAGAATATATTTTGTTACTTCGATTTTGTTGCAGAACAGTGTTCGTGTCCGTCATTGGATAACTTGTACTGGGAACATCTCAAAATTGAACTTATCTCAGAAAAGACAGAACTGTTGCATGCATTTCTTTTTGAAGAGGGACTATAGGGTTGCTGTGGGCATGGTGGGAGCTTGTAAAAGTCTTAGAGTGTTTAATTCGAAAAATCGCTTTTGAGGCTTTTTAAATGTCAGGCGAATCCACTTCTTGTTTGCGTCTTTTGGAAATTGTGTTTTTCCATTTCATGCATTGGAGAAGTTCTGTCTTTTTTCACATAAAACACTTGTGAGATGCATCCCAATCAGTAGTCACATTTAGTCTCTCCTGGCCAACAGCATTTCTAGTTCCCTACGTTTTTCAATTCCGCTGGTCCTGTGGTGGTGTGGCCTAGGCATAGCGGCATTCTCTTCATCTAATTGAAGTTCTTCTAGTGTATCGTCATTGTTCTTCAGACAAAGGTTGTGCATGACACATGCCGCCAAAATAGAGTGGCACAACAGTTCGAAGTCGGAACAATCAAAATCCCTTAGCCTTCTGAATCGTCCTTTGAGTTGTCAAAAAGCTCTCTCAATGATGACCCTAGCAGAGTTATGTCTCTTGTTGTACCTCTTTTGATCCCTTGTGATGTTCCCATAATCCTTATATGGGGTCATAAGCCATGGTTGTATCGGGTACGCCGAGTCTCCCAGGAGGAATTCATCCGTTTCAAACTTGGCTGCAGCCTCTTGGAACACTGAGGAGTTATTGAAAACACGGGCATCATGTGTGCACCCTGGCCAGCCAGTATAGACGAGGGTGAAGGCCAGGGCATCGTCACAGACACCCTGTAGCACAACCGAGTGGAATTTCTTACGGTTTACATATGAATTGGGATTCTTCGTGGGGGCTTTGATTTTTATGTGACACCCATCTATTGCCCCAATGGCCCCTGGAAAGTGACTGTACTTTTCGAATCCTTCAGAAATGTTCACTCTGTTCTCGTGACTTGGCCAGGATATTAGTTTCTTAATGAGGTTGTTCACAACGGCTTTGCAAACTCTGCGACAGATGCAGTGTGTTGTTGACCTCGAAATCCCGAAGCGATCATAAATTGATCTAAACGAGTCGGGTGACCCAAGGTACCAGAGGAACACCAAGGCTTGCTTGCCGAGTTCAACTGGAGGACGACCAAACCCATGTTGTCCCAGGGCCATCTCTGGACACGGTTGTAGTTCCCCCAATAAGACCTCAAATGTCGTCCTGGAGAGCCGAAAATGCGATCGGAAATCATCTAGAGACTGAAGTGGGACCGTCACCTCAGCATAGTTCTCAGTCCTTGGGACTTTGGCACGTCTTTCTTCAGGGAGGTGTCTCTCTAACAATAGGCCTGCTGTCTCAAGGCTCTCACTGACAAACCTATTCTGTATTATTTGGGTGTTTCCCCGGAAAAGGGCTATAGACATGGCCACCATCGCCCTTTTGCGGTTCGCCTCCATCATGTCCATTTAGGACAACCAGGACAATGCAGGAGACCAGGACAGACGTTTAGTTACAAAAGAAGACCATAGACGGCGACCATGAAGCGCCCGGCTACGCCATGACACTTTACCCTACAGAAACCTCACATGCGTTCGTTTAGTGACTCATGTCTTGGGAGCCCCAGATCGAGGTCGGACATGTCCTAGACAAGTAATCGAACGCACTCTACATACGTGCTGGAAGCTAATATTGATGTGGCAGGGAGAATATGCGTGAAGTTTGTGTATGCTTTTGAGAATGAGCGGAGCTCTCCAGTCGACGTGCTCTCTGAAAAGTTGTTATTTATTCCAAAACCACGAAGATATTCGACGTATGACACCCTCAGTGACACTCTTACTTATGATCCACACCTACGAAGCCAAAAGTTGCAAGAATTCGACGCATTTCCGAGGCCCAATTTTGAAACAAAAATCGCCTCCTATTTAGCGGCCACAACGCGCATTATAGTATAGATAAATAGTCGCGTAATGTGACATGGTCTTTGATTGTAGGAATAGGTAGGCTAAAAATCGAGTTATTTTCCCTCGGCTCTCATGGCGCAGTGGAACAGTGCCTGGTTCATGGTTGAGAGTCTTGTGGATCGAATGCGCCGTGGCGATTTTCTTTTTTAATTACTGTAGTATAATACAATGGTTAGTATCTCAATACAATGATTGACTCTCTTTTTTTCAATTTCATCATCTTAATAACAATTTTTATTGCGTAAGTACTATCAAAAGTGGCTATGAAATGCTCAGCCTAGCCAATGCTCTGCCATTCGAAATGGAGAGGACACGCGCAACACGGTCGAGAAACATCAGTTCTCCAGCGGAGGTTTTTCGGTATTTGTCGTTTTGAAAATACCCCGCTAAAGCAAGAGCAAACCAGAAGCGAGTTCTTTGGCGTGTTGCCGCTAAAAATTACAAGGTAGGCGTTTTACTTTATAGTGCATGTGATTGAGTTATCCAGGTTCTCCTTTTTAATGAATTAGATTTGGAAAAAATCGGAATCTCAGCCAACAGAGTGGTTAAAATCTTCTGAGTTCAATCGTCCGGACCTTTAACTCTAGGAATAGGAGTCCTTTGGACCTTGATACCTAGGATTTAATGTCCCCGGATATTAAACGCGGGATTCAATGTCCATCGGACTCTCGTAGCTAGGAATAGAAGTTCATTGGACACTTGGAATGGTGGTCTCTAAGACGTACTCTTCACATTATTTCCAATATATCACATTAAAATTGAGGACCGTCTATATTATAATTAGAGTTAGTAGTGATGACTTCATGGAGTAAAACATGCTCAGTTACATGTGTCTGTTCATTGACGAATCGGATACCGCATATTATCTGAGTCTTCCTATTTCAGCGTGACAAAGGAATACTCTGGTATCGGGTTGTTTCGAGGATCGGCGAACCAGTTGAAGACAATGCCTCGGGGAGAGATGATGCTGAGGATGCGGAGACTCACGATTATCAAGTGACTAGGCGAGCCAGTCCTCCCAGACGGCGTGATGTAAATCATTATCGAAATAAATCACTCAGTCAAATTGAAAATATGTTATTTTGTTCACTTCTTCTTTCTATATCACACACAGAAAAAAGTGACTTTAACTTCTAAGGAATCAGTGTCCACATTGGACTTAAGTCCCTGTTCAGTGGACAATAAGTTGATTTTAAAGAAGAAAATTTGTCCAACTATGGCCAGGATAATTGCCTACCTTTACATGAAGCAGAAAATGCGAATTAGATGGGAAAATAACAATTCCAATTATTTCAATCTTTCAAACGGTGTTAAACAAGGAGGTATATTGTCACCTTTCCTTTTCTCAATATATCTGGACGAATTACTTATGAGGTCTAAAGGTTCAGGTTTTGGATGTTATGTTGGCATCACTTTCATGGGAGCTTTTGCTTATGCAGACGATATCATTTTATTATGTCCCACAAAATTCTCGCTGAACACACAATTACAAGTTGCTATACTATACTCAAATGATTATTGCATCGAATACAATTCCGCGAAATGTCTGTTGTTATATTTCTGTCTGTAACCAGGTGGTGGAAATCTTATACCAATAGTTATCACTTTTCAGGGTATTCCTGTAACTGCTGAAGCTACTGCTCTCCATTTAGGAAACTTAATTGGACTGAGGGTAAATAATCAAGACATACATAAAACAGTACCATATTTCAATAGGCGGGTAAGTTTTATTTTTGCAATTTTGAAACGAAAATCAAACTTTTTTAGCTCACCTCTTAGCAGAGGTGAGCTTATCCCATACCGTGGCGTCCGTCGTCGTCGTCGTCGTCGTCATCCGTCGTCCGTTAGCAGAGCATGTTTCGTAACTGTTAGAGCTATTGAGTTGAAACTTGGTACACATGTACCCTTATGTAATGACACCTTGGAGACCAAGTTTCGGTCTGATTCGTTTCATGGTTTGGCCACCAGGGGGCCAAACGTTAAAAGTGAAAATATGCAATATCTCCCTTAATAGTAGTCGGGAAATTTTGAAAAAAATATGGTAGGTACTTCTAGCAAAGGTGCATCATATATCCTCCGGGTTTTTGATTTGACCTCCTTTTCAAGGTCACAGAGGTCAAAGTTTGCTGATTCACTGAACAGTAGCATGTTTCCTATCTATTTTAGCTAGAAGGTTTTAAACCAGTGTGGACATGTATCTGGGGATTCTCTATTCCACCCCTAAAATTTCGGCCGTTCGGACATCAAATATGGCCGCCAGGCAGCCATCTTGAAAAATAAACACAGTACTATTACTCCGAAACTAATGATCAGATTGCAACCAAATTTGATCTGGATGTATATCTATGTACTCACTACTAAATCCTTGATTTTTTATCAAATGTGATAGCCAATATGGGTGCCGGGCGGGCATCTTGAAAAATTCTTAGTTTGGCCACCCGGGGGCCAAATTTAATGTCCATAGTTAAAATGTTTGATTGCTCGTTTAATAGTGGTCTGATTTTCATAACATTTTTATGGTAGGTACTCCTAGCAAGGATACATTTCATAAATGTGGGTTTTTGATTTGACCTACTTCTCAAGGTCACAGAGGTCAAAGTTTTCCTATGGCACCGCCATTTTACAATGACGGCACGTTTTGTCACTGCTTAATAGCTACAGATCCCTAACTTGGTACGAATGTACCCCTATACTCTTAGACTAAACTGCAGTCTTTTTCTGATTCTCAGTTTGGTCAGCAGGGCCCCAAATGTTAATAGTGGACTCTCCCCTAAGGGTGCCTTGAAATGCTGCTAAGTGGGATGTCATAGTCTAAGCCTAGGCAAATGCAGGATTAATTAACCTCTACAGAGCCCTAGGAATTTCAGATGATGGTTGTTTCTTGTACTAGACACAAAGCAAACAACATAATTATCCTATTCCTAAGCATGCAAAGTTAGAAACCTTTATGTTTCAAGCATATAACTTCAGACAAAACGTGTCCAAAAACACCACCAGCTATCAGTCCAAATTGGACCTTGTATTCACCAATCCTACTCCATCTGCCACTATTGACTTGGTCGATATAATAGACGATTACTGGTCAGATCACAAAATTGTCTACTCTGCTTTGTCATACCTGTAGTCACCTCAATTAAATTCAACTTTCGCATTATTTTATCCCTCATGTAATTTCATTGTAAAACATTACTTCATTTCTTTCTTACATTTAAAACCATGCTAATGCTTCATCCATCTTCCCTTCACAAGAGGTGAGCACAATGGCCCTGGCCATTTCATTACTCATATTGCACGTCACTCTATGGTACAGTCCTGTGGGATTTAAATAATAAAGTGGTAGGCGTATTATACACAGCATGGAGAAAAGCGGTGCGGAAATTATGTAGACTTCACCCTCGGACCCATTGTGCCCTTTTGCCACTAATATTAGATACCTGTTCAATAAAAACATTGTTACACTGTAAACAATTCCAATATCTATGTTAATCTTGCGAGTACGCTTTCTTTGAATGGCAGTGGCTCCAATGTATCAAATACACTCTCACACTTGGCTAGTGAGTTAGATATACCCAGGAACCACGTTCCTCTAACTTTCAAGGTACCTTTAAAGGCTGAGTTTTATAGACTGCAGTAAACTGCTGCTGTTATCAGAGATTTTTTAATGTATAGAGACTAACTTTCGGGGATAGATATCGATAATATGAATGTAATTCTTGGGGTACTCTGTGCCGGGTAACCCTGTGTAAATGTCTATGCCTTATATGTAGGGATTGGGAGGGTCTTTCATTTCTTTGTCATCACTTGTTGTACTTTTGTTGCACTTGCACTTTTGCACATTGTAATGTAATTTAATTTACATGAACAAAGATGATTATATCTATATCATAATACTATAAGGCGGCTCGATAAAGTGGGGGTTGTGTTTCGTCTAGAAATTTTGCACGTTTGCAGGTGATATGTTATCCTGATGCAATGTTATGTTTATTTTCGGAAATTTACTTCAGCGGAGCAGTAATGAGGGATTTTTAATCGGACACTGTCAATTCTCCTTACCACTCACAGAAGCCAAGTCATAGCTGTTTAGTTATGCAGAGGCTTAATCAATTACCTGCACTCCCTGTGGGGTGGCTAACATTACCTGTTGAACAGCTGGCTGTAGGGCTTGTGGTATTCGACTCGATGACTCGACGACGCGATGACTCGATGACGCGATCAAGTTGGAATCTTTTTAAAGAATATCACTGCCTGGACTGTAATTTATACATAGAATCATAAGTGGAGGAAAATAAAAAAGAACCGATCATTACCAACCCCTTTCCAGCTGTTTTCACCGTATCTAATCCGACCATTTTTCGTTTCCTACAAGTTCGCATTTTTGATAAAACCATGCGCCATGTTGCTATGCAAGCTTACCGTCAATACAGCTAAATACACCTAAATATAGCTGGTTCAGATCAACCTCCTACCCAGGTTCTTTACGAGCAGAAATTCCAATGTTAAAATGACACGCGAGTTCCTGGAGACAAGGTTGGCTCTGGATATCCGTTCAGCACGGCAATATTATGGGCCGAATTCATAAAGGGCGTTTAAGGGTTAGACGTGTGTAACTTCTCCTTAATCAGTTTCAGGGCCTATTCATATTCTGTGAAAATTTATATGAAGGACCTGAATCTCTCCATTCAGTAGTTAAACGCTGTTTTAAGCTAAACGCCCTTTATGAATTTGGCCCTAAATGTCCTATACACCTTTCCAGAAATGGGGCGCCGAGTGTCCGAAATAGTGATGTCATAAGGGGAAACTAGGCCTGTGGTGGAGGGACAAAGGAGATAGTCATGGTTGACCAACACACTTGAATGCCTTTAATGACGGACAAGGGGGAAAAAGTTAGTTCCAATGCAAGCCACCAATTTCGGAAAGCATGTATAGGGGCTGATGTATTGGGGGGGGGGGCAGATGTCAAGGGGCGGAAGAGGGACTGAGTGACTGAGTCTAAAAAACTGCACATATGCGAAATTCCGATTGTTGACAGACTACCACATGACATCTGACATTGGCCACTAGAAGCTTGTTTGTCAATTAAATCTTCGGTCATTTTGCATGCTATGAAACTTCCGCGAGTCCTTTAAATATCAAAATCAATCGCGGGGACCAATCTTCAGTGACCATGGCTGGGGGGGGGGGAGGGGGCACATCCTTCTACATACCGTAGCTGGGTATTGGAAGGCCGAGCTAAAACCTCTGCTGTTGCAGCGGTAGCCCGGAGACCAGGATCATGGGATTCCGTATTTTAGCAAAATCCATAGCAACGATCGCGTCATCGAGCCATCGCGTCGTCGAGTCATCGAGTCGAATACCACAAGCCGGCTGTAGGGGGATGATTGGAACAGCCTGTACCTGTTGACCTGCTGAACTAAGGTTAATGTTATTTTCAATCCACGATTGCAGTTCACCTGATGTTCGAGATTTCCCGGGGAAAGAAATTGTAAACAAACGTATGTGTGCAGTTCAAATGTAAACAAAAATGTATTTTTGGTACTTTCGGTTGCTGGACTTGGGTTTTCCCGCAGTAAGGAGCTGGGGTCAAATTGGTGGTCGATTGCTTATGGGTGCTGTGTTAGCCAGAGCTAGCCCTTGATTATGAAGGGATTTTTAAAATGAAGGTTACCATGGTCTGTTTATGTGCTCACCACAGCTTTCAATACTTGATCTGAAGAGGCGCGCTGAACCTGAAATGGCCTTATCAAGGAGCTGCTCACGGTGCTGGACGTCTAAGCTTGCCTGTCGAGTAAGTGCCTAGCCCGAGACCTGGCTACATGTAGGAGGAGCACGCATTTTAAAGTTATAGTAGTGATAGTGCAATTGGTTCGAGCCATTTGGAGGCCGACATGTGAAGGCCTATCTGGGAACTCCTTCTTCTTCGTATAAAAAGGTGCATATTGCTGAATAAGGAACGAGGCATTGCCTCATCATCTCTATCGGACCAACTGATATACTTTTATATGCACGCATACAACACGCCACAGCTAGGTCCGAGTCTGTGGACATATGGTTGGTTTAATTTGTCTCTTCGATATGGCTTCTTTGATATTGCATTAGATTTTCATTGCAATTCAATCTATTCAAGGTAGAGCCCATTTGAACCTGCCTGCGCCACGGGTACAATGCTAGTATATATATATATATATAACAACTAGAGGTCAATGTCCGACGGACTTTCATACCTAGTACTTGGAGACCCCCGGACTTTCACTCTAGCTGTTAGTATCCGGGGACAATTTCAACTGGGGACATTTTCCACTGGGACACCGGCATTGTGAACCTGTTGAAAACTATGACTTTGTCCATTTGATAACAATTCTCACCGCCTTGCACCACTGGAACTTGATGCAAGGACCCAACGCGCCGCGTAGCGACAAAATAGCGAAGCTGGCGAAACATTTATAACGGGTCACCGTGATCTCATTATGGACTTATAGCGCGATTATGTTATGGGGTTGTAACTATTTTGCTGTATATTGTCACGAGGAAAGGAAAGTATGCGACCTATTTATGTAAAGTGATAATTAGAAGGTATATAGTTCAGGAAATGTTAATACATGTAAATAATCATTCCTTATCGTCTTTTGAGAGCATTTTTAATTGTAAAAAGTATATGCCTACGTCACAGAGTCTCTGCAATGGTCATTTTTTATCATAGTAGTCTCGCGCAGCCAGACCTTCTCTTATTAGTCTGACGCAAGCCAGACGTTCTTTGTATTAGACGTTTTCCACCACAATATATCTGGGCCGAAGAAACACTGCGCACGATTACCTCGAGCTGGAGCTAAGAATAGATTATGCTAATGAGCATACTTCCTCATTGAGTTTTCTCAGAATGGTGCATATCGCGCAAAGCTACTGAGTCTAGTACCATTAGGCCCCGCGAGGTGGCGCTGAGGCGGCTGCTGTAATCAAGAGAGTGGTTGAGTCACTCTAAAAGCTACTTGGTCATAACAAATGACGGACCTAACCAAAATTGGTTTCATTTTTGCATTGCTGCAATGAAAGACCTAATACTGAAACCACATGTCTGTTGACTGTGCTTTAACTCTTTACATACGCTAGACCCGCGTGCGTCATAGCGTCAAAGTCCTGAATACACAGCGTCATTATTCTGATATAGTTTCCCGGGAGCGCGTCACTGACGCGGCCGTATTTCAGGTAGTGTTTACATAAGTGATATTATCTCCGTTGCTGTTCATAGTACAGGACTAAAATTTTGGGGAGTAACTAAGAATTAAATTCCGCATAAACTCATGTAATTTATTTTGAATTATAACGAAAAGTAACCGAGAACAAGGCCTGCAAACTTGGAGAGAAAAAAATTTCTACAAATCGCCGTAAACACAAAATGTTTATAATAAAAATCTAAGCCCCAGTCACTATCATCACTTCCTACCGAAACATTGATATCTGAATCTGCAAAACCTTCAAATTCTGATCCGGAGCTCGAATCAAATAAATCTATCATAAATAAACCCAGCTGGTCCCGAACAATGCGGCACGTCAATCAAAAAAAGATTAAAGAAACGTTTAAAAATGGCCGACGAGGTCAACTTCCTGGGGAATCCCGCCAATACATCGTTAATATTCATGCTTCATGAATACTAAATTAGAACGGAGTGACCTGAATAGAAAATAGAAGCTTATCTCTTATTGGCCATTCAAATAGGGTCACCATGGAGCCAGCCAATAAGAAATTACGATACATTAAAGTTGGAGTAGCTTGTAGTCGGCTTGCCGGAGTTTCGCACTGTTTGAATGGAGCCGAGTAATGGCGGCTCCTGGGAGAACAGCGTAAGTTCTTTGCGCCGACCAGCGGCGGCTAGCGCATGTAAAGAGTTAAGAGAGACTGGTATCATGCCTAATCTCTCTTAAAGCACAGTCAACTGTGAACATAATAGCAACACTCAAAATATGTACATCAAGCAATCTAATTCAGTGGAGGGACTACTGGGGACGGGTTTTGGCGACGTATTCCCTCTAAAAAATACCGCCATATTTAAAACGCACACGGTGATTGTGACGAGGTCGCGCAGCTGGCAGAGCGAATGGCCCAAAAAGTTTTCCTTCAAATGGTGTTACATTTCGTTTTGTGCGTTGTTTTCTGTTTATATTGAGATAAGATATATACCGCATATATCATGTAGCTCAGTAAGTTGATAAATAATGTGTGCAGCTGATATTAAAGTTTGAATAGTCTTTTCGAAAAAGTTTTTCGAATCGAGCTCAAAAGATATAGTTTTGGCGCCAATGACGTCACCAATGGCGGATTTGCACTGAAGTTCAAGCCGAGTCGATTATTAAGAGAATCCACTCAAAGTTCCGAGTGGACATGGTCACACAAACATATAGAATGAATCGTTTTCATCAAATTTTCATTAAATCATTTTTTTTCAAATACTCGGTGTCTTTTTCTGGCGAGTATAGTGGTTGTAGCTGCAATCCATGAATTTGACATGTTCAAATCATTTACAAGTAAAACTGATGGGGTATGCAATGAGTTTAAAGATTCGTACTTCTAAAACCGTGGAACTCCATAGGTCATGTGTACGGATTAAGGAATTTAAAGGTACGTCAAGGAGATTGAATGATCTGATTCAAATATCATCAACCTGATCATGTTTTGGCCTACTTACGTTTGATATCCCGATGGGCTATGTGCTTCTCATGGAGGAACTTAACGCCACAGAGTATCTGATGCGTGTAGGTTCTTAGGTTATCTTTAGGAAGAGGGCTTCCTTTTATCTTCCGCGCCAAAGATCCCTATCAAACAATCAATCAATCGTTAAGTATATGGTAGTTGCTGAATTCATCCGCAACGTGTTTTGACATTTAGAAGATCATTATTTAGTAAAACACATCACACCAGGCTGACTATTGCGTTCAAATAAATGAGCTACCCAGACTCGTATGTTGGTTCGGGAATGTGGCACTGTTCAAAACGGACCAGAGACTGTCGACTATATATTGGGCACGCAACTAATTCCATTGTTTGCAATAATTGGATCTTACCCCGGTCATATATTCCATTCCAATGTAAAACGTGCCGGAATCCACATCAATATGCTCAAAGAAATATCGAATGATATTCGGATGGTTGAATCGACTGAGCTCCCGCATTATTTTCACCTCAACCAAAAAGGCTTCATCTTCCTGCAAAATGAAATTTGTGTATAATAATTAACTAACGATTTCTATCGCAGAAACATGCGACCATGACCACATATGTGACAAAATTAAATTTCGTGAGCTCTCAGTTGCCATCATAAGTCAACCATTCCATCCGGGAACTACTTGATTAGCAATTAAGATTTGCTGCACCGTATACCCTGGTAGTACTCTTACAGGCGCAGGTGGCAGAGCGTCGGTCTTATGATCAAGAGGTTGTGGGTTTGATTCCCGGCTGAGTCGCTACATAGAAACTTCCTACTGGTCAAGTTCGATTGAGCGCTTATATAGTGGCTTCTTTTTGAAACCCATAAGATTGCAAATGTAAACAATTTCATAATACACATACAGTTCGCTAAATCCTTTTCCAATTTTAAATTATCAACTCTATAAATACGACAGTGGTGTGTAGTCAGCACTCCAGTAAAATGTTCAACTCACGACATATCGCGCAATGTTGTTCAAACGTGGTCAATGTGACATCGTGATGCAAAGGCTTTGTTCAATTCTGATATGAACGATGGTGCAAGGCTCGCCTGTGTTTCTGCCATTATTGTTTACATGAGTAAAAGCTCCAGCCTCGCCCCAAGACATTGCGCCTCCGCCAATTCCTGATGCAAGGTTGGATTGTAGCTACGTTTGACCGGAGCGATGGTCGACCACCCAAATATCGCGAGATCTCGCAGGGAGGCGCGTGGTTTTACCAGGCTGGAAAAGCTAATTTCGCCCCGGGAACTTTGTTGATTTTGTAAAATTATGTAAATATCTAATTTAATATACATGAATTTCTGCTTTTCTGGTTTATAAACTAAATATAAAAAATTCAAATCTATTGATGAAACATTGGGATCGAACCGAAAACCAGGGCCAATGTAGTGAAAACTGAGGTCAGTTGTTGTCGCAGTCAAAATACATTCAACTCCCTCTGGTGGACTACGATTGTCCTCATTGTATGGTACATGGATCGACTACGGGACACTTAACAGGAAAAAATTCAACTGAGTGCAAAACGTGCTTAACACAACAGATGATTATTTTATTGATGCATTTGCATAAGAAATTGGGACAGTGTTTCTCCCATACCCAGATATATCTGTCAGGTGTGGGGAAATAAAGGTTTTAGTGGAGCAATAAGTTCCTACGGGGCAAAACAGGACAGTACGGGACAATACGGAGCAGGCTATAATATAACTGTTATTTTAACGGTAATGCGAGCTGCTAAACAATTCGTTATGAGACATGTATATGCCTCTTAGCGTGCTTTTATTTTCATGACTGACACTGCAAAGCCGCAATTAATCATAAAAAAGGATATTTTAACCTATCATGATCTCCATGAGTAGGGCAATACGGGATGCCTCCAGCCCCTCCCCCAAAAAAATATTTTTTGGTCAGAACACGAGGTATAAAGCCCTCAATTTTCAAATGAAATTAATGGAAAGTCACCCAACAGTTAAACAACTTGTAGAAGGCAGGTTCCTTGCACAGTCCACCCTTTACATGACCTACTAAGGTTGTCCCCGAGGATACCCCAAAGATTCCACCCAAGAGCTTTTTCCATACTTCTGGTTGTCTGCTTAACCCCTAAGAGGTTTTATTTTACCCTTCCTTGCATAATTAATCGGAAAAATAAATAAGTGTCATGAGAGTTGGTTCCGCGGATAGTTATGTGTATTTGTTATATAGGATACAATATGGAGATATTATCATTATTGACTAAAAATATTGCAGGGTGAAAATATAACTGATACCGATCTATCACCACTTCTTTTCAAATCTCGAAAATAGTGAGAAATCTTCGTCATGTGCCACCATAGTCGAATGAAGCTGACTACATGGCCCCAGTAAACAATCTAGGGTTTAAAAACCATAATCAGCCTACCTTACCAAATCGAAGTAACAGTTACAGTTTTAGCAGGTTATCTATCAATCTGTCATCTGTCAACGCTCGGTCTCAGCAAGGTAAAAATTCGGACACCCATCGATTTTCCTATCATGCTAAAATCGCCTCGAAAATGTTTGCATGTTTAATGTTTGTAATATATTAGTAATAGATGAAACAAGGCCAGCCTGTTAGCAGAAAAAAAAACAACAAGTTTGCTCCTTGGTAAATTCACTAAAATCATTCACCTGCCTGTGTCGAACTGGTAGCATGGACAGTAAGACATGCAATTTATTTTGAAGTAAATAATTCGGCGAGATACTCGGTGATGCACGCATAAAGTCAAAGCACATTTTTGAATCTGTTCGCTATATCCACAGAACTAACAGGTGGAGCATTTTTCGCTGCATGTGATGCAAATCATACTTGGAAAGCGTGATTACCAGATGGACACAATTATATTTCGTTGAAAAACTCCAACAACACAGTTTTTCAAACTTTGCTGAGTAACCTTTTCCTCTCCCAGGACAGGCCAGCTCAGCTAGCTAGAAAGCTTGCCTGATTCTCGGCCATCTGGCAAGTCTTCACATAATTGCCCCGGTGCGCCGTTTTCGACCCATGTATACAGTGACGGATTGATATATGTTTCTGAGATGCGTGACCCTGACTGGCACCATGCCTAGTCTCTCTTAAAGCACAGTCAACAGACACCCCTATACCCCCTTACACTTAGAAACCACAAACGCCCACCCCTTCCTGCTACCTTAATACTTCTGGATCATGATCAGATAATAAAAAAGCTTAGATTGTCTGTTTCTGGACATTTTATCACAAGAACATAGCACTTACACGTGAACGTGAAGTTATCGACTGGTTTCGTTTCAGACTGTTTTCTCTCACTTTTGGGGAAAGGCTAAACACCATATTGATATTCTTTTTTTTAGGAATGACCATTTTAGAGGTGACACCGGCATTAATGAAATCTGCAAAACGACATTGTATTTTGTTATGTCAGTCTAAAGTAAGCCTTGAAACAATCACAAGATCTTTAAGATCTTGAATCTCCTCGGTTTGTTCCATTGTACATGTTGAATTGGATGCAGCCAGTACTTCCTTGGCCGTTTCGGCTGAACATGGCCAACATTTCTCAATCGTCTTCTTTTTTCCTCAGTTTCAATCTTGCCAATGGCTCGCTGTTCTCTCGACTCGGCTTGTTAGAACTAACATTGTCAGAGTATTTTTATTTCAGTTACAATTCAGCCAAAGTTACAGGGAAGTAATTAAGGTGAACTCGTGGTCATGGTCGTTGGTCCATGCATCGTATTGATTAGTGAAAAGCTTCCCTTAATAAAATGTCTAAGCCATAACGCGAGCCTTTTCTGAATTGTATTTAGTTTTAAACTACCTAGCTTTTCTATTGGGAGAAACAATGGCCGTGATGGCAGACGAGTTATGTGTGCAAACCTCCAAAGTTCATCTCAAAGGGTCTAGCTTGCCTCACCAAAACTGTTTTGTAAATTCGTTATCAAAAACATTGCAACGATTCAGTCACGCAATAAAGAAGCCGCTTCCTGGATGTTCATGAAGTGGAAGAAAGTTACAAGCGACTTTACTCAAAGTAGGTCAATGCAAAGTAAAATGTAGAGGTCAATTCTAAATACGAATGTATGTTTCTCTTTTTAACGACAGAATACACTTGCACTCCCTTTACACTTAATCCTAATCGCACTATGGCTCAAAGTGATTATCTTACGTTGAACTAACCTTGGTTGTTTCATTTGGTTGGAAAGTTATTTCCTTGACCGCGATCTGTTCCTCCTCCATGTTATGTTGGTACAAGTGAACTGTGCCGAAACCACCTCTACCGAGGACAACGTTATTTCTCTTTTGATAATCCGAAAAGCTTCGCTTCTCCTTTTTGTCTGTAATAAATATCATAAAAGTCATGTCAAGTTAAAAAAAATCAAAGCAGCAGCATATTTTAAAATTTCGCCATACGTCAAATATTCATGAACGGAATTCATCATTGGTCAATCAAAGCACAAATAAAAAAAAATTCAAATCATTTAAAATTCATTTCATGTTTATCAAGTGAAGTCTATGTGACACGGAAATGGACCTCCATGGTAATGCCATCAAAGGGTGCGTGCTGGACTGAATACGTCATGTAAGCAATCTACTCTTCAACGACAGAGGCGCAACATTTTTTTTCCCAAACGACACATCCTTGGTCCAAGCATAATTTCCATTTGGACTAATAACGATTTCTACCAAAAAGTTAACTGCATGAAAAAAGTGCGTAAGGCGAGATTCGATCCAGTGATCTTCGGGATGCTAAACAAACTGCTCTACCCATGTAGCCACTGCGGCAGCTGCCAACCATAGAAAATTTGTCCATACTATAGCAGTATACAGCTGAGATCCTTATTCTGAGTCAATTTACGAAACGATTATACGCGCGGCACCCTCTTTATAGTAGAAGAGCTAGGGGAACTATGAATATTATGATAACAATTGCAATGTATATTTCGTTTGGAAAAAAAAGCGCGACCAGGGCACATCACTGGGTATTGCCTGCAATACATATACAGTAGAACCTCTCTATTAAAGACACCCTCGGGACTA
The DNA here is from genome assembly GCF_910592395.1 of Lineus longissimus. NCBI lineage: Eukaryota > Metazoa > Nemertea > Pilidiophora > Heteronemertea > Lineidae > Lineus > Lineus longissimus. Next base: position 7,558,676 of record NC_088321.1, read on the forward strand.
ACAAGTGCTGTCCTTAATAGAGAGGTGTCCTGATTAGAGAGGTCAAATTGAATGGAAACACACAATTTGGGACCAAAAGTAGCGTCCTTAATAGAGAGGGTGTCCTTAATAGAGAGGTGGCCACTACGGGAGGTTCTACTGTAGTTAACACGTCAAACCAGCCGACGTTTTATCCCTGCTACAGTAACCCTCCAAAAAAATTGTAAAAACAAGTTCGAAAAAACGATAAAACTAAACTTCTTCACTATTGCTGTTTGTGTTGATGAGATCGACACTCCTTAATTATAAACAAGTGAATGAAAACAAACCTATTGCCCGTAGGAGGAGTTTGTCTCTTTTTGGGATTCACCTACCGTATGCGTCCAAAATGGCATCTGCTGTTTCGTTTATTTCATCTATCATGTGGCTCTCATCAAATATATCACTAAAATATATCAGCCACGCCCTTAGGTGTTCGTAATCGGCAATCGCTATTTTACCACTTCTGAAAAAATAAAAGTACCTGTAATGTGAAAACTGATGCAGGTATTGTCAGATGTCACCGCTATTAAAACCATGCATGCGCAGGTCACCTTATCATTTGCTCTTGGACACAAAAATGATAGGTTCACATAGTGCACAATGCCACGAATAATGGAACTATGCCGAGGGTGCCTGGATGAGTCATCACTCCAACTTTGGAGTTTAAAACATTCCAAGGTATATGTAATTTATATTTTGCGCTATAATTGCCAGGATTAATTGATGCGCTTTTTGACAACATGCAAAATCAAATGGTGGAAATGTTGACCTCGCCTCTCAAGTGTAAAAATGAATATACAGTGATGACTATTGAAATGATGACTTTGACTGCATGTCCCTGCTTCAATTTTTGTCAGACCATACGATGTCCAAGAAAACTTAAATAGCTATTTTCTTACATTTATCTCGTGCTTTTAGCCTACCTCTTTAAGATATTCCAAAGGTCAGTGATCGTTCTGGTAGTTTTTGTCTCCAGCCCAAACACGCTAGTGAACGCCTCATCAAAATCTAGCTGTTGATATTGGTCGTCATCAATGGAAGCACTAAGGTAGGTACAAAGGGCTTCGTCCTTCTTTGTCTCTTCATCCTATACATGTATTAGAGAGGCGAAACTAAAAAATTGGCCTGGGTATAAGGTTTATCAAAATAATCCATGCAAGAGACAAGCATCCAGCGCAGACAGGGAGGGAATGGGGCCTCACACCTGGCTAGGGTGGATGCCAAGTGGATTCAATTTGGTTGCCTTTGCTCCCTTTTACGTTCATGTAAGACTAAGTATGTACATGATATAAGAGGTGCCGGTTGAATAAGTCCCTGTTATACGGTAAAAGTTGTTGTGGCGAAATTGAGGCTCAAGGTCGGAGGCGAAAACGAGGCTCAAGGTTGGCGGTCATACAATTTTAGAGCTCCGGGTTTATGAGTATTCTATGACGCAAATACGGACAACAAGTACAAGAACGTAACGTGATCGAGGTGAAGAAACTAGTTGGAGTGAAGATTTTAGTAAACCGTTGAAGCAGTTTGAGAAGTGGAAATTCCTTTTGACAAGCCAGAGAAGTTCAGAATTGAGCCCCTTCCAAGTTAGCCACGCGGTTGTGTTGCATGGCTGCAGTGAATGCACGCCGGTCCGTGCACTGCACTGGTGAACCTGTTGCACTTAGACTTTGTGCATTCCAACCGATGAAGTTGGAGTGGTCTGCCGGAGAAATGAGTTCCGGGTCAGTAGCATAGTTTTCACTCTGTTTGTACAGCTTGCCGGCCGGGGTAGCACAGTTTATTTTTCACCCTAACCAACCGCACCTTATTTTGTTGGGTGGTGCTATGCTCGTGTAGCATTTTAAGTGTCATTCTAGCATTAGTCGAGTATTCAGTTTAAGTTAAAGCCAAAAATAATGAGTTTTGAATTTAATGTTCTCATTAGCTTACCAGTTACGAGCCGTTTTAAAATTTGAAATGTTAATATTGTTTCTCGTTGGCTCACCAGTTAAATGTTTAGCTGAATGTCTTCTTGAATCAGATAGTCGGTCTTTTTGGTCAAGGGTAAATAAATTGAAAGGTAAAACATCGAGTTATGCAAATATTGTAGACGGTAAGACAGAGAAGGGTGATATTGCTAATATATTTGCTGAGAAATACGACACATTATTTTCGAGTGTATCATATCGTGAAGAGGATATGACGGCCCTCCTCGATGACATTGAATCGCAAATAGTTAATCAACACCATCATGTCACGTGTGGACATGATGATCATGTGGTCACTGTAGGTGAAATCCATAAGGCAACTGGACTACTTAACAAGGGTAAACATGGAGGTAACCATAAGATCTATACGGACCATTTAATCCATAGTAGTGACAAGTTCAAAGAATGTCTAGCGAAAGTATTCACAGCTATGTTAACCCATACATATGTACCTCAGGGTTTTAAAGAATCGACAATATTTCCTATTCCGAAAGATAAAAAGAAAATCGCTGAAAGACTCTGACAATAATAGAGGGATTACTCTCAGCAGTATTTTAGGAAGGTGTTAGATAACATTTTTATGTCAAAAAACGAAAATATTTTCTCATCTTGTGACTTACAATTCGGGTTTAAGAAGTAAATGTCCACTACTCAATGCACTTTTGTTATTAAGGAGACGATTTAATACTATAGAAACAAAGGGACTGGTGTTTATTCCATGTTTCAAGATGCTAGTAAGGCATTTGACAGAGTGAATTATATTAAATTATTCAAGTTATTACTAAAATGAAATGGCCAGGGCCATTGTGCTCACCTCTAACGTGCCGTCATTGTAAAATGGCGGTGCCATAGGAAAACTTTGACCTCTGTGACCTTGAGAAGTAGGTCAAATCAAAAACCCACATTTATGAAATGTATCCTTGCTAGGAGTACCTACCATAAAAATGTTATGAAAATCAGACCGCTATTAAACGAGCAATCAAACATTTTAACTTTGGACAATAAATTTGGCCCCCGGGTGGCCAAACTAAGAATTTTTCGAGATGCCCGCCTGGCACCCATATTGGCTATCACATTTGATAAAAAATCAAGGATTTAGTAGAGAGTACATAGATATACATCCAGATCAAATTTGGTTGCAATCCGATCATTAGTTTCGGAGTAATAGTACTGTGTTTATTTTTCAAGATGGTTGCCTGGCGGCCATATTTGATGTCCGAACGGCCGAAATTTTAGGGGTGGAATAGAGAATCCCCAGATACATGTCCACACTGGTTTAAAACCTTCTAGCTAAAATAGATAGGAAACATGCTACTGTTCAGTGAATCAGCAAACTTTGACCTCTGTGACCTTGAAAAGGAGGTCAAATCAAAAACCCGGAGGATATATGATGCACCTTTGCTAGAAGTACCTACCATATTTTTTTCAAAATTTCCCGACTACTATTAAGGGAGATATTGCATATGTTCACTTTTAACGTTTGGCCCCCTGGTGGCCAAACCATGAAACGAATCGGACCGAAACTTGGTCTCCAAGGTGTCATTACATAAGGGTACATGTGTACTAAGTTTCAACTCAATAGCTCTAACAGTTACGAAACGTGCCCTGCTAACGGACGAAGGACGACGACGACGACGACGACGACGACGACGACGGACGACGGACGCCACGGTATGGGATAAGCTCACCTCTGCTAAGAGGTGAGCTAAAAAGGTTGTTGTCCGATCGTAGCTGGGTTCCTTGCTATCCTGTATACAGACCAAACAGTTAATGTAACATGGAATGGTCACATGAGTAGAAATTTTGGAGTGCAAAATGGTGTTAAGCAAGGGGGCGTCCTTTCTCCTATACTTTTTTGTATTTACACTGACGAATTATTTTCAAGCCTAAAATATTCCGGTTACGGTTGCTATATAGGAAATCTGTTCATGGGAGTACTTGCATACGCCGATGATGTAGTCATATTGTCCCCGACTAGGCATGTGACGCGTAAGCTCTTACAGATATGTTCGGCATTCTCAGTTGAATGTCAGGTCATTTTTAATCCCACAAAAAGTCAACTTGTGTATCCCCCCCCCCCATTTGTATGGGCGGATCAAGTGATTAATGTAATACTATGGGCCACTCATCTTGGTCACATTATTGGTGAAGATGATGACGTCAGAAACCTTGACAACGCCATTAATGTTTTATATTTGTGAGTAAATATTTTGGTTGCTCAATTTGGTCATTGCTATTCAGCAACAAAATATAAGTTATTCAAGTCTTTCGCAATGGCACAATATGGTTGTGTAATCTGGAACTTTACCCCTGGAAAAATAGAAAGATTCTGCGTTGCCTGTCGGAAATCGCTTCTTAAAATTTATTATTGTTATAGCAAGGAGCACTAATCCTTTGCTAAGAATGAGCGGTAAGCTTGCCTTCCGTGGAAGCAACTCACATGCGGCCAATAACATCAATGCCGTGTGTGCAAAGGCAGGCGCCACTAAATATGATATCATGAACATATATCTAAACAAACATGATTTTCTTAGACGCGCAAATGTCAATCTGACAATATTTTATTGAATTAAATCTGCTTGTCCATACTAACAATCAAATTTGTGAAATTTATGACTGAAACAGACAACCTATATGAAAAACCAACTGTAAGAATTGTTTTTGCATCGTTAAAACACTACAAGTTATTCCTAGCCGAAGATTCGTATTTTCCCCAAAAAATGGGCAAGGGTCGTTTAGAAGGACCCCGGCAGCAGCAGCCTCAGCGCCACCACGCGGAGCCTAATGGTATCAGGCTGCCCAAGCTCAAGTTGAGGAGGTTTTCAGCTACCGTTTTATGGAGTTTTCCAGCAGCAGAAACTTCAAGAACAGTCAAGCCGAGTTGGAGCAGGTAAAATAGTTTAGTTATCTAGTTCCTTTACCAGGTAAAAAAAAACAGCGATTAATATTTTTCTTTGCAAGAAATTATAAGAAAAAAATTGCCAAGAAAGTAATTATTAATTAAAATCTTACGAGATCTTACAATGATTAATATTGGTAAGAAATTAATTGGTAAGAAATTGGCAAGAATATAATGGACGTTAGTTTTCCATTCTATTCTATCTAGAAGGAAGTCAAGGCTGCAATCATTGCTCTTCAAAACAATCGTGCTGCCGGCCCAGACGGTATTAACAGTGAGCTATCCAAAAACTCGAAGAACATCGTCTCTAACCCTCTGGCCAAGACCATCAATTCATCCTTTGAACACCACATTTCAATCACGACACTAGGATAAGGCAAACTTATCTCACTGCCAAAGCCAAAAAAGCCCCCCCCCGGACCACCAGCTAACCAGCCAATTGCCCTACTAAACAGCATACGTAAGATCCTGTCTATCATCACAGACGCTGCGTCACATCAGAGACAAGGTCGACTGCTTCATCACCGGACCCTACTAGAGTGGTTTCAAAAGAGGCAGGAGCTGAGTAGACATCGTATGGGCCCAACGCATGCTGACATTAGTGGTGATGACAAGGAAATGGGACTTCCATAAGATGGGCATCGACATGTCATGATCTTTCGACACCATCAGACGAAAACGCGTCCTAGATGTCCTGGTACTAGCAGGCTGCAACGACAAAGCTAAGGGTCCGGATAGATAACGTGCTGTTTGACTCATTCGAGACCACAATCGGCTCCCCTCAAGACGTCAGCCTATCACCTGTCCTTTTCACCTGCAACCTTGCTGCTGCTGCTCTCTCATCGGAGGAAGTTTCACCAGACCTAACCCTCCGGTCTCCAGTCTGGGTATGCCACTCGAAATGGAGATTGCAGATGATGTTGAGTTCCTGGACGAAGAAAAGGAACCCTGCACCAACTCAAGTCAGTAGCAGCAGAGAGACTGAAATACAACAGCCTGTTCATGATCGAGACAAAGACGGAGTTCAGCCATCTATACCTTGCGGAACCCACTGAACAAGATCCACACGGGAAGATTCTCCGCGACAATGAGAGCTGGCGCAGGAACAAGACTCTGGGCTCCTTACTGTGTGGCACAGCAAAAACCACATCCCGCTGCATACAAGGCATTACTGTATTCCATACACTGCGGAAACTGTGGAACAATGAACTAAGATCCCACTGAAGACAAGACTCCACCTCTACAAAGCCAATTGCGTATCCATCATACTCTACAACTGCAATAGCTGGGGCCGTATAAATACCTAAAGCCATGCTAGATACGCTGGATGCTTGCCACCGCAGACACCTTCGCACCATCACATGTCACTGCTGGCCGAAAAGCCTCATCAGCAACAAGGCACTGTACGAACTGTGCAACAATGATTCTCTCTGCCAAGGTTGCAAAGCAAAGATGGTCGATTCTGTGCCATGTTCTTCGCATGGATCCCGACGCACCTGCCCAAAGGGCACTTGACTTTGCTGTCATAGGTTCCTAGATTGACAAACCCCGGCATGGACGACATTTGTCTTTCTTATCCCGAAGATATATTTGTAAGATTTTCCTTCCATGTATATCATGTTGCCATGGTTCGATTCCGACAACGCAACTTTAAAAAATGTTATTTCTGATGTTTTTTGTATTTTTTATGATTGATACTAAGACATATAATCGCAAAAAAACATTAGAAATACATGTATTTGTTATGATTGATACTAAGACATTAAATCGCCAAAAAACATTAGAAATAACATTTTTTAAAGTTGCGTTGTCGGAATCGAACCATGGCAACATGATTTACAAGCCAATGCCGTATCCATCAGGTCTTGAAGATTTCTTGTTTGCAAGTAGATTTGCCTATAGGCCTGCATTATGTATTATGCATGAGCAATGTGTAGTTTCAATATCCATGCACATGCTCTTGACCAGTGTGGGGATTCGGACAGTGTCAGCAAATCACTGTGCGCTATGGTTACCGATGCGGCTAGCAGACGACACCAAATAAATTGAAAGCGCATGCAGATTCAACCGCAAGTATTTTCTGTTCTATGGCACTCCACGTGGATTTGCTGGTTGGCATTTCTGGATGATAGCTTAAACACACCTGTTAATAGGTTCTTATTGATGAAGCTGTTCTGAATGAGTAGATAAATTGGTGTTTTTGTAGCACTATGCCAAATTAATGGTACAAAGTGCGATAAGCATGTACACCAGAATAGGAAGATGTGATTACAAGTGCTTTGCTCAAAGGATACTATAAAGTAACTTATGGTGCCGGGTCATCTTAGCCAAATTTGCGGACAATGTCGACTTTAAAATTGAATTGCTCCCAGCCATGATGGATTACCGACATACCATAGCGCACAGTGATTTGCTGACACTGTCCGAATCACCACACTGGTCAAGAGCATATGCCGGTAATGAAGAAATCTGGAATACTGAAGGAATTTTGCGTATGATAAAAGCTAATTTTTTTTTCTAAATTGCGTTTAATTTGGACCATTACTGATACGATAACATCGGTATTTTCAACACAAACAGGCTAATCACGCCGAGCTCCGTTGTCCGATACACCAATTAACACTTGGAATCAACGAAGAATAACTCTCTGAATCTCGTAACAGAGAACTTTTGCAATTTAGGTCACGTTTAATAAATTAATTGCTAATTAGTCGTCTAAACGCGCAAATTTCGAATTTTCGGTTTTTTTTCAAGTTACCTTTTGAAAATTGAAAAAAAGTCTCTGTTACTAACACTGAGTGTTACGTGAAAGCCAAAGTGTATCCGATGTGAATGCAACTGTCAACTTCCGAATGCAATGTTCCAGAAAAGGACAGTAGGAAGTTGAATTTCGTCAGCAATACATTTGTATTAGTAGCCAAATTAAGAGGCATCTTTTAAAATCTTTTGTGATTCTTACTTATCAAACATACATCTAGCTATTTGGTGGAGTCGAAACTTCGTGATACCTGGTAATTGAATGTTTAAGTCACGATGCCCCGCCTATTTTGGTAACATAATCCGGCACCTTAAAATGCAAAAATATACGACAGATTGTCCGCTCCGGTTATGTTTGTGCACCTATGTGACTGTCTGCTATGGTTACACCATAAACACCATGAAACTGTCCACATGTAACCATAGCGGACAGTATGTCAGCTATAACTAACTTTTTCAGTCACGTTATGAAATACTTAGAGCCAAGTGCTTGTTATCACATCTTCCTATTTTGATGTACATGCTTCACAACATAGCCCGTGCAATAATCCCCAACAATTGTGCCATTAATTTGGCTCAGAGCTTCAAAACACCGATTTATCTACTCATTCAGGAAAGCTTCATCAATAAAAACCTATTAACAGGTGTTTTTAAGCTATCATCTAGAAATATCAACCAGCAAATCTACGTCGAGTGCCATAGTACAGAAAATACCTGCGGTTGAATCTGATCTGCATGTGCTTTCAATTTATTTGGTGTCGTCTGCTAGCCGCTTCGGTAACCATAGCGCACAGTGATTTGCTGACACTGTCCGAATCCCAACACTGTTGACTACACTGAGTTAGCCTGATAAGGAAGTTTTTAAGGTCTGTGTTTGTGTCCTTTTTATTTCATCGGAAATATTAAAAGACAAGTCAAAGGTCGGGGATACTTTTACTTGTCATTACTTTCCTCTTGATAAGTTTCGTACGAGTGCGGCAATATTTATAGGCTGAAGTTATGTAAAAACACATTTAAGTTTTGAGCAAATAATATAATCTTTCACATTTCAAATATCAAAGTCAGGTGGCACCTGACTGGTCCTTCTCCCGGGTCCTTCTGACTTACAGTTTTTGTCCACGCTCATTAAGTTGAGTCAAAACACCATAGGCATTATACAGTAACTAGTAATTATCATAGCAAAAGATTTGGGTCCCCCTCCCCGGGAAGGTTACGGTAAGGGTTATAGCTGGGGGTAGGATTAGGGGTAGGGTTAGCACTATATGTGCGTACTATTAAAAGTATATGTGTATTTTATTTAGAGAAAAAAATCGATTGAAGGGGGCTAGCCCAGTGATGCGTAGAGCGTTTGCCTACCACGCCGTAATCACCCGCTCGAATCCCACCCTGGGCGACGATTTTTTTTTCAAGAGAGATTTTTCGGAGATTTGTGACGTCATCGTAGCTGCCATCCTGTAGAAAAAAATCTCGCCAGCCGCTCACGGCCAGTTGAGCAATGTTGCTCAGCGTCATTGAGCTACGTACCTTGCCTCACGATCAATGGTGAGCACCCCCAGCTAGATCCATGCTAGGTGATGCTTGCATGTACATCATGCATAATTATAAAAAACCGGTAAATCAGAATCGTCTCAAATACATACAAACTGAACAAAAAGCTAACCTTAATAAATAGCAAAACAAACACCCCGCTGGAGAATCAACTCCATGATTGTCAAGAATCTGGCGGGCCTTCCCGCTTGTCAAGCTTGCATGTCCGATGAAAGGATAACGTTATTTAATAAATAGCAAAACAAACACCCCGCTGGAGAATCAACTCCATGATTGTCAAGAATCTGGCGGGCCTTCCCGCTTGTCAAGCTTGCATGTCCGATGAAAGGATAACGTTATTTAATAAGGCTGGAAAATATATTGTGTTGTTGGAGTCCTCCAATGAAATATTGTTGTTTTCATCAGGTAATAAGATTTATCTTCAAGGATGATTTGCATCACACATAAAGGAAAAAGTGCCGCCCGTTTGTCCTTGGATATAGCAGACAAATTTTAAAAAACAAGCATGGTTTGATTTTTCGCGTGCATCACAGAGTTACCCGCTGTGTGGCTGGACATACTCGGATAATTGAATCCATAATCGTTGCGTTTTTTGCACTTTCGAGACGAATGGATTCATTAACAAACGAATTTTCCTTACCAGCTTTTTACATGCATGCGCCGTGACTCGCTAAAGTGCCCAACGTCCGACAGAGGGCACCGCGGAGACTGAGCGTTTTTCTAGGCAGGATGGCACAACACGCGACGTAATGTCCTTCGAAATTTAGTGCGTATGATTGTCATGCTCGCGATGCTACCAGACGGACACAGTTAATAAAAAAAAATTGACGGAATTTTTTTTTGTGAGGCAGCCATGATCCCAGCCCAAACAGCACTTTCGAGAGCAGGCTGCCGGGTAATTGAGACAAGACGACCATTGATGTTTTAAGCCTTTTAGCATTTAAATTGTCAATGTTTGACCGCGACGCATCAAATATTGCGTGGGGTTGTGAATCTGAAATTTTGATATGATATTCCGGACAGTCTGGCAGGTAAATGGTGAAAAGTAAGCTGTTAGTTGACCACGAAATTTTTTTGATAATCGACAAATTGGACAGACGTTGATATTTCAACTCTTTTCAGCCAACTGGCAGAAAAATCTCGAAACTCGCCCCCTATTGCCAAGTTAGCAAAATTCAAAATTAATTTTTTCAACAAATAATCTCTTTATATCTGCAGACTTGCAACACAAAATATCTTTTCAATACCTCTCCAAATATGCACTTGACAGTTTAAATCTTACTCGCGTCTAATTGATAAGTCTGCATCCTCCAAACCTATGAATATTCAATGGTGGTCTTGTCTCAATTTGGAATTTTCGGCAATCTTGGAAATTGCTTTCCCGAGAGCAGAGTAGCATTCCTGAAAAATACAGACCTCTACCAATGTTGTACACTCACCAAACGCTTCCTTATTCTTTTTCTTTCATCCGATATCTTGGTAACCGTATCGGACTGTCTTTTTAGCTCCTCTTGAAGTCCTTTTAGCTTGATACGGTTTTGTTCTATATCATCGTCTATTTGGGTTGGCTGCCCTTTTCGACCATCTTTACGCGCTCGAAGGTGAATGGAAAGCGTATTAGCTTCGTCAAGCCTCTTCTTAATGTCGGTTTTCTTCGATTCTTCGCCAGGAAGTTGCTTTTCGATACACTTTAACCTGGTTTCATCGTTGGCTATTTTTTCATCACGGACTGAAATAATAGTATTCATCTATGAATATTCAGTAAACGATTATGTGATGTGGTTTTAGCCACATATGATCATGATTGGGCATTTTTCTTAAAACAAGGCTGAATCAACGCTGCATGAGGGGGGGGGGTCAGTGTGGTGGCGTGCTGAATAGACCATATTTTGTTTCTGAAAACTTCTCATGTGTGCTATGTACATTTAGTAGATGGACACAAGAAAAAAACCCGAACATTTCACCCGAATTGTCGAGAAATAGCTTGACTCAGTATAAAATGTAAAACTCAGTTAGCTTCGTCTACTAAATGTGCCAGCATTCAAATGGATTTTTTTAAACGCACACAATTTTGTTACAATATGGTTACTGAGAAAAAATCATGTTCGGTTATAAAACGCAGACCTAGAAAGAAATCCAAAATTTAAGTCGTTCGTGCTGAAGGACCCAAAGTGTTGATAACAAATCATCCTGGTATATTGAAACTTCCGCCTCCCTGCGAGATCTCGTGATTTTTGGATGTTAGATCACCCCAGTTAGCGTTGAAAACGTAACTACAATCCAACCATGGGTTAGGAATTTGTGGATACGCACAATGACTTGAGACGAGGATAATGTCAAAATAATAACATCTTGTTAAGACAGGAAGTGAAATAACCTGATGCATTGTGGAATAATCAACCGAGAATTAATTACGCCCAAACGCGACAGCCAACTGTACAGTGTCCCATAGAGGACATGCGTTTATTTTCAATATAATAAAAAATTTTTCTTTTTACAATGCGTTTTTTTCTCTCGAATTACAACCGCCGTATACCGCGGTGGATATTAATTTTCACCGCGGTCGATATTAATTTCCACCGCGGTCGATATTAATTTTCACCGCGGTCGATATTAATTTCCACCGCGGTGGATATTAATTTCCACCGCGGTCGATATTAATTTCCACCGCGGTCGATATTAATTTCCACCGCGGTGGATATTAATTTTCACCGCGGTCGATATTAATTTCCACCGCGGTCGATATTAATTTCCACCGCGGTCGATATTAATTTTCACCGCGGTCGATATTAATTTCCACCGCGGTCGATATTAATTTCCACCGCGGTCGATATTAATTTCCACCGCGGTCGATATTAATTTTCACCGCGGTCGATATTAATTTCCACCGCGGTCGATATTAATTTCCACCGCGGTCGATATTAATTTTCACCACCGTGGTCGATATTAATTTCCACCGCGGTCGATATTAATTTCCACCGCGGTCGATATTAATTTCCACCGCGGTCGATATTAATTTCCACCGCGGTCGATATTAATTTCCACCGCGGTCGATATTAATTTCCACCGCGGTCGATATTAATTTCCACCGCGGTCGATATTATTTTCTTTGGCGGTGGTGGGAATTATTATTTTTTACCCGGCGGTGGAAATTATTTTTTCGGCGGTGAGAAATAAATCCGACGGCGGTTGTAATTCGAGAGAAAAAAAACGCATTGTAAAAAGAAAAATTTTCTATTCTATTGAAAATAAACGCATGTCCTCTATGGGACACCGTACAACTGGACTTAAATCAGCTAGCTGTAACTTCACATACTTAGCGGTAGAGTACAATTCGTCCGACAACGGATTTTGATCGGTCGCCAATATACGTATTCTTGTCGACCTATATGTTAACCCTATCAGTGTTTTACCGGGCCCAGGTGAAGCTCCACATCCCCTAGCTTTCAACGTTTACCTAGACATGGGATTTCATGCTGAAAACCGTATTCCATTCACGCGCGGGCAATACCAAGAAGACAAAGTAGGCATTTGTACTTGCAACGTAGTATCAAATTCTGCGGTGTATTCATCCCATTCGATCCCCATTCATGTTCTTACCTTCCCGCAATCTCTCGCGTCGGATTCTTCCAGGATCCACCTGAAAACAGATATTCGATATTTATATTAAACGATTTGACATGAGATTGTTGATTGAAATTGAAGCTTGTGATGATAGAAGCAACTATTTTAGAATTAGGGTGTAAATATGATTAAATATTTCATGTACGGTCCGATAACCCAGTATTAATTAATTTTCCTTTTTCAGCATCAGAAGTCACGCACATTTGATTACAAAAATTACTTACGATGACAATGTCAGCTAGACTTATTTTGTTTTTACTGTTCTGAATTAATGAATATTACGATTCTGATTGGATCAACGTGGTTTGCTATTCTTTGCTGCATATCCAGTGCAAGGCTTCAACGTTTCATCAGACGCTTTGGTGCACTATAAACTGAACGAACACGTAGACTGTCTTTGGCGTTAGAACTATATCTTAATTTTACCATTCAATTTAATTGTTTAGACGTCATCAGCAATCTGCAAAATTGCAGTGATATGAATATCAAGTGACTTCCATATCACCTTGGTTGTACCACCGCGATTCACTGACCGCCCATTCCTAACACGTTTTATTATCCTTAAATTAATTCACTAAAAGTGTGGGCCACATCTGATCGATCGCATATCTTACTTCGCCAACTACAAGTCGTTATGGTCGTGGACTTCTGCTATTTCTGAAGAGGATTTTCGAATCTTACAGTTATCCACTAATTTGAGAATGAACAACTGAAATTAGCGCAAACCAATGGAGGTCAATGACGACGCTGTAAACGAAAAATCCATTTCCTGATATTGCATGCGTGAATACTCCGTTTAATTATTATATGGCTCATTTTCACCACATGCTGCACGAGAACTTGAAAACCCCTGATTAAATAAAAATTCTGGTAATACAGATGGCTTTTCATTTCTGAGAGCTGAACCACGTCTTTGAAATTGACAGAACATTTTCTTCCAGGTCGACTTAAAAAAACTTGTTGCGATCCGACAAAGACAGTTACAAGCTTACTAGTTTTCCATCATTAACAGCATTCACAAAAATCGGCTTTATTATTTTCCGACTCATTTTGCACATTTAATTTGAATACTATGGTTATCCACAAAAAGGTGTGCAGTCGATTATAATTTGCCGTCACCTTTACAAATATATGGTAAAATTCTGTTGAAAAAGCATTACAACCCTCTGATATTTCTGGTCATGAATGGCCATGCACATAATCAGGCACGAAAAACTTGGGAGTCAAGAGTGGTTTGATCGAGTCTTTCAGAGGCGGGCTGGCCGGGGGGATTTGTGCTCCTACCATCTTATTCACTGTCTTATCGGTTGATCAATAATACTTTCACTCTCCATTGATCGTGTCATAACAACGTCTATATGTACGGGTGTATGTGAGTTAAATAGCAGTACTTGAGAATGAAAATGTTCCCGACATCGTGAGTTTAAGCTGCAGTGATAGAGATTGGAATCGTTCCGGAAAATGATGAGCAGGTGACTTCGGGAAAGTTGGCACAAACTGATTGTTCCATTTTTTTTATTAATCATGGAAAAAGGTGTTGTCAGCCGTACAGTGTAAAATATTGCAATTTACGTGCTCATCCGGTTGGTTCAAAATGGAAGCAGCAGCTCATTGTTTAGTTCAGCAATTGTACTACCAGAGTGGTGTTCTTTAATTAAGAGCAGGAAGCTCAGGGGAAACGCCTCAACGTGTACATGTATGTTCGTCAATAAGGATCTATACGATAAGGTGGTACAAAAAGCTTGTCCGCCTTCTTATGTGTTAGAAAAAACCCGTTCGGTCGCTTTTGGGGATTAAAGTGATCCAGTCGTGACAGAAATCTTTATTAAGACTAACTGAATGTGGTAAAAAAAAACTTAATTGGGGATTACTTCTCATGCAGCTCATTGGCTACATAATCAACTGGTGTACGGTAAAAAAAGCAACGGAAAAATGACAAGGAAAAAAAGCCCGTTGAAAAAGGCAACAAGTAATAAAGGCAACAGGCTTTTTTCCATTGCTTTTTTACCTAGATTCTAATCAACTACCTGAGGGGAACTCAAAAGTGCTAAAAGTTATAATTGGAAGCTCATACCCGGCTTCGGCTTTAGGCAGCAAGAGTGACTAGTCGCTAAATGTCAATTTTTTTACGAGATCCTTAAAGGAAACCTATATAGCCAAACACTTTAACAATCGGTATAATGACCTAGCATGATATCGCACATTTCTTAATTCATAAAAAGCTGTACATTCGACTGAGTGTTGGACGCCGTGGCATCTCCATGACATAGTCGAATCGTTGAGTTCCGAGGGGGTTTTCGCCTGAATTGGCGACCACTCCCGATGCGAATTGGTGACAACTCGCAAAACGGGAACTTGATCACTGATTACCTGCTTGTATTGGCAACTTCCCGAGATCTCACTAAGCCCTCTGGAGGGTGGGAGTTGGTGTGTCCATTGTGGGTTTAAAATCTGTACACGTGGAGGTCCTTCAAAGGATCTATGTATACATTTTATAGTTTGCTGTTACTGATCCCGAGAGATTCATCTTTTTACGACTTTGCTACTCTACCGATCTTTTATGTTTTATGAAATAAGACTTGGTTTGGTACTTGTTGGTATTTGTTTATCAATCTCAACTGAACTGGTGTTACTGATTGCACCAATTTATATATCGGACGATATATTTATTGCGACTCAATGCACTGGGGTTGCGTTTAGATGAAATGACCAAGGCCATTGTGCTCACCTCCCTCACAGGCGATTTATTAGATATGATAGAAAATACTGATTATACAATTTTAGCTACCTGGCAACCAGACCGAAATTCAGCCTGCGAGGTTTAATAATAGCTAGGGCTACATATATATATTTGATATAATATATAACCAACTTCCATGTCAATAGCTCCAGTAGTTACGGAACGTGCCACCATCGGCCAATTTACGCTAGTCAACCCCTGTGAATTTGAAAAGTGAACATGTGTAATAAAATGTCATGTACCGTCATTATATGAACCTATGATAATAATTTAGAGATGATCTGGCCCTTAGGGAGATAGCAATTGTTGTGTTTTCGGGCATCGAATCGGACCGAAATTTAGTCTGCAAGGTGTCATTTTATAGTGGAACATATGCACAAAGTTTCAAGTTGATAAATCCAGTAGCTACAACGCGTGCCTTGCTAACGGCGACGACGATGACGACAAGCTCACAACCTCTCTTGATGAATGTTCATATCAAATGCATTACTGAGACTTGTTGTGATCATTTTAAAAATTTTTGTATTAATTAGTGGATAACATAACATTGGTCCAACCAAGGCAAGTAATGCTGGTTTTGATAGTTTAAGTTTAGTCTATACTCGATTTGATAAAGAGGTACAGGAAGGTTTCATGTGGTTGATTGGATGCTGACTCTTGCCCGACGCAGGATACTTTCACTGTTCTTCTTATGATTGAAACTTAGGCCTGGCTAGCTCATGCTGGTCTTCATTCAATCAACGATTACCGATATTCGCAATTGTTTCCGGATACCAAAACTTTGCCAAACTGGCAAGTCTAATTTACATAAATGCGTCAAAAGCAAGAGGGTTAGTCAGTGGTAAACTGTTTGACGCTCCGACCCCAGCGCCACTTCAAGCCAACAAGTTACTAAACGCGCTTCCATTCATAACCACCGGAGTGGATTTTACCGGAGCCGTGTATGATCTGAAGGAAAATTCGGACGCCGAAAATAAAGCTTACACATGTATGTCTCTTAACCTCTGCGGTGACACGCGCCGCACTTATAACTTGTAAAAAAAACATTTTATAAGCATTTGGCAAGTTTGCCGACAGGCGCTCCTTGTCGGAACGCATAATTTCAGGCAATGCATCGACATATCTAGCCGAAGCGGACTAACTGCAGAAACTGTGCGAGTCTGAGGACATTATTCATATCTCACAAAACATCGCATGGCCCTGCAAATGGTTATACAACGTGTATATACGCCATATGGGCTGCAAAATATTCCTACGGAAGAAGAGACGATAGTCGACGAACGCCCTTTTATCTACGCATTTATGGATTAAGAGACACAACCACAGTCTGACGCCGTCGCATCTATCATAAAAGGGAGGTCACTTATCTCCATACATCACCCTACATAGATGACGATGAACAATTGGATCTTGTCTACGAGATCAAGTGGATGGATTAACAAAATCGTGCAGATATAACACCAAGTGTTGTGCCTCAAGGTCAAGGTTGTCTCTTCATTTATTTGATACATG
Organism: Lineus longissimus; assembly: GCF_910592395.1. Classification (NCBI taxonomy): domain Eukaryota; kingdom Metazoa; phylum Nemertea; class Pilidiophora; order Heteronemertea; family Lineidae; genus Lineus; species Lineus longissimus. The sequence continues at coordinate 7,575,741 of NC_088321.1, forward strand.
ACTCGAGATCTCGATGATTGGTAAAATGCAACGAAACACAGTGGAATTGAAACAATAAAGTTCCTCGACATTACCCGGATCATAGGAGCAAAAAGAAGCCATGCAGTGAATCAACCTCTGAAGTTTAGGTAGAATTTTAGAAATAACATCCTCTGTGGATGTTAAAGTTTCTAAAGTTTTCATTCTCACTATTTTATTCCTCGGAAGATTGGGCAGTGCAGTGAATCAGACACTTCCGCTCTCATTGGTTTTCATGACGGCATGTTTTTCTTCGATACGAACACTCAAAAACTGCATCGACAAAAATATTTATAATACTATTACTGAATATCGTCCAGACACCAAGCTTAGAAATATGGTTACATCTAATAAATGAATGCAGCCCAGGATGACTTCTTAAGTTGCGCTTTACAATATAATTTGGCTAATTGTTTCTTATCGCACTTGACAAATCATTCATGCCATATTGCGGCGGCCGTAGTTACACCGGTATTTTCGGAAATCTATTCCCCAACTAGTCAAAATTGGGCCGCTTTGTTCATATATTTAGTACGTTAATTGGCTGGGTTATGCCACTTGCGTGCGCTTTTAAAATATCGCTTGTATTGGTAGTTTATCCGCTGTACATGCTAGGTAATATCAGTGTTTATTTTTTCATAGACCTCCGACTGATGCACTGATCTCTATTCGTTCATCCTCAAATTGGAAAATCACCTTCACATCAGAAATAGCGGCCGACGTCAAGGCCACGTTCAGCGCATAACTACATGAAAAAAACCCGCCCAGTTTGGCAATTTGACACCTGCGGAAGAGTAATAATTGCTTTCAGTCAGCTGAGATCTCCAATATTTCCATAACCTGAACTATGCTTTGAAGAGTGTCTTGAGAAGCGGCACTTCCACTACCAACTTTCTGAGTTGGCGTGTTTGTGTCAGACAAATATGTGGAAGATGGCACACATGTGGGAGTTGGCAGAACGTTACAAGAATGAATGCCGTGTTCACACCTAAACCACTATTCGAACCGAATTTCGAAATGCGAATTGGGGATTTCGGTTTGACTTCACAACGGTTTTGGAGACCTCGCGCCATTCACTAGTTGCTACCGCGTCATCTAAGATAAACATTGTCATCAACAGAATGACATGGCAATGAAATGAAGTCGGCCAGTTCCAGGTTCGCATAAGAGATTTTAGTGAAGCCATACTTGTCACAGCGTATTGTAAATTATAATAACACCTTGAACATATGTAAAACGGCCGTTCACTAACACGACTATCGACCAAATCGAATATTGAAAAAATGAGATCCCGAATAAGCGGAACCACGTCATTAAAACTCACCTGCACACTCGTGAACTGACGTCGGTTTCGTTAAAAGAGATGTTAAGTGAAGTTCACATTGCAATCTCAGAACGGTTTGAGTCAAAGCGGTTCACGAGAAACACATTACGAAGCGGTTTGCGTAGTCGGAACTAGTTGGAAAGTGGTTCGAAAATTTTACAGTGGGAGCAGGTCAGACCGTTTTGAGGTCTTAAATTGGTGTATAATGGCACTTTAAACCGGTTTGAGATTGCAGCGTGAAAACGTCATATATGGCTCAGTCAAGTGGCAAACAATTCTACAATGATGTCAAGCTACCATCACCAAGTCAGTGCTGTCAGCTTCATATCAGATAATTGTTCCTATGAGAATATATCGTTGACAACAGCCAGCACTTGGTATCTGCAATACTTGGCTAGTATTATTTGAGCAGGCTCTGCCCATCACTCTCATACATAGTGCTCCGCCACCTGCCTTCGAACATGACAACGACAATCGACTGGCTGATACTTCTGATGACGCCTTTGCTTACCTGGAACTGAAAGAAAGAATATAGAAGTTGTATGTCACGTTAGCTTTTTGGCCAGGTACGCGACTAGTTAATGCATAATGAAATCTCCGTTTTAGCGATATTCATGTGTTTAGTCAGAATGCCTAATCTATATAATAAAAAGGTCATGCTACATTCTTCTTATCGGGTGACAAAATATGCTTCTTTCCGACATTCAGTAAGATTGGGCTATACTTTTACCAATGATAGATTCTATACTTGCTTTTGATGATATTTTATCACTTTGAACATAATGTTATTATAAAACGGCCGTTCACTTTTTCTGTAAAAAACTGTAATGCTTATACAGTTCTAAAAATCGATATTCCCCCATCACTCTTATAATGTCATCAGTTTTGTGCCTTCAATGATTACAATGATGACACACTGAAGAGAGTTAATGATATCATTTGCGCCTCTGATCTGCTTACCTCATTTATCTGAAAGAGAGAATACAGAAGTTGTAACGTAAACTCCTCGGGAGGCCATGACAATGTCATGTTATTTTAATGACATTGTCATGGCCTCCCGACTAGTGATTAGGCACGCTATTAAAGTTAAAACTTAAATAGAGTGAGCGGCTTTTTACCTCAATATGTTTGTACTTCCCTTGTTTCATTATTAGCAAACCATACTTTTGAACATTTTTTGTCTTTTTAAAATTTGGCTTTTAGTATTAGAAGTAAGAAAGACATGATTTTTGTTAATCTCTACCCTCAAAGGGTCAATGAATTCCTCGCGTGGGAATTTGCTTTCCCGCTCTCTGAAATGCAGTGTTGTTTGCCGAGAAATGAGAGTCCGAAGCCTTACAAATGACGCATTTTCTCTCCCGATGTTCTAATTTTTCGAAGCGATGTTAAGAAAAGACGTTGAATGTACCCTTTGTATTATTAAAGTCGTCCACCATCGTGGCTGATTTGGGCTATATTCCTAGTAAAGACTCTATAGCAACAAGGAAAAAAATTTCTGTTTTGATGCATTGCTCCAGGCAGTGCATATATTCATGCATTTCTCCATATGTGGAGGATCTCCGGGCTCTGGGTAACTCGCGTACAGTTAAAACATTGGAATAGCGTTTCAGTCAGCTTTTAAATCATGAATTTTATATGCTGTTGGGTGGTGGAAACTACTAGAAACTGTAATAATTAAAGGTGACTGGCAGTAAAAAAATTGGTAAAATTACCCTAACAATGCCATTGGTAATTTAAGAGTCAAAACGCAATACTTAATTTACCATATAGAAATGATTTAACACACAAAATATGCAATATCGATGTGGTGAGTTTTTGCTTAAAATTCCATTCATCTTGCATTAAGACTGTTTGTTCGATAAACCAAAAATTCAAATGCAAATACACAATAACACATTGGTCAATGAAAGCTCTGACATGTCGGAGGTTTTGATTTGGTGATTTCATCTTAGACCTGAAGCCGAAAACGGACACATTTGGCACCAAATGTTGACATACCAATAATGGGACATTACAAAAGTAAGCAATATGTGACGATTGGTTACAAGAATACTTTTGTTTTTTTTATAAAGATGAAACGAAACGCACGCCAAAAATAAATCTAACTTACGGTAACTTCATGTTTATGTTAACCAGCATATTAACTCCGGAAAAGAATGACAGCCTTCTGCCCTAAAAGCTCCTCATTATTGTTCCAAGTGGGTCTTTTAGACTTGCCACACCGAATATATTTTCAATACCTCTCCTAATATGCACTTGACAGATAAAAACACAATCGCACCTAACTGATAGGTCTGGATCCTCCAACCTTGTCTCAGCGCACCATTTTCAACTCTGAAATGCCGGTAAATCGCGTGTTTTTGGCTGAATATTATTGAAAATATCGTCGCTCCCCCCGTGTCTCGCAAGGAACGTCGAAGTCGAAGTTCGAGAGCGGGATTTTTTGACAACCTGCCTCCCCCCTCCCCCCGGAAATAATCCTGGCTTAAACCCTGCTTGTGAGCATTTGTTACCAGCAATAGTAGCATGCTGGGGTATACATATGGAAAAATCCGTTGCGAGCTTTGCTGGCGGTTACCTTGCGAGCATGCTGGGGTATAAATGTGACGGCTCCAGTCAAGCTCGATTATTTTTCGTTCTTAATAAATGTGTGTACGAGCTGGTTTCCCCGATCGCGTTTCCGACAATTTCTTGGCGAACTCTATGTAAGCCCTGCGCTGTTAATTTTTGTATGTGGTTGTGTGTGTGTTTCCTCTCCGGGGAATGTATCGTGCAAGTAAATCGAACCAGTGTATTATTACGCTCTCATTTGCTTATAGAAATCGTTTCGGTGGCGTTTGGGAGCGAAACGATGCCATTGTATTGGAAGTGATACCTCAGTTTGTCGTTTACCACATGAAGTCAATAAATGGCCAAAAGTTCATTGCATAATCTTAATCAGGCTAAAGTTGGACCTGACATTTGCGGCTTATCCAATTATTAAATAGATATTTGACTAATAGGTCTCGCGGTATGATTTATTGCCTCACTTTCTCTTTTCAGACAAAGACGATTTTTCGCCTGGGCCAGAATAAGGAATAAAGATGCGGTGGATACTAAATTGCAGCCCAAAACAATTTACGGTAGCGCAGCTTCTTTTCCGGGGCACCTGCCTTAGTGAAGCTTTGTCTTCACGTGGGTTCCGAGGCTGAGTTTTCTGTCTTTCCCTGCCATACCGGTATATTTTGTGAACCACGGTACTACATTACTACTTGCTACCGAATTAACTCTTGAGCCCCCATTGTGTATGTCGCCTTCCTATCTGCTTTGGTATGAGCAACGTTTGAAAGACAAGAAACTTAGTCCTCAGCCCACGTAATCGTATGGTGTCGATTACAATAATTCATTTTCTTATATGGTTCTCCCGACTGTCTCAGTTCTCATTTTGTGTCATTCAAACTTACCTATGGAACACTTTTGCATGTTACTCCATTTGGGCTCAAACACAAGAGTATCCCTTTAATTTTCTAAAGGGAGAACTGAGTTAACAGCTCGGCCGCCAGGCGGCGCCCTGACCGATCCCGCGAGATCGCGCCGATCTCATGCCGCCATATTCAGTCTTTACTCTTGTGCTTCTACGAAGCACATCGTTTTTTCAAAGCTGCCGTGAATTCGATTTAAAACCAAATTCAACCAGCCAAGTCTAGACGATTTTTGGGTTCATTCACCTACGGAGTAGACCGCCAAACTAATCTTGGCATTAGTATTGTCCAGTCTATTTAATTATAGACATTTTCTCAGCTAGCTTAGTCGACCCGGCTCCATTATTTTGATCTTTGGTAGGGTAGAGTTAAGTAGGCTATTCTCCGCTCTATTGTAATGAACAAGACTCAGATCCATTGCAATAGTGTTTAATTCAAGTAGGCATGTTTTCCTTTCCATTAATTATTGCGTCCTTTCTGGCCTACTTGGGGTTCCCAGTGTTTTTATTGTCATTGGTACCATTTTTTATATGGCGTACCCCTCCGACGGCATCCTTTGTCTCACCACAAAGGAATGCGTCTGGTGGCGGGAAACGGGCCGTGAAGACGCCTAAACCCTCTTCCGGTTCCGTTTCCGGGCATATAACCCGGAGGTCTAGCAAACCTCCCGCCACCACCCCTTCCGTCAGCCGAGTTCCGGTTCCGGCCGCGGCTGCGAAGGATGCGGGATCTGACATTATTAATGTCTGTGGTCCCAAGGGAGACTTACATCCAATAAGTCTCCAAGGGTTTAATATACCCCGGACCTCAGGGAACCTTCCGGTTCCCCTGTCGTCCGCTCCCCCGAGTACAAGCCCTTTGTACCCGCGGGAGCACCCTGCTTCCGGTCCGCCGATTGCAGTTCCGGTTACTGACGCGGGTTCCCGTTTTTCAGTAACCGAAGACTCTACTGGGGGTTTTTCTCAGTCTTTACTGCGAAATAACCCCAGTCCTCACGGACACAGTAGAGTAGGGCCGGACCTTATAACGCCACCTCCGAAACGCCATGCGTCTTCGGTAACAGCGTTTCCGCCCTCCGTACCTCCTTCTAAAAGGGCTTCCGGTAGCTCCATACCGGCGAAGGAGTTACGGGCATTTCCGGTTTCGGACTTCGTCCTACCGGAAATGCAGGCACCTTCCTACGTTGGCCAACCTCTTGGGTGGAACCAACCGGAAGTGCCACCCCCTCCTCGTAGCAGAGGCGTCGTTCCCATGGAACGAGCTACGCAGAGAGGACATCTGAACTCTGGTTCAGAATATGGGCATCTTCCGCTTCCGGAAGACCCATTCGCCCGCACATACGGCTTCCAGGGTTCGCTTATGCGCTCACCCTCGCCTCAACCGCCAGTCGTTGAGAGAAGCCGCACGTCGGGTCCGGAACCCGAGTCGGGACAGCAACTGTCCCAGCTCATCCAGATGGTAGCAGGTCTTTCTGATAGACTCAGCCATCTGGAGCAGGGTTCCGGTTCCTCTGGTGCGCCTGGTCCCATCGGATACCCACCATCCGACTCCCCTATTTTAGAGGAATTTTCTGAGAACGAGAGTTCTCAGCCAGGCTACCGCTCCCCCAATCAGGAGGAGCTGTCACCAGAGGAGGCCAGTATCCTGTCGGATATGAGGACACTCAGATCCTTGATCAGAGCGTACCTCCCGCAGGATCTGTGCCCTACCCCGCCGGAACTGCCAGCCTTGTCAACACCGACCTTTTCACTCTGGGGACAGGAAGTGGATCCCAATCCACAGGTTTCTCAAGGCTCCACTCGGGCACTTGAATTCCTTCCTCCCTCCCCGTCGGTGGTAGCAGTCTCTGAACTTTTGGAGCGTACAATCAGAGACTCACAAGGCGCCCACCAACGTACTTCCATCCCTGTCCTTCCGGCAGTCGGACCGGAAGCTTGGTGTAAACCGGGGAAGTTGTTCACGGCACAACTTCCTCCCGTTAGGCAGTACCGCGCTGACTATTATCGAGTCAGCTCGGCCGGCTGTCCAGCTGCAGCATCGACTTCCATATTAAAGGACGATGTACAGCTGGACCAACTCGTGCCTAGGGTGACCTCCTCCTCGGCTTACCGAGACCTTAGAGCACAAGAGGGTCTGGCCAAAAACACGTTAGCGGTGCTCTCCTACGCAGAGCACACTAACCTGGCCCTAGCCAGATCCCTAAAAGATAATGAGTCACTATCTGATGACACAAAATCGATTGTGACATCCTTGTCACATTCGATTAGGCACGCTATTGCGCTGTCCGCCAAGACCGCAGCAAATAGCGTCCTACTCCGTAGAGACGCCGCACTGGGCTCTCTCAATGTCATCAGATCCCTCCAGCTGGAAGGGGCCTTAAGAACCGCTCCTATGGACGGTTCTTTCCTGTTCGCAGATTCTGTACAAGAGGCGGCTCAAGCACAGAAAGATTGGGACAAATTATATGCCCCCACTGCAACACAGAGGGCCAAGACCTCTCTACCTAACGCTAGAAAGATAGAGAGGCCCCAGCAGGCATCGGGTTCAATCCCGTACGCCAGGCAGGTCCTGCCTTGGCCTACCCCGCCTAGTCAGCCTGCTCCTGCTGGATCCTTCCGACGGGAAGCGGAGGGTCGCCGGACTGGAAAGAGGAAAAATACTTCCTCTAACCAGGGTGGATCCGTCCGACTAAGCACTCCTTTCGCCCAAGGGGTGCTGGCCGGAAGAGGTGACTCCCCCCTCCTTTCTCCTCCCGGACGCAAAAAGGAGCCGACTCCGGTAGTCGGGGGCCGTCTGCAAAAATTTGCAGACATTTGGGACGATTGGTGCCCAAAGGGGTCCCCAGTCCCAAACATGTTGAGGTACGGAGTGAAACTACATTTCAACCGTACCCCCCCGACTTCCATATATCCAACCCCAGTTCAGCCACCGAAGGACCCAGTCAAGGCCTCTGCCCTCCAAGCAGAGGTCGCGACATTACTGGAGAAGCAAGCTATCCAGGTCCTTCAAGATCCATGCTCCCCCGGCTTTTACAGCCACGTTTTCTTGGTTCCCAAGAAAGCAGGGACATGGAGGCTGATCATAGACCTTTCCAGGTTAAACACCTTCTTGAATGTTCCTCATTTCAAGATGGAAACCACCAGGTCTATAGCAACGGCGATACAGCCCAACGATTGGACGGTATCGATGGATTTAATGGATGCGTACTTACATGTACCGATCCATCCAGATTATCAACACTTCCTTCGATTCCATTACGAAGGAAAGACGTATCAATTCAGGGCCCTGCCGTTCGGTCTGGCATCGGCACCCCTAATTTTTACGATGATAGTCACAGCCTTCGTCGCTCCCTTTCACGTGATGGGGTTCAAGCTCCATCACTACCTAGACGATTGGCTACTCCGTTGCAAATCGCGGGAACTACTACTGCAACAACTTCAGGTTCTAAAGCAAAAAGTAGTTTCCGCAGGTTGGATTATAAACGAAACAAAGTCAGAATTCATACCATCCCAAGACTTCGTTTACGTTGGAGTTCGATTCCTTACGGCCATAGGGAAAATGCTCCCCCCCCCCCCCCCTAGACAGGATAAAGAAAATTCTTCATCTCGTCGCAGAATTCAGAGGAAGGACTCAAGCTCCCGCAAGGCGATGCTTGAGCCTTTTGGGACTTCTGAATTCGGCAGCAGACCAAATCCCCCTTGGCCGTCTATATATGCGTCCCATCCAGATGTTTCTAATGTCTCTATGGAAACCCCACAGGGACCCATTAGACAAGTTGGTATCGATACCTCAATACCTACTCAAGAACGTCTGGAACTTCTGGGAGTCGGAGACTCGTCTCCAAAGCGGTGTAGATCTTGCTCCACCGCCCCCAGAAGTGTCCCTGTTCACAGATGCTTCCCTACTAGGGTGGGGAGCACATCTGAACAACGGGGACATGTCCATAAGAGGTCTATGGACAAGGGAGGAGACCATTCTTCCAATAAATATATTGGAAATGAAGGCTGTCCTTCTTGCCGTGAGGGCTCTTTCCCTTCGCCTGAAGAATCGGAGAGTAACCCTGTTCTCCGACAATTCTACAGTAGTAGCATATGTCAGGAGACAGGGAGGCACAAAGTCCGGCATTCTTTGCCAGCTAACTTGGGAGCTTTACCATCTTTGTGCCGACCTTGGAGTATCGATATGTGCCAGACACATACCGGGCAATCGCAACATCCTTGCCGACGACCTGTCCCGTCAGAACAAGCTAGTTCAGACAGAGTGGACACTCCATCAGGAGATTGTAGACGACCTTTGTCGCCTTTGGCAATCTCCGAAGGTAGATCTGTTCGCCACCAGGCTGAACAATCGCCTTCCCATCTATTACTCTCCACTTCCGGACGAAGAGGCCCTGGAAGTCGACAGCCTTACAGCCTCTTGGGTCGGGCTGAACGCATATGCGTTTCCACCCCTCCCTCTCATCCAACCAGTCCTGAACAAGATCTTGACCAGCCATCCGGTGAGAATAACTCTCATCGCACCTTGCTGGCCAAATCAGGCCTGGTTCCCAGCCTTGCTGGAGCTCCTGATAGATCACCCCAGGAGTCTTCCTACTTGGAAGCACCTCCTGTGGCACCCCCTGGGGAGATGCTACCACCAGAACCCTGGATTTTTCAAGTTTCACGCCTGGAACTTATCCAGTTGCATCTCCACCAGAGAGGCTTTTCGGACATCGCTGTCAAGCGCATGTCCGCACCTCAAAGGGGGTCTACCCTTGATGTGTATCAAGGAAAGTGGTCTACCTTCACTTCCTGGTGCAGGGAGAACGGAGTTAATCCGATATCTCCCTCTATATACAGATTAGTTGATTTCCTTATTAAATTATTCACGGAAAGACAACTATCTGTCACGGCTATAAAAGGGTACAAGTCCGCCATCGCTTCTACCCTCCATGTTTTAAGCACCTGGGATCTTCGTTGGGAGGACCAAATAACCCCTCTTTTCAGAGGAATGTTATTAGAGCGTCCTAGACCGGTTCACAACACCCCTAAATGGGACCTTTCTGTTGTCCTTAAGGTGCTCATGAGGCATCCTTTTGAACCCATGTCTATTTCATCCATGAAATATCTGACACTCAAAACGGTCTTTCTAGTAGCCTTGGCTACCGCCCAACGGAGATCAGAGCTCCATGCACTTTCTTTTAAGAAGCTGGCTTTTAGAGAGGGAGGGGAGGTTATCCTGGCTTTTATACCAGGATTTCTGGCGAAGAACCAGGGACCGGCCGCCTCTCGGCCCCCGGTTACTATTCCCTCTCTGTCAGGATCGATCTCTTATGATCTTCCTGACAGAACTTTATGTCCCGTCAGGGCCCTAAAGTTCTACATAAATAGGACAAAACCTCCCGGTATCCGCCAGGGGAGAGAGCGTTTGTTTTTGTCCTATAAGGAGGGAAATAAACGAGAGATAGTGGCCGCCACTTTTTCAAGGTGGATTGTGGAGACTATTCGTCTTTCCTACAACACCTTGAAGACTTCCTCTGATCTTCGTGCGCTAGCTAACATCTCAGCGCACGAAGTTAGAGCACTAGCCACCTCCTGGGCTAACTACCGAGGAGTTGCTCTTCAAGAAGTCGTTTCCGCTGCATGTTGGAGTAATCACTCCACATTCTCTCGTTTCTACCTACGAGACGTTTCTTCCCTCGTAGATGGCATGCACACAATCGGCCCGATTGTGTCTGCGGGGCATGTTGTTTGATCCTGGCTAGATCAAAAAAAGGGGGGGAAGCCCGATTGAAGAGTCAAACGCGCATCTTGCGCCATTTTTGATATGCCCTATCTTCAACATCCAGGCAACCCCTAGTAGACTAGAAAGGACGCAATTTCTTATTGTTGTTTAGCAATAACTCATTCTACACCCTTCAACATGCCTTACTTGCTCTAAGCTCTGTTGCCGGAAAGAAGATGGTTTTATTACGCAATTCTAGCGCTTTCCGGAGAATGGGTCTATTACTCTCTATAATATGATTGTAATACCGAGATCAAAATACCGGTCCTCCGGTTCTCCCCATTTCTTTCCCCTGGCGGTCCTCCTTAGCTAATATGCCGGTGGTGCCTCCTGGATGGAACAACAGCTCAGCCTTAGGTCAGTCCTCGTTTCCCACCTCCAATAGGTTGCTGGGATTCGATGCAAAAGTGTTCCATAGGTAAGTTTGAATGACACAAAATGCCCATTTCCTTACAAGAAATGGCCATTTTGTTAGTTCATACTTACCTATGGAACACGGCCCTCCCGCCGTCCCCACAAACGGGACATACTCTTTATTAACGCTCAAGAGTAAAGACTAAATATGGCGGCATGAGATCGGCGCGATCTCGCGGGATCGGTCAGGGCGCCGCCTGGCGGCCGAGCTGTTAACTCAGTTCTCCCTTTAGAAAATTAAAGGGATACTCTTGTGTTTGAGCCCAAATGGAGTAACATGCAAAAGTGTTCCATAGGTAAGTATGAACTAACAAAATGGCCATTTCTTGTAAGGAAATGGGCATTTTGAAGAAAAAAAGGAAAAAAGGGAAGTTTTCGCACCAAGATCTTAAATCTATGCGCTTCTTTTCTCCGCGTTTTGAAAGGTTTTTCGGTATTTTTTTTATATTTGAGGAGATCTCGGGTGAATAAGGAAACTATTTGCATGCCACACGGTTATCTATAGTGTAAGATTGTCCAATCACTCCTTGCGAGACGATAGCTTTCGCCGAGGATGTGTCTTATCCTAATGATAAACCGAAGAAATGAATGTGATATGTTGGCGTTAATTATTTTCAAAGATACAAACAGTTCGAACAATTTATCTTTGCATTACAATGCTTTACATGAAAGCCATTCCAGTACAGTGCGGAGCCCAGTGGTCGAATCGTGCTGCAACTTTGTCGTCCGAATCTTCTCTGTACTGATCTCTGGTCGCTCTCACACGGTGTCTGCAGAGAATGCCTCGCTTTTATTCGTGAACTGGCCAGGGGGTAATGAATATATTCAGTAGAAGATCAGAATGCGCATCAGGCCGGGGGGGGGGGGGGGGGGTCACGGTCACTGCATGAATTATCGTAATTTTTCTGGTCCCACATTACCCCCTGGTTATGGCTCAGGCTTCCATTCGTTGTCCGATTCATCTTTCAATGGTTGGTTGTACATCAGTCTCTCAATTTTGAAATTTTCTGTCGAGGGGGTCATCCATCTCTCCCGCCTATATTACTATGACTGCTTTGATTGTGTTTGGGAACCACATATGTCGTCCACGTGAAAACAACGCTTGGTTGTAGCATCGGCCCGATAATACTGTCTTTCATCGTGACATTCTGTAGTGAGGTCCGATCCAAGAGTACTGGCAAAAGCTGTTGAAAAGGTCCCTACAATCTATATCATAATACTATAAGGCGGCTCGCTAAAGTGCCATTTGGGGGTCGTGTTTCGTCTCGAAATTTTGCACGTTTGCAGGTGATATGTTATCCTGATGCAACGTCATGTTTATTTTCGGAAATTTACTTCAGCGGAGCAGTAATGAGGGATTTTTAATCGGACACGGTCAATTCTCCTTATCACTCACGGAAGCCAAGCCATTGCTGTTCAGTTATGCAGGGGATTAATGAATAACCTGCACTCCCTGTGGGGTGGCTAACACTACCTGTTGAACGGCTGGCTGTAGGGGGATGCCTGTACACGTGTTGACCTGCTGAACCAAGGTTAATGTTATTTTCAATCCACGATTGTAGGTCACCTGATCTTCGAGATTTCGCGGGAAAGAAATTGTAAACAAACACATGTGTGCAGTTCAAATGTAAACAAAAATGTATTTTGATACTTTTGGTTGCTGGACTTGGGTTTTCCCGCAGTAAGAAGCTGGGGTCAAATTGATGGTCTATCGTATATTTGTACTGTATTAGCCAGAGCTAGCCCTTGATTATGAAGGGATTTTCAAATTAAGGTTACAATGGTATGTTTATGTGCTCACCACAGCTTTCAAAACTTGATGTATCTGAAGAGGCACTCTGAACTTGGCATGGCCTTATCAAGGACCTGCTCACGGTGCTGAACTTCTAGCTTGCCTGTCGACTAAGTGCCTTGCCCGAGATCATGCTACATGTAGGAGGAGCACGCATTTTAAAGTTTTAGTAGTGATAGTGCAATTGGTCCGAGCCATTTTGAGGCCGACATGTAAAGGCCTATCTGGGTTCTCCTTCATCTCCGTATAAAAAGGGGCATATTGCTGACTAAGGAACGAGGTATATTCACATTGCCTCATCATCTCATTCGGACCAATTGATTTACTTTTATATGCACGCATACAGCACGCCACAGGGTCCGAGTCTGTGGACAAATGGTTGGTTTAATCTGTCTCTTCGATATTGCTCCTTTGATATTGCATTATATTTTCATTGCAATTCAATCTATTCAAGGTATAGCCCATTTGAACCTGCCTGCGCCACGGGTACAATGCTAGTTGAGCATATAATATGTTTAACATCATTATAAAGATGTCTAGTCAGCAGGACAACTTTAACAAGTTAGGAATCTATGAGTTTGTGCTTATTTGCGGACAGGATCGACTGGCACCTGATAATGCATCGTTCAAACATGACCCATGAGCGCAATCGGTTTTTCGTGTGATCGCAACAGGACACCTTCCAAGGTATTCAGTAAATCAGAACCTTTGCCAAAGTATTAGTACAGAACGTTTCCTGAAAATTGACTAGACGGAAGTTGGTCGATTACTTCTCCAGACGCAGAACCGCATGATCACCGATGAAGTATCTTGGGCACTCATGGCTTCTGTCTTGATACTGGGTATGTTTTGTCCTAGTTGGTCCATAAAGCAGCAGAAGCACTTGTTCTCCTACAATGCCAGTCAACCAAGCTACCGAGTGACAAGCAGCAGCTGTCGATCATCCACCACCAAGACGTCTAGGTTCAGACAGAGGAAGTTTTAGAAGCTGAAATGGTGAAAACTAAACAGATTGCTGAGCAACAGATACAGGAGGCTAGGATTCAAGCCGAAATAGCTCGAAAGGAGATCCACATTAGCATGAAGATGCGGCGCCGATTGGTAGACTTGAGAGCAGAGATGTGCGCTGTGCAGTGATACTCTGAAGACGATCCAGAAGAAGAACAGTTGACAGAAGCCGCTCGCCGAACAGGCATCATTGCCTTGTATCAACCCAATTTGGCAAGCCCGGCTTGAATTACCTAGCCCGGTGTAAAAGTAAAAAGTGTCCCCCCTAGAAAAAGTGTCCGGGCCTATTGTATTCTGACAGATTATGGCATATGGTTCTATAGAGGCAATGACCGTCAATAGCTCAGCGCATAATAGAATCCTTTGTTCCCGGACAGTTTATCCTAGGACATTTTAAACTTCTACACCGGCTTGAATTGCCAAACAGGTAAAATATTCTACTTTGTTTTGCGAGCCAGAGACTTTACAACACATTAGCCAACATTAGCGCTGTGACGTCATATTTGAATTAATATGCGCATAATTAACAATGGCTGATTTCATGCTCTCGATTCAATTTCTTTTACTAAACTGTTGTTCTTGTCAAAAATCGACGGACAGGAATATACCCGTGTGTGTTATTTAAAGTAAGCGTAATAATTGCATTGGGTACATTGCTAAGGTCATTCGCTATAACTCCAGTAGTGTTGTTGACCGCTTTGCCATTGAATGGTAATGAGCTCTTCAACGACAATACATATTAATGAGTTCGGCTCTCCATTCAGGGTAAAAAAGTCGGTGTTTGGTAAGCCAGGCTTGTCAATGGTCACTTCCTTGAGAGAATGGGCAGATGAAGATTTTGGGGTGTAAAATCATATTCAATTCGGTCCAATTGTCGCCGAAAACAGATATGTTCAACCAGATAAGGGCGAGAAACCAAACCCGTTGCATCCCTGCACTGGTGAACTTATGAGCGGTAAGCTTACGAAAGAAAGTCCAGAAGTCGTGCAGAGATCCACCAAATCAGCTGACATTGATGTGAAACAAGGGCTGCCACGTCTGTTGGTGAAGTTCAACGGGACTGGTCCATGCATACCCAAGGGATGATGCGAGATTTCATCTTACTGCAAGGCACTGATGAAAGGGTTGCTTTTCAATCAAATCCACGCTGAATAACGTTGCAAAACCAGTTTCAGTCACAGTTTCATACATTGGAAGCTCAAGCATGTCAAGCTACAGTGGGTGAACCGTGGTGTCCATACACAAGACCTAGTTAACCACCATCGCCATGATATTCAGGGTCATGTTCATTCTAGACCAAGAAATGTATTATGTCAGAGTGCTCCAGCCGTCATTCATCACTCGAGCCAAGGTCATCAGAATTTAGGTCAAGGACATTTGGGAGAGAGAGACGGTTCAATTCACATGTTCAGAGCCTTCCAGTCACTCCTCAGTATTAAAGCGAGGGGCATCATAATCCTGGTCAAGGTCATCCCATCTTTAGCCATTCGTTGTCCACCTGGAGGCTCTTCAGCGGGCCTTGAGCTGCCAAAGTCAGAGATAAAGGGTTTCGATGGAGACCCCTTGATCATGCCAGGATTATGATGGCGTTTTAGCAGAATGTTGAGACAAGAACATGTGACCCAGGGGAACTGTTCCAGCTTCTACGAAAACATTGCCATGGAAGGGCCAGCAATGCCATTGCGAAATATGACATGCTTTTTTCAGACCAGAGGCTAAGCACGACATTTGGTTAAACTTCGGGCAACCGCATCTGATGACGATGGAATTTTAAAAAAAGCTGAATTCACAGGACGACATTAACTATGGTGACAGGCATGAAATGAGAAGGTACACCGAGTTGTTGGAAACCACGTGTCTGTCTCTCCGTAGCATTAACAAATAGAAGAGATTGGATCATCAGACTCCTTTTTGGACGCCGTTGCCAAGTTGCCGATGCAGGATCGTCGTGCTTGGCTGAGAGAGACCGCTTCGATCCGTGAAGAGTCGAAGAAAGTCAGTTTCGCCGATGCCTTTGATTTTGTCAAGAGACTCTTGCGAGAAGTGAATGATACTAAATTTGCAGCGTGAAGCATGGAGCGAGACAAACCACCAGCTTTGAAGGCGTACTTCATATCGAAGACAAAGACTGCTGATGCGACTAATTAAGGTGCATTCAATGCGCATGCAGTGACGGTCCGGAGCACTGTATTTGATAGTGTTCTACCATCCGGAAACTTCCATGGAAACAGAGGCAGGAAAAGTCAAAGGATAAGGGCTGTGTTGCAACTGTCTAAATGCTGATGAAAAAATCAGTCACAAAAACTCAGCCAAGAAAGGCCCTTCACCGAGGGAATGTACGATGACAGGATGCAGGTCAACATCGAAACACCATACCCTTCTAATTTTTGATTATGACGATTAAGAAAAGGGCGGCAGCCCGACCAGCTCCATGACAATCAACAGCAATTTCTGCTGAGAGAAGCAGATAACAGGGTGTACTTCCTTGCCTTTCCAGTCATTATCAGGTCTCTAATCACTGGAAAAGAGATGAAAACCTTGACAGGGATGGACTCCTACTCCAGCGTCTGTCTTTGCGAAGAAGACGTTTTGCAAGAACTGTCAGTCAAACAGGATAATAAGCGAGTTGAGTTGAAGACATTGAACGGAGTGAGTGCAGGCGAAATCACTACGTTCCGCCTCAGCATTTCAGGATTAGATGGCAACAGCTGGTTTGAGATTGCAGAACTTTTCTCATGGGAGAAATTGCCCATTGGGAATAAACATTTGCCAACCAAGTAAACATGGTCAAATTACGAGCATCTCAGATATCTATCGGTCGCAGACACTCCAGTTGGAAAGCTGAAGGTGTTGATTGAAGGCAACATCCCATCTGCCTACAAGCAACTTGAATGGAGAGAAGGACCGTGACCGGACCAGCCCATCGCTGTAAGTTTCCCATGGGACTGGACACTGCTTTGAAGTCCCACTGAATGTAATCATGTCTCTGTAAAAGAACAGGAGATCAGCGAGATGCTCATGAGCTAGATTAGCTGAACTTGATCGAGTTGGGACCAAGTATCATTTCGACAAGCCAACCTCAGCAAAAGATGTGATGCGAATGAGATTCTAACTGACATCCCCAGCAAAAGAGAGCTGGCGCTAAAAAGACTTGAGGGAATCAGGACAAAGCTGAAGAAAAGAAGATTGGTGAAAGAAAAACTGACAGAATACGATGGCAATTGTGAACTCTTCAGAAAATACAGAGAGAATGGCTATGCTGATGAGATAGCGACCAATGTGCCTGTACAATACGTGCCCTTTCACCATGTGTATCACCCAGCAAAACCTGGAAAAATGAGGATCGTGTGGGACGCTGCCACACGCCATGAGGATATACCTGCTTTAATGACCATGTTTATGCAGGAGCAGAAAGCATGAATTCGCTGCTTGGTGACTTGATAAGGTTCATGGACTTGAGGAGAAGTAGCTTCCAAGTTGACATCAATGCGATGTATAATCAGATTTACATCAGGAGGCAACATCGGAATCTGATGACGAGGTTTCTGTAGTTCAAAGATGATGAATTGGATGCAGTGCCTAAAGAGTACCAGCTCCTCAACAATTATTTTGGTGGTACACATGCTCCTGCGATGGCAGGTTATGCAGTATAAGCGACATTTTTGGACAACAAGGACGATTTCCACCCAGAACAATCCATACAGGACTTCGTAACACATACGTTGTTGATGTTTCGAAGTCTTAAGAGCCAAGGCTGGCAGTCCAAGTTGTCTCAGAAATTTTTGACCTATTCACAATCAAAAGAGGTGGATTCGAGCTGGCCAAGTTTGTCACATCTTAGACAAAGATCTTCTGCTGCTGCTAGATGATCGAAAACTCCAGGCGGCATCAAGAGTGTGAGTCGATATGGGACATGAATACAATAGCAGGGGAAGAGGTGGCAGAGGATGGCGTGGATGTCGGCGTACCAACCCCTCACTTCCAAGTGTCTTGAGGTTAAGGGATCACTCCCTTGGCAATTGCAGTGGTTCGGATGCTGACTCCGATGATGGTTTTAAAGTTCCCAGTTATGAACAGAAATGGTTGCGTAGACGTGAAAACACGAGTCAAAAGGTGATCACCGGCAAATCTGGTAGCTGTGGTTTCAAGGGTGCCCCGGAGCCGGACAGAGATTTGTTCTTCTTTGAGTCGATCATTCAACTCTTACTGAGGACCTTGAGAGTCATCTCAAAAATAAGAATTTTGAGATTCGCAAGCTTGGGATTGTGTCTCATGAGGAAGCCCAGTTCAGATCCTTTCGATTAACTGTGTCAAAGTCACAGTTTGGCAGGCTGTTTGATGAGAGCTTTGGCCAGAGGGTGTGCGCATTAGAAAATTCAATACCCCGCGATCGCAGCTCGGAGGATAACGACAGTAGTAATCAGTGATGGCTAGTTACGGTACTTTTGTGAACGTTAAACTGCTCTTCACCTGGTTGTCAATCATGAGCCTGTTGAATATCACAACATACAATGGTAACAGACTAGGGCCCTGTAGAAAGGAGGACATGACCGCATATAGTGACTTTATTCTTTTTCCAGAACACTGGCAATATGTTGAGCAGCTCAATAAACTGAGCGCTGACTTAGGACATAACATTAACATTCATGGTGTTTCTGGTATGGATAAGGAATCTTTGTTGGTTTGCAGACCACATGGGGGTGTCGCAATCGCCTGGAACGCGAGTTCAGGCGCTGTTGTAAAACCTGTGCAGTGGGAATCCAAACGAGTGTGTGCTGCTCAGGTCAAAAACTTGAGTCTTCATCCTGATCAGATTGAAATTCTTTTGGTAAATGTTTATATGCCGACCAACAGTGGTCAGCAGAATATTGGAGATTTTAACGGGGTGTCGCAAGAAATCACAGCCATTCTTGAAAGTAATCAAGCTACTAATATAATTATTGGAGGGGACTGGAATACTGACTTTAGCAGAGCTGACTCGGCTCATACTCGGGCCTTACTTGATTTCATTGAAAGGGAGAGCCTGGTCTGTGGACAGGTACCCAATACCTGTAATGCTGAATACACTTTTGAGAGTAAAATAACGGGTGAAAGACCACTAACTGATCATTTAAATGTTTCGGAAAGTGTGTTTAACTAGAACTGAGATTTCACCGGCACTCCAGAGCTGTGTATCACTTGGCCGTGAGACGGATCAAAAGGGAACAAGATAGAGTTGCTGCTGAAAAATTGGCTAATTCTCTAAGGGGTAAAAACAATAAAGAATTTTGGAAACATGTCAAAAAGATCAAAGGTTCTGGTGGTGTAATTAATGCTGAGTTCAGTGGATCGAGGGTAAGGAGGATATTTATGAAGTGAAATTTTGTATAATTCCGTGCCTTATTATAATGTTGATATGAATAATTTAAAGGAGTCGATGAGTGAAAACATCCTGTTAAAGTGTTGTGAGGGTCGGTGTAATAAAAACCACCGGGTTAGCGTTGAGGATGTGAGCCTGGGTATCTGGAAGCTTCTAAGAGGGAGAAGAAGGATAGTTCCCCTCACATTCAGTCAGATCATTTTATTCATGGAGGTCATAAATCAAAATATGTTATCCTTGCTTCTAAGCTCAATGGTCTCGCATGGATATTGTCCAACTAGTTTTTCTAAGACGAGGGTGATACCTATACCGAAGAATAATCGTAAATCCTTGAGTTTATCTGACAATTATAGAGGTATATCACTTAGCAGCATCATTGGTAAAATTTTAGACAATGTTTTTTTGAAGAAATATGATGCTGTGTTAAGGGCAGAGACATGTATTCATCCACGACCTGAAGTGTGGCAGTCACATAGAGCTTATCAAAATGTCAATTTGTGGTAAATACATGGCTGGGATGGACCAAAGTGGAATTAATTCTCAATCTGTGGTTGATTCTTAATCTACAGAGTCAGGCCATCACAGAAATATGCTTTTTGATGATATATTTAAGAAAATGTGGTCTCACTGGTCAGTTTAGAACTTGTATTTTGACAGGGCCATATCAATGCGTCAGTGACGTTTTGATGGATATGGTGTACGGAAATCATTTTTTCTCTGGCAATCTGTATTGGAATATTTTTAAACTTATTATGCTTTTGGCAAAGGGTTGTTCTTGACACATATAAAATTTTGTGCAGATTGATTGGTCCAAGGTGTACTTTTTTTACCAAAACTTATGAACAACAATGTAGACTTAATGTACACAGGTTTTAATAGAGGGCTCCGGCCTAGTAGTCAAAATGGTTGACCAGGTATGAAAAATTTGACACTTGCCATGCTTGCACGCACATTTTATTTCTCTATTCTGCACGTCCTTTTCATTCCTTTTTCTTGTAGTTGAACCAATATTTATGGCATTATTGTACATATTAACCCTTTCAGCCGCAATCATGGATTCAGACCTTAAAACTGAAAATAAACCAGAACAGCGAACCTGGTCTGAAGTCGAATAGTGTATAACAGTCTGTGTATGGACTGGGTATAGTCGTAGTTATGGGGAGACACGGAACGGGTGCAGCAAAAAAAACAGGGCCCATACATGCCATAGGCTTGCTTATATTGCTTACTATGGTGGCCCCTTGCCTTTTGGACTTGATGTCTCTCACAAATGCCACAATGAATGCGCTGTGTGTCAATGTTGACCACTTGAGTTTAGAAGCGAGGGGTATTAACAACCAGAGGAAGACTTGCCTGGCTGAAAAGAAATGCTTTGGGCACTTAGATAAAAAAGACTGCTTGTTTTGAGGTAAATGCGAGGTCAAACTACATGTAGTATAATAGTGAGTATAAAGTGAAGCTAGTGATATATTAAATTGTTTCTGAGCTGGATGAAATTGCTGTGTGTTGTCGAAACTGGTGGTTGTAATCTCTTGCTAGTCTCTTAGCTCTCTCCTTTAATCCACCCTCCTCCTCCAGTTCTAGCCTGTCCTTATGGTAATCCATGTCTTTAACTGCCCCCTTCTCTTGGCTTGATAGAAAGCACGCATTCGGATTGTCCTCACAACTCGTCATCTAATCCTAGTTTTTAGCTCGCTTTCCCATTTCTTATAGTACCATTTCCTATTGTCCATTTCTTTCAGACAATTCATTGCTGCTGCTGAAATTCGGGCACCAAGTCTCTTGAGCTTCAGTGGAATGGACTTTCCCCGTGTATTGTTCATGGTGTGGATTGCTGCATGAACACGACTGCGCTAGTTTTTAAGGTGAGTCACGTTTTTTGGGGCAATCAAATTCAATTGCCGATTGGCACTCTCACAGGCCTGTGTGTTTGTCGCATGTCATATATTTTGGCTCACCTGTGAGCCTTTAGCATCACGCAGTGTCCGTCGGTCGTTGTCGTCGTCGTCGTTAGACATGGGTTGCACATTTTGTAACTGCTCAAGCTTTTGAACTCTAACTCCGTACACATGTACCCCTAGGTGACCGCTACTCAGAGACCGAATCGGGGCCTCATATGATACAAGGTTTTGCCACCAGGGGGCCAGAGGTCAAAAATGGAAAAATTGTGTTTTCTCCCGTATCACCGGTCTGAAAAATTTGAAAAAAATATGGTAGGTACTTCTACCAATGGGACATCGAATATCCTCCAGGTTTTTGATTTTACCTACTTTTGAAGCTCACAGAGGTCAAAGTTTGTCGGCAGTAACACCGTTAGTCGGTGGTGGCACGTTTCGTAACCACTTCAGCCAGAGATCTCAAACTTGGTACAAATGTACCCCTGGGTGACCCCTACTCAGAGACCGAATCTTGGCGTAATACAATTCACAGTTTGGCCAATAGGAGGCCAACACCACCTGCCTCCGATCATACCAGCCGACTGAAACATATGTTATTCTTGGCGACTTCAACATGAATTCAATAGTGGGAGGTGAACATTTCAATGCCAAACTTGAAAAATTCTTTCTCCAGGAATATAACATGAAGCAAACAGTCACTGAAGAAACAACTGATTACCACACCAAATTAGACCTTGTATTTACAAATGAACATCATGTGGATCATACAGGGGTCATTGACAATTGCTGGTCTGACCATAAAATGATATATACAGCTTTATCAATGTCAGAATCACTGACCCCATAGCCTTCCCTTTGACACAGGTGAGCTCATGGTCCCTGGACCATTTCATTTAGACATGTTTTGATCAACTTCATCTCCAGTATGCTTCTCACTAGAAGCTTGTCAGCATCACTCATGTTGAGGTCCTTGGCTGACAACTCCAAGTTGCCTAGTTTGCATGCACTCCAACAAGAACCTTTGCCATTGCATACGGTTGTTTCGATTGAACACTGGCTGCAGTCACCGTCGGAACAAGCGATCAGATTGTCCACTATTGTGGCTAAGTTTTCACCAATTTGGTCAGTGTCCCCATGATACTTTTTAAACAGGGTATCGAAAATTGTGGATGCACGGATTGCAATGTCACTGGAGAGACATTTCTTCGCCTCTGCTGCATCAGGTGCCTTCATACCAGCAAACATTCCCTTTGAAAATTGGGCTCTCATGCCTTTTCGAAATTGGGCTTGACCCAAATGATATGTATCTGACATCCTTTCTACTTTTAAGGCCTTCCCAAGAAAGGTGCTGAAAGCATCCTCCATGCCGGCACTACATCTACCGTCGCCGTCGGTTTTACAGCAATGAACAAGTAAGTGATTAGCTGCCAACTCTAAGCCAACCATATTTCCAATGTCATATTCCCTGAGAACTTGATAATCTGGAAGATTCGCCTTGCATCCATCATGTGCTTCATCTGTGCCACACTTTGGTTGGAACCCTCTTTCTAAAAGCCTACTGCAATGATTTTGTGGGACGGTGTCTCATTTTCACGAACTAATCCCACCGCTTGAGTTGCGGTTTGACCGGGCCTACTTCGTCTGGCAATAGTAACACTATTGTAGACTGTATCCATTTGAACACTGACTCCTGATTGATCACATCTCATTCTTTTCACCTCTTTTAGATAATCCTGTTGTCTCTTCAAGTCATCCTTATTCAGTTCAACAGTTTCCATTCCAACCCTGTTGACAGTGTTTTGTAAACTTGATTTCGACATTGGTGGAACATTTGCTATTGACAGTAATGTCCTAGTCTTTGATTGGCTACCAATTTCCTGAGAAGCCAGTGCCAATGCAACATTTATTTCACCCTGCTTTGCACCATGGCCTTGCTTCTCTATTTCATTATAGAGTTTAGAATAATGCTTCCCACAAGCAAAATTACAATTTGCACACCTCAGTGTTCAGCGAGCACTAGCACCCTTCTTGATGTCATGTTCTATCTAAAACTTTGGAATGTCACAGTGACCAATAAAGTTAAAATGGAGTTCTGCACACCCATTCAGCATTTCAAGAATTTTAAATTTGCTGGCAATGATGTTAATATCCTCAGTTAGTTTTACATCCGTATTGTCCTTTGCAGCATCCTGTCCCCTCCGGCGAAGTATCTTCAGTGGGCTGACCGTGTTCTCGACCGTCGGTGCATAGATTATCCCATCCGATCGCTCCCGCACAACATTGTTGTAATCCTCATGACTGAAACGAGACCAGCTACCATCGATTTTCTCTGGAGGCATTGTCCTGCTGTAGGGCGAGTGGTAAGAGTGACCAACTTGAAATCCACGACTTGGCTTTTTGCTGAGCTTAGGCATCTTGAGTTGAAGTTTACTCTGTGGAGTCCACATGTAAAGTGACCCCCCCCCCCCCGAGCATACCTAGTTGAAGCTTGAGGATATTGGGATGGTTCATCATTGTGCTTCTTTGTACTGATGAGTTGCTGAGATAAACAAATATTTTAGCCATAACAAAAGTCTTATCCAAATGAAAAACAAACATGTGGTACACATGTGTCCTTTGGTCTTTCAAGTTTAGAATGCGAGTACGGTAAATACGGTTTCTCAGGGTCAAAGGGGTGCACTTTGAATTGGCCACACATGCTCTTTGCTGGCCATGTGAAGTTCAAACTTGATAGGTAGGCAAGTGTGAATCTGAAGTAATCTGGAAATGTGACTTTGAAAATTCAGACTCAGTGTTCTTGAGACAATTTCTATAATCCGTTGTCATGGTAACTGCCCAAACTTAGAAACCTGGCCCTGGGACATCCAACATTGACCATATGAACTCAAAAACTCTTTCTTTCTAATAATAAATAATTATGAGACTTATATAGCACTAAATCCAACTGGTTTCAGTCGCTCAAAGTGCTTCACACTACTCCTAGCTATTGGCCTGTACATTCTTAGTTCAAGCTCTACTCTCTGGGAGTATTACAGGTCCGAGCTACAGCTATACAGCGCTCAGGACTAACATTCATAGCGTGCCAACTCTGCCAGCTAGGTACACATTTACTCCTGGGTGGAGAGAAGCAAGTAGGGTTAAGTGCCTTGCTTAAAGACACAAAGACGAAACAGCAGTGACCCTTCTGAGAATCGACCAACGACCTCCTGATTATGAGACCGGTGCTCTAACCACTACGCCACTGATCTTCCCTATAATGATGTATATATCCTTTATTTCAAACTAACAGTGCTTGGTAGGATTTAATAATTTTTAACAGAAATATTACATGTTCGGTATTTAAGAATTTGCCACGCCCACATCACTTCAACATAGAATTTGAGGCCGGACATAGCAAGAAGATGAACTCGAATAAAAATTTTACAATTCAATATAATTCAAAAATTCCTTTTGCACAGTAATGTGGACATCTAGGGGAATCTGAAAACAGCACACCATAAGCGTCTTCTATTGTCGAGCGTAGTATAAATTGAGCTCCCGGGCCAAGGAGAGACCACTTCGTATTTCGCTTTCGTCGCACTCGGACCGGGCTTTATTCCTTTGGTATTCTTCGGTGTAAGTAGAATTTCTGCCGCTTTTGTGCTCTCGATTTCCTTTGTCCGTATTTCGGCTACGCCTACTGTGTAGTCTCCGCTTTGTGGCCTACGTGCTCTGGCCTCTACTATGCTTCTGTGCTTTCGGATCTTGCTTCTCTTGGATTTGGTGTTCGTCTTTTCCCGTATTTCTCGTTTATGTCTATGTTTTATATGTTCTGTTTGTCTCTGCTTAAATTGTTGGTCCGTGGGTATCAACAAGCCCGTAGGGGTGCAATGTGTAAAGCTTAAATTGTTGGTCCGTGGGTATCAACAAGCCCGTAGGGGTGCAATGTGTAAAGCTTAAATTGTTGGTCCGTGGGTATCAACAAGCCCGTAGGGGTGCAATGTGTAAAGCTTAAATTGTTGGTCCGTGGGTACCAGCAAGCCCGTAGGGGTGCAATGTGTAAGCTTGAGTTGTTGGTCCGTTGGAATCCGCTCTTTGATTTCCTATAGGGGTGGGGCGTCAAGAGGTGCCCGGCGCGGCAGGGGTAGGGGAACGGATTCCTCTCCTCCAAATAATTATCAATGTTATTTTTGTAACTCACCAGATCATTTTTATCGTGATTGCGATAAAATGAAAGAGGCATCGAAGATGGCAAAAACGAAGTAGGTCCCCTCCCGGAGCATTCTGCTCTAGTGGAGATTTACATCTTCACGTGGGTGGGGGGCCGGGCTTCGCGTCCGTCGGATTTGTCTGCTGCGACTTTTTTAAGCTACTGCTCTCTTTGTTTTAGGGTATGGACATTTTGGGTTACGAAATCCAGGATTGGGAATTCCAGATTCCGTTTGATCCGCAGAGAGCAGTAGCATCCAAGCATCTGTCGCCGCAGTGGACAACTCTGGATGGGCGTGAACCTCGGCTTTCCACCCACCAATGCCCGGATTTTGAAAGCGTTATAAATGACGGTGTATGTTTTGATTTGAACGAGCTGCCACTACGAAACCCTGATCATTTTGTAGCAGGTCAAGTTCATCAAAATTTAGATCAATGGCGGGAAGTCATTGGCCATGTTTCTGATACTTGTCCTGTTTCTAGCCAAGTATTATCATGGCTAACAGACGGTGTTAATGTGGATGATTTTTTCAGGCCATTTAAGGGCAACTTTAAAGGTGAATCGTTTGACTCGGATACCCCGCCTTCTCGATACTACCCGAATTCCAACAGTTGTCAGCAGTTTGGGGAGTTTATAGCCTCGCAACTTCAGCAGCGTGTTAAAACGGGGGCAATGGAATTAGTTGGTCGGGTGGGCGAGTGTCAATTACCATCCATCATCATGCCGCTTACTGTCGAGCCTACAAAACCACGGCTTTGCATAGACAACCGAGGTAGCGTTTGTAATTGATAAACTCTTGTCAAATGGGTTGAAGGTTTATATTTTCTGTAATTAAAGCGGATATTATAAAAGTTTCTTCTTCAGTCTATGTAAGTTGTCGTTCCTGCCATCCCATGATACCATGAGCTTTGCCTGTGGACATCCATTTGCTGTTCATGGTTTTGGGTGTTGTGGGGTGATGGGTGATGGGGTGATGGGGTATTGGGGGAAAAAGCTGGAATGGTGATATGGAATGTTTTCGGGAATCCATATCAGGTTGATATTCAGGTTTTCCTCCCAATACTTTCAGCGAGATAATGGAAGACGCTTGGGATGTGTTCACACCATAAGCGTCTTCTATTGTCGAGCGTAGTATAAATTGAGCTCCCGGGCCAAGGAGAGACCACTTCGTATTTCGCTTTCTAGGATCTCTGGGCAGAAGCTTTTGCCCCGTATTCTACGGGGATTGAGCGTATGGCCGTTGGGTGCCATGTTGGTCGCCTCGGCCCCAATTTTATTAGCTTACGTTGTCTTTTGGAACTTTGGGCTGTGGGGATCGGAGGATCCTTTTGCCCACCCCACCCCCCCCTTTGCGGTCTTTTATTTTCTCGCCCCTGAGTATCAGGTTGATATTCAGGTTTTCCTCCCAATACTTTCAGCGAGATAATGGAAGACGCTTGGGATGTGTTCAGAACATTTGACCTGGGGCCAACATTGGTTCTCTAGTACTATTGGAAACATGGCAGCATTCTTGCGGGAGACTTAAATGTAGACAGATTTTGTCTTATTTTCTCGACCCTTCACATTGTTTACACTTCTTTTGTATGTTTTTGAATCAGTTTTAAATGAATTATCATACATTTTAACCCTTAGCAGAGTTGCATTACTCATTCCTTGCTATTGAACAGAAATCCAAAAATCGAGACTGATATGTACTGTGTTGTAGGCCTATCCATAGTGTTGTATGTGATATACTTCATGCCTATGAACTGTACTATCAGTTGATGTAGGGCCTTACATGCAGTCAGAATTAGTCATTTTATTTCAGACTCTTCTACTGGTTGCAGTATCCTGCAAGACCTGGGTCCTGTCAGTTCTCTTCGCAATCTCTGATTGAGGCACTGATGCATCAGATCACTCTTCAAGGACAAGGCTGTACCGGCACGATATCGCCTCATTGAGAATATGACCAATTTAACATCTACTATCTGTTGAGGTGGATTCATAACAAAGCATTTGAGCATTTTTTCTCTCTTTTTAATGAATCGACATATTTGTCAGATTTCCACGCATTTACAGAGTATAAGTGCAGACCCTTGCGGAGTTGGGCACCAGAGCCAATGATGACATGTGCCAATATATTGTTATTTCTGATTACCTGTATAGTCCTTGTATAAAACAAACAGTGCTCCATAGTATTAAGTCATATTTGACAACATTATTAGCTCTTGAGTTTGGTTTAGCTTCAGAATTAAAAGGTGGCACATTCAGATATAGCTTTGAGTAGATGAACTCCTCAAATTTCTTTAAAAGTCAATATTATTTAAAACTTTCTTTTGCAGACTGTTGTGAACATCTAGGGGAATCTAGGCAGAAATTCTGACCTGGGGTCAAAACTGGCTCTCTACTAGGGCAGAGACATGTATTCATCCACAGGCAGAAGTGTGGCACTGACACATAGTCCGTACTGAACTGTGAAGCTGTGGTAAATACATGACTGTGATGGGTGAAAGTGGATTTATTCTTCAATCTTTGGTGGATTCTTAATCTACAGAGCCAGGCCATAACAGGGATATACTTTTTGATAATTAATTTAGGGAAATATTGTGTCAGTGGCAAGTTTAGAACCTGTATTCTAATAGGCCCAGTCTGCAAGTGACGATTTGATGGCAATCCTGTACACAAATAAATTTTTCTCAGGCAATCGGTATTGGAATGTTTTGAATTTTTACAATTATTTTGATAAAAGCCTCTTCATAATACATATAAAATTTGGTGGGAATTAAAGCACCCTTGGTGTACTTTTTTCACCAACCTATGTTTATAAAATGTACACAGAATGTACACGCTGGCTAATAGAGGTATCTGGACTGCAATTTTTTTTTTGCGTCTCAGTTGTTGAATTGATTCATAAATACAGTAGTTGTCAGGTTCATAATAATGTTCAGTTATGGATAATTTGATTCTTTTCTGGTATTTTGATCGTGTACAACTCAAAATTTAGCAAGGGGGGATTTGCTGTGTATTCACTCTTTGTAATTCGCGCCTTACGTTGGTGGCGACGTCTGTGTTAAGTTGAATAAACCTCGTTGTAGTTTCGGTATTGAGAATGGGACATTGTCTTTGTGTTCTTCCTTCTAATGATGCTATTTAGGACCCACATATATAGTAAACCGAGTCTCTGTTGAACTTTGATCTAAAGGCCTCCATACACTGCATGACAAAAGTCATTTTGTGGCTTGTTTCCCAAAAAGATTTTTTTGCAATGTGTATACGATTGGAACTTTTGTTACGAAGTATCCATATGTCCCGCCTTGTTGAAAGTTGTATAACGTTAACCACAAAAGTCAATAGGTGTGTAGATGATTACGACTATTGTGAACGTGTTTCAGGTGGCCGCTCCCACTTCAAACTCTTGAGTCATCTTTTACAAAAGTCATTCAGTGTGTATTCACTCGGTGACCTTTGTGGGCATGTTTACCCCTGTGGAAAGCCTGTGGAAACTTGTGGACAGCTGAATTGAACTTGTTCAATTTTTGGAGACCTGTTGCTCATTGGACAGGAAGATGGCTAGGTGGGATTTAGAAAAAACATCAAGATTTTGTGAACTTTGGGGGGCGCAAGAATGTCTTTTCAACGTCAAGTCCTCTCTGTACCACGATAGGAACGAAAAGAGGAAAAAGATAGCCGAAATCGCTACTGAATTGGACGTCACCGGTAAGGTTCACATTGGTAATGTTGGTAAATATGCCCCGACCAATTTCAATACACGTTTACCCAAGAAATAAATGAACAAAATTTTACTATCCAGTTTAATATTATTTGCTTGGAAGACAATACAAGAAAATTGGATGTAAACCCTGTGATTTTAACGTAATTCATCCACTACTTATGAATCCATGTTGGTCGTTTAAATTCGAATGAGGACAGAGCAAATCGCACGTGGACCCATTTCCCTTTGCCTCACACAGGCTACAGGCAAAGATTCTGTGGCAAAGTGTGAAATGTCATTCATGTTGATTAAACTTGAGTGCTTGTACTGTTTTAATACCCGCCGTTGTTTATGTTAACAGCAGATGACGCAATCAAGAAAATCGCATTCGTCTGGTTCGTCTTCACCGAATGATGATAAATGAGAGACAGACATACCGATCGGTGTCTGCCATGGTTATGAAGTGTGACGTCGGTGTAGAAGAGTTTTGGTCATTGTTGACGTGGAATGTCATGAATGTGTAGTGACCAGTCAACAACTGTGGAAAGTCACAAAAATATTTGTGGCAAATGGTGATTTCTGTGGCCTGTCGGATCATTTTGTAGCAAATGTGTGCTACATTATTGACTATTGTCGAGTGTCACCTGGAAACATATGTTGCAGGTGCGTTTTGGACGTCCACATGTCTATCAGTGTGTTGAGAAATTTCGACTTCTGTGAAATGTCACCAGAATGTCTTTTGTCGAAGGTGACTTTGTAGCAGCTGATTTCTACTTTTGTCATGTAGTGTATGAAGGGTAACCGGAAAAACGCCGACCGACCGACCAACCGACTGACCGACCGACCTTCCGACCTACCAACCCAAGGAGTTTCGTAGTTGAGTCACAGGTCTCATAAGTCAATGTGATATATCCAATCCACGATAGCAGGTCATGTGAAATGAAATTGTAAACAAGCGCACGTGCGCTGGTCAAATGACAACAAATGCATGTTGTGCGTTGCAGTTCATGCATTGCATCGGTCGAGACACTCGAGTAGAAAAACTACAGTGCATAGATTAGGCCCAAATCATGTTTTTATATCCACCGACCATGTAGACAAAGCATATCTTTAGAGTATCGTTGTCAGTTCCTTACTGTGTGAACTCGTTTTCCCGGTATAATTGACTGGAGATGCTGCTGTCAGACACGTCGGACTCCATCACGTCCATTGCGCTGGGCACTACACAGATACATGTGCTATAGAGAAGCGAAAGGGATACTGCACTATGACGGTAGGTTGGCAGGTCAGTCGGTCGGTCGGTCGGCGTTTTTCCGGTTACCGGGCTATGAGGCGCGAATGGGATGCCGTAAGTGAGGTTGTCAGAGTCGGCGAGTAGGTCGGTCGGTCGGTCGGTCGGTCGGCGTTTTTCCGGTTACCTGTATGAAGGCCTTTAGACCGTATTTGCGTCGTTAAGCGATTCTGAGACTATAAACGTGTCTCTATTGAACATTGAACTCCAAGCAATCAGTAATTGTGGTCATTGTGCTCTGTGATGTGTCGTTATTTGTCACATCTTAAAACCAATTTCGCAAAAGTCTCTATTGAACATTGAACTTCAAGCAATCAGTAATTGTGGTCATGTCTACCGAATCAGGATCTTTCGATTTACCACTAAATGATATTGTGATGTGACGATCATCTTTATTGTACCTAAATCATTGCTCTCCGTTTTCTGTTGAGATACCATTTTTGCAGTTCCATATAGTGTTCAACTCATTGCCCTTTCAAAAATTTTGCTACAATTGAACTCAAAGTACTGAACTGTGGACTTCACTGACACAAACGATCATCGACTGTCCAAAGGAAACAGCAGCCACTTTGTTGTATATGAGATGCTTCTTGACCGCCGACTTGGCTGATAGTTATAACGACATCATTGGAGACTAAATCTTATTCCTGAGCATAATCGGCGTTCATCATAGAGACAAGGGAGCCGCTATCAAATAGAATAGTAACAGTTTTGGAAGTTTCCATTACGTACACGGCATAGGTTTGAATTGAATAGCGGTCAAAAAGAGCCCCCTGCAAGAGATGATGATGGCTATAAGCACAAGACCAAAAGAACAATCAGCTGAGTTCTGTCGAGAATTCGAAATATCATGACATATTTGAGATGACGTAACTTGACCACTAGCCGTGATTGTCACATTCACTGAGTATTTTGCATAAATAGGCTCTACACGACGAATGTCTGCTCCCGCCACACGATGAATCATGATCTCACTTTTTATCCAGCCAGAGCATAAGAGTGTCATAGGTTTACTTGCATTGATGCACATTGTTATTTCATCAGAACCATTTGTAACTGATCGATCCAACTGGCATGGCCTTCGCTATCAATTTGGTCGAAATCAAGAACCATGAATTACTATCTTCGAACTTGAACACACTTTGAAAGGCCACTTTTAACCTACCTCCACAGCTTCAGTCACCGCCGAAATGGGGGACGATCCCCAAAAAGTATTAATGCGAGACAATGTTGATTTAGTACGAGCAGCTGTCCTTTCTTTCCCAGTTAAGTCATGTTCAACAAATTCGAACAATGATCCAGACACTATAAAAACGTTCGAACCGTATCCTGTCGAAACGATCAATTTAGTTTTTATTGTTCGTTCATTAAGACGTACTTAGTGACGAGGTCGATTGACGTTTTGACTGACTTGTACCAACGTCTCTTGTTTGTTCCCTACGGGTTCGTCTTGAGCTGAGCCGTATTTCTAATGACGTTCGTCTCTTATGGAGACAGCGACCACGGTGTCCCAGCAAATCGATGGGCTGTACTCATGAAACGATGGTTTAGTTTGGATCATGTGTATTAATGAAATGCATTGAGCACCAAATTAAAATTCGTTCGTTTTAAGGTTTGCTCACTAAATGTGAACATCAGATAGTCTAGATCTGCTGACGCAAAATTCTGATGAGGGTTCGAGCGAACCGAAATTGATCGTTTAATATGTATATAGTGTAAATAAACGTCTACATCATGAAGATGTTAGCAACTTTCATTGCGTATATATGGTTGTAACGCTATATGAAAATTCGTTCCTATCATGATTATAATGAGATTATAATACTGTCAAACGACTGATTATTTCGAGATAACATGTTAAAAAAATGTGTCAAACATTATATTACACGGATTACCTGTCCCACTTACACATTTTTAAGTTTACGTACCTGAATTAAACCAATCAGCTCGCGGTTTCATTTTGAAATCAATGCCTGGTTTCACCATAACAGTTGAATGGTATTATTTTACATTTGAAATATAATACTAGTAGTTCTTCTTAACTTGAGAATTTGGTGTGTTGAAAATATTTCAGTCTAAGTTGCTTACTTAATGTGGTTCGGGGGCTTAGATTAACCCGTTGTGGTCAAAAAGCTGATTTGCGAGTTAAAAATGAATAAATGGCTTGACGTTCATTTCGAGTGCGTAACCTTTATCAGTGTTGTGTGACATAGCTTTTCGACAACGCGGCCACTAAATAACGACGAGGAATGGTACTTAATCTTAAGTTATTTTCCAGAAATCAACTGGCATATATTATTCCGAACATAACTCTTGAGCCTAATACTTGCAGGGCAGAAAAAACCTCACCCAGGGCATAAATCCATGGAATATTTGACAGGTCATGACCATGATCATTTCAGGGTTTGGGGTCTGACGTTTTTTGGGTCGTTTTGTTTTTAATTCAACCGTCCAGTCACGTTTCCGGGCTTGGTGGGTTGACCTCTTGATTACAACCGACCACAATACAATGTAGTCGTTTGCTATTTGACAAACCATTATACCACCGACAGCGAATTCGGTCACTATGGTATGAATCCTTATACATGTTATAAGGTAGGCATAAGCTGTTATTGTTGAAGAGATCCGGTCGTGCGGCTAGCTGAACGTAGTAAAAAGGACTAAATTGGTGGTTACCTCTGACATGTCTTAATGCACTCCATTGACCGGTGTCAGTAATGTAATGCAACGTTTTGCAATGTTACCGAGCCAAATTAATCAACTATCTGAGGGGAACTCGAAACTGCTAGCATTTCAATTCAAAAACTCTCCATTTTCATAAGCGTTTCTTGAAGGTTTCCTTTATGCGATAGGGCATGTGAGACAAGACCACTAATGAATATTCATAGGTTGGAGGGTCCAGGCCTATCTATTAGACGAGTGCATGTTTTTTACTCTCAAGTACATATTTGGAGAGGTATTGAAAAAATATTTGTTGTGGCAGGTCTACAGATATAAAGAAATTATTTGATGAAAAAATTAATTTCGAATTTTGCTAATTGGGTAATAGGGGGCGTGTTTTGAGTTTTTTCTGCCAGTTGGCTGAAAAGAGTGGAAATATCAAAGTCTGTCTAATTTGTCGATTAAAAAAAAATTTCCGTGGTCAATCACCATTTTATTTTTCACCATTTACTTGCCCGACTGTCCGGAATAACATAATCTAAATTTCAGATTCACAACACCACGCGTTCTTTGATGCGTCGCGGTCAAACATTGACAATTTAACTGCTAAAAGGCTTAAAAAATCAATTGTGGTCTTGTCTCATGTTGCCGAGTGATCTCTGACTTGACCGGCAATGTGCAGATGGCGCCACTGTTTGATTTGTGCGCTAAGCCAGGAAGTGCTGTGTTGCATTACGTCATTGCATGTCAACAGGGCAATTTTGATCGAGTTGTCTGTTTTGTAAATATGAGCTATGCAAATATGAGCATGTGTTTGGAGTTCAGGAGACTCTTTCAAGGGTCCGGAACGATAGACAGGCGTAAATGAAGGACAAACACAAAACTAATCGATCAAAATTGATGATTGATCACCCGATATTGCAGGAGTGTGAATTTGCATCAACACCGATCGACAAGGCTGTCAATCCCCTCTAGAAAACATATATTTATGGGGGGTTTCACCTAAGACCTAAATTACAACTTTTTACAATTGAAGCGAAAATCGAAAACTTTCCTTAAAAACGGCCCGGTATTGAGAGCTTTTGACGGAATAATAGTCAACATTTCAATTCCAAAACCGCGTAGGGGAAATTATCAGATTCAAGGCACATCAGAAGTTTGGCAGAAACAGCTTCAATACATAATTCATGATATCAGATGACCAACATTCTGCTGATTGCAAGAATAACAGTCCCGCTGAACAGTGAGAGCAAGCAACGTATTAGTTTTTATGAGCTTTAGAAAAACTTTTTTTCAGTCTCAGTCAACACGAATATGCACTCGTCGAGGTTCTTCGGGGAAACGGGGAGCATATTTGTTTTGAATGAAAAAAAACCTCTTTCGAAACCTCAAAAACGTTCATTTCAAGAGTACCGACTCCAGTTGGAACAGGTTATGAAATTCACGTCGAGGCGTTTTTTAGCGCCATGGGAAAGCACGACTTTTTTTCAAAAGCGCGAAAATGATTAACTCACTTGACAATTTACTTACGGTTCACCTGTCCAATCTTATACCGTTCTTTGTATTTTTCTAGCTTTGATTTAAATGCAGACAACAGCACAGAAGGGACATGACTTTCATTTACTCTAAAAACGGAAGAAACCGTACTGCAAGTGAATTGCGTGGCTCAACCTATCGCACGGTGCACTTTATAAAGCCTTGATTCAGAGTAAGTAAAGTGCAAATTCAAACTACATAACAATAAACAAAATCATTTTCGAACTTTTTCTGCGAAACACTATTAAAATATTCTATGAAAATTTGACCCTAATTTTGAAATATCCAATAATGTTTTGTCCAATAAAGTCATTACAAGGAGGCGTGGATGATTTTAAAGAAAAATGGTAATGCAGCCTATTTTTTCGGTTTTATGTCCAGAAGTGCAAATCTACCGAATCAAATATTTTCACAACTGAACTTTGATTCCCCTATGTTATGCTCAATATTGATGAATTTTAATCACTTTCAACTGCTCGAGCCTCATCATTGGTATCAAAAATAAAGTGCTTCTTTATGCCGCAGAATTAGATCGACAGTCATTTCAGGTAAATCGATGCAGGACAGTCACGACGCCATTCTTTTACATATCATTTTATCTTTAAGATAGGCGATACCAATAGTATTGGACTGGACCTGTTGAAACTGATTAGACTTCGGAACATTGTAGAGAGTCATTGTGCTTATTCCCATGCACTTATATTAAGTAGCTTTATCCACTCGATCAAGCTTCAGGAAATGAACGAGATTGCCAGGTACAGTCGTGACAAATTTTCGTGAGAGTTGTACAGTATAGCAAATTCGGCTTGTGCCTTTTTAGCTCACCTCTTAGCAGAGGTGAGCTTATCCCATACCGTGGCGTCCGTCGTCCGTCGTCGTCGTCGTCGTCGTCGTCGTCCGTCGTCCGTTAGCAGGGCACGTTTCGTAACTGTTAGAGCTATTGAGTTGAAACTTGGTACACATGTACCCTTATGTAATGACACCTTGGAGACCAAGTTTCGGTCCGATTCGTTTCATGGTTTGGCCACCAGGGGGCCAAACGTTAAAAGTGAAAATGTGCAATATCTCCCTTAATAGTAGTCGGGAAATTTTGAAAAAAATATGGTAGGTACTTCTAGCAAAGGTGCATCATATATCCTCCGGGTTGTTGATTTGACCTCCTTTTCAAGGTCACAGAGGTCAAATGGTGTAAATTGGCCGTTAGGATGTAACGATGGCACGTTTCTAAACTGCAATGACTATTGATACCAAATTTGGTACACATTTACCCCTTAGTCAGGTGATCTCAGGGACCAAAGTTTGGTCCAATATGATTCACCACTTGACCACCAGGGGGCAAAATCCAAAAACCTTAAAAATGTGATTATTCCTTAACTTCTTGCCCGATTGCCACCAATTTGATATCATGGGTACATCTAACCATGTCACACAGGTTTTCAATTTGACCTTCTTGTCAAGGTCACAGAGGTCAAATGACGTAAATTCGCCGTCAGGCCGTAACTATGGCACGTTTCTTAACTGCAATGACTATTGATCACAAATTAAGTACACATGTACCCCTTGGTCAGGTGATCTCAGGTACCGAAGTTTGGTGCGATCTGATTTGCCGTTTGGCCTCCAGGGAGGGGGCCAAATCCTAAATTCATCAAAATGCCATTATTCCTAGTAATGACCTGCCCGATTGGCACCAATTTTATATCATAGGTACATCTAATTCTAACAACCATTCAATGTGTCACCCGGGTCTTCTTTGATTTGACCTACTTTTCAAGGTCACAGAGGTCGAATGTACTGTAAATAGGCCATTTTGGGGAAATTGTAATTGCTTGGACCTACATCAAACCTAACACTACATGACACAATACCATGCTCTTTATCCATCTTTCCTCCACATGAGGTGAGCACAATGGCCCTGGCCATTTCATTTTAGTTTAAGACATCATTTGTAAAGGCAAGAGTCATAAGATGCATGTTAAGGTCATACACATATATTGTCAAGAATCAATTATTGATATCATCCATATCTAAGCATGTGACCGATATTGAATACGTATAAGTTGGTCAACCCGGAGAGTCGGGGACGTTTTTTTGGCCACACCAGATGTATCACGTGCCAGAAGATTCCTACAGGAAACTATCTCGTTGACTAAGTTACGGTAGTACTTCATGTATTTGTGTTACCCTGCAACCATTGCTAGTGTAGCCAGCACATCCATATTCCTTCAGTATTCATCATTGCTTTGCCAAAGGATCAACGTAGTTATTAGGGTAGTATTACCAAGCTGCAAGCTGCCCAGTCACCTCCCAACAAACATGCAGCAAAAGTCATCAAATTTCACATAGAATGGCAGAAAAAAAATTATGATTGAAACATCACGCTTTTAATTTTCGATTTTAATCTCGACAGGACCTGTTTGAGCCCTCGGTGCAGAAATCACCTCAGTGCGGCGGATCCCGCTGTCTGGATTTTTGTAATAGGCTGATAATAAAGACGTCATCATTTCGGCACTCGTTTACCCATGACGACGACACTCGAACTATCGGGCGGACGACGGCTTGCACTCGTTGGGCGGGAAAAGTTCCGTCAGGAGTTTTGTTACTAAAGGTAACAGATAATGCTACTTTTCCTCATTTCATTTTCAAAAATGATAGTTTGCTAACGAAGCAGGGGAAGCACAGGCATATAGATGAGATAATATGTCTCGTCTTTTTAATGACGGCATTCCAGCGTAATGTCAATAAAATGATGTTTTAATGATCAACAGTACGTCATCTCCATCACTTTACTAACATGACTGTCATACCATCCGTGACAATTTTCTATCTGCGATTAAGTAATGCCTTTTCAGGTGAGCAGGTCCATACTCATTTAGTTGTTCTAGCCTTCATTACCTTGACAATGGTCATGGGCGGGATCTTTCATCATCAAGAATGTTATTAATCGGGATTGCTTACCTTCTTGAACTGAAAGTAAAGTAAAGATGCAGAGATATAACGAGTGTAAACACCATAATAGAAAAAAAATCAATGCATATCGATATTAATGTCCTGATTTGCACTTTGCCAACATTCCATTACCATACGCTAACACTATCAAACAAAAAAGAACTAGTCGATCTTTAAGGAGAAGTAGCTGCAACCCATTCAAACAATTCAGTGACAATTTGCACCCATTTAGATTTAGGGTTAAGTACTATAAAAAAAACACATTCGCATTCTTCATAGAAGTCAGAAAGAACTGAGAAGTAGGCAAAAAAATAATGAAGGGATAGTCTAACATAAAGGTAAGTTGAAAAGAATACTATGTATAGAACAACCAAGCGGCGTAATTATTATTCGCTCCCGAAACTTAGACAAAAGGTAAAACTGTGCCCGAATGACAGTAGATCAGACCACTCATCAGGTGACGGTAGAGTCAAGTTTTAGATATACGCAGTAGCTCTACCACCTCGATGTTGGACATTACGGTAGTTTAATATCGTGACTGTGATGCGGAAAAGTGGCATTGAAGCTTGCTTTCAACACGGGAAGTCAGTCGCTGTTGTATCTAGAGCAATGTCGGGCGCAGAAATCGAAAAGGAGCTGATGGCGGTCGTCTTTACCTCTTCCATGTTTCACAATTATATTTATGGAAAGAAAGACGTAATAATAGAAACAGACCACATGCCGTTGTGGTAGCTATTACAAGAAAACACACTTGCCGCAGCACAGGCGAGGCTGCAACGCTTACTCCTTGGATAAAAGATATATCAGTTTGTTATGGTATCCAAAAAAGGAAAGGCACAGCAAATGGCCGACACTCTTTAACGCGCTGCTTCTCAAACCAGCAGATGTAAACCTAGATCAGCGATCAAGTGACTCTGATGACCTCACAGTTTTTTAGTCCAATTAGCGACAACAACTACTGATGATCGCATTCTACAGAAGTTTAGTACGTGGCGGGATGGTTCGACAATGTCGGGGAAATCGCACCGAAGGTAACACGGAAGGGCATCTTTCCGTACGCTCAGAATGAGGTTGCTAAAACTCTAAGTTATAACTAACAAGAAGTAACAAACATCCTGAGCGGGACTCGAACTGGGAGCCTTCGGATTGATAGTCCATCGCTCCACTGTAGTTAGCGGGGAGCAGCTGCCGGCCATGGACATTGCCTGCATGATATTCACCAATCCTTTCTATAAAATATATGTAGTGCTACCCCTAACCAAAACCCAAGTCCTAATCCGAGCCAGGCGGGGGGATATTACTCAAGGAGGCATTAGAAACCTTATAAACCTGTAACCACCCGCAAGGTACTAGTAGAGCCATCTACAGGACATCTGTGTAACTAAATGTTATTATATAGGTCATTATATAGGTCACCTCATCCTGAACGTACGGAAAGATGTTTAACCGTCCATCTTACCGTACGTTTCGTTTCGTTTCGCGACGAACTGCTTGTCGATAATGGCATCGTTTTCAGAGGACAGAAAAAAATGGTTGCCATCAAACTTCAACAGGACTGCATGAAGCAACCACACGGTGGCCATATTGGCTGTGACGCCACAAACCGCCGTGCTCGTGACATTCTATCCTGGATGTCAATGAACAATGATATCTAAACAATGGTTAAATTATGCAGTCTGTGCCTTGGGTACGTCTGAGACGTAAGCTGCCGCGACAGTCGGACAGAGACAACTCTGAACTTTCTGCTGCTCACAAAGAAACAACTGCGCTTCGCTCAAGGGTCGGTGCAGTCGAACGCGACATCACCACAATGAAACTGTCATCCGAGACGTATGCTGCTGCTGCCATAGCCGCTAAAACTTCATCACCGCAGCATGAGTCGATTCCTCCTGGCGAACCACCAAGGAACTTCGAGACAATTATCATCAGGAGTACTAGTAATACGAGCTCACGACCCGAAACGCATAAGCATTCTCAGAATGTCCCACTTTTTTTCTGGAGCTTGTGGATACGTTGGTGTGGTACGCTAACCAAGTCGGAGGAGAGCACCTCTTTTCGTTGGATTTAGATATCTCGCCCCACACAACTTCCGAATCAATCGTTCAATTCCTTACGGACCACGCGATCACGGCACGTACAGTTCGACTGATCAAAAGCAAATTCAAGGGAGCTCAATCGGCAAAAAAGTATCGTGGACTTCGAGGATAAAGATGCGCTTCTCGAGTATACTCCTGGCCTGAGGGCGTGCTATGTCGCGAATGGGTTGATTAGTTTCTTCGTTAAATAATGATGTCAAAGACCTTTTGTATAGGAAAAGGATTCCGCATCCCCTGCTGGAACGCACGCGGTGTGATGGCCGGAGTTCCCTACGTTGATAATCTCTTGCGCGCAAGTTAAATCGACCTCATCGGTATTTGTCAACACTGGTTATATCCAGTCTCGCTTAACCTTCTGCAGTCTATTAGCGATGATAACGTTTCATTTGGTGTCGCCACGAATGAACTTCTTTTAAGTGACAACGGATGGATCGGAACTTTTTTCATGTGGAAAATATGCCTCGCAGCTATCATCCCCGTGCTTAATCTCAACAGCGATCGTGTTGTAGGAGTGAGCCTTATCCTTCGTTCGCAGATTCCAGTGTTTTTCTTTATGGCATACTTGCCAAGCTCGTATTATCCTGCAAGCATCTTCGTGGAGTACGTGGATTATCTTTTCAAAATTTGCGAATTTTACGGCTCCACCGGTAAAATAGCAATCATGGGGACCTAATAAATGCGTAAATTAGTCGTGACTGTCAAAGAGCTGGGTGTCTTGAGTCCTTTTTATTGCTGAAAAGAACGAATCGGTTTCGTATCCCCGTTAGTAACTCGTGTTCGGGCTCCACCCCAAATGAAGTGGACTTTCTTTCCGACAATACAACCCGCGCTATGAGCAAAGCCGCTGAACTGACCATTCCACAAAGGAACTCCCGTAAACGACACCGTCCTCACTGGAATGACAATCTTAAATCTCACCACGAAAACATGCGCCTCGTAGGCACGAGTGGCTAAAAGCTGGTAAATCGAGTGAACCGAACTCAACCGAATGTGTAGAGTATAAGTGGCACAGCGCATATTTCGTGCAGGACTTAGAAATTTAATGAAGAATTGTTGAGAATGAATTTTACAACAGTCTGAGCTCTGCTTTTAAATTCTGGAAACTGGTGAAAAGACATCGGCGTCCTCTACCATCGGCACTGTGCTTCGATGATACAATTTACCATAGCTCTGCTGATTTCAGCAAGAAATGGGCAGAGTACTTCGAAATATCTTTATAGACTAGACAATACGTCAGGTAAGACAATTAAGAAGAAGCTGAATCTCACTTGGTCAGATTCGGTACATCACACCGGTCTAAATAATTCAAGGACTTCGTAGACTTTAAACACAACGAGCAGCCCTTACTTCCATTCTAGCAATGGCCAGGCGGAGCTGTTCAAAGCGGCTCTTAAGGACATCTCACAGCGATCATAGTGAATTTTACATGAACTTGCATTGTTAAATTGGCGGAATACTCCTATGGACTCTGCGTTTGGCTCTGATGATCAAGCGCAACGAAATTTGTCTCGGTGCACGTGATGCACTCAACGCTTCCCAAAGCTGAAGGCCCTGCTTGAACCCCATAGTCCAAAAATGCCAATCTGAACTCCGTCGAAATTCAAAGATATCCATGAACAAATCATCGAAACTTTTGACACATTTGGTCCAAGGTGATAATGTTCGCATTCCGACCGATAAAGGATATGACAAGGGTGAGATATTCACAAGGAGAGCGGACCAATCCAGATCTAATTATGTCCAAGCCAAACCAGGAAGATTCCAATAACAGAAGAACCGCAACCATCTCTTCAAAAAAGTGCCAGGTTATAGTTACAATAACGATAGCAATTCTCCGCAGGGTCACGCAGTCATCCGTGCCACTATAAACCACCAGCTCCTCAGACTGACGCAGGACATCCGCCAATTACCTCACAGACTTCCAGACATACCTCTTGCAATATGTCAACTTGAAAGTCGAGAAAGAAAGGGACACCCGGAATATTCTGTTACAAAAGAACAATTGGAGCATCTTCTGGGTATTGGCTTTACTCTGGCTTCAATTGCCAGGAGAAAGTTGCTCGGAATGTGAAGTCGCCAGAGAGTCGACCGCCACATGAACCATTTTCAAGTTCTAACACGTCGCAAAAGGTTGAGTGTATTAAGCAGAGAGGAACTGGTGAAGAATCGGTGCGACGAATAAACCATGAAACGGCCGAGGGCCGTTGTACTCACCGTATAGATATTTGGTGGTAAGGAATGCATCCTGGAAACATGCTACATGTATAGTATATAGGTCAAACCAAAGTCATGATGTATCACTGCTTGGAATATGCATCCTTGCTAGGAGAACCTACCATAATTTTTTTATTGAAAACGAGTCACTCATAATATTAGAGAGATATCACACTTTTTAGGTTTCCACTTCTGGCCCCCTGGTGGCCAAGTCAAGAATCAGACCGGACCGAAATTCACTATCAGGATATGCAGGACAGACAGTCCGTGCGGTAGCTTTGGGGATAGCCAGCTGTTCATAACAATTCAATGAACCTCGGTTTTATGAATGTCTCATTGAAGGACTTATCATAATCAGTTGCCTGCAACGGGTGGCCAATGCATTAACTCTTTCATCTTTCTTCCAGGTCCAGGCCTTTTAATCAAGCCAGACCCCCCCCCCCCCCCCATAGACTGCAACCCAGATAGTTTTGGCAGGCGTTATAACTTTGAGGTCTCTGTGGACCAACCTCGTCTTGAAATTAACAATCACAAAATGGAAATTAATTCATACATTATGCATTGTGCATCGTGCGCAATGTATATACGCATAAACTGTCAAGTGTTGCAGTAAACTGCAGGCAAAAATCTGGCAAAATATTTCTGGGTTACACTTACAGAAGCTAGCCAGTAGGTAGCTTAAGAATTAAATTTAGAATATAAAAAGTCCCCTGCAAATTTATCTTGTTGCAATTGAGTCAGGCCCTTTTGTATGTGTATTGTATCCCATGATTCAATTTGAGGTATTTATCCCTGGCATAAATGATAAATTGCCATTACATGGTAGGATAGAAGGGAGCAGCACTCTTCTTATGTTTCGGCAATGCTGTTTATGTCCCTTCAATTCAACATAAATTGTTGTCATTTTTTACTTTTCACAGGTGACGATTGGTGATCAATAGTGCAATTGATGGTTTTTCACGGTGTCTGGTTCCGTTCATAAGGGTTTTGCCTGAAAACACAGCCCGAACGTGTCTGCGTGTATTCATCAATGGAATCAGAGGTATGGACAGCCCAGTCACATTCGTATCGATGGTGGTGGAGAATATGTCCATGCTACAGAATTCCAAAATCGAAAGATGGGTGCAAACAGAGGCAGTGTGTTGATTGGTGCCTCTGTCCATAACCAACGAGTGGAAAGACTTTGGAGGGATGTTTTTACCAAAGTAATTAACATATTTTACAAACTGTTTTACTACATGGATGAACATGAAATTCTTAATGTCACAAATGAAACTCATGTTTTGTCTACATTACACTTTCATTCCTATCATTGATAATGAACTACGACGTTGGATTAATGCCAACAATAATCACCGTATCAGAACTGAACACAATCGACCCCTTTACAGCTTTGGTTCAGAGGTATAATTATCCAGCGCATTGAGAATTTTAATCAACCGCTATACAAAATATTTTACATCCCAATGTTGATGGTGATGAGGGGGATGATGCCTGGTTTGAACAGCATGGGGTTGATTGGGATCATTCTGATCCAGAAAACATCAGAAGAATTACAATCACTAGAAATCCTATAAATGAAGAAGAGTCTTCGGAGTTACTGGAAAACTTTCCTTCAGAAGTGCTCTTATCCTATTCAGATTCTCATGGAATGGACATTTATGGTAGAGTTCTCCACTTTGTGATGGCAGTATTAGAAATGGAGTAAGA
The DNA here is from genome assembly GCF_910592395.1 of Lineus longissimus. Taxonomy (NCBI): domain Eukaryota; kingdom Metazoa; phylum Nemertea; class Pilidiophora; order Heteronemertea; family Lineidae; genus Lineus; species Lineus longissimus. The sequence goes on from NC_088321.1 coordinate 7,619,112, forward strand.
TCTAAAAGTGAAAAGTAAGAAGTTGCTTCGTTTCAATAAAAACACCCATTCTTCACCCAAAAGGTCATTTTTTAATTGAAATATTAGATAAATTGATTCAATCTACACTCCAGGTCTTTCCGAGGACACAGATTCCGTCATCGCAATAGTTTACGTTGATGTCAATGAGTATCCTCACGACTCCAATTTGACCATTTCCATCCTGCTTGATGTGCTGCTAATGCACCACCGCATCTTTAAACCCAAACTCCATCTACAAATGGACAATTGTTGGAGGGAGAACAAGAATCGCTACATTCTTTCATTCTTGTTCTTCCTTGTGCATATAGATGTTTTTGAAGAGGTAAGCTTCCTCATGTGGATACCGAAAAGACACATCAGTTCATTCAATACTATCTTTTTTTGCCCTATGTGATGACCAGAGGACAAGGAACTCAATGGACATAGGGACATGCCTAGTAATAGTATCAGTTCTAATTACAACATACTATTTCCGACCTACAAACGGTAGTTAATTTCGAGCGAAATTATTTAATATAAAAGCAAAAGGTGTGCATTGCATTTTTAATGTGGAAAAGTAAAACTGTTCTCTTATAAATACTTGTTTTCAGGTATCTCTGAACTTCTTACCAGTTGGTCATACGCATGAGGATGTTGATCAGATGTTCAGGTAAAGAGATCGTTTCCTGGCAAAAGACCATTCACTCATTGTTGAAAATGTGTTCCTACATGTCCTATGTCAAATGTCGGATGTGTACATTACCATGCAAATACATCATGGTAAAACATTATGGTCTTAGTTAAATGGGTGAAATATTCAAAACATGTGGATCATATCTACACCAATCCTGGTAAAATTGTTATTAGTTGCAATGTCTTCTTGCAGATGTATCAATACAGCCATTTCTTCCTGCGGCAATATCAATACTCTGGATGGTAAGTTTGACTTGATGTTTCACTGATTTTAGAATTGAGGAATTGGTTGTCCTATCAAGATCGCTCGGGTCGACCAAAAATGCAGACCAAAACCAGAGGCATAGAGATTGTAGTGCCCAAAAGTAATTGGGAAACAGTCCGCAATTGTTTATTTCTCTTGCTAACTAATTGTGGCAACGCTCCTCAAACATTTAGACTGGGGAAACAAGATGGCGGACACATTTTTTCTACTTCCTTGGTTGCGATACCAAGGACCACTAAAATCAAAATGAGGCGTAAGGCATTTTCCATTAGAAACATCGATATCCTGTGACCAAGGCCTTTTAGAATATTGAGTCAAGAGCGGGCGACATTATTTGGGCAATTTGTTCTGACACGATTGAGGATGCAAACTGACATATTATGGTATTTGCTTACATTGGCATAATGAAGTCACTTAGTCTTAGGTTTCCTCTTAACATTATGGTTTCAGAATTCATGGATAGACTAACGGACAAAGACACATTCTCGCCTAAGATTGAAGTACATAATGTACAAAGTGTGTTCAACTGGCGTGACCACATAATTCCATTCTTGCCAATCCAAGCCACACCAGTTCCAATTCAGGAAAGTAGATGGGCAGGCAAGGATGCGCTATCGCCTGTGGGCTGATGACCCGTGGAGCCCTGAGGGACCAGGCATGACATGCCTTGAGGTAAAGATATACATGTAAATTTGTCATTGGTGATTAACTGACTACGCAAACGACACGTACTACTACTACTTTTTAGCTAAGCCGAGACCAAGACACTTCAAACGTGAGATGCCTTTTAGCGCGATTCTACTCAAGTGTTTAAATTACTTTGCCCATTGGTATATTGCCCTGATAAAGACATACCGTCAACAAAATGGAGGTTGAAAGAGACCTGCCGGTACTTTCCATGTTTATATTTCAGCCGAGTCCAGGCCCTTGGAGGTCCAGGTTTCGATTCCATAAGTACTTCTCTCTCTAAGGACACCCTTGGGCTGACCACAGTCAACTGCTGTCCTTTGTTTGAGAAATGATACTGAATACAGAGGTCTTCTTCTTCTTCTTCTGCGTTCTCTCTTTGGCACTTGGAGGGGTCATTCTCCTAGGAGCAATCCTCCTCCAAGGCGGGATGAACGTATCTTGCGCTGCCACTGTGGTTATGCGCCAATTGGGTTTATTGGCCTAGTGGTCAGACTTTGGCGTGGCCAGGGATATACTTCCGTGCCGAGAGAGATAGAGTCCACGTAAGCTACTCATGTTCCTCACTTAGCTTGCCCCGGCATAGACACCAGATACCAAGGAACCTCAGTTTAAAGTCTCATTCGAAGGACTGTGAAGAGCCAGGAATTTTAGTTCCTGAAAGCCAGGCTAGTTCATCCAGAAATAAGAACCCGGGTTGTCCCTGGGATCGAACCCGGGCCCTATTGCATGGTGGCCAGCAGTGTTGACCACTAGGCCATGAGGCTCCTCACATACAGAGGTCAAATTGAATGGAAAGGACCAATTTGGGACCAAAGGCAGTGTCCTTAAATAGAGAAGGTGTCCTCAGTATAGCAGAGAGGTGTCGGCTCATAAAGGGAAGAGCCACTGTGTACCTGAATAGATAGGTTAAATTACTGTTTACTTTAACTTGACATATTATATAACATTGTTTTTTTAGGATCTAGTGCTTTCTGAGGATGGAAAAATCATCTCTTGCAATGTGGGCAGTATCAAAAGAGACAATTGAACTCAGATTTCATTTGAATTTAACTTGCCTAATCTCTGTCTTGAAATTTCAGGCTTCCCAGATTTAGCTGACGAACCAGCAGTGGTTGAACCCAGCACCGAGTGGATGGAGCTGGACGAGGTCCGCAAAGGCGTCAAGGCTCTCGGGCCAAGACTGGTGTCCCGAGATCACCAGTGGTGGGACCGCTACTTCCTAGCACTGGAAAATCCTAACGTAAGCTAAAAATATCGTCACTGTGGTAAAGCTTTTAACTTGCTCGATCACAGTGCTATCATTTTAAATGGATTTTAAATAAACCTGAGGTAACTGCATCATAAGCAGGCTGTTAGTTGTGCATGTACTTGATAACAATGCTTTCCAATATCAAAATTCGAAAGTGTCTAGACTAAAAGGAAAAGGAAAAATTTGCTTAACATTAAACAACCCCAAGCCTTTATAAAGACTGGTGGTATCCAGTAACTTCTATTATCAAAGAAAAAGAAGCACTTTAAAAATTGAATCATATGTACAGTGCATTGATTTGTGGGTGAGAAGAATAGAGGAGCCACTCTCAGATTGAATGATAAAAAGGCTGTTGTCACGGCAAGCTGCAGGTTGTTGTGAATATTATGCCATGGAATTATTCGAACTGCATGATTTTGTGTACAGGACCCGGTACACAAAATGAAATAAAGAGGAGGGTTACAGGTAGGATGATTGGGTGAGTGGAGACACCAGTCATGTTTGTCAAGAAATATAACAACATTTGTGCATTCCTTCACAAAGAAGGCTTGCCGATTCCGAACCTGGTCGGGGCCTTTACTCAGCACTCATGAATGATAGTGCTATCTAAAGGCAACTTTACTCATCGAAACAATTAATTTTTCCAAGAACTTAACAGCGCTGCCACTCGCCATTGTCGCCAAAACTAAACTCAAACCTGGTTGGCTCAAATCTGATGCAACTTGGCTCAAACTTTTCAAATGCTTTTACTGTTGAGTCAAACATCAAAGTCAGAAAAAATCCTGGTAAATTACCCATTTGGCTAAACTTGTCAAAAATGCAGAGCTGCCCCAGAAATTACATGTACGGTGGTGATCTATGACAAGTTTGAAATAACAAAGATGAACCTGCTACCACTGTACCATGACAAAGATTTCACAACATCATCAACCAAACTTTTCTCCAACACAACTGCTTTTTCCCAGACAAGATAATCACTTAAGTGGAATTTGGTATTGCACTTGCAGGTCAATGACAAGGAATGGCCGCTGCCCAAAATCAGCCAAACGATCGGCTTTTGGGAAATTGATGAAGATATGACAGACGTACCGCAGCATCTGTTGGAGATCAGATCCGGCCTCACACAACAATGCCCAGCGGTAAGTTAAATTTTTGAATGAACAAAATAAAAGATGATCAGAGAGTAAGAGAACAAAAGACAGCAAAAACTTAAAAACAAGGCTTATCTTATTCCAGCTGCAGGGTTGAATCTTTGGGCTAATAGCCCTTATTCGAATGAGTCCCTCTGGTCTGAAGTTAAATTCATCAGCTTCAATCATTTTGTTCGAGTTGGTTGCAATAGTGAGATTTTGCTATCCTATTCCACTGCAAGGTGGGGGATTCCTCATCATCTCTGCGTAATTCATGCAAGATAAACAGACTACTATTTCGATGTCCTTATACCCTTGTCACATGCTGTAAACTGGGTAATGCTCACCACTGCTGGATTTATTAATGATTCTTGATAATCAATTTCTACTGTAGTTTATAATGAATTTATTCACAGTTTTATTTGTTTAAGGTGATCATTGGTAATCAAGGACAAATGCCGGCAATTCAAGAGGTAGATCGAACAAAAATTGAGATTGGTGATCTGGCGGCAATATACACCGTGGAAAAGGAGGGTAGACCATGGATCGCCAAGGTGATTGATATCAATGAGGACACGATCAAGATTCATTGGTTCCATGGGTCTTGGAATGGAGTTTGCCGGCCATGGTACAACAACATCAGCAAAAAGCAAGTACCACGGCTGGATGAAGTTCATGTGACGAGTGTTGTTCTGTGGGGGTTTAGATTGACAGAGAAGGGTGCTTGTTTGACTAGGACTGTGGCCAGAGAGTTGAAAGACAGGTACGATCAAATAGATAGTGAGGAGACATCTTCCTCTCTTTCATAAATGACCAAACCACCCTGGCTAATAAGGGGTGGTCCATAATTTTCAACATTTTCACAAGCGTACAATACGTACGGGGGAGGGAGGGGGTCAAAACACCAATGTACACTTTCTTTAAGAAATTAATAAAATGTTGATCATCTGTATTGTACGAATCGCGGGACGCATTTAAATTTCGCGCGCTGCTCACACGGTTAGCTCTGCTTGCTTCCTATTCAACAAGACAATGGCCGCGCGTGGTGACTTTGATGCGCTATTTTTGTTAATTAACAAGAGTGATACGACTATTCACAGCCGACCCAGCAATGAATATGAACAATATCTTGTTTATATTATTTTGAAAACAATGTTGACGGGCAATGACTGACCAAGTTCAAAATGCAACCAGGAAACACAACTAGAACCCCCTTGCTTGTGTATTTTGGAACGTGGGTCATTCGGCCATCAACATTTTTCATTCGGGATTGTACACTTTAGGGGAGGGGGGTTGCCCAAAAGAGTACGTTTTGTGCACTTGTGAAAATGTTAAAAATTATGGACCACCCCTAAGTAAGTGCCAATGAACTAACATTGTGGTTGTTCGTACAGCGACAGAATTGTCGTACATTCGTGTATATTTCTTTCTTTCTATCAAAATGTCAAGTTGTGTTAGAATCATGGCTGGGATGGGTTAAAGTGGAATTATTCAATTCAAACCTCTTAAAGGGAACCTATCAAGAAATGCTTATAAAAATGGGGAGTTTTGAACGGCCCGGTTAAAACCTATGGCGGGAATAAGCTTCCTTGGTTAGATATTAGTAGTTTCAAGGTCCTCTAGGTAGTTGCTGATGTGAGCTGTTTATTTGGCTAACATTGCATAACATTACCTGCTCCATTCAATGAACTGCGTAAGAGGATCTCCAATTTAGTTATTCTAACTACCCATCAGCCACGCAAAAATAAAGACTTGGGTCACGACAAGATCTCTTTAAGTCTTTCAGGTCAACATGTGCTTGGCCGATGAGATGGGCCTGAATCCAGAGTGAACAGTGAAATCCATCATGTACATTTTACATTGTATACTGTGTAGGCTGTCAGAGTGTGTGTAAATAGTATATGCCATGTCTGTGTACTGTTTCTAGTTGATGTAGGGCCATTTATAGTCAGAAGTATGCCTTACATAATTTCTTTTCCATGATTATTTGACTGGTGACGGTAGCTTGACAGACCTGACCGTATTCTTGGCAGATCCCATCATCACAGAATTAAGAATGCGTTGCCATGGTAACCTGTCAATTTTTAAAAACTATAAACTCATTGCCATGCCTCCATCTTTCAATATGATCTTGAATCATCATTCACAGCTTCCAGCTGCAGGAAAGTTTTGAGTGACAAGGCTTCAAGGCCTGGACTCGAGGGATTTTATGAGCTACACTAATTAAGACGCTGCAAGTAGTTTGTCCAAAATTATCCTATCTGATCACATTTTGCTCAGCTTGACAAGTACATAAGATTGCAGCTTTTAGTTGAGCTCTTGTCATCAATCCCTTGAGTTTCGTCCCAATAAGTGTTATTGGGCCCATGCAGTCATTCTGGGACTCATCAGCAGACCAGCAGACCACAAACTTGAGCCAACAAAACGCAAACTGTAAATATTGAATGAATGAATATCAAAAGAGAAGTGCAAAGACTATTTTTCAGTCAAAACACCTTGATTTGATTTATAACACAGAGTCAAGCATGACGTCCCTAGGATGATGTTAGTAAAGATTTCAACAGAGCATGCAGCATGGTCAAGCAGTAAGCAAAGCAGCAACAAACAAAAAAGTCAAACTTTAACTTTTTGAGGCAATGGAAAGCAGTGCATAGGCTTCAGCAACTCAATGATATGGGATGTTTTGAGATCAGCGATGGGATATCCAAGACTGGCATCACATAACAAAACCTCCAACAAAGTCTCCACCAGGTTGCTTTAGAGATTCACCACCACTACACCAGGCAGCAGAAGATCATTATGATAGTTCATTGAATTTGTTTACAGTTTCACAATGATGTGAATCTTCAACTAAAAACCTGGGATGCTTGTTGAAAGTGGTGGTTAATACTGAGACGAGCGCTTTTCCGCCTTTGCATCAAATTTTAATTATTTTTTTTGGGTAAAGCTTGAGGGGGGTTTAAGATGCTGATTGATGGGTACATGAGATGTGTCTTAGCCTCTTTGTACTCATGTGGACTGCAAAGTTCAAAGTTTTGCCATCTTGGAATGCTAGTATCTTCTTCATCTTCATCTTGTTTGTTCCATTTAATTTCGGGCTAAATTACTGTTGCACATCATGAAATGCTGAAGTGTCTCTTGAAACTCTCATCATAAGTACATTGCATAAGATTTGTCTTGGCCTCTAAATTGAAATAATCTTGTTAACCTATTGCATCTATTGTTAAATGATTGTCTAAGTTGTTTACAGACAAATCACTTCCAGCTATACAGAAAAAAGTTCCTGTCCACAGCTAGCAGACATGGCTGATGGTGATTGATCATGAACATTCCATACATGGATGGCTAATGGAAAATCCCCATGATAGATCCATGGATTGAACTCATGACATAGTCGTATCTAGGATTATAGATCCATGTATGGAATATGCTGTAATTTGTTTTAACAGGCCATCAAAGAAATTAGGTTAGAACCTGTAAACTATTATTATTCATTATTAATTTCAAAAGGTCTGAATACTTTTTACAAAGAATGTATAAAGACACGGTTTATACATTCTTGTACTTTGCTGCTTACATTAATTTTTATGAGACCAACTGTCCTATGACAGAACTACTATCAATGGATGGCCCATGGGCCATCAGTGGATCTACCATTGGAAATAATAGAATCTATGATGGGATGCTTATGTAAAATGTAGTTTGTGATAATAAGCAAAGACCCGTACATTGGTCAGTCAGTGATCAATCAATGCACTTTTGTCTTGTAAAATGCTGAACAGAACTAAGCCAACTTAACTCGGTATGAGGGGTTACTATCAATTCCCATTCCTATCTTTGTGTATTTAGAAAGTACCTTGTATCCAAGATTACAGTACATTAGGTCAAAGAACAGTGCCTTTGTTATATGATAAGTGACTCTGACACCACCCCCCCCCCCCCCCCCCCCCCCCGAGATAGATTAGGGGGCTGCGTGTGTGATCCAGTTTTCCATAGGGGAACGGGGGTTAGTCCGTGGTCAAATCTAGGGTGTCAAAGAAAAGGGCAAAAAGGGGTCCTTTTTCAGAAAGATTTCTTGTAACTCGTTAAAAGGGGTGATTTTTCATCAAAATGTGTGAAAACTTGACTTATTTGGCCTTGGCCCGGTTGTTCAAAACAAGTTTTGCCACTAATGCTGGTGTCAACTTAGTTTGGCCATACATGTATCTCCTTCAGTTAAACCTTTAGACTTAACACCAAGTTAAGTTTACGTCAGCGTTAGTGACAAAATTTGCTTTGAACAACCGGTCTCTTGTTTTCCGTTCAGTATGAAAAATCATGAAAATGAGAGAAAATATATGGGTTGAAAAGGTGATTTTTTTAACCAAAAAGTACCTGAGCAAGGCGATCAAAATTCATAAGAAAAGGAGGTCATTATAGACTACTAGTACGAGCACTGTCCGACACTTAAATTGGTGGAGTGCGTGTGTGTTTGGCGGGGGGGGGGGGGCTCTGACATATGTGAGTATGATAAGTAATAAGTACATTCATCAATTACATAACAGTGTATATAAGGAGTACCTGGCAGAGTGATCCAATATCTGTAGCAGTAGGCATGTTACAGTATTTTGTTATCTGTCAAGAGTTACTGGTACATACTGTGGAGTATGGCAAGCCGTTTGCTTCAAAAAGTCGAAATGATTTTTTTTCTAGTCGAAATGATTTTTTTCAAGTCAAGAAAAAAAATTTGAAATAAATTTTTTTTTTCAAGTCGAGATATTTATTTTTCTTCTCATTTAACTTATTGAAGTTAAATCAATTAATAAAAATTTCACTGCGAGAAAAAAAATGATTATAAAAATTAAAATAGTGTTTGTAAAATATAATAATGATACATAATAAATACCGAAATAGTGCCGAAAGTAAAAATTTCATACTCGAGTAAAAATTTCATACTCGAGAAAATAATCAGTCGAGCGCTACAAAAATAAAGTCGAACATTATGACGTCATCAGTTTTTGTGTACATTGCGCGCGCCGCCTAATTCAACACCTGGCCAGCCGCGATCAGGCCCGTGTGTCGTGTTATTCTGCAAACCCTCTATCGCGTGCAATACCTGATCGTTAGTGCTGTGCATAGGCACCAAGACCTCCGCAAAATCTTCTGCCAAAACGGAACCGGTGTAATGTTTTGGAGTGTTTCTGTTTTTGAGTGTTTCCCCTCATTGTTTGGGAACGCTCAAAAATAGATTGACAAGTTTTTCTGTGTATCCCCCCTATTGAAAAGTCGTGGTCTCTCTAGCTGCCTATTGTTTGGAAACACTGACACATGGGGAACAACCACAGATGTTACACCGGCACCGAAGTGATCGCATGCACGTATATACAGCGCACTCAGAATTCCTAGAATGTCATCTAGTAGCCTGGAACAGTTCTCTAGTTTGTTTTGATCTAATGATTGTCTGGCCCTTTCAGATCGCCGGACCATAGCGGGACACTGACGCAGACACTCGGCAATGTCAACAACATCGCCTCCCGCTATCTTGCATACTGTATAGACTGGTCCCCTGCTATGTATATATGTGGGCATTAGAATGCGAAGTCAGCAAGAGAACGGTTGGGGACGAGTCTACATACTGTACACGAAAAGTGATGACGTCATAATGTTCGACTTATTTTTTCTGTCTCGAATGTGTTTTTTTTTGTTGAATAGGAAATTTGTCATTTACAATAAATTTTTATCGACTTGAAAAAAAATTTAAAAGAATTAGAAAAATAATCAACTGATAAGTTGTATATAAAAAAATTAATGAAAAAAACTTTTTTTTTTACTTAAAAAAAAAATATGTATATATATTTAAAAAGTCGACTTAAAAAAAAACAAACTTGTAGAATTGAAAAAAAATGTGTGAACTTGAAAATACTAATCTCAACTTTTTGAAGAAATTTCTTGACTTGAAATATTTTTTCTTGACTTGAAAAAAAAATCTCGACTTGAAAAAAATCATCTCGACTTTTTGAAGCAAACGGCTTGCCATAGTGGAGACGCTATTAAGCCTGTTGAACAGTACCTGTGGAAAAAGCCTACATGACGTGTGATAGGCCTACCGGAACTTAACCGGCTTAATAGAGTAGACACAGTATATTATTTGTTAGGCAGCCGTTATATAGGAATGAACAATTCACTTATGAGGCAAACATGTACGTATCAATTGTTGAAATCTGTATCAGGCCAGCTGCATAATCAGGCCATGATACAGAAATGGAGGATGATCTGCTCCAATAAATGTTGTGCTTTCTCAGAACTACTTTTTTGGCTCACGGAGCAAGGGGATCAAAATTCATATGACGATAGTACGAGCACTGCACCCCTTAAATACGTGGAGTGCGTGTGTGTTTGGGGGGGGGGGGGGGGGTGGCGCTCTGACATCTGTGAGTATGATAAAGTAATAAGTACATTCATCAATTATATGAACAGTACTTGGTTTATCGCTCTGTCACATTATCGTGTATATATCTATAAGGAGTACCTGGCAGAGTGATCCAATATCTGTAGCAGTAGGCATGTTACAGTATTTTGTTATCTGTCAAGAGTTACTGGTACATACTGTGGAGACGCTATTAAGCCTGTTGAACAGTACCTGTGGAAAAAGCCTACATGACGTGTGATAGGCCTACCGGAACTTAACCGGCTTAATAGAGTAGACACAGTATATTGTTTGTTAGGCAGCCGTTACATAAGAATGTACAATTCACTTATGAGGCGAACATGTATGTATCAATTGTTGAAATCTGTATCAGGCCAGCTGCATAGACAAGACAACCACTCGCGTGATATTTCAGCTCAAAAAACACACTCGTTTGGTTTTCTTATTTTATTTGACCTACTTTTCTAGGTCGCAGAGGTCAGTTTTTACCTGTGGCATTTTACAATGCCGGCACGTTTTGTAACTGCTTTAGCTACTGATCCCTAACTTGGCACAAAAGTATCACTTGGTGGCCCTGACTCATAGACCGAACTGCGATCTTTTATGGTAAACGGTTTGGCCACCAGGGGGCAAAACGTCAAAAGTTATAATTTTCACGAGATTTTTATGGCAGACACTTCTAGCAAGGGGGAATCATGTAACTAATGGGTTTCTTATTTGACCTACTTTTCAAGGTCACAGAGGTCAAAGCTAGCTAAATCACCGAATGGTAGCATGTTTTGTTTCTATTTGAGCTAGAAGGTTCTAAACCATCTAGGGACCCTCTATTCATACCCTAAATCTTGGTCTGTTAAGACAGTAAGTATGGCTGCCAGGTGGCCATCTTGAAAATCAAATGAAGTCCTATTCATTGAAAGCATGACAAAAAAAATACACACTGCTTTATACCAATGTCCTAAACAGTGCTGTAAGCTAAACCTGTTTGAACACAAACGTGAGCACATGGTCCATGGACCATTTAATTTAAGCCAATCACAGCTCGCACTCCTTGACCGGCCAGGATTAATTCATGCATCTTGAACTTTGACTGTTAGAGGTAATGATTTGAATCTTGGTACAATTGTAAAAGACATTTTTTAAAGACCTCATGTCTGAAAATATATTTGAGGAAAAGTCTTTTCACGAAAAAAATATTGTGATTTGAAAAATTTAATTTTCTTAAAATCGCTCCCGTCTCTTATAGTGATGAAAAAGCCTTTTCACGAAAAAAACCCCGGGATTTGAAAAATTTAATTTTCATAACTGCTCCCGTCCTATAGTGATGAAAAAGTCTTTTCCCGAAAAAAAAATTGGGATTTGAACATTTTCTTGAAATTGCTCCTGTCTCTGTTTTTCTGTTTCGCGAAACGAAAGGGGGGGGGGGGGTTAAAAATGAAATTTTACAGAAAATTACTGCTGTAACTTTATTGTAAGAAAAGTCTTTTCACAAAAAAAAATGGGATTTGAAAAATGACATTAGCTAAAATTTATTCTTTTCTCTACATTGATCAAGGAAAGTCTTTTCACGAAAAAAAAAGGTTTTTGAAAAATGAAATTATCTATAAAAAATTATCTTGTTTCTGTAGTATTAAGACTGGTCTTTTCTCAAACAAAATATTTCGGATCGGAAAAATGGAATTTAAAAAAAGTACTCCTTTTTCTTGCAATTGAGAAGTGGTCTTTTTTCAAATAAATATATCATCCCTCTAGATATTCATTGAGAAAGTCTATTCACAAAACTATGTCATTTTTACTATTCAAGGTACATGTTCTTATTCAAGTGTGTGGTTTGGCCAATGTTTTACTCATCATTTTGTAAATATATCGTACATGAAGTAAAAGCAGTTGTACAAACAGTATAAGTCCAGTAGTCTTTAATAAATTATGATCCTTCAAGAATCAAAAGTGTTTCGTCTTAATTAATTTTAACATTTTCACGACATTCGGCTAACTAGTGCACAATGCTGAAAATGATGATGGATCGCTCAGCCATATCACTTTCCATTCAACAGAGGAGGAAAATGTTCAAGAAATAGGCGTAGATTTATTTTTGACACATGGCACTAGATAATTTACTCGAAAAAAGTCATTTTGAATATTCACTGGAAGAAAAGTAACTGAAAAACAGGCATTTATTTAAGGACGAAGCAACTTCTTACTTTTCACTTTTAGATCTTATTCCATTTAGAGAACATTGATTAAATATGAGCACACTGCAATTTAGGATAGGATAGGTAGGATCCTTGATATTGAGACCGACCGGTGAAAAAGTGCGCAGTCGTTGCATCATCATGGACTCTTTGACAAGTCTGGTGTTCTAGGGGCATGGATATATCATAAAGCTAGAGTTGAACCACAGTAGAATTTTGGAAATACTTTAATTCCTTGCGAATAAGAACCGATCCTGGCCACCAGTGAGGCCTAACTTGTCCCGCCCACGACATGTGAGTAGGCGTGCTTGATTTGACTACATGAATAGGCTTCGGGAATTGACATAAAGGGGAATTCTTTATCGATGTCGTTGACTTGTGGTCAAATCCCACCATGTTAACCCTTAGTATACCATAATGGGAAAGATGGTTACACACTGTTTCAATTTTATGCTCGGCAGGTTGACGTCGGTGAAGGAATTTTGAATGCATTTTAACCTCTAAGAAAAAAGCAAGTTTTGCGGATGCCTGCAAGAAACAAGATTTGATGTGGTCATTTAATGGCAAAATGAACACTTCTACAGGGTAGCCCAAAAAAGGTAATGGCATGAGACGGCTTCAAGAAGCCTGCAGGTCCTGTTATTCATCAGGGTCCTCGACGAGGTCTTCCTCTGGCAGGTTAAAAAATTCTAGTCCCTCATCGACGTCCCCAGCAGGTTGTTCGAGATCTTCTGCCCCAACCAGTGGAACCCCACGCCCAATACCAGCAGCATGAAATGAATTTTGCACCACCTGTTCGGGTACTTCCTGCCATGCGTCTCGGACAAGGCGTGTCACTTCTAAAATTGAAATCCTTGGACAATTTCCATCCGGCGTCGTGTGTTCCTGTTTCCACAATCTCCATAGCAGCCGAAGACGGACTTTGAAGCTGTGGATGACAGAAACATCCAAGGGCTGCGCAATGGGGGTACAACCTGGTGGAATAAACTCAATAACACCGCCATTCTCAATGATGAGAAGGGCAACTTCTTCTGTAAGATGCACACGGCAGCGATCCCATATGAGAAGGAAAGGTAGATACCCGTCTTCCTGGTCGTCCTGGTCCTGATGCATGAAGGGGATGAACACCTCTCCGAGGTAATCTAACATAACATTTGCTCTCATCCACCCCGTTGGTGATTGTGCCACGACTACATCTTCAGGCAGATTGTCTTGAAGCTCTTGCCATGCGGCTGCAGTTGGACGTCTGAAGGTGATGTGCGGGGGTAATTTTCCCCCTGCCATTGTGACTGCTAAAGTGACGGTACATCCCAGCCTAGGATTGCCCCACGAAGATTTGATATCAATCTGCGTTGCCCCTGTTCGGTTGTAGGTATAACTGCCATGGTTGTCAAAAAGGGTGAAAACCTCGTCTACATTTGCCACTTGATAATCTTCATAATGTTCATGCTGTTCATGCACGCTTTCCCTAAATGCAGCTACTAGGGCGTCAGCATTATCTGGCACCTGTCGGCTGTCCTTGGTCTTCCTTCTAAGGGAGATGCTGTACCTTTTCTTAAACCCTGATAACCAGCCATTTGATGCTGTAAAGTGAGATTTCCGTGGGTAATCGTTCAATATACGGGTCTGTTCTGCAATAGCCAATCCAACCCACCACTGTTGATACAGTTCCCTCGATGCATCTTTGATGTTGTGATGTGATATCGCCATTCCCAGGGCACGCCTCTCATCGAGCCAATCAGCTAGGTCTGCCTCCATCTCTTCGTATAGGCCTAAAAGATAACAGTTCATTTTACTCTGTCAGCAAATCACTAAATTTGTTCTTTGCCACATTCCATGCAAAAATGCATCCTTCAGTTTCCCTTCACTTTAGCTGTACCCTTAATGTTCAGGGGGCTTTGCCATGGTTCCCTAGACTTACCAGTGCCACGTTCTCTCCACGCTAATTCTGAACCCTTGGCTTTTGACGATGCTCTATGATGATGAATGTCATCCTCACTCATTAACCATTTCATCATTGTAGATTTTGGCAAACGGTTTGTGATGGCAAACGCTCCCACGGTTTCATTACCGGCATGGAAGTCAGCGAGAAGCTTTACTTTTTCGCGCAGAGTGTAGCGCCTGCGTCTTCTAGGATGTTCAGCCATAGTGCAGACAGACAATCCCAGAATTACCCTTCCTTTTATTCTCATCCTGGTCCACATAACCATTTCAGCATTTCAGTAACTAACATGTCTCATTGCATCACAGAAGAAACCACAGATTGTGTCACGCAATAACTGGTGCTAGGCGTGGTCTCGCCTATATGCACATGAATGGCAAGGGCGGCTGTCGTATGCATTATGACATTGGTGGATCTGCCCAGACAAAAATGGCCGCTGGTTCTTATTCGCAAGGTATTAAAGTATTTAGGTTGATAAGGTGCACATTTACTTTTGATTAACAGGGTATTCCGATCGACTGGTGGTCCAGGAAAATAGAAATGCATTTACCTGATGTACCAGCGATAGCAGTCCTAAGGTTAGTTGTCCCCCAAACAAAACATGGTATTGTCAACGGTTATGGTTAGGGTTAGTCGTATACTCGGAAAAATAGAACACAACGCCTTAATCTGCTGTTACAATAGAAAGCGGACTATGGTTCAAGGGGGACTTTGATCGCTTTCACACCGGTATATACCAGGCTGTAGTGAAGGGCATGTTAAATGAATACAAATTTGCTGAAACTTATTAGGTATTTATAGTAGTTGTTCATTGGTCAACACAACAGCAATGTTTAAATTTAAATATAGTATGTAAATGTATTATACACAATTTGAAATGTTCAGATTCAATTACAAATTCCAAATAGTTAGCAAACATACCGGTAGGCCTTTAAGGTATAACATGTACTTTTTTTCTTTTTTTTTCGTTAAAAAGGTCTAATGGCCCATCATATCAAGACAATGCGTCTTGTCTCTAAATCTTGTTTGCCTAGTATAACTCTTGGTAGTGAAATAGATTTCTTGCTGTTGGCAGCTGGAATGAACTTGACCATCATAAACTGTTCCTCCAAATCAGGATCTCCTCTGTACCATTTGAACTATGATTGATTTGTTTCAGAGTTGTCATCTTCATACGACAGAACCTACATGAACTAACGTAAAAAACTGAACTGCTGTGACGCTGCGTATTACGTAATATATTGTTCCAAGGAGACCAGCAAGTATCCATGGTCTCTCAGTCAAACGTCAGCCCCTACAGTTTATGACAAGGACAAACAGAGTGGCCAGGCTGAAATGCTGTTCTGCCAGAAAACAAGTCGGTAGCCAATAACTTTCTTGGATACAACACTGGCTTGATGATAAAGTGTTTGTGATGGAACAAATAAGACCTGTCTTTGCAGGAGGTGTTGACCAAGTTTTCACACTGGATGCGAATTGAAACCGAATTCCGTAGAGCGCTCTCCGGAATACGAATTGATTAATCCAGTTTCAGAACGGTCGCGTCACACTGGCCCGAATACCCATTCAAATTGGTTTAAAACGCGCCACACTCAATGCATACTAACGACGCGCCATCTATTATTATTATTATTATTATTTATTAACCTCCCATATGGGAGAATAAAATTTACGAGTACAAAACATATAAGTATATAATATCACAGTATCACACAGTCATTATTAACAAGTTAAAATCGCGTAAGGTGCTTGACCATTTCCATCTCCCGGCCATGCCTATTGCCAAAGTTCGGGTCAAAGAGGAATGTCCTCAGCGAGTCAACACCACCGTCGCTATTAGCGGAGAATCCCGGCCTCGCCCTCGAAAACGAGGCCAAAACCGGGGAAAACCCCGCCGCGACGATGTTGCTGACCAGCGTACCTTTGACCAACGAACCGGCGGCAACATACCTTGCCAGGAAATGGAAATGCAAGTCACGTGCAAGGGAGTTGATTTTTCCCTATTCTATGGCATAACGAAAAACGATTTGAGTTAATGAGATCATTTAAATACATCAGTTAACTAGTTCGGAGCACGAGTTCCCGCGGTCAAAGGTCACATTCCATGCGCCGGGCGCATGCGCAGTGCGATCGAAAACCTTAATTCGTATCAAGCGCGTCACACTTGAAATCTCAATACGGTTTCGTTGATTCGGATTAGCTGATTCGCATTCAATTCGGTTTAAGAACCGTGTTGGTTAAAGCGGATTGAGATCGGTATGAACCGAATTGAGTGTGACGCCCCAATACGTATCAACGTTTTAATTCGAATTCAATTCGTGTTAAAACCCCAGTGTGACCACGGCATAATATTAAAGCGCGATATTGCACTTTTTAACCTTTGTCCCCAGGTGACCTAGTTGAGAATCAGATCAAACCGAAATTCGGTGTCAGAAGTTATAATTATGATGTAGGAGGTGTTTGTACCAAATTTCAAGTTCATAGCTTTACAGGTTAAGAAACGTGCCATAGTTACACTCAAACAGCAAATTTACGCCATTTGACATCTGTTACATTAAGATTAGGTCATTTATCAAAAACCTGTATGATATGTGATGTATCCTTGCTAGGAGAACCTATTGTGGGGATTATGGATTTTAAGGTTTAGTTCTTTATCATTATTTCCTATGGTCCCTTTAAGGCTGTGCAGCAGACAGGCCTGGGTCGTTAAGATAATCCTTTGTTTTCCAGATAGTGATAAGGCTTGTGTTGGCATTGTTTACTGGTTGGGGATTTCACACATTCGTTACTGGGGGGAAGTTTGTATTGTTCTAGTGTCATGTGTCTTAGCCTATCGTGTAGTGATCTAAATTATGTAACGGGGCTATATTTTGGGCTGGGACTACTTGGGATGTTCACTCCTTTAGTATTGAATTCATTGTGTTCCTACTCCTCAGGGTAAGTATATAAACTGGGGTTTTCTGCTAGATTCTTCAGTGTGGCAAGCCTCGAGCTGTGCACTCAACCTCTCTTCAGATTTAATGTTAAGGCGCTGAACTCATCTATCGCTCTTGGAAAGTGTATGTTATAGCGCTGCCTTTCTTTATTCATGCCTCGTTCTGATCACCCGATACACGGGAAATGAAAACGAGGTCATACGAACTGGCTTGGCGGTTTTAGTTCTCTTTAAGTGTGATATTCATGCCCTGCGCTGCATTCAACCACTCTTCCGAGTTTATGTTATAGCGCTGAACTCATCTATTGCTCTTGGAAAGTGTATGTTACAGAGCTGCACCAACCTGTTTTTTTCTGCTTAGAATTGCATGTTTTAGCGCTGCCTTTCTGTGTGAGACAAACTTCTCTGGGAGTACACTTGTTCACTCATCATTTAATTAGAGTCCAAGGTTGTGGACATAGAAAATATTCTGAGAGAATGAATATCCTGTTGAGGTTTAGTCCGAGGTTTATAGTGCGCAAGTCACAGGTGTGACAGAAGTTTGAGGTTGTAAATATAAGAACTGAGTTGTGTGATGATTATGATGACGAAATACCTGATTGTAAATAGAAGTTTGAAGTCTGAATTATGAATAAAGATAGTATATGGAGATCAATTGTTTCTGGTTATAAACGCTAGATAGTTAAGTGTTTCCTGCCCCGTTTTAGCAGGACCTTCATATTGGATCAGTTTGAAAGTGGCTAGTCTTCTTACTGCTAGGATGACTTAGTCACAACACTATCATTAAATTTTTTTCCAAAAACGAGTCACTTATAAGCGAGATATAATACTTTTTGCCCCCTGGTGGTCAAGTGAAGAATCAGATTGGACCAAAATTCAGTGTCGAAGGTCACCTGACCTGGGAGTACAAAGTTTCAAGTCCATAGCCCTAGCCATTAAGAAACGTGCACCACTCTTTTTGAAACAGGATACAGACAACTACATTAATACCCTACCTTGAGCCAAAAACCGTACAGTACACACAACCTTTATCCTTCATATACATATATGCAGGTAAATTATTCACCAAACTTTGTCCGATAGTTTCATACATAACATTTACATGTCAAAGTTCCATCTCAAAGTCTTCTCTCCAACTGGAACTTGCATGTACAGCCGATGAGTGATACAAAAAAGTTCCAGGTCAATGTACTCTACAATAAAAATATGATCCTTTCAAGATCCACAAGTCATCCCCACCAACAGAGCAACTCAAAATACATGCACAACAATCAGGTCAGGACTGCATATCATATTCGGACTGCACTTCAGACACATTTCCGTGAAGGTTATAAGATCCCTGGGCGGAGGCAGTGGCTAATAATTATGCCAGGCTGGTGAAAAAAGTTGTTGAGTTGTGTATGAAACGCACTACAGACAACTTTTTAGCACATAGCTCAGTGAGAATTTTGCGTGGAACAAAATTCAAGGTTATTTGTCCATGTGTCTTAGCCCAGTAGCTAATTTAGCACTTTGTTTACATTCAAGTTCTAACACAGCTATTTTAAATGGAATAACACCAAGTTCAGCCAACTTGGCATTGGTCTCTAACACTGATTGAGCAACCCCCCACCGAACGGCAGTGCACTGAATATGACGGCACACTGCTTTCGACTGAAACCCCCTCTGCATATGACTGTCTTAGGCATGTAATTTTTTCTTAATGTCTTAAAACCACTGATTTTGACTGAAAGACCACTGCAAAGCACTGCCACCTGCATATCATTATGAACGACATATTCCAAAAACACTGCCTATGATGACTGAAAGACAATTGATTTTCACTTCTCCAACTCTGATCGAAACCCGTGGCATTTTCAACATGACTGAAAACCACTGCTTTATGACTGTTGAGATTAAGACTTCATGGCAGTGTATAGTAAAGCAGTGGTAATTGCAGACAAAGTCAGTGTTAAATATCACCCATAATGCAACCTGAGACAGGAAGCTAGTAAGTTTGAATTTGAAAGTAAAACATTCAAGAAATCATGGTAGCTCTTCATATTTCTCGATATTTACCCGAATTTCAATACTAAAAGAGGGCAGTTTTAGTCAGTTTGAATTGGAACACATAAGGAACCAAATGAATGCAAAAAGGGTAATCTAGACAGATGCTGAAGTTGTATTTTCAGCAAATCAAGAAGGCTGTAGGTGCTGAAATGTATGCATGCACTGCAAGATATATGCATGGGAGCTGCAGTCAACAGCTGATGTTGTGGGCATCAATACACATCAATCAGTCTGTTAGACCATTATTCTAGAGGCCGCGTGCAGTTTCTTTATTTAGATGTCAATTTGATCTTCAATCCCAGACATCACTGACACTAGTTAAAGTGCAATGTGTGGTTTCAATTGTCTAGTACCCCATCTGACCACTGTCATTATTGCTTCAATGACAAAGTTTGCAATGACGTAGGTCAAGGACGTAAATTTGTCATTTAAATGGTTTTTTTTACTGTGGCACATCATCATGCAATGGCGATGTCCTCTATTGCATATGACGTCATCACTGCCATATTGGACGCAAACATATCATCTAAAATAGGACAGCAAAAGTAACAGTTGGCTAGAAATTTTCGCTTTTTCGCACAATTTCTTGGTTGTCATCACCACGTCCCCCAAACCTCTCTCGGCATCTGTGCCTGCATGCCAATGAATAAATTATTCATATTAACACTGAAAATGATTGCTCCCTCCTGGAGGTTTTGGAAATGGCAGTCAAAATCAGTGGTGTTTCAGTGTGGATTCAGTGTGCTGCGAAATATTTAAATTAACACCGAACCCCACTGCCGGCCCTATGCATGGTGCATAGTGGGGAGTCATTTTCAGTGTCAAAAACAGTGGAAATCAGTCAGCCGAAATATTTAAATGAGCACTGCTTTTGACTGCCTTACCACTGATTTTGACTGTATGCTTTGGTAACGCGTGACTGAAAAACACTCCCTATGACTGCTTTCCACTGATTTCAACACTGCCATAAAAATGTAAGGTAATTCTATGGTGGACTTTTCAGAAAAAGCCGAATTCAATTTCCCTAAAGATGACTTCTTCTACTACACAACTTTTAGCCTATTCCAGGGCAGGTTTAGACACAAGTCTAATCCCAATCTCAATCATAACACTTCTTTGTGTCATTGCTCTTGGGAAATCCACTGATATAGCAGTAAGACAATACCTACTTATTTGTGGACCATTAAGTCAGGTAAGGGCATGGTCAAAATTGTTCCAGGAAACAAAGTCTCACTCATTATCTTTTTGTTCTACAAATTTCATGTTCATGCATATGTATTTAGTTGGCTTTACATATATATATATTTCTTTCTATTGGTAGAGGCGTGTTTTCATCTTAACTTTTGTCATAGCCAGAGCAGGCCTGGACCTACCCCTGGATTATTTGTATGTGTAGTATTTAGCTTACCTAAGTTAAGTTTGGGAAGCTAACATGATTGCCAAATTAGCTTGATTAATGTTATGCAATCAGTAATTAGTAGTTTTCATGTTAAATCAAATGCTGTATATCCGACATTCAGGACTGGCACTCCAACCGGGGAAGACTTATACCAGAATTGGATCCCAGTTTTGTGATCTGTGAATGTATCAACACCTGGACTTGATAATATATCATTTAGAAGGGATTTCCGTATTCAAGTCTTTACTGAATATTATTGAGCTAGTCCACCCTGAATTTCCAACATATTAGTAACACTGCAACCTGACTGAATCCTGACTGACATCACACTGCTTTTCGGTGAGGGACTGCACCTAGCCAGATAATATACATCATCTATACCTCAAACAATTTTTTAGAAGAGTTTACAAAAATGATTCTTCTGAAAATGGAATTGCAATGAGACCAAGGTATTTTAAATGCAAAATGTCTTCAAAACCTCAAATGATTGTACAATGTCCAATGATAGACCATGTGTGAGCTAAGTATAGACTATTTGTCTATGAGAGCTACATATGGACTTGGTTCGCAGCAGTTGATATAAATGATAGAAAACTATTAAAACCTTTGACTTTAACTAAACAGCTAGACTAAAACTAAACATACTCTACATGTATTAGTGATAAACAGTGTACATGTACAGGACCAATAAACTTTGATCCACAGCAGTGAGTACATAAAATGCTAAAAGAAATTATGAAGAGAATAGCCTGAGACAAAAAAAAAAATAACGAGACTAAACTCAACATTTGCTACACGTACCTGTAATTAACAATGAACAGTAACCAATAGCAGATAAGATGTACAGGTAGGGATGAAAGTGCCATAAACAAAACAGATCTTTGCTATTATAAAGAAAATGACTTCATTCAAGAATTTGGAGAAGTTATTGAGACAAAGAGAGCAAAATTATAGATATTTAGTAAAAAAATAGCTATGCCTACATTGTACTTCAAAGTATAACACTGGGTCATGAAAACACAATTTTTCTTCAAGACCTAAACCTTCATTCATCCCCAAGGCTTCCACAATTACCTGAGAAAGACCATTAAACCAACCGGATTCACATTAGCAAAATATATAGGTATTGGTATGATTTAGTGGACAATGCATATTGGTTAAGAAATGTGCTATATAGTATATAGCCAAATCAACATTTTATGCCATTTTTAGAGATCAAGTCGTGGCACAAGTCTTTATTTAGACTATAGCAGAACGTGGTAAAAATAACTAAATCAGTGATTGCTTCCTATGCAGCTCATTGTCTACATAATCACCTACCTATGGGGAACTCGAAACTGCTAACATTAATCAATGGAAGCTTATTCTCGCCTTAAGTTTCAACCGGGCCGTTTAAAACTCCGGCTTTTTATAAGAGTTTTGCTGTAGGTTACCTTTAACCTCTGTGACCTTGAAAAGTAGGTCAAATGAAAAACCCATGTGACACATACCTTATGGAGGTTAGATGTACCCATGGTATCGAATTGGTGGCAGGTAATCACATTTCTACATTTTTTCTGAATTTAGCCACCTGTTGGCAAATTGATGAATGAAATGGAACCAAACTCTCGGCCATAGGATGACTTGACAATGTACTCATAGGGTTTTACGAAATGTGGGATCAATGGTCACTGCAGTTAAGAAATGTGACATAATTAAAGCCAAATTACCAATTTACGCCATTTGAACTCTGTGACCTTGAAAAATAGGTCAAATGAAAACCTTGTATAGCATGCGATGTATCCTTGATATCTATTATTGAAAAACGGGGAGATAATGATGGTCTGAATCAAAGATTTCATTTATTACACAGAGTCAAACCTTTCCGAGTCAGATCGCATGGTGTAAAGATTCAGATTTCTCTGCAGTTGTTCAAAACTCAGGTAGTACATACTAAGATGTAAAATACAGCCACATGTGTGCGTAATGGGTGGAAGTTCGAACCACCCTCACCGAAAAGCAGTGTGATATCAGTCAGGATTCAGTCAGGTTGCAGTGTTACCTCACATTTTTATGGCAGTGTTGAAATCAGTGGAAAGCAGTCATAGGGAGTGTTTTTCAGTCACGCAATACCAAAGCATACAGTTATACAGCAATCAAAAATAGAGGTCAGGGAGTCATAAGCAGTGGTAAGACAGTCAAAATCAGTGGTAAGGCAGTCAAAAGCAGTGCTCATTTAAATATTTAGGCTGACTGATTTCCACTGCTTTTGACACTGAAAATGACTCCCCACTATGCATCATGCACAGGGCTGGCAGTGGGGTTCAGTGTTAATTTAAATATTTCGCAGCACACTGAATCCACACTGAAACACCACTGATTTTGACTGCCATTTCCAAAACCTCTTGGAGGGAGCAGTCATTTTCAGTGTTAATATGAATAATTTATTTAATGGCATGCAGGCACGGATGCCGAGAGAGGTTTGGGGGACGTGACCCCCCTGTGCTGATGACAACCAAAGAAATTGTTCGAAAAAGCAAAAACTTCTAGCGAACTGTTACTTTTGCTGTCCTGTTTGCGTCAAATATGGCAGTGATGACGTCATCTGCACAAATAGAGGACATCGCCATTGCATGATGACGTGACACAGTAAAAAGATGACAAATTCAAGTCCTTGACCTACGTCATTGCAAACTTTGTCATAATGACAGTGATCAGATGGGGTTACTAGACAATTGAAACGACACATGGCACATAGCTACTGTCAGTGATGTCAGGGATTGAAGCTAGATCAAATTGACGTCCAAATAAAGTAACTGCACGCGGCCTGTAGAATAATAGGATCTACTGATTGATGTGTATTGAGCTCCCATGCAGATAATTTGCAGTGTATGCATACATTACAATTAACACCTATAGGGCCTACAGTAGATGCATGAAGATATATGCAGATATCTTGCAGTGTATGCATGCATTACAACACCTATAGGGCCTACAGCCTTCTTGATTTGCTGAAAATACAACTTCAGTGTCTGTCTAAATTACCCTTTTTGCATTCATTTGGCTCCTTATGTGTTCCAATTCAAACTGACTAAAACTCCCCTCTTCTCATATTGAAATTCGGGTAAATATCGAGAAATATGAAGAGCTACCATGATTTCTTGAATGTTTGACTATCAAATTCAAACTTACTAGCTTCCTGTCTCAGGTTGCATTATGGGTGATATTTAACACTGAATTTGACTGCAATTACCACTGCTTTACACTGCCATCAAGTCTTAATCTCACCAGTCATAAAGCAGTGGTTTTCAGTCATGTTGAAAATGCCACGGGTTTCGATCAGAGTTGGAGAAGTGGAAATCAGTGGTCTTTCAGTCATAAGCAGTGTTTTTGAAATACGTCGTTCATAATGATATGCAAGTGGCAGTGCTTTGCAGTGGTCTTTCAGTCAAAATCAGTGTTATTAAAACATTAAGAAAAAATGATATGCCTAAGACAGTCATATGCAGTGGGGGTTTCAGTCAAAAGCAGTGTGATGCAGTCATTTTCAGTGCACTGCCTTTCGGTGAGGGCAATTAAGAGAGTTGAAAGCAATCTTCAACTCCTCTGTAAGGCAATCAGAAGAGGTCCAAAATACTAACAACCGGACAAGTTCCTTTGCATTCAATGCAGCAACATATTGCTCAAAATAACCATAAACACGTAATTCCATTTCGAGGAATACTTTCAAAGTTTCATCATCATCATCTTGAGGAATAGGATCATTAGGTCCTCGCATCCTCGAATACTCTATTATAACTTTGGCAGCAATTTTGTGTTGCCATTGGCTTCAAAGTTTGAAAGAACTAAGCCAAATCTCTGTGGTGATCCCATCCCATAGGTATACTTTATACCCAACCTCAACTGGGTAAGCGTCCTCATCTTTGAATAGAAAAGTTACACTCTGGCAACACTGACAATCAAGTCTTTCAAGTTGGCAGGAGTTGGTCTAACCCTACAGTTGACTTGTATGGTGTCAAAATTGTAATGCACCTGGAAACATGCTTCATTTCCTTCAACAATTCTGGTTCTTCCAGAATATTCCTGAGAAAACTCTCGTCATTCTCAGGTACATACCTTAAAAAAACTCGATGTACATGGTGTCAGGCACCTGCAGTTGAAATAACGTGGCACTTAGAGAGTCTTAAAAAATCGAAGGGGAAAAGTATCCCATCAAGACTACAGCATGAGAAATATTTCTGCCTAAAAGGAACATTTTATCTCTCCCACACCATTCATTCATGGTTCATAATGGGAACCTTTTCATTTCTCCTTATAAAAAACTCCGAAAAAACTTTCCGAAAAAAAATTGTAAACATCTCTCTGGTGACACCATCTAGATCTTCAGCTACCTCCTCTCCCACTATCACCACTACAATACGATGAAAAACCAAGTCCCGATCCTTCCTGTGATAGTCCATGAGACTTAGAATTGAATCCCTGCGGACAAAGATCCTTCTCTCTTGTCCAGCTCCCATGAAAATCTTGAGCTCCATTGATCATTTTCGAAGATCAGCAAAATCTGAAAGAGTGAAAAAACAGATCTTGAATCACACAAGGTAAAACATTGGGTGGGATGAATAAGCCAGTAAATGCTTTTACTCCAAAAGTGCAAAATGGCTTAGCAAAAATATCAAGAAGTTGATCTGCCTATTCCAGGAAAGTAATCCAGACATGGGGATCACAAATTGGGAAATCCAGAATATCGAATATTTGCACGTTTAAAGAGGGGAATTCATGACACTGCGCCAGGCTAAATTAGTTGTGTCGTCACATTAATCCCTTTGTTTCGCAATAGCAACATCAGTCACGTCACTTCAAGACCCCAAAGCGATGCGGACATAACAATGTGAATGGACTATAATTAGTCTCCGGCTTTGAGCTGGAGACTTCTATATAAGTAGGGATTCTTCTCCCCAGAAAATTATTCCGGCACACTCTCGTCACAGGTGGACGTGGTGTATGCACGTACATGATGGAATGCACTGCAAATGGTAGCTAGATTCAACCTTGTCAGCGAACTGAACATACAGTCTGGGTTCCAGGGTCATGTCCCATATGAAAATACACAGAGGTATGCATGTGAAACGGCATAGAACAAACCTCACGGAACTCGCCGCTTACAGCAATATCAATAAAGGAAATTATTCTGAAAGTGTTCTTCCCCTTGCTTCCGATTGTCGCGTATTGTAATATTTCTGCGCCTAGGATTGAAATTCGATCAGCTCATATTTTGATACCGCTATTTGATCAGTTGTTTCGCCACAAATCAAAGCTGAAAATCATAGCCTAATACTGCTGGCCACCGTCAGATGGCAGGGTGTTGATACCCCGGGAATTCCTTGATCAACATCGTCCCCGGTGGAAGATGCGTTTGGAAATACACTGAGCAATATATGTAAAGAATTGAACGGCACAAGGATTCCGCGTGTGTTTCATACACGGCATTCACGTCGTTCATGTCATTCTTCTTCGCTATCTTCCAAGTTTCATGCAAATTTCTCACGTTCCTAATAATGGCACCCCCCCCCCCATCAAAGCCGGGGCTAATGGTACTTTGCGGAACGGAACGGAACAGACCTCGCCCTTAGGTCGTTTCCTAGAAGCCCTGAAACTTACCCAAAATATCAAAATCGGACCTTGTCTGAGATGCTATCATACCTTAGTACAGTTAGCTTTCCATATTAAAGCTTTTTGGTGGATTTCGTGCGATAATCTATACATGTTCCGTTCCGTTCCGCAAAGTACCAATATCCAGCAGGATAGTGGTACTTTGCGGAACAGAACGAAACATACATTATGGACGATCTGGTCCTACTATGGCAGCACAATAGGCTGAGGATGGAGTGACGGAGAATGAAAGGTAGTCGAACGCATTGTCACAGTGTTGTGTCATCACTTAAACGAGAAGAGGTGCGCTTCTGAGGAGTAATAATCGTGTTCCGTTCCGTTCCGCAAAGTACCAATATCCAGCGTTCCGCAAAGTACCAATATCCAGCAGGATATTGGTACTTTGCGGAACGGAACGGAACATGTATAGATTATCGCTCGAAATCCACCAAAAAGCTTTAATATGGAAAGCTAACAGTACTAAGGTATGATAGCATCTCAGACAAGGTCCGATTTTGATATTTTGGGTAAGTTTCAGGACTTCTAGGAAACGACCTAGGGGCGAGGTCTGTTCCGTTCCGTTCCGTTCCGCAAAGTACCATTAGCCCAAAGCCGGAGACTCCAGAGTCTGGCAAGACTCAACTGACAATTCTAGTTATTGTTGTTTTGTAGATGATAAACACAAAACCAACCCGTGTGTTTTAAGATTAATCAGATCACATGCTCCTGATGGTTTTTGGCCTAGAAAACCACTCAACTTGCGATGTGAATGGATCCCAAAAACAAGAAGGACCAGAGAACATACCAGTCATTGCCACACCTGGCATGTTTCTCATTCTCGGTTGGTTCATGTACACTATCAGCTGCCACCTCTTCTTCATCTGAGCTGTCATCTTCTTCCACATCCTAAAAAGACGCATGTTTTTGAAGTTATATGATTACAATACACACTGAATGTGATCCGAAATAGAAATCGAAATCCCCAAATTCACCCTAAGGTAAGTAATCTACATCGATATGTATCTCGCTGTAACTGTGTTGCTTCATACTCATATACCAGGGGTCTCAAAGACCATCCACGCTCCAACACTCTTTTTTTGGTTAACTCACATGAATTCCATGATCTCAATTCTGACAAACACCAACTAGATCCCCATAAATCAATCAAAATGTTGCTTGAATCAGATTTTATTTCTATATCATGGTGACCTGCTGCATACAACATGTGCATGTATATATGAATTACTACTACAAAACAGATGAAACTGGATCTGCTCAAGTTAATCATCAAAAACTCTGAACGAAATGAATGGTTAGCCATTTAATCTCAAGCTATTCACCAGGACGTTTGCACTCATATAAGTTATGCATGTCTATTTGTACACATAAAAAATTTATGTTTAAACATCTGTTAGTTTGAAATCTTAACTATTGTTAGTTTGAAATTTAAAAAGATGTTTTTTCACAGTACATTTGTCAAGGTTGGGTATATGCTAGATGTACATTCAGAAATAGCACTATGGACTGGAGTTCAGATATTTCTTACTCTCAACTTACCACATCATCGACTGCAACATCCTTCACCATCAATGACGTATTAGAGGATATACTGACATCAGTAAGGCTATCTTCAAAACTTGGAAGTTCTTTCCCAGCAAGAAATAACTTCACAGCAGGTGATGAGCTGGATCCTTCAACAAAATAAACAGGAGCTGAAATCAAGATTGAAAGTAAATTCAGTTGATAACTGCATGAATATGTCTGGCATTCATTGTTGTCATTGAAAAGATGAAAAGAATAATACTTTTTGAGGTATTACTTTGAACTTCTTCAGCCAGCCAGTTTCCGAAAAAATGCAATGTGACCCAAGTATTAGCAGGGTGAATGATACAGGTAGTGATAGAGACATTTTCACTTACCAATACATGTACATCATTAGTGACGGAACCGTCGTCTCAATGGCCGATTACTACGAAATGAAATCAATATCCCTTCTTCAGGTTCATTTACCAACGTCCTTGAGCTTTCGTAACTGAACCTATAGGAGATAGCTGGGACTTAGTAAGCAAGCAAAATGATTTATCAACACAGTCGAACTTTTGCAAATCTAACTATATCATTTTCTCTTTGGAAAAAGACAACCATAAAGATTTGTCTGTCTATCATTACGGCTAATGGTACTTTGCGGAACGGAACGGAACGGAACAGACCTCGCCCCTAGGTCGTTTCCTAGAAGCCCTGAAACTTACCCAAAATATCAAAATCGGACCTTGTCTGAGATGCTATCATACCTTAGTACTGTTAGCTTTCCATATTAAAGCTTTTTGGTGGATTTCGTGCGATAATCTATACACGTTCCGTTCCGTTCCGCAATGTACCATTATCCTGCTGGATATTGGTACTTTGCGGAACGGAACGGAACACGATTATTACTCCTCAGAAGCGCACCTCTTCTCGTTTAAGTGTGTTATGTTTCTAAACTGCTGAAGTCCGCTCTGAAGCTGCCTGGCAGGTCAAGTAACTTACACATTATCCTCACAGGTGGCAGCACGTGCCGATAATAAAGTTGGCCCATTCATAGGCAAAAATCACAAAAAACAGCATATTCGGCCGATAAAAATTTGGTTTCGAGATATAGCGGATCGTCTTCGGGACATCCAATACCCATGAATAACCCTCAACATGGCCAATTCCTTCAGTGGTTTCAGAGGAGATAGACCAAAATACTCTCCAGACGTCACCAGTAATACAGATGTTCCGTTCCGTTCCGCAAAGTACCAATATCCAGCAGGATAGTGGTACTTTGCGGAACCCAGCAGGATAGTGGTACTTTGCGGAACAGAACGAAACATACATATGAACGATCTGGTCCTACTATGGCAGCACAATAGGCTGAGGATGGAGTGACGGAGAATGAAAGGTAGTCGAACGCATTGTCACAGTGTTGTGTCATCACTTAAACGAGAAGAGGTGCGCTTCTAACGGAACGGAACATGTATAGATTATCGCTCAAAATCCACCAAAAAGCTTTAATATGGAAAGCTAACTGTACTAAGGTATGATAGCATCTCAGACAAGGTCCGATTTTGATATTTTGGGTAAGTTTCAGGGCTTCTAGGAAACGACCTAGGGGCGAGGTCTGTTCCGTTCCGTTCCGTTCCGCAAAGTACCATTAGCCATCATTACTGACTACTGTAAGTGTAATGGCACAAAGTTTGACCACTGAAGCCTCTAAATACTTCCGATACTAAGGCTGAACACAATTTGTTAGGCGAAAACTGGTGTCAAGCAGATATCTCATCAGTTGGCAAACAATGGATACATTGCCTTGCTTTCAAAAAGAATGAAAATCATGTACCTCTTTCCTCTCTTCTTGAGCAGCTGCTCTCCTCCTCCTTTGTGTTCGAGCCATCCTCATATTCAACTGCGCTTGTCTTCTATCTGATTCCTAAAATATATTATAAATTGTTCTGTAACGTAAGCAATTAAATGTCGAGTAGTATAGTCCCAAATATGTACACGGTGGATCAAAAATGAAAATGAAATGGCCAGGGGCCATTGTGCGCACCGTATAGATATTCGGTGGTTTGGAATTCATCCTGGTTAAGAAATATTCTACATGTATAGTATATAGGTCAAACCAAAGTTGGTATGACATGTGATGTATCGTTGCTTGGAGTACCTACCATAAAATTATCATTGAAAACAAGTCACTAATAAGCGAGATAATGCACTTTTTACCTTTTTCAGTTTTGGCCTCCTGGTGGCCAAGTCGAGAATTAGATCAGATTGAAATTCGGTGTCTGCGGTTATATGATAAAGGGAGTCATGTGCACCAAATTTCAAGTTCATAGCTTTATTGGTTAAGAAACATGCCATAGTTGCACTCAAATGACCAATTTACGCCATTTGACCTCTGTGACCTTGAAAATTAGGTCAAATCAAACACCTGTATGATATGTGATGTACCCGTGCTAGGAGAACCAACCAAGCAAAATTTTATCGAAAACTAGTCACTCATAAGAGAGAAATCACACTTTTTAGGTTTTCACTTCTGGCCCCCTGGTGGCCAAGTCAAGAATCAGATCGAACAGAAATTCGTTGTCAGAGGGAACATGACATAGGGAGTCATGTGTACCAAATTTCAAATTCATAGCTTTCTTGGTTAAGAAACATGCCATAGTTACACTCCAATGGCCAATTCACACCGTTTGACCTGTGTGACCTTGAAAATAAGATCAGACCGAAATTCCTTGTCAGAGGTTACATGATGTAGGGAGTCATGTGTACCAAATTTCAAGTTCATAGCTTTATCGGTTAAGAAACGTGCCATAGTTACACTTAAACGGACAATTTACGCCACTTGACCTCTGCGACCTTAAAAATTAAGTCAAATCAAAAATGAAACGGCCAGGGGCCATTGTGCTCACCGTATACATCTTTTAGTAGGCAGGATCATGCTTAGTTTAGAGGTGAATATGGTGAACACAATCAGGCATGAAGACTTTTTTTAGATGTGTATTGATGTCAAGTAATAAGACAGGGCAGTATATATAAGTTTATGATCCAACCAATAATTGTCTATGACATCAACAAGATCAATATCGTGTGATTGCTAAGAGTCCCTGCAATAAAAAATTCATCGAAAAAAAGTCATTAATAAGCGAGATATTGCATGTCCTACTTTTTCAGTTTTGACTCCCTGGTGGCCAAATCAAGAATCAGATCAGGCCAAAATTCGGTGTCAGAGATTATCTGATGTAGGGGGTTACATGTACCAACTTTCAAGTTCATAGCTTCAGCAGTTAAGAAACGTGCCATAGTTACACTCTAATGGCCAATTTACGCCATTTGACCTCTGTGACCTAGAAAAGGAGGTCAAATCCAAAAATCGTAGGACATGTGGTGTATCCTTGCTAGAAGTCCCTGCCATAAAAATTTTATCGAAAACAATTCACTCAAATAAGCAAGATATTGAACTTCTTCCTTTTTCCATTATGGCCCCCTGGTGGCCGAATAAAGAATCAGATCAGGCCAAAATTCGGCATCAAAGGTTATCTGATGTAGGGGGTTATATGCACCAAGTTTCAAGTTCATAGCTTTACTGGTTAAGAAACGTGCCATAGTTTACACTCTAACGGCCAATTTACGCCATATGACCTCTGTGACCTTGAAAAGTAGGTCAAATTGAAAACCCGTAAGACACGTGATGTATTCTTCCTAAGAGTACCTACCATAAAAATTTTATCGAAAACAAGTCACTTATAAGCGAGATATCACACTTTTTAGATATCCACTTTTGGCCCCCTGGTGGCAAAGTTGAGAATCAGATCAAACTGAAATTCAGCACCAGAGGCTATGTGATATAGGGGGTTATATGTACCAAGTTTCAAGTTCATAGCTTTAGTGGTTAAGAAACGTGCCATAGTTTACACTCTAACGGCCAATTTACGCCATATGACCTCTGTGACCTTGAAAAGTAGGTCAAATTGAAAACCCGTAAGATATGTGATGTATTCTTCCTAAGAGTACCTACCATAAAAATTTTATCGAAAACAAGTCACTTATAAGCGAGATATCACACTTTTTAGATATCCACTTTTGGCCCCCTGGTGGCAAAGTGGAGAATCAGATCAAACCAAAATTCAGCACCAGAGGCTATGTGATATAGGGGGTTATATGTACCAAGTTTCAAGTTCATAGCTTTAGTGGTTAAGAAACGTGCCATAGTTTACACTCTAATGGCCAATTTACGCCATATGACCTCTGTGACCTTGAAAACAAGGTCAAATTAAAAACCCGTATAATATAAAATGTATATTTGCTATGAGTACCTACAACAAAAGTTTTATCGAAAACAAGTCACTAATAAGCGAGATATCACACTTTTTAGATATCGACATTTGGCCCCCTGGTGGCCAAACAGAGAATTAGATCGGACCGAAAATCAGTGTCAGAGGTCAGCTGACCTAGGGCATTCTGTGTACAAAGTTTCAAGTTCATAGCCCTAGCAGTTAAGAAACGTGCCACTGTTAGGATACGACGACGACGACGACGACGACGACGACGACGACGACGACGACGACGACGACGACGGACACAGCGCTATCGTATAGACTCCCCTTACGGTGAGCCAACCAGGATGATATGTGATGAACCCTTACTAGGGGAACCTACCATAATAATTTTATCAAATATGAGTCACTAAGAGAGATATCACACTTTTTAGGTTTCCACTTCTGGCCCCCTGGTGACCAAGTCAAGAATCTGATCCGACCGAAATTCATTGTCAGAGGTCACCTAACCTGGGGGTCCTGTGTACAAAGTTTCAAGTTCATTGCTCTAGCGGTTACGAAACGTGCCACTGTTTTTTAAACAGGATACAGACAACGAAGACGGACACTGCAATGTTGTATAGACTCCCCTACAGTGAGCCAAAAAGGTAATCTTAAAATAAACAGCTTTTATATGATAAGTAAATGCCATTGATATTTCATTACATGTATTGTAAAGGAGGAGCAAGGCCC
This sequence comes from Lineus longissimus, assembly GCF_910592395.1. Lineage (NCBI taxonomy): Eukaryota > Metazoa > Nemertea > Pilidiophora > Heteronemertea > Lineidae > Lineus > Lineus longissimus. The sequence goes on from NC_088321.1 coordinate 7,652,214, forward strand.
TTTCCATTGATGTCTTCCATGGATGACTGCACATCATTGTCTTGAAAATGACTTGCAGAAATCTAATTTTTCGAAATCGCCTAGGTTTGAGCAGGTTTGAGACATGAACTTCCAAACAAATGACATCTCTCAATGCTTGATTGATCAGCCACAATGACTGTGGGCCCTCAGTCATATGGTTTTGTCATCATGTGTTTAATCTCCTTGGTTGCTGTGGTGATCATTGCCTAGGGACATTCCGAAAAACAGAAAGTACAAGATGGTTCAGTTGACAATCGAGCAGCACGTATTCATGGTGGAAACGTTCCTTCAAACATGAAGTTTGGAGGCAACATGAGCAGCCTTCGGAGAAAACTTTTCGGATAGACAAACCGCCAAAAAAAGGCTATCTGGGCCAACGACAAAAAGGACTGTGAACACGGTATGAGCGGAAACCGTAGCAAGGGTAATTCCGGAAGACCATGGATACCCCAGCATAACATAACATGAAAAGATTGGAACTGCAGTTATCCGTGGGTACATGGGTGATATGAATATGAAGACATCAATGGAAAGGGCCTGGCTCCTTCTTTATCTTACTTGTAAGATTCATGCCATTAATAATTATCACATAAAAAGCTTTTTGTTTCAGGATTACCTTTTTATTGATCCACCCTGTAGTGCAAGAAGGGGTAGGCACATCCGTTTCCACGGAGATTTAAAGCTGCTTTTCTCGCCAAGGCATGGGCACCTTCCATCCACACTCTTATTAGCAGGATGATACCTGAATTTTAGAGCATTTCAGGGTTCTTGTGGGTGCCAATGGTGCACTTAAGTAAAGGTTGTTGCAACAGAAGATGGCTTTTTAAAGCAATTCCATGGGCTTTTGCTGGACAAGCTACTGAAAATGAGGGCTTTTGACTACAATCGTAGACCTGCCGTGGAGACAGTTATAAGCATCCTTGGCTTGCCAAAACCGGGATAGGCATGTACAGCCCGAGATTGGTTGTGTGGCCACCCCGAGAGTGCATGCTTACCCTTCCTTGATCAGAAGCGAGGCTCTGCAAAAATTCCAAATCTTGAACTGCAAGCAGATTCCTCAAATTACTGTCGGGCAGCGGCTGAAATGAAATGCGTTAATCAAGAAGTTAGTAAAGCAATATAGGGTACATCTTCATTCAACTATTTCAACAAGTGTACCACAGAGTGACAGCGTACTAGGAAACAATCTATGAGCAAGGCAAATTGACTGGTAATTTAAAGTTGCCTGGTGGAGTTGTAGAGGCAATACACGTTATCCATTTCTTTCACTTGAGACTGCAACGTGATCATTAAACTGATGCAGTGATATGACTTTGTGCTTTATTTCTATAACCAAAATAGCTTTTCAGATCGGAGACAAAAATCAAAGGGCACCTACCACTCCCACAGAAAATGTGCTTGCCAACATTATGTACAAGGGGATATGTCCGACATGCACAAAAGGCCTACCTCATTATTCAGGATAACGGCATCCTCGTGATCATCTTTACTCTCATCAGACATAGACATTGGCCCCTAAAGCAAAGACAGATAAAATGAAAAGATAGCATATGACAGCCCTGTGTGATAGCCTGGTGGTCAACACTGCTGGTTATCCCGCAATAGGGCCCAGGTTTGATTCTGGGAAGAACACAGGATTGATCCTTCAAAAAGACTTAAAACAAAGGTTCCTTGTATCTGTTGTATATACCTGAAAGACCCCACCAAGTGACAAACATGAACAGCCTGCGTGGACTCCACCTTGAGCTCTAGCCAAAGTCCGAGTCACGCCACCGCACATTCTGCCTTGGAGCGGGATTACTCCCTGGAGAAAAATCACCTCCAAGTGCTCAATGCCGAATCAATGTTAAATTCCATTCGTCTTGAAGAATGATCAACCTCTGGATGAAAGCACTGTTCCTTTAATTTGAACTGCCTTTTAAAAAGGCCTCGAGCAGAATGAAGCTAACCATGTTGAAGTGGGCAATTGGTCCAGCACTGAACTCGAATTGTAACTACATATAAATAATGTTGAAGGTTTGTAAAGTGTCAAAAGTTATAATCTCTCATCATGAACAATGACGAAGACTTGCTTGTGTCAGAATGAATACCTTTGTTGTCCTTCAAAACTTAACTTAGAGCACAGAAGTCATCAACTGTGACGAACGTCGGGCATGACTAAGAATACCAATGCAGAAAAAAACAGGGTCGAATACTTACACTCACACTCACACTCATAGTGGATGCATTCGATGCATGCAGCACTTCAGTAGCAGTGGCGGTTGGTGAACTCGGCTGCAGTCCAGGGATATTTTGAGTGGTAGGCTGGAAACATGTAGAAGTTTAGTCAGTCCCAAGGGTGTGATTATAATTTTGATATAATTGAGGTTCTACTGTACTTGCAATGAGCCTGTTTAATGTTCTTGTCCCTATGAAAACTACTCACTAACATCAAACTAAAACACACAACTGCTTTACTATAAAACAAAGTGAAGTGCAACATCGAAGTCCATCATTGTAGATGGTCGATGAGTACATGGCAACGTGGATCCTACAGGAGAAGCTCAGCCGCATGTTTGTTGCTTCTGCCTAACAAGCGGACAGAAGGTTATAGAAATACTAGTATTCACTTACAAGTCGACTGCGAGAGACTGCTGGTGTTGATGATCCAAGTTGACTACCAGAGGCTGCTGGTGTTGATAACCCAAGGCCAAGTTGACTGCCAGAGGCTGCTGGTGTTGATGACCCATGTTGACTGCCAGAGGCTGCTGGTGTTGATGACCCATGTTGACTACCAGCGGCTGCTGGTGTTGATAACCCAAGGCCAAGTTGACTGCCAGAGGCTGCTGGTGTTGATGACCCATGTTGACTACCAGAGGCTGCTGGTGCGATGACCCAAGTCGACTACCAGAGGCTGCTGTCGTTGATGACCTATGATGACTACCAGAGGCTGCTGGTGTTGATAACCCAAGGCCAAGTTGACTGCCAGAGGCTGCTGGTGCGATGACCCAAGTCGACTACCAGAGGCTGCTGGTATTGATGACCGAGGTCGAAATAACTGAAAAAAACAATGAAATACAATTAATGCCAAGATTAATCCCACAAGCAGTTTAAAAAAAGTGGCCATGAAAGTAAAGATACTGGTAATTGTACATGGAGAACTTTTGGTTAAGTCAAGTGCATGGCAATGTGGATTTCAACTCGGGTCTAGTGCCATAATATAAGCTGAAGTTGATTGTTGCCTCTGTCTGACAAGTTGACTGACAGTTCCAGGTCTGATGAGAACAAATACTTACTTACAGACCACTACCAGATGCGCTGCTGGTGTTCAGGACCTAGACTGTGAGTGTGATGACTGAAATCAGAAAATTTAGCGAAAAATTAACCACAATTATTTGAGGGATGAGAAGTCTCGAGCCAGGTCATCAGCCCTGAAAGTTTTGGCATCAAAGTAGGGCCTACAACCCTTTTCCCACAGGTCACAAATCAGGGGAATATTGCTTAAGTTTCCAGCCAGCCAGCCTGTTAAATTTTTTTAGCATAGTTTCTGCATTCAGAGACAAGACCACTAATGAATATTCATAGGTTGGAGGGTCGAGGCCTATCAATTAGACGAGTGCATGTTTTTAACTCTCAAGTACATATTTGGAGAGGTATTGAAAAAATATTTGCTGTGGCAAGTCTACAGATATAAAGAAATTATTTGATGAAAAAATTAATTTCGAATTTTGCTAATTGGGTAATAGGGGGCGGGTTTTGAGTTTTTTCTGCCAGTTGGCTGGAAAGAGTGGAAATATCAAAGTCTGTCTAATTTGTTGATTATCAAAAAATTTCCGTGGTCAACTACCAGTTTATTTTTCACCATTTACTTGCCCGACTGTCCATAATCTAAATTTCAGATTCACAACCCCACGCAGTATTTGATGCGTCGCGGTCAAACATTGACAATTTAACTGCTAAAAGGCTTAAAAACTCAATTGTGGTCTTGTCTCCATTTACACTACATTTTGGGTCAATTTAGTGAAAAATTTGAATGTGCTCAAATCACTCTAATTCATTTAGAATATTGTATTGCTGATGATTTAAGGTCAAAACAAGCTAAAATAATGAGAAAAAAACTTAATTTGACCAAAATATGAGTCAACCTCGCCCCGATCTAAGTTCGGTTTCATTTTTACAAGTCTTGTTGTGTTGCCATTCATTTTGTAATTTCTTTGACACTACTTCGGCCTTGATTCTGAAAGTTGTGCCCTAAGCAGCAAAGATATTCCTAAATCACATCCCAAATTTTCAGCTCCACAGCTTGCTCATTCTGGCCAGGGCTGGTCTTTGAATTTGGTGCTGTTGGCTGCAAAATCATGACTTTTTGTCGATTTTGTCCTCTTTCGTCGCTTTTGGCACAGTTGTACCACTCTTTGAAATGTCTCTCATTTCTCCAAAAATGTCCAGATATCACTTTCCTTTGTTGGAGAGTTGTGGGATGTCATCTACATTAGTTTGAAAAAATTCTCAAAATGTTAACCCCTGAAATCTACCTTCATTGAGACAAGACCACTAATGAATATTCATAGGTTGGAGGGTCGCGGCCTATCAATTAGACGAGTGCATGTTTTTAACTCTCAAGTACATATTTGGAGAGGTATTAAAAAAATATTTGCTGTGGCAAGTCTACAGATATAAAGAAATTATTTGATGAAAAAATTAATTTCAAATTTTGCTAATTGGGTAATAGGGGGCGTGTTTTGAGTTTTTTCTGCCAGTTGGCTGAAAAGAGTGGAAATATCAAAGTCTGTCTAATTTGTCGATTATCAAAAAATTTCCGTGGTCAACTACCAGTTTATTTTTTTCACCATTTACTTGCCCGACTGTCCGGAATAACATAATCTAAATTTCAGATTCACAACCCCACGCAGTATTTGATGCGTCGCGGTCAAACATTGACAATTTAACTGCTAAAAGGCTTAAAAAATCAATTGTGGTCTTGTCTCTTCATCAGATGTTGACAAAATGTCTGCAAAGATGGCCGCATTTTAAGGAGCTTAGAAAGAAGTAAATAAAATTGCAATGATTTTTGCTGTGACAAGTCATGTTGTCATGGCATCAAAGAACACACGTTTCGTCGTTCAAGCTAAATGAATTGAACAGTACACCCCCACAAACATGAGGGAACAATTACCTCATTATTTCAATGTGGCAGTCTCAGTCATGGTCTGGCTATTGGCCTCGGTCTGGCTACTTGTACATGTACCTGCTGGGATGGAACCTAAAATTACAAAACAATTGTTAATACAGTGGAACCTCCCTTAGTGGACACCTCTCTATTAAGGACAACCTCTCTATTAAGGACACTATTTTTGGTCCCAAATTGGTAGTTTCTATTCAATTTGACCTCTCTAATCAGGACACCTCTCTATTAAGGATAGCACTTGCCAGTCCCGAAGGTGTCCTTAATAGAGAGGTTCTACTGTACATGCAGCGACCCTTATCATAAATAGCAATTATTTTCTACATTTCTACATTTTAACTTTAATTGATAACTTTTACGAACAATGGTGTACTAATTAGTGCTGGCATGCAAGATAAACATAAAAGTTGAGAAGACATAAGCTGGCTTTAAAAGATTGAACAACTGGTCCAGGTAGAAGAAAATATGGGGCAATGGATGCAGATGTTCTTGGTGGCCCGCTTCTTGCAGGATTCCTCTTTGGCTTCTTTTTTGGGGGTTGTAGGTGTGGCAAATAACAGTCACTCACACTCGCAATAGCCTTTTTCAGGTTACTCCCAAAATCACCTAGGTCAGAACTATCGGACACTGCAAAAAAGATCAGAAAATATTAAAGAGTTTTTTAACACAAAACCATTTGTGACCCACTAACAGCAAAACGAGTCGCACTTCACTTCGAGCTTGACAAGTTGAGAAAGACTGGTTGTTCATTTCACTATTGTCTGCCTTTTGTGAAATCTGAGTGTATCAATTTCTTGTATTAATAATATGTCCTGGTGTCATTTTAGGCTCATCTTCTGTGCGACATGCGACCCATTTTGCAGTGATGGGTCACGTATTGAGAATGGCAAGTTCATAGGCCTGTCTCTTTAGCCATTGTTAGCATCAATAGCAGTGACATCATTTATTCATTGCTGTGAAAACATTATTTGAGTAATGGTTCCTAACCCTCTGTGGTACATGCCATGCATCTGGAATCCCACACATGTCATCTCATATCGACATAGGCCTACTCTCTGTGACAACTGACATGCACTAAGGCATATCATGTCTATTGTCAGTAATGATGTTCTGTTGCGACTGCTGGTGGGCCTACATAATAATCATTAATGCATTATTACACTTTTAACTGGACACTTATGAGTATGACCATCAATCATAAATCATGAATATATGGAAGAAAAAGCTTGCATAAACTCAACAAGCTGTCAGCGTCACTTTGTCCATCCAATAATTCAATCACGTTTCACCCAAAGGAGAAATGTCACCGATACACACTGTATAGGCCTAAAATCTACTGCAGTGCATCACGCATGTATCCTGCTATCCATCTTCGATGCTTGTACATACACGCAGCTTGCATTGCTTACAGTAGAAATGCAGTGATCTTTTCTTGATTCGGAGCAGTGGCGTGTTTCCATGCATATTATGTGTAAACACTAGCAAATCACGTTCAAATCACGCAGCAAACATGAAAACTAAAACTTACTTTCGTTTTGTAGCGCTAAACTGACTGACATCCGATCTGCACAGCTGGTCGACAGCATGCACGGGATGAACTCCGACGGGTTCACTGCGCATGTGGAGTAATGAAAGCTCCTCATCTCCCACTCAACATCTCCCCCAGATGAATCATGCGTGTTCCGCTGTGGAATCGAGGTAAAAAGACGATGCGTTGTAAGGAACGTAATCAGCGCCTCTAGTGTCAAGATTGGGTTTCTAGCACATGGATTGGAAACTAGATTTTATAAGAAATAACCTGGTCTTTTTCAATAAAAACTAGGTTTTGATGAAGACATAACATGGTTTTATTCCACAAAACCAATTTTCCTTCTACGTATTGAAGAAGCATAGGTATAATTATTTTTAAACATAGTTCTCTTGTAAAAAAACAATTGGGTTTTGATCAAGAAAACATGGCATGAGGAAACCAGCCCTGTAAAATATTTAGTCGCCCTCCAACTTCAAGCACCCCGCTGATACTACACACAGTGATGATCGGCATATTTACCTTATCTACCTAATGGCCAGCGTAACCAGTGATAACACTCGGGCTGATGAGGCAAAATTAGAAGTACATGTAATTTGGTCAACTACAAGGCAACCAGGATGTGATAGCAAGATCGGTTATGTAACAACATATGTTGACCTCAGCCTTTGGTCGGGCAACTCAGCAGGAGGTTACCTGGCAAAGATAAGCTGAGAGCTAAAGTCAATAAACTATTCCTCAGAAACTCTCCCCTCATCAAATATCCATCCCCCGTCATCTAAGGCATTTTCCATTAGTTGGTGGGGGATGGTTAGGAGATAATTTTTACAGGGCTGGTTTCCTCATGGTTTTTATCATAAACCAATGCTTTTTCCATACAAACCTAGTTTCACTGAATAAATTGTGGTTTTCTTCCATAAAAGTAGGTTTTCTTCCATAAACTACGTTTTTTAAAAATTATTAGACATACGGCTTGCCATATACGCTGTAACGTGTAATATCGTGACTGCGAGGCGATGTTCCATGCTTGGCATTGGAGAAGAAAATAGCATCTCCTTTGAAATTGAAGGCCATTCGTTGGTAGGCTGCATGGTTTGCCGGTTATTTTGGCTGTTTTTTAAATTTAGAGTGTGATTTTGGCCTTTGTACCGGGAGTGCCTGTTGATGACAGAACCTCATATTAAAGGGCAGGCGGTATTTGCACCACGCCACCACGGGCACCACGCGATCACCACGCCACCACGCGAACAGGCGGAGCGATCATAATGACGATATCAAAACAGACCATCAGACCACAGACGCTTGAGAGTTGTGGTTACACCTACCAATTATAGATGGCATGTTGGTATACTGCGTTGTTGCCTGACGGGATTTACGAGTTTTTATTACTTGTTAATGGCATTCGCAAAAAGCAGGGCTATTATTAAGCCGCTATACATCCGTGTCCAACCGTTTGTCATGAGAGATTTCAACAACGACGGATTGTTTATTTTACAAGAGTTCCATTACAGAGGGCACCTGTTTTGGTTTGAAACCTTTACTTTCTCATCAAACTGACTTATTTTGTAGATGTGTCATTAGTCACAGCTACAGATGACAGAATGCAACTTAGGCTTTGGTGTCCATTGAACAAAGGTCTTCAAAGGTCAGGCGGGGAGGTCGATTATAATAATAATATACAATGTATAATAATGATCACAATATTGAAGATAAGAAGAAGAATTCCCAAGCTTGTTGGCTTGGGAAGCCTAGTGATTCACCTTCCCTAAAGAATGCATAAGATTCGAGACATGTCCATTAAAGGGGCACTATAGGCAGCATCTTGGTAGGCAACATAAAGTTACACAAAGTAGCCAGTGAGTCTCTCACCTCTCACAGTTTGTCCTAACCTAGTCACGCCTGTAACAGGGATACATTCAGTGATGAATCAAATAAGACCTAATGCCCTTACTCTGTTTATAAGTCAGCTAAAGTTGGCCAATTTGACCCCCTGCTCCTACATAGTCCCCCTTTAATGGGAAACTATAGGCAACAGCTAGGTAGGCAAGATAAAGTTACACAAAGTCGCCAATAAGGGTCTCTCACACAACAGTATGTTGAAACTATGCACACGTGTTCGAGTGAGTGATAAATCTAACCCCCCCCCCCCCCCCCCACCCATCCCACCCAAACGAACGGCCACCCCTTTAAAGGGAGACTATATAACCCACTCGTACTCGTATGGTTTTTGCAGGTCAGTCGTCAGTTGGTGTAGGTCTAGTTACTCAACGGTAATTCAGTACGTATTTCCGTAGTTGGCGTACGCCTTTATTCCAATAATCCCAAGAACGGGCATCAGAGAAGCTAGGATAGCAGCCAACGCCATCTATAATTGTTCCAAGAAACCATGATCCAATGAATCGACCGCTATTTTGATATCGTCATTATGATCGCTCCGCCTGTTCGCGTGGTGGCGTGGTGGTGGCGTGGTGCCCGTGGTGGCGTGGTGCAAATACCGCCTGCCATATTAAAGTGAAGTTGAAAAAAGTGTTGCTTTAAAAAATGTTTTCATTCTAGTGTTCTTTTGTGAGAAGCCGGCATATTCATAAATGTTTTGGAGACATCATACCAATTGAACGGTTGCTTTCAATTTTGCTAGTTTAGGCTGTGTATGGTAAAGTGTTAGTTGAGAGATTGGGAGAGTTGTCACAGCCTTTCTTAATGCTTACTTGCATAACGCACCAAACCTGCTCTCGCTGGGTCTGATGTTTCGGACAAATATCACAGGATCGGCGACATCATCGGGTATTGACGTCATATATAATAAGTCGGTCGGCTCTCTGACAAGAAGTGCAGATACGAAATATTCATGATTCGCCCAGAGGGGATAGAACGTGAACGTGCTTTCACGTTTTTACAAACGCGTCCCAAATCTTGTAGCAGAAAAATCTCAGCTTGCAGCTGATCATGAACGCTGCTGCTGCTGAGGGAAGACCCCGCGATTCTGAAAGTTAACAATTTTGCGAACTTTGCAACCCTCGAACAATATTGGAAAGGCATAAATCCAACTTGAAAACTCAACAGCCTGATGGGGAACCATTCCAGGCATTTCTATCTGATTTGCGCAAGAAAGCAAATGCATGCGATTATGTTGACCTAAAGGACCAGTTACTGCGTAACCGATGGGAAACGGGAACCACTAAAGGACAACGTCCGCAAGATTCCTTTGAGGAACGCGAATTAGCTCTCAATGAAAAGAAACAGATTCACGAGATTTCTAAGCAGGGTGCTATATAGGACATCCAAGGAAATCATGCCACAGCAAAAAGGAGGAACAGAATGATACACTTTGTGAAAAAAGGGAAACTTCATTTTAAGCCACCAAATAGCGGTTTTTAAAATGAAATGAAGCAGAGCAATCTGATTGCAAGAAAAAGAAATCGCACCCACCAGGTCAGGATTCCTAATGTAGCAATTGTGGTTAAATCCATACGGGGAAAGATAAATCATCCTGCCCAGCAAAAATGTGCAGTCCTACCAGAAAGTAAAATGTCCTCAGGTTTTTAAAATATAACAGAGACAGAATAAGATAATTGAATGCGGTTTTCCACAGGCATTAGTATATTATAAGCTGCTCATGTATTCGTTGTATTTTAACCCAGCTAATCCTGTATCTTCATTATGGAGCAGGCAATTTTAAAAAAATCCGAAGACTTTTTTATCTATCTTCGTTTATTTTCGTTATTTTTCACAATGTATCGGTGAACTATAATGCAACTAAGCTTTTTTGCTTTCATTTGAAAATTCCTGCTAAATTATTCATTTTGAAGATTAATTTTAGCTCGCTGCAAGTAATTGTTTAGTGTCAGCTAGCTTGATGGTGACATTTGAGAACTCCCCTTATGGTCTCAGTCAGGGTATTTATGAATTCAACACAATTGATTGATGGTTCTGTTACAATGACTAGCATAATACCCGTGGCACGGGTTGTTTTAGGGTGTTGGCTGACTGTGGGGTTGGGGTAATTTGGGTGAAATGAAATGATATGGCTGTGATGTTGTCTTGATTTTGATGATTGGGACAATCTGGGTGATATGGGTTGATTGGTCTGAGGGGTTGTGACCGGAAAATCCACTCCATTTTTACGAACTATTTCGCGAATGGTGAAGAGGCAATGACTGAAGTTACGAACTTAGTAAAACAAATGCCGCGAGCCTAGCGGGTGGCAGCACCACACGGAGGAAGTAGTTCGCCTAAGGTTTTTTCGAAACCCTCCGCACGGACTCCACTCGTTCCGGAACACTCACTTACTTGTTAATCTGCAGTGGATAGCCTGTTTTTATTGCAGTAAAGAAATGTTAATCGGGATTTTATATCATATTTTATTTTTGCCCCGGGTATTCATAAAGGGAGCTGCGCGCTACATTGCGCCCAGTGCTTGGGTCGGGTGAGGCGGTTTTGTTATTATGTGACGTGTATCTCGTGATGAATTCCCATACGGTACTTCGAAAAATTAAGAGCGATTAACAACGTAAGGTGAAAGAGCACGACCAAAATAAAGGGGGAAAATTGCGGAGATGGATGAATGCTTTAAACACATAGTGGCCCCAATACTTTCCCGGCTTATTTTTGTATGATCCCACACTTTTGATTTAATAGATGACCCCATATGCAAATCAGACCTGCTGAAATGGCCCCTTATGTTAATGAGTATGCCCATATATAGAAAGAACAACAAATGCTATTTCTCCGAGATCGCTGCAAAGTTTACCCATTTAACCCGGCGAGGACCATCTCCATATCAACCACGACTTTCAGAAAAGTTTCGAGGTCATCCGATCTGAACTGACGGAGGAGATGTGTGACAAACTATTTCAGCTCTCCGTCCATTACAGTAGTGATATGCAGAGGGCTGTTCAAGGGCTTTCTGTTGCAACTGATTCTCAAACAAACCTAACATGTCAATGATTCAACCGGATTTGAATTTGGAATGAGCACACGAATGTAGGAAGTGTTCATAGAAACCCATCAAATACATAGTCATGTTCACGATAGGACATCTGATATTGATTAATTTCACTGTATAATTGCACGACCCTTGGTCAACACGAGCTCGTTCATGAAGGATTGGGGGTCTTTATCAAAGATATTGAAAGATATTATAATTAAATTGAGATTAAGTACAACATATATATATGACCAACTAAATATACCATACTCCCACAGGGCTGAAAACCGCATTCAAATATCTTATCTTATCTCTGTGATATTTTTTAATGAAACGGCCAGGGGCCATTGTGCTCACCGTATACATCTTTTAGTAGGCAGGATCATGCTTAGTTTAGAGGTGAATATGGTGAACACAATCAGGCATGAAGACTTTTTTTAGATGTGTATTGATGTCAAGTAATAAGACAGGGCAGTATATATAAGTTTATGATCCAACCAATAATTGTCTATGACATCAACAAGATCAATATCGTGTGATTGCTAAGAGTCCCTGCAATAAAAAATTCATCGAAAAAAAGTCATTAATAAGCAAGATATTGCACGTCCTACTTTTTCAGTTTTGACCCCCTGGTGGCCAAATCAAGAATCAGATGAGGCCAAAATTCGGTGTCAGAGATTATCTGATGTAGGGGGTTACATGTACCAACTTTCAAGTTCATAGCTTCAGCAGTTAAGAAACGTGCCATAGTTACACTCTAATGGCCAATTTACGCCATTTGACCTCTGTGACCTAGAAAAGGAGGTCAAATCCAAAAATCGTAGGACATGTGGTGTATCCTTGCTAGAAGTCCCTGCCATAAAAATTTTATCGAAAACAATTCACTCAAATAAGCAAGATATTGCACTTCTTCCTTTTTCCATTATGGCCCCCTGGTGGCCGAATAAAGAATCAGATCAGGCCAAAATTCGGCATCAAAGGTTATCTGATGTAGGGGGTTATATGCACCAAGTTTCAAGTTCATAGCTTTACTGGTTAAGAAACGTGCCATAGTTTACACTCCAACGGCCAATTTACGCCATATGACCTCTGTGACCTTGAAAAGTAGGTCAAATTGAAAACCCGTACGACATGTGATGTATTCTTCCTAAGAGTACCTACCATAAAAATTTTATCGAAAACAAGTCACTTATAAGCGAGATATCACACTTTTTAGATATCCACTTTTGGCCCCCTGGTGGCAAAGTTGAGAATCAGATCAAACTGAAATTCAGCACCAGAGGCTATGTGATATAGGGGGTTATATGTACCAAGTTTCAAGTTCATAGCTTTAGTGGTTAAGAAACGTGCCATAGTTTACACTCTAACGGCCAATTTACGCCATATGACCTCTGTGAACTTGAAAAGTAGGTCAAATTAAAAACCCGTATGATATAAGATGTATATTTGCTATGAGTACCTACAACACAAGTTTCATCGAAAACAAGTCATTAATAAGCGAGATATCACACTTTTTAGATATCGACATTTGGCCCCCTGGTGGCCAAGTTGAGAATCAGATCGGACCGAAATTCAGTGTCAGAGGTTACCTGACCTAGGGGGTGCTGTGTACAAAGTTTTAAGTTCATAGCCCTAGCGGTTAAGAAACGTGCCACTGTTTTTTAAATAGGATACGACGACGGACGACGGACACTGCGGTATTACATAAGACTCCCCTACGGTGAGCCAAAAATCAAGAAAATGTAAGATACAAGTCAGAAAAGACAAAAGGGAAAAGATAAAAAATAATAAAATAAAAAAAAATTTTTGGCCGTCCCTGACCGGGGTTTGAACTCACGACCTTTGGATTGCCACAACACGAAAAACACAAAACATGCAATTTCGGCCATATCTGTGTCTGCTTTGTGACCTCTGTGACCTCGACAAGTAGGTCAAATTAAAAACCCATATGATATATGATGTATCCTTGCTATGAGTACCTAGCACAAAAGTTTTATCGAAAACAAGTCATCAATAAGCGAGATATCACACTTTTTAGATATCCACATTCGACCCCCTGGTGGCCAAATTGAGAATCAGATCGGACCGATATTCAGCACAAGAGGTTATCTGATATAGGGGGTTATATGTACCAAGTTTCAAGTTCATAGCTGTGGCGGTTGAGAAACGTGCCATAGTTACACTGAAACAGCCAATTTATGCCATTTGACCTCTGCAACCTTGAAAAGTAGGTCAAATTAAAAACCCGTAAGATATATGATGTATCCTTGCTATGAGTACCCACCACGAAAGTTTTATTGAAAACAAGTTATTGATAAGCGAATTATCACACTTTTTAGGTATCCACATTCGGCCCCCTGGTGGCCAAGTTGAGTATCAGATCCGACCGAAATTCAGCACCAGAGGTTATCTGGTATAGGGGGTTATATGTACTAAGTTTCAAGTTCATAGCTGTGGAGGTTGAAAAACGTGCCATAGTTACACTGAAACAGCCAATTTACGCCATTTGACCTCTGTGACCTTGAAAAGTAGGTCAAATTAAAAACCCGTACGATATATGATGTATCCTTGCTATGAGTACCTACCACAAAAATTTCATTCCAAACAAGTCATTAATAAGCGAGATATCACACTTTTTAGATATCTACATTCGGCCCCCTGGTGGCCAAATTAAGAATCAGATCGGACCGAAATTTAGTGTCACAGGTCATCTGACCAAGGGAGTCCTGTGTACAAAGTTACAAGTTCATAGGCTTAGCGGTTAAGAAACGTGCCACTGTTTTTGAAACAGGATACGACGACGACGACGACGGACGACGACGACGACAGACGACGACGGACGACGGACACTGCGGTATTGTAAAGACTCCCCTACGGTGAGCCAAAAAGGTGGACATTTCCTATCTGGTAGGACTGTACATAATGGAATCAATTTATATCGGTTTGCAGGCAATTCATGCGCTATAAATGCAAACAATCTCATCCTATCTTTGTGAGGAGGACCTCACTCGCTTTTCTGATGAACTGTTCTACACCTACAGATGGCTGAAGAAAGAGGGGCAGCTTAAACATACACAAACAGTCGACAGGACAATCCTAATAGAAAAGTGCGACGGTACCAAGCACCGGACAAACGACGGATAGACCTCGATGCCATAATCCCTGTGCCGGCATACACAGATTCTGATTCCCCAATTACTCCCCGTCCTTGATCACTGCAATCGCCCCCTCAAGGAGACACCACCGACAGCCCGTTCCCAGCTAGGAACGAGTCCATGACTGAAAGACCAAAGGGACAACCAAGGACAAACAAGAAGACCGTCTGAAATACCATCTCCGCCAGCACCGAGACAAAAGAAGTTTTCGCCCGAGCAGTACACCCGCATCCGCCAACCTACCCGACCCCACCGGGCCGGGCGCGCGCGTATAATCGATACGTAGTTTCGCGCGCTTTTGGTATGAATAATGTTCTGATTCCCTAGGCCACACCTCTTTCATGGTATTCTCTCTACTGTGAAAACTTGTTGGTAAAAATATTACAAGTCCATTAATTGTAATACATGTATTGTTTTTTGGGTAAAGAAGTTTGCCGCCGGGCAAAGTAATGAAGAAAGGACGAACAACACAAGTTCCGAGTGTCTTTCTTCCTACAAGTACAATCACTTCATTTCTCAATGAGCCGCAGTGTTCTCTTATTCTATGTGGATCTGTGATTGACCTCCCAGTCGTGTCTTGTTTTCACGGTGGTTCTTTTTCCAAAACGTTAAAATAGATTATCAAAAACGATTAATTCCCAATGGATTTTATCACTTAGACTCATTCGAAGGAGGCCTTGCAATCATGATCAGTGCAATTCAGTGGGGGGTTTGCTTTTCATCATATCACTGTGCATGCAGTACGCAGTGTTTTATTTCTAGGACCTCGAAAGAAGGAATGTAAACCCGGGTTTACTTTTTTTTCTCATCCCAAGACATTTATGTAAGTGGTGTCATCAATGCAACACGCACAACACAAGCTCTGCCTGGTCTACTATATAACCACCCAAAAATTTAAAATTTGAATATGTTTTATCATAGAGCTTCCTGCTTTTTTCCCCTTAAATTGTGGTTTTAAGCTATTGCATAGGTAGCCAAATGTCTTGATCACACGTACAGTGTACTGGTTATGCTCATGTTGACCGCATATACCGGTGGGCAGAAAATGCATGCTGATTTCGGTCTGCAGACCGGGGATTTTCTGAAGGCTCAATAGAATTTAGGTTCGTATCTTAAGGGACCACCTCAGCAGCTGTTTTGTGGTTTGAAGGGAACTAATTGCCCATGGTTATACAACATTATAAACAACATGACTGGCCACTAAATATAAATAGCATCGATAAGGGGATCGCTCCAAACTATACTGTTAGAACATTGTATTGCATCTTGACACACCATGTCCCGATATTGAAAGTAATAAAACTACAGACTAACTGTCAAAACGATGGGATCATTAGAATTTTAGGGAGTATTAGAAATTATAAGACAAATACTGTAGTGTCATTTTCGATCGCCCGGTCGTTATCATCCTCGAAAATACAGAGTGAGTCTATTCACACCTGCAAATGACTATCTGAGATGATCCACACGTAATTGTGACTATCATTGTAAGAATACTGATTAACATAGTGGGCACAAAGCAACTGCTAAGATAGTCCCTTAGAGCCCTAACATTTATAAACGCAATTCTATTGACTCTCTTAAAAAAATCCTCTGCTTGAAGACCGAGATCAGCATGCATTTTCTGCCCACCGCCGCATATGCCTTTCTTGTAAACTGTATAAAATTTACTGCAATGACTCTTATGATAGTACGTACATGTACCAATTCTAAGAAATTGGCATCCAACTAGCGAATATTCTATTATGCTGTCACCAACAATACTCGTCTGCGAAATTAGTCATGTTAGTATGATGTGTCTGCGCAATTAGACGAATCAATACCATTCCACATCATTTCTAAAGATACCAACACCCTTGTCTCATATGATCGATAGAACACAGAATACAATATTTCCTATTGTGTTTACCTATATTTTGAAAAATGATTCTCTTCCAACTCACTTCCCATTTAAGATGAAATGTTTTCATAAAGACACTCATGCATACGGCCAATTCAACGTAGGTTATGTTCACAATGCAACAACATGTCATTTATACCACAATTAGTGTTACCATGAATCGTGGCACAGTCTCTGAACGATTCTTTTTCCTCAAAATGTATCATCATCTATCTCTGTGAAACCTCATCCAAAACGGAAAATATTAATTCTTCTTCTTGCAAAACTCACCACAACTTTACACACTGACCGTCATTCAACCCTTAGCTTTCATTACAGTCAATTTTACTACTCATCCCCCACTACGTAAACAATCCATTTCACCAAACCGACATGATCGATTAGTCACGACCTGCCAACCGACTTATATCATTTAAGATCATGCTCCGACTTCTCTCCTCTATTTCTTTGTATCCGTTCTCTTTCGTACCACACCAACCACTCACATGCACCGGAGCTAAACCGACAAACATCTTTCCAACGACTTCAATATCCTACACCAATTATCACTCATCAAACCCCAATGATAAAAACTAAAAACTCACTCAATAGCTGACCTCCTGTTCACGCTCACGTTTTTACAATTTCTCCTTTGACCATTTTTCCAAAATGTCCATTGCGTTGAACTAGCAGACAACCAGACTACTCACAAACGGAATTCCTCGCGAATGTAACTGCAGGCTATGCCAATACAAACGCATCTCCACTACTAATCGACCTTGCCAAACTTATACTCCTTTCTGGCGACATCGAACTAAACACCGGTGTAAAAGAAATGCAAGTCCCCCCGGATTCAAAGTGCGGTCCTTTTGCTAAAGTGAATAACGTCGCCGAGTTCATTTGTTGAAGATTATGTAGCTAACCCTAACCAAACCATTAACCACATTCGTTGACAATACACAGCTATTGTACGGGGTCCTGCACTCCTAGGACGTCCATTCCTTTTACACCGGCCCCAAGCTTTTCTCAATCAACATAAACAACAAATAACTCACCAAACCTCCCACAGCGTATCCCTAATTGACCCAATACTCTTGATATTGTAGGACAACCGGACGTTTACTCGGAGGTAAAGGTCCTTCCCCAGGGATAATAAGCAACAATTGTCCCAACGAAGTTATCATATATTGAAAACAATTCCCAAAATTCGCAGTCAAATGAGCAGAGCAACCTGGAACGACCTGAGACACAAATTGTCCACATTGACTGGCACGACTAGCTAAACACAGCCAACCTCAAACACAGTGGTAAAAGACTCCGATCACATCCATCCTACTAGAAACTAGCAAAGGGCCCCCCCCCCCCCCCCTCAAACGATCACATTTTCCTCAAACGACGAAAATTGGATCACGGCGGAAATCAAACTCGAAAGAGCTAAAAGAAACAAGCTTTTTGGGGAATACAAAAGAAATCGGAGCTCATAACTCGGACACCTTCAAAAAACAGCAAAACCATATCACATCATTAATCTAAAAGGCGAAGCACCCACCTATCATCAGTAACTGGCAAATTGAAGAATGGTAAGAACGACAAGGATTGGTGGAAACTAGACAGAAGTGTCTGCGGTTCAGGTATATAAGGGAAGCAAAAATCCATCCCTGAACGTCAACCGCTCTTCCATTAACGACCCTACAGCCAAAGCCAACATCCTAAACGCACATTTTGTCCATATCCGTAACGTCAACGAATTGAATATACACCTCCCTAACCTTATTATACCATTCAAGCGGTCCCTACAGATGAAAACAAATTCCAAGATCCATCGAAAAAAGCAAATATTATCCCGGTATTCAAGAAAGCCGACGGGCGCGACAAAATCTAAAGTATAGAATCAATATCTCTTCTCGATCTCAGCGTCGGAAAACTATTTAGAAAATAGTCCACAACCATGTATACAATCACATCCGCTCCATCTCAAAGAACAAATCAAAGTTCCTTGCAAATCACTCTGCAGCTCCTTGAAATCGAACACCAAATTCTCTTTTGCGATATAGCCAAGGCTTTTGACAAAACTTCTCGTAAGGGAATCGTGTCGAAACTTCACCAATATAGCATTCGGGGAAAATTCTCATCCTGGTTTACAAGCTACCTCCAAAACAGACAGCAAAGGGTAGTAATTGATGTGATAGCATCCGAGTGGCTACAAGTCAACGCCGGTTGCATTCCTCAGCCCCCTCATGTTCCTGGTATACGTAACTGATGTTTCGGAAGACACAAATGGTAGAACGAGACTTTTTGCCGACGTCACATCTGACAGATCTATACCAGGGTGCACACCAGAAATACAAAAGGACATAAACTATTCGCATTGGGGGTATACCAAATGGGCTATAACATACAATGCGATGAATACAGTATATACATGGTGATGATCAGACGAATCATACCCTCGGTAATCCACTGTCACCTCGAGAACGTCGAAATAAAAAAGTTCTTACCCATGAACATCTCAGATAGACTTTCATTACCTCAGACTATTCAGTCTATCGTGTCGACAGCAAACGCAGATATGGGAATACTCCAAAACATCAAATACAAAACACATACACAAACAAACCCTATACAAGACATTCATAAGAAGTTGGCAGAATATTCCACCGCGCGCCTTCCGATGTTCTACAATATCTTGACGGGGCTTGCTCAAACATATCTCAAGGATCTCATATCAGAATTTACCGCCAATTAGACAACATCATAACACGCGTACACCGACAAAAATTAACATAATTTACTTGCCGGACAAACAGCCTATATACAAGTTATTTCCCATTTACAATTCGCAACTGGAATGCTCTTGATTTTTCAAAGTGCCAGGTATTGAATCAACCTCATTCTGTCCAATGGACGTCCCCGTAAGTGCACCCCGCTTTCTCCTCTCATGTCCAAATTTTGATAACCAGCGACACTCGCTCATAGACTTTTTTATAGCGTCAAAGAAGAGCTGACCCTAACCTGCGATTCATCGAAAAGTGGCATTGAAGCTGCTTGCTTACAACACGGGAAGTTAGTCGCTTTTGCATAAAGAGCAATGTCGGGCGCAGAAACACGATATGCGAAAATCGAAAAGGAACTGATGGCGGTCGTCTTTACCTCTTCCATGTTTCACAATTATATTTACGAAGCGACGTAATAATAGAAACAGACCACATGCCGTTGTGGTAGCTATTACAAGAAACACACTCGCCGCAGCACCGGCGAAGCTGCAACGCTTACTCCTTGGATAAAAGATATATCAGTTTGACGTGGTATTCAAAACAGGAAAGGCACTGTAACTGGCTGACACTCTTTTACGCGCGGCTTCTCAATCCAGCAGATGTAAACCCAGATCAGCGATCAAATGACTGTGATGATCTCACAGTTCTTCCGATTAGCGACAATAAACTGGAGGAACTAATGCAAGCTACTGCTGATGATCGCATTCTACAGAAGTAGAGTACGTGGCGGGATGGTCCGACCATGACAGGGAAATCGCACCGAAGGCAACACATTACCATACTTTTCATTTAGCGACAAACTGCTTGTCGATAATGGTATTGTTTTCAAAGGACAGAAAAAAAATTGTTGCCATCAATCTTCAGCAGGCACATGAACTTCTCATAAGTGACAAATAATGCAGGCGCAGTATAATAAAGGATGGATCGGAACTTATTCCATGTTGAAAAAATGTCTTGCAGCCATCATCCGCGTGCAATCTGGACAGCGATCGTGTTGCGGAAGTGAGCCTTACCCTTGCTTCACAGAGCCCAGTTTTTTTTCTTCATGGCATACTTGCCAAGCTCTAAATATCCTGCAAGCATCTATTATGGAGTACGTGGATTATCCATTCGAAATTTGCGTATTTTACGGCTCCACCGGTGAAATAGCGATTATTGGGGTACCTAAATGCGTAGATGAGTCGTGAAATAACCCCCAATGCGACATCCTGTTAAAGAGTTACGTGTCTTGAGTCCTTTAATTGCTGAAAAGAACGAATTGGTTTCCTATCCCTGTCAGTAACTCGTGTTCGGGCCCCACTCCAAATGAAGTGGACTATCTTTCCGACAATACAACCCGCGCTATGAGCAAAGCCACCGAACTGACAATTCCAAAAAGGAATTCCCGTCCTCAATGGAATGACAATCTTAAATCTCTTCACGAAAACATGCTACTCGCTAGGCACGAGTGGCTCAAAGCTGGTTTATCGGGCGACCCGAACTCAACCGAACGTATAACATGTGTGAGGTACAAGCGGAAAAGTGCATATTTCGTGCAGAACTTAGAAATTTAATGAAGAATATATTGTTGAGAATGAATTTTACAACAGTCTGAGCTCTGCTGTTGAACTTGACCACGGCCTATTTTGGAAACTGGTGGAAAGGCATCGGCGTCCTCCGCCATCGGCACCTCCGCCAAAGTGATTCGATGATACAACTTACTATTACTCTGCTGATTTCAGCAATAGGTGCGGGCTGAGTACTTCGAAAATATCTTTATAGACTGGACAATACGTCCGGTAAGACAACTGTGAAGAAGGTGAATCTCGCTTAGCCAGATTTGGTACACCAACCATGTGGTAGTAACCGATCCCGGACCGCCACCCCGGTCTAAATAATTCAAGGATTTCTGTAGTGCTTGGAACTTTAAACACTACGAGCAGCCCTTACTTCCATTCTAGCAATGGCCAGGCGAAGCGTTCAAAGCATCTGTTAAGAACATCTCACAGGGATCATACTGACTTTTACATGAACTTATTAAATTGGTGGAATACTCCTATGGACTCTGTGCTCGGCTGTTAAGCGCAGCAAAATTTGTTTAAGTGCACGCGCTCAACGCTTCCCACATCTGAAGGCCCTGCTTGAGCCACAAGTACTAGACATCAAGATAGTTCAGAAATGCCTATCTGAGAACTCCGTCAAAATTCAAGGATATCGGTGGACAAATCGTCCAAACTTTTGACACATTTGGTCCAAGGTAATAATGTCTGCATTCAGAGCGACAACAAGGATATGACAAGGGTGAGAGATTCACAAGGAGAGCGGACTAATCCGGATCTTATTATGTCCGATCTAAACCAGGAGGATTCCAGTACCAGAGGAACCGCAAACATCTCTTGAAAGTGCCAGGTTTTGGTAACAATAAAGATAGCAATTTTCTGCAGCATCACGCAGTCATTGCCATCCGTGCCACTATAAACTCCAAAAGCTCATCAGACTGACGCAGGATATCCATCAATTACCTCACAGACTTCCAGTCCGAGACCTCCAGAATCCGCAACTCCGGCCACAGCGCAGGAGCTAAAATACTCTTTAATTCGCGGAAGTGGATTATAGCAGATCACAGCAGGGTCGTTGGTACATGTTGACCCAAGTGCTTTGAAAATGGATGAACCCAATTAAATGGATGTACCCAATTAAAGCCAATGATGGTCAAAAGAGCATGAAATACAAAGGACTCTGCTGATTTGAACATGCAAGTCTCTTCTCAGTGTGATGAGGCATTGAGCATGTTGAGTGTTTTATTTGGTGTTGGCTCAAGCTATCAATGGCTACCAAACATGGGACAAAAGTCGGAATTATTCTCGAAAAAAGTCAGTGAAATGTTGACAGAGATGGTTCAAACTTGGTGAAAGAGGCATTTTTGTAAATTTTACTCGTTTTAATTGACTAGTGTTAATTTCAAACATTTTGCTCAACGGACACATTCTTTCTGACGATGAGATTCAAAATTTGATCAATCTACCCTGCAGCCTATACCCTCGGCATACCCTCAAATATATTCCTACTTAAAACTCTGATCCATCCCTTCGGGCATTATCCCCCCCCCCCCCCCCCCCCCCGACATAGTAAGCAAAAACGGAAATCCTGTAAACTGATCAGTTCATCTTGTTTTGCAACCTGCGGGTTTTATCTGCAAAATTATTGGGTGATATGAATAAAAGACTAGCAAATGACTTTATCTAAACTAGGTCTTTCTGTACAAAATTGAAGTAAAAGCACAAGCCATCGTCAAATGTAGGCCCATTGTTATGATACAATGTACTAGACCTTCAGCTGGACACTTTGTAAAAAAATCTATCTAGTAATATTGACCATAAAAAAATTATTGTGTAGCAGAAAGAAAATTGCGTGCAAATATAGCGAATAGGTCATGCTCGCCAAAATATTCTGGTGCGATTATCTCTTGCTTTTAGCTAGATTCGTTCATGGCATTGTTTCTCTGCTTTTTTTTACAAAGGCAATGCATCTAGTGAGGCCCTATGTAGTTCTCCGCTTAGCAAATCATACGAAGAGGTGATTAAAAGAGACCCTGAGTACTAGCAGAGTCTTTTTATATATTGTATAGAAAGACTCTGGTACTAGTATAATACCATGCGCAATTTGCATGGATAATTATTACACCTAACAAACACAAATTATACACCTTTCCAGAAATGGGGCGCTGAGTGTCCGAAATAGTGATGTCATAAGGGGAAACTAGGTCTTATGGTGGAGGGAAAAAGGAGATAGTCATGGTTGACCAACACACTTGAATGCCTTTAATGACGGACAAGGGGAAAAAAGTTAGTTCCAATGCAAGCCACCAATTTCGGGAAGCATGTATACACGTCTTGAATGACATCCACCCAATTATTGCCTAATATCTCGTATGCTATATGCTAATAAGGCCATTCAAAATTAATTTTTAGATTTACGTCAGTCAGATCTGAAAAATTTGGTGGGGAGGGGAATTTGTTTTTTACTTTTTGACATTTTGAAATTTTGAAATTTCATGTACATGTATAAAATGGACAAAATAAAGATATGCTAAACAGACTATCTTTATTATTAATTTGAACTATGAGCCAATGATGATGGCAACTACAAACACGAGAAATTACATAGCTGTCATTTTGAGTTTAAAGCTGACTGCTATGGCAGTGTCAACTAAAAGTTATTTTGCCCGGAACGTTTATCCCAAACCAGGCCTTCACTGTAGTTACGCCACTCGTTACCTGAACAACAATGAATCCCATGTTGTCCAGGAATACTGCTCCGGTACACAAATGTCACAAATCGAAATCGAAACTAGTCTACTTCAACACAATGCCATGGTCCCGCTTGCATCACTAACCACAGATGCTATAATTTATGTGAGTTTTCAACATTTAATGACTCTAGCGTCTGACAGGTGGCGCTTGCTTGCAATATTAATAATAACTTCAAAGACCGTTGATTTTTTTATTGAACGTGCGCGCCGTACGTGTGTTCAGAGGCTGGCAACTTTATTAAATATTCAAAGCATCCCTGTAGACAGGAATTATCGCAGTGACCGCATGAAATTGTTGAAGGTTGCCTACAATAGTTTTCCCGCCAAAAACGAGGCCGCTCAGTCGTCTGCCACGTGTGTACGCGGCAACTCTACCCGATCGTTGGTCCCAGTACGCTATCTTTCCAAGTTCATAACTCAGTTCATATTGTTCTAATCTCTTTGTCAAAGATATCATTTTGAAGCTTAGGACTATACTAATTGACTGAAACGCAAATTCGCGGCATCCGTGTCCTCCTCAGTTCGAAAAAGATGAAAGAACCTTCCACTCTAGTCTATTCCCGCAATGCGGCGTCGGTATACTATTGCGTACTACATCTAACGGGAGTTGGATATTTTGGCTAGTAAATGGTCATATAAGCACTGTACCGAAGCTATCCCTATGTAGGGCCATAAAAAAGGTTTCCAATGGGCTTCAAGACCGAACTAATACAAAAAAACGTGTTTTTTTTTAATTTAGCAAAAAACAAAAAAATATTGGGACGGAGGTAAAAACCGGGGCGGGCGGTAACGTAAATCTAAAAATTCATTTTGAATGGCCTAATCAATACTTGACACATTCAGACATGTTAATAGTGGATTTGAGTATTCCAAAGTCTCTCCATAGACAGGCCACACAAAAGCGCCAATAAGAGCTCTACTTCAAAATAGACAATTTTTGGTAAAAAATGTATTGATTCGTTACTGTAAATCTAAGGCCATGTCTAACAATTAGTGGCCTGATATTTCAGGACGTATTGTGAAAAGAAGAAACAAATAATTTTTTTCTCCCGAAAATGCATTAAAAAACAACATGTATTAATGTTTTACCTCGGATGCATTGTGTACTTTAGTAAAAACAACCAGGGGCCATTGTGCTCACCGTAAAGATATTTGGCGGTTAGGAATTCATCCTGGTTTAGAAACATGATACAAGTATAGTATATAGGTCAAAACAAAGTCGGTATGACATGTTATGTATCATTGCTCGGAGTACCTACCATAAAAAAATCATCGAAAACATGTCACTAATAAGCGAGATATTACACTTTTTACCTTTTTTGGTTTTGGCCTCCTGGTGGCCAAGTCGAAAATAAGATAGGATCAAAATTCCGTGTGGGAGGTTACGTGTGAGGGAGACATGTGCACCAAATTTCAAGTTAATAGCTTTAGTTGTTAAGAAACGTGCCATAGTTACACTCAAACAGCCAATTTTTACCGTTTGACCTCCATGACCTTGAAAATAAGGTCAAATCAAAAACCTGTACGATATGTGATGTCTCCTTGCTAGGAGAACCTACCATTTTTATCGAAAACAAGTCACTCATAAGAGAGATATCACACTTTTCAGGTTTCCACTTCTGGCCCTCTGGTGCCAAGTCAAGACTCAAATCGGACCGAAATTCACTGTCGGAGGTCACCTGACATTGAGGGTTATGTGCACAAAGTTTCAAGTTCATAGCCCTAGTGGTTAAAAAACGTGCCACTGTTTTTGATACAGGATACAGACGACGACGACTGACGACTGACGACGGACGACGGCCGACGGAAGCTGCGGTGTTATATAGACTCCCCTACCTTGAGCCAAAAGGTAAGGTGTTGAATCTTGAAACTTTATCATCACACATACAGACAATACCAAAATTATTATGAGGGAACTTTCCAATTTTCAATGATAATAGCAAGCATAGATTAATCTACGCTTAATACCAAGTATATATCCATATTTGCTGATACCAGTAATCTTATGTTAAAAGGCAGGCCAAGTTATAGTATAAAAGATCAGGAGTTGCGAGTAATTGGTCCTCAATAAATTTCAACTGGTTAATTCATGAGCATCCGATATATCGGTTTTCAGAAGATGATTTATATCTCCTACCTCGATCACTGTGTTGGGTTGTTTTTATTAATCACTAAACCTTGTTTTACAGGATGCCACTGTTGGTTTTTTAGTCAGCACGTCCCTATTCCATCTGATCTCATCACGTTGATAATAATCATGGTGAAGACCTTCCACCTCATTGTCACTTGACCAACTGTTATCGAGAAGGAACAATGATCAAGGTGTCCATCAAGGTGATCATAGCGATTGCTTACCATTTTGTCCTGAAAGTGTAAATGCAGGAGCTGTAATGTATGTATCGATCTAATTGAAAGGAAACAATTAATGCATATATCGAAGACTTTTTTAACTGCAAAATGTTACTCTTATTTGAAGTCAACTTCCATATCACGCTGATACACATTCGGGTGTCAAAAGATATTCTTCGTACAGTTTTCAATCGAATAACCATTGCTATCTTCATTGTTTATTGCAGATATTTCCCATGAGCATACAGGGAACTCCCACTTACCTCGTCCTTTTCACCTCGTTGTTTTCAAGGCGTGAAATTTTCTAAGTTTTTTTGGCCATGAGGCAGGAGTAGGTAACGTTAGTAGAATAGCGAGGTGTGTGATAGGGTATTTTGGCCTATGCGGGATATCCGGTCTATGACATAAACTTCGCCTGTGACTCCTTCTCCTCCCGAAAACCGACGACGTTTTACATCATACCTATTGTGACTTGACGTGGTAAGCTTTCGTAGATTATGCCCAATGTAGGAACACGGAGACACGGTTTTGTCTAGTGCATTGACTTGAGCAGTTGGCCTGCTAAAACCGCCAGCAAGGACTGGTCCGTGCGGTGGACCCCTCCGGGCGTGACGTCAGACCTGCCCCTGCCACGAGACGCATGGCATTTCCCAGATCGACCCGGAGAACAAATTGTTGACATTAGATTCAAGAACCTACACATTTTTGGGTAGGTTTCTATGCACATTCGAGGCTAGTAATTGGTTTTGTGGCTAATAGTGGGCGCCACACAGTTCCCACAAACGGTCACTAAATTTGCCCGATACTAGGGACCATAAAGCGGGCTCATAATACTATGCAAAGGAGATTTTTCGGGCACATGAGCTGACCTCCATACGATAGCCAATTATATATACTTTGGAGGTTCATTGCAAAAGGTGTACCCCATCACAGCTTTTTCTTGCTAGGCTATATGATGACAAACCTCTGCGCCCTGAGGCTTGGACGCATCATCGCGTATGAGGCCCAACAGAAGGCGGTGACTTGGTCCCAAACTCACAGAATGGCCTCATAAAATCACCGGAGCATCCTCTGTACACGGAAACTATGATCTTGACGTTAAAGTACATATTATTTCGATCAGGACTGGCCCATACCTATCCATGGAAACCTTATGCGTCTGAAGAACTATATTTTTTGGGAAGGGAGGACAAAACGGACATCGTACCCACTGGCTAGTGAGACCTAAGCAATTCGAGTTGCGCTAGCCAGTATTCACCTAAATAACTAACGTTCTGTTCCAAAGAATACGCCTGCGTCTTTGGGCTCATGATCGTCATGGTCGGAATAAATCCATCCCTACAACACATATAGGCCTACATTTAAGCGCACATTGGCAGGCGATCGACGAGCAAAACAAAAAGAACACTTTTGATATCCACTTGGTTTGAAATGTTGTGGTCTGCATAAAACCCATTAAACATAACATCAGCATTTAGTAATTCAGAACTAACACGACAGTAACCAGTATTTTGTCAATACCGGTTGCTGCTGCGTAAAGTTTTGCTATTCTATTATAAAACGCATACTCCTGGCTCTGGAAAATTTCGGGCCTGATTAACGACGAAGAATATGTAAGTGGGAGTTTCCCGTATGTATATTCTGCAGTTGTTCTCATGACTTTGATGATGGTCAGCCTTCCACAATGACAATTGACAGACTGCTATCGAGAGGTAACGACAAGGTCTTCATCAAGTTCATTCATGGCCATTGCTTACCACTTCATCCTGAAAGAATAAATGCAAGGAATATAAAGCTTTGCCACCAACTAGTTGGAATGAAAGAAATGGATTAATCAGTGACTTAAGAGCAAAATATTACTCGCATTTGAGTGCCCACTTCCAAATCATGCTTATGAAACTATTCTGATGCCAGAAGTTTTTCCTACTGATCATTGCTGAATACTGGATTTACTTGATGAATGTTATTTTTCAATCGAATAACCCTTGCTGGGTGTATCTGTGATATACAGGTTTGAGTGATCTTCTAGTGAGCATATCCATATTCCGTCAGTTTTGTTCGTATCCCTTCGATGATGGTTTTGGTAACTGCTTTCCACCACAATGACAATCATCCTACTGCTATCAAAAAGTAACTACGGGGTCTTCATTGCGATTGCTTACCTTTTTTCCCTGAAATAGGTGATTCAGAGAGTGTAAGTTTTATTAGTCGACTGATTGGATGAATCAAATGTTTATATCAAGATTTGCTGTGTTGGTCTATTCATTAAATGACCACAACAATATCATGCTTATACAACAAGCAGATGCCACAATATACTTCTTACTGATTATATTTGATGAAAAACTGATACTTGATGAAATTCAATTTTCAATCGGATAACGATTGTTATTTGCAAAGTTTTACATATCTTTCTAGTGAGCTTATCCATATTTGTCACTGGTTCTCATTACTCAGAGGATGTTCATGGCTATATACCGCCTTCCACCACAAAGACAATCGACTTCTAGTGATCGAAAAGTAACGATGAGGTCTTCATCAAGGTCTTTCATGGCGACTGCTTACCTCGCAAATCTGAAAGAGTAAAGGCAGGGGATATAACTTTTGTCGCGAACCAATGGGAAGGAAACAAATGCATAAATCGATGACTTTATCTTTATCGCACTTTTTTACCCTCATTTGAAATACAAATAACTCATCCGATGCCAGAAGATAATTCCAACTGTTTATCGGTAATTACCGCATATACTTGATAAATCCAGAGTCTTTCAATAGATTTATTGAAATACATGTATTCTGATTAATCACAGCATGGAAAATTTCCTTTATTTATTCCTGGCGTATATCCAAGTTTACCCATGGAGAAAAGTTGAGTTCGCCATTTTCGTACGTAATTCTAATGCTGACACGCCTAATCAGAGTATTATTCAAATAAATATTCAAAAGGCTCTGCCTATAATAGGTTGAGTTTGAACGGGTCATGAGTGATTCCACCTCCTTTTTCGCTGATGTGAGCTCCAAGCGGAGAGCGACGAATGCAGCATTTACTCGAATGATTCGCTTATTGCGTGGTAATTTATTTCCAAAGAGGAGAGTAAGTCACAACGTTAGGATTAACAGTTTCCCTGACAGGAAGCCTTCGGCATGGAATGAAACCGACGACCCGTTAATCACAAATCATGGATAATGATAGGCACTATCGTGCAACCTCGCAGTTATGAACTCCTTGATATCAAAGTATAAAATTGTATAAGATTTTTGTTGACGTATTTAGCATCACAAAGGTTTTACTTTCTGGGGCCCCATGAAGGCGGTAATTATTGACTTACATATCTAATCAAAGTATCAGCGCATTCCCCCTCCTTAGTTTTTGTACTTGAATCGATTCGCGTTAATCAACCTCTGTGGTTGTTTCCCATATTTCACCTTTTCTATTCAATAGACGGTTAAAGAGACCATGACTCTTCAATAGGAGTTGAAACTCATGACGTCAATATATCTTTCAACCTTCCCCAACACTGAGTGGAAATTCTCAAAAACGGAAACACTCAATTAAAGAATGTCGCGCACCCATATACATATAGGATGCGACCAAACAATCACGCATTGACGGAATAATCGTAGAGTCGGTTAATGATCACGCGCCACCTCGCCAGACTAGCTTTTAATCACCGGATATATTGAAAAAGACACATTTCGTTCTGTTGCACCGCTCTG
This sequence comes from Lineus longissimus, assembly GCF_910592395.1. Taxonomy (NCBI): domain Eukaryota; kingdom Metazoa; phylum Nemertea; class Pilidiophora; order Heteronemertea; family Lineidae; genus Lineus; species Lineus longissimus. The sequence continues at coordinate 7,682,019 of NC_088321.1, forward strand.
TGAATTCCATTTTGGGACACCCAGTCAGTATGAAATGCCCAAATTCTTGTTTTAGACGTACGATGGCCAAGTGGTAACATTTCATGCCTTCTAACCGTGGGGCCCGCATCTAGAATCGGAACTGAGTTGTGTGGGTGCGGGTGTGCGTGCGCGTGTGTGTGTGTGTGGGGGGGTATTTTGTCCTCATGTCCCTAAAATCTTTTTCACATACATGACATTTGTCATCACGGTCATCAATGAAAATCAATTGCGTGCCCATCAACAAGGTTGTTAGATTCATATGGGTCCTTATTCTGAGCTAAACTTTGCAAGATGGCTTTTATATGCCTGGTTTATTATAATAGGAAAGACAGAGTGACAGACATGCGCTGTTGCTGGAACTGTTGTGGAAACTGGCAGAAATATGACCACAGATATAGCAATGCCACAGAGTTGGGTATGGCACATATGTCGGGCTTACTGGACTTTGCGCAACGAAACGAAACGAGCGAAATGGGGGAGCGACCATTATGTTTTACCCCGGTAGGCCTACGTCAAGTTCGATACATGGTGTCAGTCACCAGTGAGTGATGACCCACATCCACCCAGGCAGCTGAGACACATGTCTTGTTGGACATGCCTACCAATTTTTACTAAATAAAAGCATAACTTCACTTCACACTTTTCGGGGTTGAAAATGTACTCACGTAAATCACCAAAATTACATGCCGAATTCGCACATGACCTGTTATTTCTCAAAGCTTGGAAGCTCAAATGTCTGAATGTAATGTATGCGCGTAATGTATACTCTCAGCAAGCGAATAGTTTTGATCGTCGGTTTTTGATACGAATCATTTCCTGTATGGCCGTTACAAGCCGTTGTCTGAATATGATGTGAACCTGTTTACCGTTCAATGCTGCTCCCTGTGACGCTGTACCCGCAAATGTTCAATGAACAAAATGCTGATAATGACTTACACGGCTTGTTCGCATCGTAAACATAGTGGTACCCGGGTTAACTGTCTTTGCGTTTGGCCTGATTTTACAACGATTACTCCCCATGTAACCACGATCTAGGATGGACAGGCTGTGTATTATGAATAGGAAAAGTCACCTAGGGACCGTTGCGTAGAATACTTTTTTGGCGAAATATTGCGCAAAGTCCAGTAAGCCCATATGTCGAGATGCGCGGGATAAAGCTTTCATATTTCTATTGTTGTATTCTAAAATTCTCTTGTACTATATACTGTAGCCCATTGTGCGCGTCACAAGTATAGCAGGGTCGTCCGCACACAGACTATTTAACCGGCTCATCATATAAATCATAATGCAACTTCGCAACTAGCGGAGCTGCTCGAGAAAAGTTTTTCGCGGTAAAGTATTTTGAATGAATTCGATCTTCTAGTCGACTAGAGGTTTCAATTTTATGGTGATTTGCAAATCAAATGACAAATTAAAGTCGGCTTGGCTATTGCCCGAGCCGCGAACGGCTCATGTGCCAGTTTCCGTGGCATCAAGCGACTAATAGTATTACTCCCACTTGATAGGATGCTGGTCGATCGCAGGTTAACTTCCTAGGCAAGCCTGGTACACATTTACTCCTTGTACCCATTTACTTCGGGGTGGAGAGAAGCAAGCAGGGTTAAAGTGCCTTGCGCAAAAACAAAAAGATGAAACAGTGTTGATACTTCCGAGTATCGAGCCTATACGACATTCTAGTCGTAAGCCCGGCGCTCTAAACACTCTGCCACCGATCCCCCCTATCAAATAATAATAATCCCCCAAATGATTACTCATAATAATAGCAATCTGCAAGGATACATGATCGAACTACTTTTCCATTTCGAGACAACTTAATTGCCAGCCTAGAAACAACACTTTGACAACTTGAGTGCAGGTAGATATGTAGATTCCCAGGGCTGCCACTTCGTCATCCTCCTTTCATTTTGAACTGTACGAATTGGGAAAGGCTCATTATCATAATTCAACTTCGGAATTGAGGAGCGCCACTATCGGTGCTGAGGCAACTAGGGCTGCTGTTCCAGATTTTTTTGGGGAGAGAATGTTTTGTACTGCACACGATTTGGTAATGAACACGAGAGTCAAGTTTGCCCCAATAGTTAGGGCTCGGGATTCTATGGTCCTATATAATTACTGATCTGTTATCCCATTATTGTTGCTTAAATGACTGTCTCAGTATTGGTGTCCTTGTAGTGCAAATAACTGAAACTTTTATTTCTATCTCGGATCTCACTTAAATCACAATTTTGGTAAATGCTTATAATAGGGGTCGGGTACAACATGCGTATTGGTTTGTTTCCGCTTCAAGGATAATAACTGTGATTAAAAAAACGTCCCCGCCAACACTTTCTTTTACCATCGTGCTCGTTATAAACAAAAGCATAGTCTCTCATAGATCAAGAGGTTCGGCAATCATCGAAAATTCCCGCACCTCATCGTCCGTCGGTCAAATAGCACTACCTGTCTGAAATTGCGGGAACCATTGTTTAATAGCAGGATGATAAGCCAATGGGCGTGGTGGAAACCAAACTCTCCGATGGCTTTCTGTCACCGAATCAAAACTCTTCAAATGACCGAGGTCAACAGGTCATGACTATCAGATACAACGCACGTGATTTCTTACAACCATTATATGAACTGAAGGAAATGGCCGTCAACTGGTTGAGGCAGTAACAAATTTCTTTTTTTACGAACGGTGATATCATTTAAGAGATGCGTGCTCGACTATCGCATGCACCCGAATCATTTACTTTTCTTTTCTTTTCTTGTTACCTGTTACATGTAGATCTATATTATAAATTACTACATGTACATTGCAAACGAAGCTTTGACAGGGAATTGTCAATATCAATCTATAGCAAAATTACCACACAGGTACAGTTTGCAACCGATGTCAAAATGTGTTGAAGTAGCGCCCTTTCCCTAGGCGTGCATACCACACTACTTCTTGACGCAAGGGCCCAACGCGCCGCGTAGCGGCAAAAAAAGCGAAGCTGGCGAAACATTTATAACGGGTCACCGTCACTTATTATTGGACTTATAGCGCATTTACGGGGTTGCAACTATTTTGCTTTATAGTGTCACCAGGAAAGAAAAGCATGCGACCTAACGCCGATCTATTTGTATAAAGTGATAATTGGAAGGTATATAGTAGGAAATATCAATAAAATAATCATTCCATGTCGTCTTTTGAGGGCATTTTTGATTGTAAAAAATATATGTGTACGTCACCGTAGTCTCTGCAATGATAATTTTATCAGAGCAGTCTCGCGCAAGTAGAAGTTCTTTACCTATTAGTTCTTCACTTATTAGTCTCAACGTCTGGCGCAAAGCCAGACGTTTTCCATTACGATTTCACTACGATGTTTGACAAGAAGGAGCAGTGCGCGAGATATGCTAATGAGCAGACTTCCCTCGCTTGAGTTTCTGAAGAATGTTCCATATCGCGCAAAGCTCATCACTACTGATTATGACAGGCGTGCAACGGTAGGTATCTGCTCCCCAACTTCCACCCTAATACGGTACAATAAGTTACCATTTGATGGGAATGGGACAATGCCCTCACTGTGTATGGAGTCATAGGGATAAGAAGACATTATTCATTAGTGTTGGTACAAGTGATTTTGCCCAAAAAGCATGCGCATTCAAAAAACAAAATATGCAAGGTTACGGTATCACGTACATGACCATGACGACGTGCAGAAATTGCACTGGCCAGTGCATACCCTATGGCTATGTACTAGTAAACATGGTAAACATGAACAACATCATTATTCATCGGCAGTTCATTTTACTCCGAGCTTTTCCTGAAACATATAGCCATGATGATTAGGCCTACCATGTACCATGACCAATAACAGCACTAGATCATGTAGATGTCAACAAGTTCACATGAACCGTATAATCCCGCATGGCGCATGTGGGGCATGCGTCTAAACCAAGCCCCAAAATCACTTGTTTTGGTCTATTTCACTTGTGTTTCCCCCGTCTCCCAGTCCATAATACATTTACAGTTTACAATCCCCGATCATGGCCCAACAAAAGGTCATCGGTTGACTAAAGGAACACAACTGTTCAATGGATTTATAGTTGAATGCGATCAAACTACGTCTTTTCAATCGTGGATTGTAAATTTAACCCCATGGGCCTAGGGAAGGCCCTATAACAATACTTTCGACACAGTTATTATCTCCGCTGCCTCCACCATGTTACACACAGTGCTCACTGCTGATTCTAAAATGCGCCACCTAGTCAAAACAGGACATATGTTCTTCTAGGAATAGATCTCTTTCCAATATTTCGTCATTCCACTATCGTCATCACCTCATCATACTTTCATTGACATTACAGGCACACATCCACAGAGCACTCTTCAAATCATCTACACAGTGGTTATCCAACTAGGATTATAAAGGTAATTTCTTAGCCCCGCACAGTGGGTTTCAGTCTTGATAAAGGGGCACTATTGCTAGCAGCTAGGTAGGCAAGATAAAGTTAGCCGAAGTAGCCGATAGGGGTCTCTCACCCCTCAAAGTCCGTCACAACTATTCAAGCTTGTGCAAGGAATACATGCAGCGCTGACTCTAACAAGACCCAATGGGAATGTCGCACAGTCATCTGTCAAAAACAAGACCTATGTTGTAGTATGATCTCTTGCCAATATTTAATAATTGCACTATCGTCATCATCTCATCATTCTTCATTGACATTACAGGCACACATTGACATAGACCACTGTTGCAATCAACGACACAGTCGCTATCCAAGTAGCATTATAGAGGTAATTATCATTATCATTCATACCTCATTAGCATGTGAACCAATCGCGTCGCGTCCTTTGCGATCACGGCAAAGCCTCATGGAATAATGTCTTTCACCGTTGAATAATTTTTCATATTCCATGCCTACAACTTCAATTTCTTCATATTCCATGGCTAGAAGTTCAATACTAATATAATATCCAAGATAAAGTTACAAGAAGTAGTCAATAGGGGTCTCTCACCTCTCACTGTATGTCCACACTATTCACGCTTGTATGAGGAATAAATTCAATGCTGAATCTAACAACACCCAGTGCCCTTACTCTGTATATTAGTCACTGGAAGATGGCCCATTTCACTCCTTGCTTCTACTTCACCTATAGTCTCATTGCAAACGCCTCAGTTCTATGATATCACATTCACTTTCAGCTGTCATGCAACGCAACAACTGTGCTATCTGCCATCGCACATCAACGAAGAAGTGCAGCCGCCCACATTCCACCTCACGTCTGTCCGACCAGCTGCAATCCTCGAGGACGCCCCACTGTACCACGATTTCACTACGATGTTTGACAAGAAGGAGCAGTGCGCGAGATAGGCTAATGAGCAGACTTCCCTCGCTTGAGTTTCGGAAGAATGTTCCATATCGCGCTAAGCTGACCACTGCTGACCATGACAGGCGTGCATTGGACTGGTACAGGTTGGAACTGAACATTGAATATGCTGGTGGTGACGCTTTCTGATGAGAAGTTGGTCGTGACTGATGCAGTATCCTTGGACTTGTCCACAGCATCGTTCAATCATTGCTCTCTGAGCTGCCTTGATTCTGTACTTACCCAAATACTAAGACCAAATGCCTCTTGACTGTGCTTTAAGAGAGACTGGCGCCATGCCTAGAGATATGACTGACCCCTATTGGCAAATTTGTATGACTTTATCTTGCCTACCTAGCTGCTGCCTATAGTCTCCCTTTAACTGCGGAACACTTCAAAGTCGATAAAATGTCATGTTCCACCTTTTAATGTGTTCAGACCGCCATTTTCAAAATAATCAAGTCAGGACACTGCCTTCTAGTCTCATAATAAATTTTGCTTTCCTCAATAATAACATTTCTTCTTCTTCAATGCTTTCATCATTCCAAACTTCTCCTCCTCTGACTTTTACAGGGGTACAGTCATGGCAATCAAAACCCAAATACTGAGACCAAATGCCTGTTGACTGTGCTTTAAGAGAGACTGGCGCCATGCCTAGTCTCTCTTAAAGCACAGTCAACAGACACCAACCCCCTCAGACTCAGAAACCACAAACGCCCAACCCTTCCTGCTACCTTAATACTTCTGGATTGACCTTATAATTGGCATGCATCCTTCAAAATAACGTTGTAGTTGTTGGGACCTATTAGTGCAATAATAACTGAGACAAGACGTCTATTAAAATAGACGTATTGTCTCAGACATGGGAGTGGTACGCATGGGCAACAGAATGAAGCCGGTCTAGAAGGTTGAAATGACCCAGAATAGAATATCGCTAAATTCTGTCATACGCTTTAAATCTCTTAGCTATTGACGGTCATGGCCGCTACAGAAAAATACACCATAATCCGTCAGAATATAAAGGGACTGACAATTTGTTCAGGGAAAAATCTTCTACCATCACTGGTTCACTGCGTATAGAGTGTATGTAGAACGACCCGGTCCCGGATTGATCATGACAACTTCAACATGACAGACATCGAGACACCATCAACAGCCTGCACACCTAGGTTATCAAAACCTCACACAGCAGCGCTTTTAATACATAATAAACAGTGGCACAAACCTCTACATCCGGGATCTACGTGATTAGCAATTCAAATGGCTGCACCATACACCCTGTACACACCCCTATGTCACATGCCGCGTCACTGCCAGAATCTGGGCTGACGTAGTATGCCTGACCTGTCTAGCTGGCCGTTACGTGTCACTACTGTTTCTACATGACAAAAACATTTTTGTGACCTATCAAATAAGTTTTAGATTGAGAACAGGTCTTCTGGTAGATAGAAATAAAGATACCTGACACGAAAATATAAAAATGAATTCTTTGTCGCTAATTGTATTTTGCCACCTGCTTAAAATAGTACCTCTATATACACAAATCCACGTGGCTGTCATTTAATCCTGATGAAAAGTTTTTGTTGAAGTTAGTTCACAATAGTCATGCAGCAAATGGTAAATATTTGGTAAGAAATGTGGTAATGTGTTTTGAAATACATGTATGTTAGTGCAATTGTCGTATTGGGGAAACCAACACAGTAATTATAACCAAAGGTCAAGAGCGAGAATTCAACCCACAGGAGGTGGCTTGGATTGCTGTTCATATGATTACCACAGAAGCAAAATTGAAATTTTATGTTTTCATCATCATATGCTAATGATAAAATGACATGGGATAGCGAGAGGCGTCGTCGATATTTATGTGAATTGTCATTAATTAATCACAGAGCTTTTATGTTAAGATGCGTCCAGGGGTATAAGAGGTCCACCAGAAGTGGGGAGCGCATTGACTCCTGAATATAGAGGATGCAGTGACACGCTGTTGACAGCCCTGCATGCCGACACCAGGCCATTTTTAGCCTAGACATTATGACAACATGGACAGTACTAGATATCGAGTCAACATTGATAGCCTTGACACTGGTACATCAAAAACTTTGACAACAAGACAATTCAGACTCTTCGACAACGGTGACTGCCCATAAGTCCGAAGGTTCACAAGTCCGAAGGTTCACAAGTCCGAAGGTCCATAAGACCACAAAGGAAACATCCCATTTTGAAAACGACCCAAAATTTCGAAGGTCCACAGTTCCGAAGGTCCGTAGGTCCGAAAGACCATAAGTCCGAAAGTAATGTAAAATGGTCCACAAGTCCGAAGGTTCACAAGTCCGAAGGTCCATAAGTCCGAAGGTCCATAAGACCACAAAGGAAAAATCCCATTTTGAAAACGACCAAAAATTCCGAAGGTCCACGGTTCCGAAGGTCCGTAAGTCCGAAAGACCATAAGTCCGAAAGTAATGTAAAATGGTCCACAAGTCCGAAGGTTCCCAAGTCCGAAGGTCCATAAGTCCGAAATCCCATTTTAAAGCGCGTGTATGTTATTCTTAGTCTATGTAGCATCAATAATAGGCGAAATCATCAAATAGAGCCTACGTGGAAACCCGATTCTGCGAATCACCCTGACCCATGCCAGCATCACGCGATTTTCTGTGCAGGTAGTCATTTTTTACAATGGCGGACGTGACAAGAGGGCTGAAGAAGGACTCAAAAGTTTTAATTTTCAATGACTTCCGCTACCATCGTAACAAGAATGCCACGGAAAAGATATACTGGCGATGCTGGATTATTTTCATTAAGGGGTAAAATCGGGAGAACGCTGCCCCCCCCCCCCCCCCCCCCACGGAAAACCCTGAAAAAGCCTTGGTGCTGAAAGTGTTAATACATAGAAGATTTTTGGTTTAATAGGCCAAAAATCATCAATTTCAAATTTTGTTTTCGGACTTATGGACCTTCGGACTTATGGACCTTCGGAATTGGGCACCTTCGGACTAGTGGACCTTCGGAATGGGGACCTTCGGACTTGTGAACCTTCGGACTTGTGAACCTTCGGACTTATGGACCTTCGGACTTATGGGCAGTAATCTCGACAACAGGACTCCAAAGGTTTGTACACAGCGCGATAGCTTGTACAGTATTTTGATACTGTAGAAGTAAAATATGCCATTAGGACAGCCAAATCCGAACAGGTTTTGAGATGCGAGTGAAGAAAAGGGTCACAATGATTGGGCCTGTAACTCGGATATCTGTGGAAGTGCCAGTGGTACCAGTAGAGTTAGATAGCAGGAAACTTTCCGAAAATGCCAGTGACAGAGTGTCAAGATTTGGACAGTGCATAATTGTGTTGCCAGTGATCAGTGATAGACCCGGGCTGGAGATGAGAGATGGCGCTGCTGTAATAAATATATACATGTATAGGGGCAGTCTGGTAGAATATTACTCTTCGTCATTAAGAGGCAGTAATTAGGGAAAGTGTTGATACATCATTGATAGGGCCGGATTACATTTGTAATCACAATATTTGGGAAAGTGTTGAGACGGTATATAGCGACAGAAAGTCATTGGTGACAGTCGTGGTAAAGCGGCATTGTCAGAGTCACAATATCAGGGTGGTGTTTCATCGTTATTGACAGAGTTACAAAGTCAAGGAGAGTGTTGCGATGACACTGATATAGTCACAATGTTAGGGACGGTGCTGAGTTGCCAATAATATAATTCACAAGGCTATCGGCCTCAGGTTCACAATTAGATTGGTTAGACCACAGGCCACTGAAACTTAGGTACTGTTGTATAGCTTGATATTCTTTTGGCACATTGCCAATGCCAATTGCCACTTGCCAGGTATTGAACTAACCCATGAAAAAGCTCGAAGTCACATGAGATACAAAATGGTGGACGAACCAGAAAAATGTAGACAGCGAGATTTCAACATGAAAATTGTCAACAAAAACACCTTTAGTTACGAACTTGATCTTCTCTTGCAAAAGATTGGATACATAATCTAACACATGGGGATGACGAAGGTATAGTTGTCATTAAAAATAAAAGCAATCTTACGGACCAAAATGCTACCGTAGTTTCAATGTTCAACTTTCAGCCCTTCGATTCAAATTTACCGCCTGAAAACTTAGAAGGCGGTACCGCACTCATGGAAATCAATGACGCAATACTCTATAAGACCACGTCGAAATAATCCTCAAAAATAAGAAATAAATTGCAATAAACACATAAAACGCTCACACATGAATTTTGGCGAAAAAAACTAGGTTTGTCAATCACGTTCTATTTTACAATTCGATATTCTCAAAGGGAAGGTTCTAATCCATGAAGTGAATATACTCTCAACAATGTGAGCATATTTTCGTCATTCCCGCATAACTGTTCAACAGTCAACGTCCAACGACAATCCTACTCGACAAATGGTAATATTTATTCATGTCAAATACCTTGAAAACCTTTTTATTTGATTTTAAAAGCAGTTATCGAGTAAACGGACATCATCCAAAATATCCACGAAATAAACGGACAAACGGACAAAATACCTTTTCTCAAAATAACTAGCGATTTATACCAAATAAACCTGACGGGAAACAGAAGAACTGCATACAAATTTAGCCAGGCTATGAAAAATAATAAGACCTGTAGTGATAGATTTCAAGGGGAAAATCGAAAGGCAAAAATAAGGATCACAATGATTAGGAACAGTGTATGTCCTTAATCAATACAAAATCAGTATGTTGTGAATAGAAACGATTCAAATTTGAACTGGCCGGACGATGTCTCATGGATAACGTTTCAAACTATCTAGATTTGCAACAGCACGTGTATCAGCTTTATTTAAAGCTGACGGGTCAAATATACATTCCCAAATACGGCCGAAGCCGAGCTTTCAGGAATGTTCGTGATGTGCATTTGGATCTTCTACTGAATTATACCCATTACCCACAGTGTACGAATCGAAAGCGTGGAATTCTCTGCAGAAAACGTGGGTTGCACGTCATGTGAAAGCGTTCAGTTAGATCAGCATATAAAATATCCGGACGAAAAAGTCTGAACACGATTCATGAGCCACTGACCTCCGCAGCGCACTGTATACCAACGCCAACATAGTACTCTAATTTCTTCGGTTTATCTGTTTCTGTTTCTGTTTCTGTTTCCGCAAACAGAGGAGTAACGGCGCTGGCTGCTGCTCGGGCCCTCCTCCCTCTATGATGCCTCTCAAAGTTCCTGCGGTTAGGACGCCTAGCTCACGTTGGTTAAATAACCACTTGTCCCGTCCTCTTTCGTGTCTCCTCCGTCCGTCTCCATACGTCAATCCTCTCTCGACGAGTCGCTCCGTCGACCAGTAGGTGGTGGCTTCAGCTATCTCTTCCTCAATGAGGAGCGATTCCACGGTGGCGATGACGTCCGCCGGTGTCCGCGTTAGTTCGCCGAAGGTTTCTGCCATCCCTGCGAGCTTGTCGGTCCTCTCGTTATACTTAATTCCAGCGTGACCTGGAATGTAGGTTACCGTAATCGCAGCAGAGATGTTATCCAGGCAGTCCTTCCATTCGACTTGTACTTGGCCCTTTTCCACGCGGCTGACCAGGCTCAGGGAGTCAGTGAGGGTCGCAACCTTCTCACCAGGAGTAGAGTTGCGCTTCAGCCATACGAGAGCGTCACCGAATGCCTCACACTCCGATCGATAGCTGCTGGAACGTCCCGCCCTGGCAGTGGACCACTCGAAGTGTAGCTTATTGTCCCTCCAGACAGATCCAGCCCAGGCAGTGGTAGTGCCCCTCACGGAGCCGTCTGTGGCAATGATGGTCGTGAAGCCTTCCTCCTCTAGCCATGCCCTGACAAGACTGTGGTTGCAGTCACCAGTACTGTCGCGCCAACTCCTGTCACCAATCTTCATCACGCTGAGGTTGTTGCCTCTGTAGTCTGTCCAGTTGATGAAATGTTGCATCATGAGGTCGGAGGCTGCACTCTTTTCGTTGCGCTTTATGTCGCAAGCCGGTGGTTTTACGTCCATGTGAACAGTGATGGCTCAGTCACTGCTCGAGATGGGCCGGGGAAAACCTAACTGGCCTGGGGCTGCCAATCTAAAGCGGGCGGTATTTCCCACGGGGTAAAGACCCCTCCAACTGTCATACCCTGAGCATGGCCCACCCCCGAGACGGCCATTAGGGGCAGTTATATCCCGATCTACAAGGTACCGCTGCTTCTCACGTGTAGCCAGGGCGGGCAGCTCACGTCCTTGATAGGTGTTAGCTGGCCAGTGGGAGGAAGAACCCCTCATGTGCCCTTAGCCGTTGAAGTAGTCAAGTACTTTCATCCGCTGTTGGATGCTAACGGTTTATCATCAGGTAGATTTTATAATACCAGCTTGAATTTCTCAAAATGCCTTTAATTTGTGATTGTGCGCAGTGTCACAAATGAGTTGTAAAGTATAGAATGATGCAAACGCCGTGGTTCCATAAAGTCAACTAAAATATATTTATCACTTAGAAAACAGGCAGAAAGGTTCACAGGTTATTAAAGGATAAAGAAGCCTGATTGGCTAATAGTGATCGTAAAGTAGGAATCTAAGTAGCTTTCAATCATGGGATGTGCGAGTTCCGGTCGCCACAGTGATCTCGAATATAAAATTCTATAGATATTGATGGTGGAATATCAAATTTGAATAAGTATTAAGTCAAAGCATCGAAAATTGACAAACTAAATACGTTTAAAGTAGTAGGCGGTTTTTTATTGCAATATGTTTTTTCTTCCTCTGGTTCATCAGCAGGCTATTTTTCTAAACGTGTTTGATTATTTTCCAATTTTAGCTCCTAGATAGTAGAAAAACGCGTGAGTGCACGCTGAGATCCGAGTTCGTGTCACCCCGCTATAAAGACGCAACGTCATTTCCATTTATCGTCGCAGTTGCGAGGTAATCAAGCGCCATCAGCATGACTTCGGAAAAATCTATATCAGCGCCAGGACGTAAAAGGGTAGATCCTAACTCAGGAAACGCCTTACTAGTGCATCGTTCCGATTGGGAATATTCCGCCAGTCATTTTATTTCGTCAGTCACCAGTAATTTTTTTAAATTATGCGGTAGTCTATTAGGCATATTGCATAAAGCATATTCGAAGAATGTTAAAGTTTTTGGTAAGTATAGGTAATAAACTTGGTACCGTAGAACCTCTCTTAGCGGACACCTCTATATATATGTGTTCCTTACATAGCAAACTTCTCAACTCCGAAATTCCTTTCGGTTTTACCTCGCATTATCAGTATATTCACCAATCATACATGTTATGCTGCCAAATACGTCACAATCACTATTAAACATGGTTAAGTTATAAAAGTATTTGATTTTACCTTCAATCATACAGGATTTGGCACTTTTGTGCCGAATTTATAAGTTTTTAAGAAACGACTGGTGACTGGCGAAATAAAATGACTGGCGGATTATCCACACTTTATCGTTCCACATGGAAATGCATGGAGAGCTAACTCAGGTCATATCGGAGTCAACTTCGGAAAGAGCGATAATTCAGCCAGATTTTGAATTTTCACTTTTTTGTGCAACTTGTTGATGGAAACTACTAAAGTACTTAATGTTGAATAGGAGGTGACTTGGCAGCCGACAGCTGGGTAATATTGCATGCCCTTGATTATGCCAATGGTCCTTCAAATGTATTTAGAGACCAACTTGACGATATATAAAGCCAAAGAAATTAGAGTTGGTGTTAATAATTTTTACAGATACAACTACCAATAGTTTGTCAATTATATTTGCATTACTGTATTTTAAGTGAAAGCCTAACCGATACAGTGCGGAGGCCAATGATTTCGTCCCAATATTTTATTACTGATCTCTGGGCGCTCTGACTCCAAATGCATCATATGGTGTCAGTAGAGAATGTCTCGCTTTCGCGTTGTACACTGGGGTAATGGGTACATGTTTATTCAATAAAAAGTCCTGTCACCTTCAACATAATCTTAATTCACGGAGCACTTTTAAGTTAGCACGTGATGAAATAACACATTTAACAGGGACCGTATTAATAATACCATGTGTTCCCCTTTTAAAAAATCCTATCCGTTGCCTAGATTTAAATAAGGTAGAATGGGGTAATAGTAGCCCCGGTTTAATTGTAGCCCCTGCCTATGATTTTGACTGATATCCCCATGCATCAAACAATGCAGGGGCTACAAATAAACCGGGGCTACAAATACCCCATTCTACCAGAACTCGAGCTAAATGAGCGAGAACAATCTTGTGTTATCAAGCATACGCAGCGCCATCTGCTATAAGCACAATGAACTTTAAGCATCACTTGGCATTAATCAGCCATCTCGAGTTCAGATCCAGCTAATAATATACAAAGTAGTAAACTCTGAGTGTGTGTACTACATGAATCCAAGATAAACTAATACAATAATCAGCCTCCTTAGTTAGTATAAGATCGACCAAGGAATACAACATGGTGTCATCAGAAGTCATGGCAGGATTATATGAACAGTCAAAGTTACATGAACAACTTTATTTCGGATGGAAAAGTAGTGATCTTTTCAATGGCCGATATTGATGGTCATTCAACCACATCCCGGAAAACATGTAAAACTTCGCGGAAAAGCCATCACCGACGCGCAAGGAAACGTGATGCCGCTGAGGACATAGAATAATATGTACCCAGAGAAAGTTAATCGCGAGGGAAAACCTATTAACACTACGCCATCGAACATTAAGCTAATTGCATACAATAGTACCGAAATTCCCCAGTATGGCACTATCACAATGCCATGCCGATATCAAGGCACAGAAAGGACACAACCTTTTTAATAGCGGACACCAGTGGTCTCGTTATTTTCGAGATCGGTCTACCAACATGCGTCTCACACGGATTAGTTCAACTCAACTGTGAAGTAAAGTTAGTGCCCAGGACACAGCATATCCGAAAATTCACTCTTCGAAAGTACTCCGTGAACTATACCCCGACTGCTTCGTGGACCTGGGAAAAATCAGGTAAACACAAGATTACGTCAAAAAAAGGACTGCTAGTCAGTCATTCACGCTACGTGAACCTCTTGCCGAATTAAAGCGTATGATTCAAATGGAAGTCATCAAGCCCATCAATGAAGCCACAGATTGGAGATCCAGTATCGCTTACAAGCCAGAGGATCGCTCAGGATATGTCTCGACCCCAAAGATTTAAACAGACATCTGATCGAAGCGACGCATGCATCAAACGTCGACCCTCGAAGAACTGTACATATCATTTCGCCGGCGCGAAATTCTTCAGCAAACTCTACGCAAAATCAGGATATTGGTCAACTGAACTGGATGAGGAAAGCCAAGCGGCGTTAACAACGTTCAATAGCCCTTTGGGCGCCACTGTTTTCGCCGTCTGCCATTCGGTCGAAGCATCTCGCAGTACCTGTTCCAGCGTAGGATGGATGAGATCCTGGAGGGATTAGAAGGAGTAGTATCTATCGCTGATGATATTATCATATATGGGACGACTGAGGAGGAACACGATAGGAACCTTCACAAGCTGATGCTACGTGCGCGTGAAAAAAAAGACTAATTTTCAATTACGTAAAATCAACCCGAAATCACGCCGTTTTGCGGAAACTTATACGGCCGAGATGGTGTAGGCCCTGGAAAGGTACAAGCAATTAACGAGCTAGCGACCCCAATCAGTGTCAAGACACTAGTCTTTCCTTGGTATGGTAACATACATAGCTACCAAAACTCAGTGAGTTAACCGCACCACTCAGAATACAATTGCAAAATGACGTTGATTTCCAATGGAATCACGAACAGCAATCCGCATCATCAGATCTGCAAAACTGCAACCGGGCACTCAGTTATTTTAACCCAAAATTACAGACAGTCATTCAGGTCGACGCAGGCCTCTACGTGTCCGGAAAATAATTCATGATTGTATCAGATCACCGCCCGCTTGAAATGATCTGCTAAAAAAATCAGACAGCTGCACACGCACGATAAAAAAGATGCTATTGCGCCTGCAGAGACACGATTACGACATAACATACGTACCAGGGTGCGAAATGATACTACCTGACAGCTTGTCTCGCCTTCCGAAAACGAAACCAGATCCAGAGATAATTTTAAACGTGAAAGTCTGCCTGGTACAGTTTAGTGAATCTAAACTGATCACCCTCAAAAAGGAAACCGAAAAAGATGAAAAATGAGTGCCGCTTTGACCACTTATCGTCCGTGGATTCCCCGCCTGGCAAAAGGATATAGCGCCGAACCTTAAGACGCGACAGAGGATAGCCTAATCCTAAAGGGACCACAAATCGTAATCCCCGACGCACTTCGATCAAACTATCTCAAAGCAATCCATTAAAGCCACCAAGGCATCACCATAGGCCAACAACGAGCTCGAAGCGCCAAGTACTGGCCAGGAATACATCGTGACATTGAGAACATTGCAAAATACTGCATTCCGTGTTAAACACATCAGGCGGCACAATCAAAGGAACCGCTTGATCCGATTATACCAAATGTCCCGAATATACCAATGCACACGATTGGGACGGACTACGTACATTACGCTAACAAGGCTTACCCAGTAATATCCGATTATTACTCCAAGTTTCCATTTGTCGAGGAAATGAAAGACACTTCAAGCAAAGCAACAATAATCGTGAATGAGAAAATGTTTGCAACGTTTGGTATCCCAAACACCATAATCTCAGACAACGGTGGACCCGTCATTGGCGGACGTTACCAAACAATGGTCATCAAACTCGGCATAAACCACGAGACCAGCTCCCCAAACAATCCAAGTCGCATGGCTTCATTGAAAACAAGATAAATTTCGCTGAGAAAATGATTGAGAAAATTGCGAATTTGAAAACATCACTACTGGCGCACCACACAACGCTCTAAGGCCCGAAATTGCCTTCGGCAGCCGTGGTGATGTTCAAAAGGAAAATATCCAACAGTCTGCCAACTCATATCCGATCAAAAGAAACAGAGGCCGAAATCAAAAGTAGGCAGCAGTCACAAAACAGAAACCACAGCTTGGTACAATCAGGACGGTAAGGAGCTACCAGAACTGTCCCTGCAACAGCCGATTTTCTATCCCGACGAGGCCAAGCGCACTTGGTCACCAGGTTGGTCATTGTTGGTATTGGCCCAAAACCTAGGTCATAATTATGCCATCACCTGCAGCATCAATGGTAGATTACGCCGGAACGGGAGCCTTCCAAGGCCAAGCCATGTAACCTTCGATCTTCCAGCAGACAACAACAGATTCGATGCATACGAACCTAATATGCACTCCCACAACAAGACAGAGCAGAGCAGGCCTAACGTACCTGAGTTGGGTGTGGTCGTACCTCAAACACCTGCCAGCCCAGAAAAGAACGTGCCATTTCCTGCAGCAGCAGGAAACAATGCGCAAGAACCAACAAAACCCGCCGATCGAAACGTGAAAGGCGACCTCCAAATTGGATCGACGATTTCCAAACTGGATAAACGATTATGTCAGGTGACGTGCTGGTCCCCTCTCCCTGTATTTTCTTTGCTTATGTTTAATTAGTCTTAGAGGCATATAAAAAATTCAAAACTGCGTTGATGAACTCATGAACTCCAAGAACATCCTGGTAAAAGCTCAACTTGCCGCCAGAACACTGTGACAAATAAATGGACAGTTTACAGTCAAATCGCTCAGGTAACTTCACTTACAGTGAAGTCAGAAATTCAAGACGACGATTATGTTATCATTGAGATGATAATATCATGTCACAACTAAACCTTTTTTAAAAATATGCATTGAGCATTGTAATTTAACGGTTAGTTTTGAAGGTAACTGGCGAAATTACATGCCTGATACTTGTTTTCCAGAGGATGGCAGTGCCACCATAAGGCCTGCCTCTCGTTGAAACGCCTGGCTCCATGCCAGCTACCGCATGGACATTGCATTTGGGAAATCTACTGGACAACACATCCAAAAGATCGCACTCATGTAGCCAGTGTTCTTGCACAAATATGAAATCGTATTTGTCCGAAAGGAGTGTCAAGTATTCAACTCTCCCAGTACCCAGACCCTGCGAATTGTAGCTGGTAATGGAAAGTGGAAGTCTATTGCCAAATGACTGTGCCACGATTAGGAAAAGGAAACCGGTAAGGATGAGGTAGTTCGCTAGTGGGCTCTTATTCATTCAACAGGTTCTTTCCTGGCGCGATCTCGAGACGGGACGATATATTTTCTTACCATCACTCCTTCCGGCCACGTGTCCACATTTATTAGTTTTGGAAAGTCTGACTTCCCAACCGTCACTCGGAACGAGCAAAAGGCTGCATCACCGTGCGAAAGCTTTTTGACCGCGCGTACTTCGATATTCAGTTCTGACATGTATTCCTCTATGTCTGCTTCGAGAGTTCCCTTGTTTATCCTATAGACAAAAGCGTCCCGTGCTGGTTCCGGTCCAGCCTTTAATTTGTCATGGAATTTTCCACTGCCAGTAATGGCCTTGCGCCTTTTGCCCTCTCGTTTCTTTCTTTTCAGTAGTTCATGTCTGCCTGGTTCCCTTCCAAGAAGTTGGAGCTGGAGTTTTGAATGATGATGGTAATCGACAGCGGAGGAGACCTACCCATGTATGACGGGCAGCGGCGTCAACCGAGGAAATTCTGCACGAGGCAACATCGAAAAAGGCAACAACCACAACGAACCTTAAATCTCTTAGCAAAACACTAAAAAAGCACATGTTTCTTATTATCAGTGTTTTTATCTTGGTTTTAGTTTTATGTTAGTTTTACCAGAGATTACACCTGTCCTTAATTAGTTTAAAACCTATTTTGAAACGGGATTAAGACTAACACCTATTGTAACACTCACACTAAGCATGATTTCATGGTTTAATCAATGGTTTTTGAGTGTAAGATGTGGTGTTTAAACTACATCTTAAAACTGACTTAGAAATCACCCAATGTAGTCAACTCTTAGTGTGTGTATTATTAAAGATCAATTATACAATAACCATCCTCCTCATTTCATATAAGATCGACAAAATAATACAACAAAAAACTCTACTCAAGCGAAATTGCGTTTACTAAGAGGCAACACAGACAACAAATGAACAAAGCGAAAAAAACAGACGACGGGGCGAGGGAAAAGAAAATAAGGACGAAAGCTATGGAAACCCCAGCAAAACACTAAGGTGAGTGAAACAAGTGTTATGGCTAAGTTATAGCAAACGTCAGAATTGAAACTTGACGACACTACATGAATATACAGGCATGACAGGCAGCAAAACTAATTAAAGTCAAAATCTTCCTCTACTCGCTGAAGCACGAGCTGTGGATGGCCAACAATACTAAAAAGTGAAAGGATAGTATGTAATGTTTGTGTAGGCATGTAGTTTTTTTCTTATTTTGCACTACATGTATACTTGGAGTCAAAATCGTCCTTTTCGCTGATGCATTAAAGCTGGCCATTGCCACATACTAAAGTGAAAGGATAGTCCGTGTATACAACTAATTACTTTCATTTTGCAGACAGGTGATGCACTCTGGAAAGGGTTATCTCTATTGCATGAAGTGATTCATACATGTAGCAATCCTCCCATTCTTTGCATGAGAAAGTGATGTCGATGAGGAGCCTAAACCACCGGAGCCAGCAAAACGCCGAAAGACAATCAGTAGTCTTGGGCAGACTATTGATTTCATGCAGAAAACCGAGACAATGACTTAGGGAAAGAGAACTACAGTTGAATAAAAAACAGGTCGAACACGAGGAAATGAATTCAAGTTAAAACGGGAGGAGTGGCTTTGACGAATGGAACCTAAAAGGGAGGAAAACAACTTTTGTTGCTCTATGATGAAAAAAGGTCGTTATGGACAAATAGGCTGATTTCCCCCCCCCCCTGCGGTCAAGTCTTTTCAAAGTAGACCAGGTCATCGCTTTAAGGGCTTGTTCAAGCAAGAAATTACACTGATCTCCCATTGATGATATATGCACATTTTCTTGCTGAAAACTGCAACATCTGATCAGACAACTCCTCGACATCGTTCGGAATCAAAAGAAGGCAGCAGTCTATTTCGTCACCCTCTATTGAAAATCTACTGAAACGATGTTGTTTCCGGCATGGTAGCCCAGTTTTCTCACAAAGTGGATAAGTGTCTGGATGAGGATGTTGCCCAACCCTGTGGCTGATTACATCTTTGAATGTAGAGTGACTGAAATAGCAATCGGTGCATGCGAACGTGTTACGTGGATGGAATGACCGAAATACAAAATAAAGGAAAATATAGTTGTCAATGATTTAGTTTTGTTAATAATTCCGTATGTGGAGCGTCGGGGGAAAGACATTTAGCCAAACACAATTGCAAATTGGACAGTCTGCCTGTGGCTGACGATTTGGACTTTATGATATTAGTTTTAGATTCAGTTTGAAATTTCGATATTTGATTAATTGGTATCAAGTCTGTGTTTTATAAATGAACAGTAAAGCATTTACTTCCGGGATCCTTGAGAATAAGATTTTCCGGGCATTACGCTTGAGTTTAATACATTGTAAATAGAGCCCAATTGGATCGGTCAGATCAAGGAAGTTTGTGTTGGATTGAGGAATTTAAGTTATTATGGTTCGTGGGTGGAGAGAAATTGTATATTGCCATAGCAATGAAAGACATATTCTATCAATTGTGTTGCTAGGCTTGGCGGCACATCGTAAAGAATGCTTTGGACTTTCCTTCTGCTGCCTCTTGTGTAGGCGGATAACTTCCGTTCTAAGTAATAAGTAATTTGCTGTAATCTTTACCGATGAGCAATTGTACGATTGTAACCCCTTGGTGGTCCTGAACGGAAGAGGGCCTGGTCTCTCCGAATCTCGCCCACTCACGCCCACGCTTCGCATCAAATAGGAATCTCGATTTGAAGTATTCAGTGTAAAGGTAGATTCTGAAGTGTAAGGATCTCACTTCTTCATTCAAGTGTCGGACACCGGAATAGAGCTCGGAACAGCAGAAAATTTCATCTGTCTTCATGTTAACAGGATGCAACACAGCCTTTGACTAAACAAAGCTCCCAAGCATGGTTTTTGCCGTTAGAAAAAAGTCTACATCACAGGTAACTTGACATAATTCCGTAGGGCTTTTGAATGTTAGAGTAACAAGGCCCTAATAAAGCACTTTGAAAAAGTTGTGCTTGGAAAAAACACACGTCGGATAAGAGCGATGAATTAAAGAGATGGATAGAACATGGTGAAATGAAATACATGCCGTTGGGACAATAGTAGGCAAGATCCTTCCAGTTGTAAAACTCGACTTGATGTTTAGATATACAATATGATAATCACAAGAATTTTGTGAGCGCAGATAGATGGTAGTGGGAGAAGAACAACTGACTCCCCAGCTTTAACAGCGTTCGAGATCGATCAAGTGTCTTTTCCCTGGAAAGAAATTCCAAACAGACGTTAACGACTCCCTTCCGTGGTATTACGTCGTTCAACTATTAGAAGAAATGACTGCCCTCGGGACGAAATCACTGCTGTATATAAGCTACCCGAAAGAAAGTACCACCGCTCAAGAGTTAGCTACGACAGGACACTATGGAACGATGTCATCAAAGAGGCGAATAGCTTGTACGGTACAGAATCACCATGCTGGTCAATATGCGTACAAAATACTATAGCGCTGGCATGCCGCAATCTTGGGTTTATCGCGAAAGTTTTGTTCGTGTGCCTCAGTCTCATCTCAAACTAACTTTGGTAGAGGACTTCTGCGATAAACAAAAGTGCGAACTGTAAGTTTCGTAATTGGTATGACGCTAAGGAGGAGCCATCCCGTTCCCGTCGCCGAACGAATTAGACGAAGTTATATTCATTTGTTGAACACGGTTGCTATATACAATATACGCTTAGTGTCACCTGGATGCTGAAAACCTCTTTTACGACCCACGAGGACAATGCGTAGCACCAAGGGATATCCTTTTTGCCATAAGCAACCAGACGCAGATCCACACGAGATTAAGTGTCAGTCCATGATACCACCATGCAGAATCATGCAAATGGTGGCAAGGTGGGGGGTCAACAGATCTAGTTGTAATTTCTACCACAGACCTGTCCTAGGGTACTATGAAGGCTGGTGGATTGGTTTCGAAAATAACCCCACAGTTTTGGGGTACGGCTGTTTTAAAATTTGCAAAATTAAAAGCAGATTTCACCACTAACCAGCCAAATCGGAATACGACGGCGCAAAATGTTCTCGCTTTCCTCCTGCTAAAAAAACCCTGTTCCCGCACTCCTATTTTAATTTATGCCAAGGAATATGATATGATCTGTTTTCACTTTTTTGTAATTAAGGCCAGACAGGTAATGCCAGATTTTTAAAGTCCAAATTTAACCATAATTATTGGATGCATTATCAATTACAATATAGAAAGGAAGAAAAAAAAGAAGCATTTCACGTACTTTGCCAGCTTTCCACCACAGTACTGCTCTCATATCTATAGTTCCATATGGTAAACAATATTAGAAAGGATGTTGTTTAAAATTGTTTCAGTCAAGAAGATTTCAATTAAGATTTATAAGGCAAGTTGATATTCATTTAGTTCCAATGTTCCAGGTCGTTCTATATTTGCACGACAAAGAAAAGACTTGAGCACGAAGTGATGGAGGCCGGTCATGTCGACACAACTAGGAACAATCTAGTAAACTGCACGAATATCTTGCATGGTCCACTTCAGACAAGAACAATGATATCCGAGGTATGATCAGGCAACCTGTGAATCTTTTGCATTTATTCTCCGAGTAAATGCCTAAAACAGTTAACAGGTTCTTTCAAGTGATGTCCATGCAGTTTTTTTTCTGATCGGGGTAACATGTTTACAGAGCAAAGACGGATTATTTTTTTGAAATTGCTATTTGTTTTATGTAAAGAAATCACATCTATGATTGAAAGGAATGAGGTCGAGGCCAACAGAAAAGAAGGGAAGGCTTCTCGATCTATACCTAATGCTGCAGCCAGAGGAGCACAGCCTTTACTTAAAATCCGTTATCGCATCAATGAATCTCAAATACCAGCGCACAAATGTCTCGGGATCTAAGATCTATGTAATCCAAGGACAATGATATGCAACAACAGCCTCATCCTAATTCATTGCGCCTCCGCCAATTCCTGACGCAAGGTTGGGTTGTAGCTACGTTTTCAATACGTTGACCGGATCGATCGACCACTAAAATATCTCGAAATCGCGCAGGGAGGCTTTTGGTTTTCCCAGGCTGATGCAATAAATGATTACATTGACACTACCATCCCCTGTCAACCAACGTATGAGCAAAATTGTCGCTTTTGAAAAGTAACGAAGAATGCATTATCATTGATCATGCAGAACTTTATGGATGGTTGCCGATTTTATTGCGTGCAGAAATATCAAATTCCTTGAAGTGCTGTTTGCCGGAATTGTGTGAAACGTATCTTTATTGTAAACACTCTAAATAACCCTTAAATTTTGGCAAACGGGCAACGGCTCTCTACGAGGTATTTGCCAGAAAATTTGGTAGGTTTCATACAAAAGATCAAGGCAGAATATCCAAATCATGTTTTATGAAAGACATGGAAATGGGTACAGAATCCAACATACTGGGAACATATCCTCTTGTGGTAGTTTATCAGGCTGCTTCTCATTTAAATGTATTTTGGCAACCTTTACACGAGTACAAACGGTCCTGATGAAGGCCATGCTCATTTATTGGTCACTCAGATTAATTACGTTTAGAGATGAGCTCGTTTCCGCAGACATTGCACACATACTCATTGCTCCTACTGGCATCGGATGTCCTACAAAAGAAGAAACAGACAGTGATCAAGCAATTGATATTTAGCAAGTAGTTTTAGGCTGACCTAGGGGAGTTGCGGTGATATGAATTTAATACCACGTCTGAATGATGAAATATCTAATTCCTGATACGTCTTCCTTTAGAGCAGCATTTTTATATCAATATGAAATAAAATAACTCACCCGCTGTTTCGTAGTATTTGGGAATCCATGTTTGTCTTGTTGGTAAACGATCTGTCACAGACCGGGCACTTGTGGCGCTGGATGTAGATGTGACCATCAACATAATCCTCATTATTTGGGTTTCTTCGCCCTGATCCTCTGTGGCATTTTGTGACATATTCTCGACCTTCTTGCCATGGTGCCGCGATGATGTGGTGATGAAGGGGTGTCTACAAAACTACGACCCTCCACCTACAAAACTTACACTCTATATTAACCTATGATGACAGACCGACTGCGTGCACACAAGTCTAGTAAAAGGATTGCCTACCCTCGGAACCATAATATTTTTGTAGGTCTTAGTTTTGTAGGTGGAGATTCTAGTTTTGTAGGTCTTAGTTTTGTAGGTCTTAGGTCTTAGTTTTGTAGACACCCGGTGATGAATTCCTTGCCTACTTCCATATGATTTGCCACATAGATCGCACTACCATAGCTTAGACTGCTATTTAGGGGTTGTGACATACATGTACGTCAACTATACATTTTGTATATATCTTTTTAGAAAAAAGATTGTAAATTGCATGCTCGAAACAATGCTCGTAACAGTATCATTCCATCAATATTCTGAGGGAGCCAGAACATCACATATTTCTCATACGTAAAACATGTAAACCTGATTTAATCACATGTGTACCCAAGGCGCCATGCAGGCGCTACAACTAAACTTATCCCACAGCACGGCAAGTTGGAAATTTTTGTCCGGTCCTTTTGCCCATTATTTTATGTTACAACTACGTAGTTTGCACTGTTTATTGGGTCTTTTCGGGCGTTCAGTGAACGGTTCCTCAAACGGTGTCTCCTCTAAATCACTCAAGTTCCGTAATTCTTAAGGTAGCAACGCATGTGCGTTCTATGACGCAATTCATTTATTTCTCTTCTTATCTTCATATTTAACCAGTCAGACGTTCATCTATTTCCATTCTTACAATAAATATTGCGGTGAAGTTCTGCTCTCGAAAGGACAAGTCCAAAGTAAAGAGCAATACCAGAAAACTGAAGGACACGAGGTACCAAGTTCACGAACAATTCCCTAAAATCGTAAATGACAGGCGGACGATGCTCAAGACCAATCTTTTTTCGATTGTAATTTTGTTATAAATATTGTAAAAGCGCCTTTGAACGGATTAAATCTGAAAAGGGCGCTTAAATTTAAAAATGGTATATACATACATACATACGCACATACAAAATACTTTTCCCATACTTGAAAAAGGCTAAAGCGGATGGGAGGCGGGCGTCCCTTAATGGAGACGTGTTGTATGTCGACGGCAGGAAATTCACGTTTGATAACGTACAAAACTGTGGCGTTAAGATAGCGAAGACGGATGAACCAGCCGATGGTATTCAGGCAACGGGTGTTGGCCTGCGTGATGCTCCAAACCGACAAGGAGTAGAAATGGAGGCGAACAAATAGGATGCCGAGGGTGGACAGTGTGTTAAAATATTGAGTATAAATGTGTGCGGACTGAAAAATCGGCTGCAACATGACGACTTCGTTGAATATATCAAAAACTTTGACGTTTTAGCATTCCAGGAAACAAAGAGAGATGAGGTTGATACGGAGACATTGAGGGACATTTTCCCAGGTATTGATTTTGATTGCTTCCCTAACCACAGGAAAACACTTTCCACTTACAGGTCTGGTGGTACAGCAGTATGTTTTAGAAGTTATTTGCGTCAATAAATTACACCACTTAAACATGATGGTTCGAACCCCCAGTGGTTTCATGTAAAGAATGGCGTTATTCTTGAAACGGACTGTATTCTTGCCAATGTTTATATTCCCCCGGAGACCTCAAGGTATTCGAATATTGAAATATTTGATAACATTGAACAAGAGCTTTTAGCTAAGGCAACATTTCTTTCTCCTTATAGCTTTTTGGGTGATTTTAATGCTTGTACTTCAACTGTATCCGAGTTTGACATACTTGAAAATGATGCCAATGAAACCGACTTATACGGGGAGTTACGAAACGGTATAGAAGTATCCCACCACGGGCGTCCATGGATCAACATAATTTGAATTATGGTAGAAGGCTTTTGCAGTTGGGTAAAAATTCTAATCCTGTTATCTTGAACGGCCGTTACGGACATGATATAGGTGTGGGCGCTTTGACCTGTAAACTTGGCTCGGTGGTAGATTGTGTATTTACTTCGGTGCCCCTTATACAATCGATAGTAGACTTTTCAATCGAACCATTTGATCCACTTTTCTCTGACGTGCATTCACCCGTTTCTGTACATTTTCATGGTCACGTGAATCAAAACAACCTTTTGTATAATCAGGAAAATGTAAATATTGATAAAGAGGGCGCAGTCGACCCAAGAGCGTAGAGACCCTAAGGAAAGGACGCCACTAACTACAGGGCATCACTATTTTAAGTTGCCTAGTGTTCACGAGTATTTTGAATGAATGGTTGTATTCTTACTGTGAGGCCAATAGAGTGATACATGCAAACCAGTTCTCGACCAAATGTAATAAAAATGAAAAGTTTGTTTCAAAGTAAGAATCATGTAAAACTAGCCAATTTCCTCTTGGCGTGTCGCAGATTGTTTAATCTAGTTTAGCCCATATATGTGATTCATTTACCTTGTGTCCAACCTTGACCCTGTACGTCAGCCATCTGTATAATTACATGTATAATTACTGTTAGGTTTTTCTTCTCTGTACTTTTTTAAAAGTGGAGAATAAATTGAATTGAAAATTGAATTGAATTGAGGGTCTTGCTGTGCGCTCAGGCTTTGGTATAAAATCGCCATTTTGTTTATATGTATTTTCGTAGTGTGCATGTATGCGTATACATGGTTGGATAGAGTGAAAGCACTTCATCGCATCAATTTCACTATTACCATTTGCCACATCGATTTTTCATTGTTTTCAATAAACTTCGTAAAAAGCGGATTAAATTTCCGCAGATGCGATGATTTTCGCATTGCAATAAAGTATTGTAAGCCATTGTGTTGAATTATATCAAAATGGCACTCCTATAAATGCCGCGTCATGTCACGGCAGCTCCGGAACGCCACATTATCATTTGCACTAAGTCGCTCAACTTGGCGAGATGCATTTTGAAAACGGCCATTGCCTGATGCGTTGCGATTTTGTCATTGTCAGATTCCACTATGGAAGAGTGATCGAGGAGTCCCATTATATGTATATGGTACCGCGGGATCTCAAGCGGGATATAGGCCGTCCTTTTTACGTTATGAGACGAATTTTCAATTTACTTCAATTGGGTCTGTCTACCTATCAATCCCTCATCTGAACATGAAAACATACCAGGCATCGATCAATCCCTGATGATCAGATCACGGAAAGCCGCATGTACGTAATTAAATCAATGCACTTAAATGTTGATAACACTAGCCTTTTATACGTACATTGGGAAATTTGAGAAATATCACGTTCTGCTGCTCACAGAACGTGGTACTTCTCACAAACCTGATGCCCGCCTGATAAACGCCAAAATATACTCTCTGAAATATCGCATCATACCTGCATCATAACGCCTGCATTATCCACCAAAATGCACAGTCTACAATGTTATCGACCAGAGAGTACTAAAAATATCACTCTTACTAATACACCTCACAAGCATGACAAATCAGAGTTGACAGGCTGAGAAATAATCCGTACCAACAAAAATATGTAAGGCGAGCATGTTGACAATAACTAATTCAAAACAGGTATACAACACAATTAATATCTGTCAAAATATGTTTTCTTTGTTTTCGCGGCTTCACTTCCCAAGTACAAATTTTTTAACGGTTAGGTTGAAATACAAGCCATACTTCTTCATTAGTCGATCAGCAATATGAAAATTTTGCCGCAGGGAAAACAGTAGCCATAGAAATTGAAATGCGATGTTGAGAATATAAAACATAAAATATTACGCTTACAGTTTCAGGGGAAAAATATGATTCGTTTACGCGAAAAAAAAGTGATGTTCAATTCATGGTTAGGCTTATCTCTCAATAATATCGATGCATCCAACCCCGGGCGCACTCATTATATGTACTTGTGCCTTTGTATCATGATTGGCCCTAGGTATTTGAAAAATACGTCTTTGTGAGTAGCGGCATGCCACATTACTGGTAGTAGGTTTTGCGAATTCACGCCGGCGATGCAATAACGAGATTTTTACATCAAAATGTGCATAAATGTGACTAAAACTTCGCTCCGATCAGCAGGTCCAATTGTCGCAACGGCGAGCGATTGAGTGAAATTAAGGCCGGGCAAGTGAAAAAATGCCGGGCAATGCATGTCTTCTTAGGGGAGATGAAACATTATTCGTGATTGTTACATGAACGCCATGTCTCAATTGTGTAATTACGACCTCGTACACGGGCTAACATGCTTGAAAGATAGTTTCATCTTTCTAAAAGCATTAAAGTTCGTGACATGGAGACATACGAATATATGCCGCGCAGATAACATCTTCAGTATACTGGTTCACATCACCATGCTATGTCTCGTACACGGGCCAACATGCTTCATATATTTAAATCGTTATACAAGCATTATAAGCTCGTCGGATGAAACATACGCCTGTGCCGTGACATTAGAGAATTCAACGCGTTCAGCCTCCATTAGATGGCGTGAGCATCTGCTATTACATGTAGTCATCACATTACGGATAAAGTACTTTTGTATTTTAGAGAGATTTCAGGGGGTTTCATTTGCAATGACATGGGGGAGGGGGGGGGGGGAAAGCACTCATAACCACTCAGCTGTTTCAGTTTTATGGCGTCGAGTTTTGCCATTGGGTTTGTGTTCGAATACTGCGTCCACCTGACTTCGGGAAAAGGCGCCTGGTTGTAGACTACTTTTATTGTCAGCTTTTTTTCTTGTACTTGCTGGCAACCATGGTTGTGGCCTGGTCATGGATTAAACTATTGGGTAGAGTTTCTTGTCTAGCTGGTCAGTGTTGTCACAAGTTATTTGAATTGTGTTAATATGATTTTATTCTTGAAAATCGGTTATAATATTAACAGTACACTATTTTACAGAAAAACGATTACATGTATATAGCTGAGTACAAAACATTAAAGTTTGATGAAATTCCAGCCTTTTTAAAGTGATGGAAGAGGGAGGCTGATAGATTAGATAGTCGATAGTCAGATGCTCACGCCATCTCATGGAGGCTGATAAAACTAGCAACTGCTGTAATGAGTTAACGTGACATTCCGGAACGCGTTGAATTCTCTAATGTCACGGCGCATACGCCTATTCGCCA
Source organism: Lineus longissimus (assembly GCF_910592395.1). Taxonomy (NCBI): domain Eukaryota; kingdom Metazoa; phylum Nemertea; class Pilidiophora; order Heteronemertea; family Lineidae; genus Lineus; species Lineus longissimus. The sequence continues at coordinate 7,710,620 of NC_088321.1, forward strand.
CGCAGATAGCGTCTTCAGTTTACTGTGTTCATATCACGATGTTATTGCTTTCATGATCAGTACATATAAATATATAATCATTCTAACAGGTATTTTAATTTCCAAAAAATTACTTTAGCCTACAACGTTCTTAGATGGGCAAGATGAAAATCTCTCTGCGAATGCTAGATTGCTATATGCTGTAATAATATTCCATGCGGAACTCAGTTGATGTGCTTGAGCTTAATAAAGCTGACATCGTTTCTCGTGGGCCATTCGGCGAAATTTATCTTCCCGTTAAAGGTCAATATGTTTATAAAGTCACAAATAGACTAAACCCAACGATACCCGTCAGACATCCGCCTACAATGTTGCTATGGCTGCCTGGCGAAAAGTATAGAGTATGCTCGAAATAATTATCACTCTCTTAAATTAACGAGCAAGAGAAATTATGAGCATTATATCCGCACACTTATGATACGCAAGAAGGAATTTAAGTCCGACTCGGCATATCTGTATTTTCACTTACCTACAGACTCTACTTTACTCTCAGACGATGATGAAGGCGCACTACGTACGTGAGCTGAAAAAAGCGCGTCGCCTGACTCGGATGATCTGGCCACGTGTCTACAGGCAATTACACTATGAGAGAATGATATTGCAGTAATAGTCTGTATCTTTGCGCCTATCAAAATCGGCGGTATGGTCGGGACAAAATTTATATATCTTTTTCTAATTTTGTTTCAGCTCTTAGATTGTAGAAAAACACGTTATACGCGCAAGTCCTGGCGCGAAAGACTTTTCCCGCTACACGTTAGTGCACGCCAACGTCACCCAGCTATTTATAAGACAACATTCTCCAAGCGTCGGCAATGGCAAATCATCGTTGCCAAGTCGCACTCGATTTACTGACTATGCGAACTGAGAGAGTGAGTAATCAAGCTGACGTCGCGGGAAAAATAGTTATCACTATGAGCCTTAAATCCCGACCTTGTGTCAGTAATTCATAGTTCGTCATGTGACATGTCATTAAGAAAGGAATATATTCCTCTGTAGGGTTGGTATGCATCTTTGAGCCTATCTAAATCGGTACGATCGAGCGAAATTTATAAAGCAGAAACGCAGAATTTTCTTAGACTTCAATTAGCTGCTAATTCATTCGAAATTTGACACAGTTAAAAATGGATATTTAACCCGATTCTCTCCCGATTTCACCATCAGAGTTTCGAGCAGAGCACATATCTATGGGCGGTTATTACCGCAAATAAAGACAAACCAAAGCAAAGACACTTGTGTAGCATATCAAGGACACGTAGATTGATACTCCTATGTGTGCCACATCAAAGACATCTGGAATGCATGTTTTGTTTTTGTTTGATGAGCCATACACAGCACAGATAAGACATGACCGCAATACCTCTCTGGACCATACACCACGTCAAAGATAACGATGCAAAGTCAACAGACGGCGCCACCGTCTTTGGAAAAGTAAAAACGACATCGACAACTTCAGGTTTTTGTTGATATAAGCGACTAGCGGGAAAATGCACATGTGTTGTTATGTCACTATTGCATCTATTCGTAGTAGACTGTCGTATTTTGAGATCCCCTTTCTTTTCAACATCATTAATCATACTAGTATATCATAACCATGGAAAGAGATAAGTGAGAAAACTGTGTCAACCTCCTTCAACAAGTTGTTGGAATAATGGGGAGAGAGGTGGCGAATAACTCTACGAATAGATGCAATAGTGACATAACAACACATGTGCATTTTCCCGCTAGTCGCTTATATCAACAAAAACCTGAAGTTGTCGATGTCGTTTTTACTTTTCCCAAGACGGTGGCGCCGTCTGTTGACTTCGCATCGTTATCTTTGACGTGGTGTATGGGCCAGAGAGGTATTGCGGTCATGTCTTATCTGTGCTGTGTATGGCTCATGAAAACAACTGTCTATCCCAGAGAGGTTGCGGTCTAGTTGTATCTATGCTGTATCAAACAAAAACAAAACATGCATTCCAGATGTCTTTGATGTGGCACACATGGGAGTATCAATCTGCGTGTCCTTGATATGCTACACAAGTGTCTTTGCTTTGGTTTGTCTTTATTTGCGGTAATAACCGCCCATACATATCACCATTTTTATCACGGCGAAACATGTGTATTATTGTTCATTGACTGGGTATCATATTTCCATCAACTATCATTTGACATACTCAAACCAGCGTTACGCTGGCACCAAGGTAGTCTGAATCTGAGACCACCGCGATCAATCAAGTTTCGCCTACGGCCCAGCATTGAACAAATACAAGTAACTTTGTTGGTGGCTTCAACTTATTCATTAGAATCGTTTTTGCAAAGTCATCCATACATACTGGCTTTAGCATTAAAAATATTAGTAGAAGACGGATTTGACTCTAGTAGATGTACCAAGCCATAAATTAAATTAAGCTCGCCAAGAGTTGACTAAATTTACGGTAACCCTGGCCTACGATTTATCGACAGAGTCACCGGGCGAAGGATAACTCTTCGAACGTGTCACCCGACGAATGGCGCAAAGTTAATTGATGTTGCACCGAATTTGACTGTGCTGGCTGTGGCTCAGCAGAAACTAGTTTAATTCTGCCAATTTCTCGACACGAACAGGGCTAAATTAACAACAATATATAATACTCGATTAAAACTCCAGCCGGGATTTAAAGATTTTTCAAAGTTATTTCTGTTACTGACATATTATCCGGGTTTTTGATTTGACGTACTTTACAACGTCACAGAGCCTGGTCAAATAGTGTAAATTGACCGTATTTATTACATTTGCAATATTATTTACGATAAAGGAGGTCGAAGAATGGATTCCATAGGCAATGACCTATCATTTGACAAAAAATGTCTGTACAATTTATGCGATAAGATGACAGCGGCAAATGCATTTCAAGATGACGTAGATTACCTCTTGTTATACGAAAGGATTGAAAGCCTAAGATCCTGGTCCGACTTTGTCTCCTATCTCTTTCATGAACTTAAACAGACGCAGTGCATATTTTGCAGTACTTTGGAGGGCGGTTTAATCTTGCCCGATGTTGAATCTTATAGGGGATGCGAGATCGAGTTTTTTGTGAACGTGAGTAATGGTACGGAAGAGGAATGCACTGTACAGATTATAAAATGTTTAGGGATGCTCCCCTGTTTTGAAACACCACACATGTTTGGCGCTTTGGATCGCTTTCAATTTGAAAACAAATTTGTCAAACAAATGATTTGTGCCAATGTTAGCGTTGGTAGTTATTATAAACATGTTCGACCAGTTCTGTCGGCCAACAACAGGATGCTAGACGGTCGAGCTTTTGTTAAAAAATGGTTAAGCGTAGTTAATGAACCTATATATTTCGCCTGGTGTTAACTGACGAAAAAGAGGGCTTTTGTTTCGATGCAACGACTAATTTTTGCTGGCCGGACGTCAAAAGTACTGATTTGTACATATGCTGGATTGACCTATAACACCGTTGTCCGTCGCTTCTGCAGAAATTTCCAAAAGCACCTATGTTACAGGCAAGCCCTAATCATGTAATTGATACGAACCCTTTCAACTTTAATACAGGGGATGCGGCCTTTGATCTCAGTCTTGACAGCTTCTCAATGGAGCCCGCATTCAATCAACATCAAGTCGACAAATCTGATGCGCCTATTCTCAACGGCGGCAGTACATCAGTATTGGCGTTCTCAACGGTGGTGCCTGACAGGTGTTCCGACTTCACCAAACCTACCTTCATTCTGTACAACCCCCCCCCCCGTCAGAGCATCAATTCCGCGAAAACAATTTAACGACAACATCGGACAAGATTAAAACTACAAAGCGCATCCCGTCAGAGCATCAATTGCGCGAAAACAATGACTTAAAGGCAAAATCAGGCAAGACTAAAACTAAGAGAAAAGCCGCATCCTCAACAAAAACAACACGAGACAAAAAGACCCCACGAAGGCAAACTTAAGCTCCGAGCGTTCCTGTCTTGGACATGCCATTAGAAACTTTTTTCGAACCTACCAATGTGTCGACGATCCGTGCAGTCACTGCTGCACCTCTATTATCGATAGGCACCTTAACAGATGGCGATAGCTTTTCTGACAATGACGATGAGACTGCCAAGGAAAGGCAACCTGGTCTTAAAGTTTCTGTTGAAAGTCAATCAGAGGCTCCATCATTAAGTAGCATTATAGAAAATGTGAATGAGTTGAAATTGCCGAATTGCAAAATGTCCTTCAAACGAATTAAACCTTTACAAATGTTGTCGGGCCACTGGAAAAAAATATATGGAGCTAAGTTGGACAAGGCTGACAAATATTTTGCAGCTCTCCTCGATCAAGTTGCCCAAACAATGATTCAGGAATCTTACAACGATTTGGCAATATCATTTGTAAAACGGGTTGTTTGCGACAGGACTGCACAGCAGACGATCTTAGACAAAATTACCCCATTCATATGGCGTTTTTGCGGACTTTACAAAAAAAGTCAATCAAAAATGACCGAGAGATGGCAAAATACATCGAAAAGTGTAGAACTGATCTTTAGCGCCTTGTTTGAAGGAGAGCAAAATGTACATTCCTTGTGGATTGAACACGCTGCTACTTTGAAGTCACCGCAGGCTATACTAGTATTGTCAGATCTCGATAGGAGATTAACTGATTATGGTTTAGAGTTTGATGCGAAATTAAAAGAGATTGAAACTCAACTTTCGACTAAGACGATTGAACGAGCACTTTTGCCCATAGAAGTTCATTCAAGAGACACTTCAAATCAATTAATTGAAAAGTTTCTGGCAGGGCGCTTTTTCCACGGCCAAACTAGCTGATATCATTTTCAGAGCTGTGACCAGCATGAGCAGCTTAGTCCACGATGCAAATCAGATTATTCAGGAATCCTCAAAGCAGTCAAAAACCCTCTCCACCACGAGTAATTTACGATTAACACATAAGAAAGATTTTGAGTCTGCTGAATTTCAAAAGCTCTTACAGGACTTGGGACAGATCTATCACCCTTTATCCTTTTTCGTGGAGCAATTTAGCTCTCGAATATCATATTGGTCACAGCTTGAGATGGAGTTTACAACTGTGCGCAAGGTGCTCTGGGGTCGCTACAGGCGTGCGAATAATCATATGTAAGTTGGCTCAAATGGTAAATGCACATGCAACAATGTCTCTCCTGACGCCTCTGCTCATATAACCAATTATGGACAGCGCCTACGCGCCTGTTATCGAGTCCTTGCAAGTGATTATTGAAAGTCATTTTCGGAAGATGCCAACATGTCCCAAAATGCGGGCAGTTGATCGGGTTATAGTGATGGGCGAAGATCTTTTCAATGAGGTGTTGGAAGATGAAAAACCAGGCAACATAAGAGTTGCACTAGGAAGTTTCATTTTCCTGGCAGAAGAAAAGATAGCAGCCTTAGTCGGACAGGTGAACAGAGCGTGAAAAATGCTGATATCGGGCCGAGGGAACACTATGGTCCCTATGATTTAATTGAAACCTGTCATGCTCTGCCAACAGGTCCTTTACATGCAGAGTAAGTAACTTGTACATGCAGAGTAGTGCTGCTGCATGCTGTTGCATCAAATCATACTTTGGGAAAGCTCTTCGTTTGACCTGCCGTCAAACCGTATCGAATAACATCTATTATATTTACCTCGTTGGTTTCTTCTACTATATGTCATGATGAATAATTTGTCAGTTGACTATTCACATCATAACGTATTGTCCAGCAACAGCAGTGAGAAATCCCCGATCGGTAAATCCGAAATGCTGCCAATAGCTGGTCTGCCACTTCAAACTGCTAACAGCGGGCCCAGTAGAGTGGGGTCGACATTTGTTGGTGGGCCTCATCCTTCATTACGTCGGCATCAACTTTAACACGATTGGCACGAGAAGCGATGCCGTCAACGAAGCAGATGGCGAAAAGCTTGAAAAATGCAAAAGATACCGCCGCTGGTCCCAGACTGCCAACTACAACTGTTCCTGCTAACCTTGTTGATTATGTTGACGATGATACAACCACGACTACGGACGATGATGATGAGTCTGTCTTAAGCGTTAGCAATGCATGCGCAGAGCAAAGCGTAGCCTGTCGTCGACTTACGCAGAAGGCACGGTTGTTCGAGCTTTGCTCTTTGGGCTATAATATTTTTAGTGCAGAAGTGTATGACTATTTGGAGGATGGTCCTTTTAGGCTTGATAGCATCTTGCTCAATGTTCGCACAGGCATTTACATAGATTGCCCGCCGGGTTACAATGCAGAAGTTATCTCCAGTCCCTACGCAGGTTTTTGAATCGCCGTAAAATCGCTCATTTTAGTCGGGGTACAACTGAAACCAGATACAGTTGTGCTTGATAAACCAATAGCCGTAGGTTTCACCTGCCTTGAACTCAGCAAATTACACACTTACAAATTTCATTATGGTTTCATTCGACCAATTTATGGAAATAACTGTCAACTGCTGGTGACCGACACTGATTCGCTAACATACGTCAGTAAAAATCACATTGTAAATGAGGGCCAATCTGGGCCAATCGAAAATACTTTTACCTTTCCAACTACCCAAAAACAAGCCCTATGTATTGGATCAGAGATAAAAAGTTACGGGGTACGTTTAAAAGGGAGTATCCCGACAAGCCAATTGTTGCATTTGCTGGACTTCGAACAAAAATGTATGCTTTCAAACACTTGCTAAATCAAGATGAGAAAACCGTAGATAGTAGAAATGAAACAAGAAAAGCTAAAGGCATTCCGCGAAGTGTCCTAAGCAATATGCACTTTGTCGATTACAAAATGAGCAGCTTTTTCGAACACCAAAACCTGAAAAAAAGATACTTTAGCATACGATTGCAAAAACTAGACCTTTATACTATAGCCGAAGGAAAACGAGGTCTGTCAAATTTTGGCACGAAAAGATTTATCTGCGACGATGGCATTCAAATATTAGCCTACGGAAACTACAATTGCGACCAAAATTAAAGAATGCTCTTTGCGGTAGTACGTTGACGAGCAGAAGACGCCAAACACGATGGCAGCAACAAATACATCATTCAATGTACTGATGGATGATATGCCCGGGCTGGGTTGATACGGACATGGAGGAAACGTGTGTCTTTTTCTACATACCGTAACAGAAGAGTTGATGGGACGAAGACAGAGATGGCTTGAACGCGCCTGAGTTGTTATAATCGATGAACTGACGACCAGAGTTTTCACAAAGTAACAAATAGTTTGACGATGATGTAAACAACTTTGGCGGTGACGATTATTTCTCTGATGTTTTATGAGATAGTTCCGGCAAGTTCAAATTTCCCGCCCGTATGACGTATCCGTATCGAATTTGCGTATGACGTCATCAGTTTGTGCCGTCTTCGCATTACGCACACGGCAGACGAATAGGTATTTACGTTTGGATCGCATTTCACACGGAGTCGCTGTACGTATTGGTTTTTCGGCTTAATTGTGATATATTTAACTGTTTCAAATCAGTAATATGGTTTTACAGGTTGTGTAGATCACATTTGATGTGTTTGGATTTGTAAAAGTTGTAAATTTGGTGAAGAAAATGAAACGGCCAGGGGCCATTGTGCTCACCGTAAGTATTTTTAGTAGACAGTTACAGAAAGTGCTACAGTATGTAGGCCTCTCATAATTTATACATGCATCTGTGACCAGTTCAGAGCCGGCCCTGGCCAAGTGGTGAATCCGAGACTTGTGGTTCCAAGCTTGTAGAATCTGGGTGAAAATGATAGTGAAGAAACGTGCCACTCCATGACAATGGTGAATATATTTTTAACTTTGACCTCAGTGACCCTGACAGGTAGGTCAAATAACAAACCAGGGTGATATGTGATGTAGACACATCCACCTGACCATAACAATTTCATCACTCGTTACACTACAGTAATCGGCAAAAAACGATTTCCAAGATGGCCGCCTGATTAAATCTATGGCACCAAATAAATCAAAAAAATGAAGAAAATGTAAGATAGAACTCAGAAAAGAAAAAAGGAAAAGATGAAAAATAAAAATATTTTTGGCTGTCCTTGACCGGGGTTTGAACTCACGACCTTTGGATTGCCACAACACGAGGAAAAACCCACAAAACATGCAATTTCGGCCATATCTGAATTCCGATCTGGCTGAAACTTGGCATACAAATAGTGGCTTCTTAGATGCATCATTACACAAAATTAAAACTCTTTACATTGAACAACGACAAAACGTACCAAGAACGGTAAAGTTTTCAACTTTGACCTCTGTGAACTTGAAAGGTGGGTCAAATCAAAAACCCGTAAGATATGTGATGTATCCTTGCTGGGAGTACCTACCATGAAACTTTTATCAAAAACAAATCAGTAATAAGCGAGAAATCACACTTTTTGAGTTTTGAGTTTGGGCCCCCTGGTGGCCAAGTCAATAATCAGACCGAACCAAAATTCAGTGTAAAAGGTCAACTGACCTAGGGGGTCATTTGTTCAAAGTTTCAAGTTCATAACTGTTGCGGTTGAGAAACGTGCCATAGTTACACTCAAACGGCAAATTTACGCCATTTGACCTCTGCGACCTTAAAAAGTAGGTCAAATCCGAAAAATCGTGCAACATCTGAGGTAACCTTGCTAGGGGTCCCTGCCATAAAAATTTCATCAAAAACAATTTGCTAATAAGCAGGCTATTGCACTTCTTACTTTTTCTGTTTTGGCCCCCTGGTGGCAAAGTCAAGAATCAGATCAGGCTGAAATTCAGCACCAGAGGTTATCTGATATAGGGGGTTATATGTACCAAGTTTCAAGCTCATAGCTTTGGTGGTTGAGAAACGTGCCATAGTTACACTCAAACGGCCAATTCACGCCATTTGACCTCTGCGACCTTGAAAAGTAAATCAAACTAGAATTGTCAGTTGAGTCTTAGCAGACTCTGGAGTCTTCGCCTCATTGTAGGGGTATTGTTCGCATTGTGAATGGAAGGGGGATTGAGAAATTGTCTGGGTGAGAGTGGATGTTGGGATAAGACGATCGATTCGGTTGATTGGAGGGGAAAAAGACGAAATAATGTGGTCTTAGTGGTAGGGAGGGGGTTGAGAGTGATATAAATTTATGTTCTGAAGAATTATGGGACATTTGTTTAGTTTTGTTGCAAGAGCGGGGAGGGGTGAAGTGGGAGACCGAATTATGTCGTTTTTTTCATAAGACATTTTGAGATGAGCCCTTGAGGAAGGGATGTGAAGCCGCAGTTGAATGTGCGCTTCGTATGAATGGAAGGAATGAATGAATAAATATAAATGAATAATATTAATTTTGTTTATTGATTGCTGGTGTATTTCAAGCAATATATATCATTGACAATAGTTATGATTGCGATTAGGTTTGCAGTATACTCATCCCGAAAATGTTTGGGTGGCTTTTATTGTTTTTATTGCCATTTGGTTGAAATGGCCGTTTGTTGTTATGCTGCGTTCCAACGACAACTTCCTGTTTGCTTGGCGTGGCTGGTGACGATGACGACGACGACGTTTTCTTCGAAGGGGTAGTGTGATTTGAGCTTGTGGACGATCTCTTCAAGGGTGATGGGGATGATGTCATTGAAGTTGGTGATGAAGTTTACTTTGAAGGGGTGGTGTAATTTGTGGTTGTGGAGTACGTTATCTTCAAGGGTGAAGCTGATGATGATGATGATGATGGCGGCGATGACATGATTACTGCAAGAGGTAAATAAAGATATGAGCCACAGGCCGACTTAAATTCGCCACATACTGTGGAAAGTGCTATAGATCCACGTCGGTAGGCCTACAGCACATTTTCACCGAATAATGTGGACTAACTATACGTCCAGGAACTAAAAATGCTCTCCGACCAAAATCCAGTGCATGGATGATCAGCCGTGAATGCACACAGCCATGCATGTTGACAAAAACAAAACAAAACATCGCACTTTCACTTCAGCGGAGCGATGGTTTATGTGCGAAATACGACTGATCAAGGCAACATAAAGTGTCCAGAAGGGAAGAACACATTCTTGAAACTCAGCCGCTTTAATTCACTGCCGTTTTTTCTTATTTCATAGCCCATAAACTCCAAATATTATATTATATTTACCGGTATTATAGAAAAATGCTTCGATGGTGTAGACTAGTCCCTGGTCTTTATCCATTATGTTCCTCCATATGTGCAGCCAATATGTAATACACATAACGCGGGGCACCAGTCATCGTGCCGGTATGGCGAGGTTTATTGGTTAAAAATTTACATGTATTGCGCTATGCATGCCCATAGCACTTTCGCGGTTGTAACCCAGATTGACTTCTTAGTTCATGGACACCCTCGTTTTATCGATGTTTTGCAATGCATTGCCGTGTTCATGTACATATGAAGCTTTCACCTGGAGACGAGAGTTTGCTGGAATAATTTCTTGAGGAGAATAACTTGAGGAGAATAATACCCTAGTACAAAAGTCTCAGCCGATGGCGGAGACTAATTAAAAACCCGTAAGATGTATGATGTATCCTTGCTATGAGTACCTACCACAAAAGTTTTATCGAAAACAAGTCACTAATAAGCGAGATATCACACTTTTTAGATATCCACATTTGGCCCCCTGGTGGCCAAGTAGAGAATCAGATCGGACAGAAATTTAGTGTCACGGGTCATCTGACCTAGAGGGGTCATGTGTACAAAGTTTTAAGTTCATAGGCCTAGCGGTTAAAAAACGTGCCACTGTTTTTGAACTAGGATACGACGGACGACGACGACGACGACGACGACGACGACGACGACGACGACGACGACGGACGACGGACACTGCGGTATCGTATAGACTCCCCTACGGTGAGCCAAAAAGAAGGATTTGCAAATGCTTCGAAATGACGCGGAGGCCGTGGACTTACGGCGTTTTACACGGAAAGGTGGCACTGCCGGAACTAAAAACTAAGACGTATTGTAACGTATCCGTATCGCATTGGTACGTCATTTCAATACGGATACGTCATGCCCATGCCGGAACTATCTATTGTTTCGTAGTGACGTACGGATCAGATTTTGGCGGGTATGCGGCAGGCGTTAGGGCCGTTTTGGTTGCGGAATCAACCGATGGTTTGAGGCAGCGTTAGTGCCGTTTTGGTTTTGGATTTTAGGGCCATTTTGGTGGATTTTATGGTTGATTCCCAAAACAAATATCGTCGTTTTGGTTTGGGAATCAACCATATACTACTACTACTGCCGGGTAGACTGATATTTTACTGCCTCCGCATGCGCTCGTTACTTGGAAAGTTCATGAGCCAAGTCTCAGAACTAAGAACATGCGAATACCATAATAATATCGTATAGATGGATATGTATTTGGCGTTCCCAACAATATTTGTGTAATTACTATTTTATTGTGCTGATTCGACAGCAGTTGCCAACATTTGGCTGATAGGGCAAACAATAACTAAATTAGTCTTATCTGCTGGATGGAATTATTAATTGATCATGTTGGTTATGCCACACGGATCCTGGCTCACAAACTAGATCAGTAAATCATCTTTTTAAACAAATGTTCGAGTTGCGAAGATAGACCACTCGGAGTCCCTACTAACATGAACAGGGATGTCGACACCAAAAGTAATTGATAAAATGTAAACTTGTTTCTTTGTAATGTACAATTTTTCTAATGTTGTGATATACTTTTAATTTAAATGCTGCAACGGAGTAATATACTGCGCAGGACAGTTACAGCCAACAATGATGACTCAAAGTCATATGTCATAGCGTGCACCAGTCTTTGAAGATCTTCTGCGCACTCAAGTTCATGATGAGACGTGGCTTTCGAGACTCCTCTGATATATTTCTTCTTTTTTTAGTGTAATCTCCCAGCAGAGGAACGATGGGACTCTCCGCTCTAACTTTAAGGTTTATCAGATGATATATGACAATTAGACGTAAATTGGTTTTTCACCTCGATCAATTTAATTTATTTCAGTTGATGTTTCATGATTCTACAGAGTAACAAGACGAGCATAGTTTGATCCGACTGCCAGTCAGCGAATAAATTCGTAGATTTTTAGTGAATGCTTTATCTGCGGTAACGTTCTACTTCACTGCATCCGTACATAGTTGCATTGCCAACTTTTGCCCTGGAAATGGAAGAGTTAATACATGTATATATATATGGGCAGGTCAAAACCGGCTTTTTGCACTGCCAAGTCCCATTATCTGCCCCGACGACTGGTAATTAATCCTCCTGGTAACAAACTGACGGCTTCCACCTACTGTGCGCACGTTCTTGTGTTTGAGAGGAGGACACATTTACTTTCCCAGCCTCATTACAAATGTCTCACAATGGGGTAAAAGGGTATCTATCCGGCATGTCCGGCGAACAATGGCAAAGCCAGCGCGCACTGGCGGGTGTATATAACTGCGTTTGCAGCTATTTTAGAGCTATTTTAGTAACAGATATATCAAAGGTGTAATACAAAAAGTAGTTCGTGTGACACAAGAAGATGTATTCATTATTCTTCGCGCCATTGAAAACGACCATTCAGGACCCGGATGCACAGGTGCAGGATTTCGCAGTGGCTTTTCTTTGCAGCGGTCCCAGCTCGGAACAGCAGAGCGGGAGACGCGTTGAGTACTGCAAAAATTCGACCTCGTGCGTGATTTCTTTTCAAAAGCTTGATTTCGAGTAAAATGCGGATCGAGGCCACTGTCAATGGAGGAATATATAATGTTCGTGTTTGATAGCCCAATCGACACGAGGTGGCCAAAATACCACAAAATGGCAGTTTTGACCGGCAATCGTCTGTTATCAACCTAGTTCTATACTAGACAAAAGAAAACTGGTCCTTGAATCTGCATGATAATGTATAAAAGCCAAGAGCGGCTATAAAATTAACAGGCTAAAAGGCCAACCTAATGAGTCGCTTATGCCTGGATTGGTTGTACTTACCTAAAATCCCTTCACACTATAATCCTCGTCATTGTTTTCCTCAAAATTCGAAAAGTCCCATCGTGTACGATATTTTAACTTAGATTACAGCGAACCTCGTGCGCTTGATCAGTTTGAGAGAAGCGGTACAGAAATCGATTCTGCAGGTTAAAGTGATGAACTCAACTTTTTCGCATTGGTAAATTTTGGTTTGCGCAGGGTGTAATTGGCATTTTTCATGCTGTTCATTTAATTTTCAATGGGATAACCATTGCTATCTGCAATGTGTGTTATAGGTCTATCTTTTCAACACGTCCATTGCCACTTGTTTTCATTACTGGGTGTTAATTGCAACTACATTTTACCACAATGTAAACCGACCGACGATATTCGAAAGCTAATGATGTCTCCATCAGGGCGATTCACGGCGTTTGCTTACCAATTCCCACTGAAAGAAAGAATACAGGGGATGTAACGTTTGTAGCCATGTAATTGGAAGGAATGAATTTATCAATGACTTTTAAAGGTGCAATGTTTTACTCGTATTGAGGATACACTTCCATACCATGCTCGTGTACCGAATCGAGTGCCAGAAGATACCTCTTATAGATTATTGTTGATTATTGCATTTATATGAAGAATTACATTTTTTCAATCAAATAACAATTCATATTTGCAATGTTTTACTGAAAGTGAGTACATGTATATCAATATCCATATTTCATCAGTTGTTCTCATCACATCGATGATGGTGGTGGCTGGTGGTTACCGCCTGCCCTGACAATCGACCGACTGTTATCTAAAGGTAATGTCGAGGCAACCATCTTGGTGATTCATGGCGATTGCTTACTTGTTTTTCCTGAAATAGTAAATACAAGAGATTTTAAGGTTTGGGGATAACGAAATGAAAGAAAAACAATTCATTAGACCCTGGTGTATCAATTTACTTATCATAAGACGAGTGTGTGAAAAATACAAGACTTTAATAAATTGTAAGAACCCACTCCGATCGGTATACAGAGTGATAGCGGAAGTATCCGGTTGCGTTTTTTCTGGACCACCCTGTATAAACTAAAGCCAGGTAGGAAGCTAAGACCCCACCTATGCTGGTAAAAAAGCTAATCTTCTCTGTCGTTCGACGGGCAATTTAGAAGTTGGGTTTTTTTGTGCTATTTTAATCACAATCAGAGTTTACAATTTAGTCAACTCGGGTGCTGCCAATACACCTTCCACATTACAATTATAGCACTTCCCATCATCAAATAGAACATAAACCGAAATATTCAGAATCTGACTGAACTATCACGCTATTCCGTTTTTGATCTCGACTGGACCCGATTGACCCCACCCCACGCAATAATAAGCCGCCCAATCCTTTAAAGCGTACAACGTTTGCAGATTTAGGCGAACTCAGTGATTGCCTTATGATATTGCTTGTACTTTGTAGTGAGTCACTCTGTTCATCCATATGGTAACAGACCTTCATGAATAAGTTTTCTGCTATGACATTTCGGATTATGTCAGGGGATTCTTATGCTTGTGATTTGTTGTTTAAGTGTCCACAACGTCCCATTTTTCGAAACAATTACCGGAAAAAAACATGATGACAAAAAAAATATGATGACAACCTATAAAGATGTGTCGGCGGAGGCACTGTGGTCCATTTATGCAGACCATGGCTTTAATTGTGTTTCTCCAATACCTAGCAAAATGTACATAACGTTGGTCAATGCCGAAACTCTCTTTCTCTCAAAACCATCGTTATATGCTAATGTTGTATTGCAACACATACGCAACCACCAGGAAGCTGGTTGCATGCGAGGTAGACTTTGCTAGACATTTTATTTTGGTTCAACAATATGCCTAAGACAACTCTGATTGTCCGCATATAAAAAATTTGCATGAAAAGTTAGAAGAGTTATGGCTTAAAATGCTACTGATATAATGAAGAATGTTTTCATTTCATTTATCAAAAACAAAGAGTTGTCTCTGATTTATGTCATTCTTGGCATATGCATATTGGCTGACCATTTTGTCATTTCGATCCAGGGATAAGTTTTATTTTGGTTCCATATGATGAATGGGGGCATTTTACAAACTTTAATGAAGTAATCAAGGTAGAAAAAAGGGATTGTTTTCTGGTGAATAATTATGTTTTGTTAATTAAAACTAAAATTTCAAAGAATTACTGAACAAAAGCTCATTTTTTACAGTAATTTGCTCCAGAGACATATACAAGAAGTAATATGTCAAGTTGTGGCATATTGGCATCAATCGCTTTTTGCATTGATAACCTTTCAAAGTGACTCAAGATCAGTAAGGCCAGTGTGACATTCAAGTGGTTGCTCCCCATTTGTCATTGTTTCCAAACAATACATGACTTTTCAAGAGGGAACATAGCAAAACGTGTCGATCCATCAGCGCTCCGAGACAATCATGGGAAAGATTCAAAACGGAAAGACTCAAAACATTTCACCGATGCCTACTGGTTCTAATTTAGGATGGCGGGGAGTTGAGAAGCACTGAGAATAGGTTGCACCTCTAGCTTTAAGACACTGAGGCAAAGTATCCAAGTTATTCTTTTAAAGGAATCGGCGACTTTTTACTGTAGTATGTGTGTTCTTCTTCTGGTTCATCAGCACACTATATATGAACGTTTGATGATTTTCCAATTTTGTTTCAACTTTTAGATCGTAGAAAAACGTGTTATTCGTCATTTTTAGTACGCACAAGACCTTGTGCGAAAGACCTTTCCCGCCAAGTGAGTGCGCGCCGAGATCTGAGTTCACGTCACCCCGCTATATGATGCAACGTCATTCCATTATCGTCGCAGTGGCGGGGTAATCAAGCGCCATCAGCGTGACGTCGGAAAAATCGATATCAGCACCAAGACGTCACAGGGTAGATCAATATATTATAGTGCATCGTTCCACAAAAGGATCGACACATGGAGAGCTAACTCGGGGTCAACATTGGAAACGCGTGATAATTCAGTCCGATTTTTAAAGTTTTCCTTTTTTGTGCACTTTGTTGATGGAAACTACTTGTGTTTTAAAATAGGAGGTAACTGGGCAGCCGACATCTTGGTTATATTGGTCTTGATAAAACCATTGGTCCTTCAAAGAGTCAAAACCTAAACCTGCTGATAATGGCTATAGGTTCTGAGCATTATGCCAGTAATTTCTCTCAGCATTGCCTTGGTACTAAAATACCCATGTCGAGGACTTCAAAAGAGCATGTCCCATTTACAATAAAATTATATTTGTCGGCAAAAAAGGCGCTTCCTCCACATCGTTCTTGCGGCGACACGTCGTGCAGCATATCCTCTATACTTTTGGGTAAATTTTCCTGTTGTTAACCATCTTGTCTCCTGCTTTCACACGACAAATCAGCAATAGTCAAAGCTCATCAATGAGTCTTAAGTTTTCTTTATCAGGGTCGCATGTATCTATACGTTGTGGGGTCTCGGCTCTTTTTACCTGGTTAGGTCGTGGTGTTTTAACCAGAGATATAGTTTTGTACCTACTGGGGGCTTTACTTTTACCTGAGCTCTAAGTATTTACCTGTTAAGATCTTATTTTTTTTAGGTATCATAAGGTCCCTAAATCTTCACACACCTTGTTTAGAACACCCGGCCACGTCTACACAATATTATGTCATACATCGTAAACCGTAAGATCCGATGATCACATTCATATCCCGTGACAACTGTTCCCACAATTTGATGCTCAATATCATATGACTTGTGTGATATCAAATATTGCGCTGTTGTCAACCAGGTAATTTGACGCCAGTAACATGGCGGCACGTCTTGCAAAATCGTCGTCACCGACGGGAAAATTGGCCGTGTTTGGAGAAAGAAGATGGATAAGTCAAGCAATATTTCAAGGATGTTGCGAACATGTGTGGTTAATTATCTGAGGCCTTGGTTCGAGGTTGGGACAGCCACATCGTAAGTTAGATGGCCCGCAACTGCTTGTCACGATCCACATTTTTTAAAGGAATAAATCGCTGCTGAATTCTATCAAAAATATCAGACCAATCAACCACTTTAGCTAATCTGTTCTCTTGATCCCGCTCATTCACCATTTAGCAGATCACCTGACGATAGATTTTGCCTACTTCACAAAATGAGAGTCTTTATGAAAAGGACTTCATGACTTGATTTTATTTTTTGGTTATAGCCACGCGTATCGTCCATCCTGAGATTCGGCTTTTTTACTCCTATGTCGTATACAAAACCCTGAGAAAAAGGGAAGGGTGGTTGTTCCGCTTACTTTACACACCTTGTGTTGTTTCTGTTCAGATTTGCGATATATTACAATTAAACAGGTCTTAATAAAATCTAAGCTACAACGATTTTATGTTGCTAGACATTCTGTTGTAGTGTTTTTGTGTCTATATTACGAAATAAAATAAACTTGCAGCGGGCAACGCGCGATTCAGCAAAGAGACTTCGAAAATTTAAGCTTAAAAGCGGCTTCGCACGACTAGCGATTCAGCCTACTATTTACTATTTCCCAGGAGGTAAAAATGTACCTTCTTATTTTCTGTTCAAAAGTGTGGCCCAGATCAGTTACTCTATGGTCTATTAAAGGATGAACTTGTCGACAATATGGCCCACCCAAAATTGGCTAACACTCAAACTCACGTATGATGTGATGATGAATCAATAGCTTTGATAATGATTTTGCCGCGGGATTGTGTTGCTCGTGCGAATTTGCTTTTAATAAAGAGCGACGCTTTGATTGGGCACTTTTTTTCTACCGCTACAATCCGTCTGAAGGGTATGGATTTCACCAGGCGTTTGAAATATCGAGGGGCGGGGTATATTGAAAACAACTGGTGCTTGGATGCGTATCATCCTGTGAGGCACCTTCAATCGTCCTGACTTGATCTGGAGGTTCTGTTATGATTTCAACAGGTCAGACAGTCTTTTTTGATGGATGAGCATCCTAAAATTCCAAAATTTCCACGCAAAGATGGTTCTGTCAAGGATGATGTATAATCATATACCAAAGACGGGACACGGGCACTTAAGGCTTAGGCCCACAACAACTTTCAATATATTCATTCCCCTCATAAATGCTGTTGGCCTTCTGTGAAAATCCTGATCTCGGCTTGTCCCTGGAAGGACTGTCCCATACCCTGTTATTTTGGTGATAGATAAAGGGTTTAGTTCAATAGAGACTACAGACCTTCAAAACCACAGAGATTGAGCGTGCATGATACAATTCCCTTTTATTTGTGATACCTCAGGACGGTTGGAGGTCATTCATGCTTTGCCGGCCATCTGGTAATAAAGACTTAGTACAAGTGATAAGTGAGGAAGTGAGCGAATACGCAAAGCTCCCGAACTCATCAAGCCAATGAGTTGACGGGAGGTCGTGGTTGCCATCCATCGTGAAAGTAGTTACGGGTAAGTTAACATCATGTCGTCATATGAGCACGTCACTGACGCGTTATAATATCCTGGTAATTTACTGTTGGTGCATGACCTTGATATTACTCGCCTAAAACAATTATCATCGTCATTGGAATGTTATACATGTCAGTGACGGTTGATCGTGATGGAATTGAACCATAAAAACGATGGACCTACGAGAGCAGACGAAATTAGCTGTGCCAAGAATTTAGGAAAGTTTAGTCTATTCTAGAAAGCAGTCATTGAAGAATACAGGAGTAATCATGACCAAAGAATGATCGGAAGCACTACTGTGAACTAAGCAGAAAATATTACTCTGAACGATTTGAGGTCGAGCGGCATTTTGAAATAAAGCACGCATCCCAAAAAAGTACTTCGTGATTTTATGCGGAGCACAGGTCGCAAGCAAGGCAAGTACACTTTGTTGCACACAATGACAAGAATATGTACGCAAATACCCCACAATTGTAGTGTTTGTAGAGGTATGGACTATCATACTGGTTTAATCACTCGACCCAAGATATTGCCATGTTCGGTATGAAGTGAAACTATCAACCTTGATCAGAAACGAGATGAAGCCGAAAGAGGATACATGCTATCCGAAATTAGGCAATCAGGCTGCATTGGGAATCTCTGAATGAAAAAGTGAAAGCGTCCTGACAGGCTGATTAGTGCAGATCCCTTAATATGCAGTTCGAAGATTTGAAGGGGGCATAGAAGAGAGGCCACTATGGCACGACATTGGCGCCAATTAATACACTCACCAGAACTAGAATTCGGCACAAAGGTTAAGAAACTTGATGGAACACAACCATCGAATGAACAGGTGCTGTAAGTACTTGTGTTCATTAAGAGCCAGTTTTTATAAGAATCAGGCGGATTTCTATTAGAGGGTGATATTATAACCGTCTAATATTTGCCTGAAATTTTTGTTGGTGAAAGGCCTATGGGCAGATAGGAAAATCCTGAACTTCTAGGTCCCGAAAACGAACATGCTTTTTTCTAGTGTCTCTTGGCATGGTCACTGTCTCTTGGCATGGTCACTGTTTTGACACCTGATTCAGGAGATGTTAATCGTAACGAAGCGTTTTCTGTTAGGGTTCGTCTCTCTGTATGAAGCGCTCAGGATACGTATCTTCATATCCCAAGATATTTTGTTGAGCGCTTGTTAACGATGCTTCACTACATGAATGTATGCGCCTGCTAATATCTCGGCCGCGGAGATATGTCGTTAGCTCTTAAACCGTCTCGCCATATCTCGTCATTATTTTTATTGACTGCATGGTGGGCCACTGGGCGATGCGTGGTCCTCCCATCATTCGGGTCCGTATTTTTTGTCATATTTTTGTCATGGGACTGGGGCATGATCTCTGGGAGTGGTTGAGACATCAAGACAAAGTCATTAATATTCAGGACAAACACGTTTCTCGGTCGGCTATGCCTGAGGTCAGTCCCCCCCCCCCCACCCCATCTAGTAAATACGGCCCTGTTTTCAACCTGGAATATGAAATTACCCCTGCCCCTGCCCCTGTCCCTGCCCCACTCTAGTCTCGCGAGATCCATATCAAGCGAGGGTAGGAAACGTTACGTAGCGTCGTTGAGCTGATTAACCCTGCCCCTGCCCCTGCCCAGTGTGTTGCAGACACTGTTGGCCTGACGCTGCCGGCCACGCCCAATTGTTTAGTGGCGGCAATGATCAAATATTATCCTGTAAAAGATGGAACGCTCCGCTTTTCCTAAGTGAATTCCAGGTGGCGCTGACGACAGCCAAGCAGTCCTTTGCTGGAAAGCAAGTCAAGGACCTGGCTTTGCCAGGCAGCTGTTTCTCCCGAGAAATTGCTGCCTAGCAGGCACTTGGTGTGCCTTTCTATGGTATAGGCAGTCGAGGCGACTGTCAGGGTCGATCTTGGTGATCACCTTTTTTGGCTTACGGGTCTTGGTGGCCCGTCCCTGGGGGGGATCTTGGTGATCCCTATGGCCGCTTTCTGGGAGCTGGCCATTTTGAACTTGGCGGCATGTTAGTCGAGAAGCCGCTTACGCTAGCCAATCACAGTTGACAATAGGGGGTCATGACCCGGGGATTGACCAATGGGGAAAGCGCGTCGCTTTGACAACGAGGCTGCGCGCCATTCCAGAGATTTTGGGTGGAGTCATCACGCAATATCATAGGCATCATGGCGGCAAACGGTGGAAAAGCGTCCACTAAACCAAAATTCTGGGTTAACCCGGACCGGCCTCTGAAAGGGAAGGACCTTCTCCCCCTTGTTATGCAGTTGCAGGCAGGACAGAACGACGAATTGAAAGAAAAAACCCAAGCAAACCAGGGCGAACTCGCCTCGTTCAAGGAAGGCCATTTGCTCCAATCATATTCGACTGAGGAGCTGGGGTCAGAATTCAAAAAACTCACGGGCTATGACATACAGGTGAGCTAGTTTCCCCCACTAAGTTCATGAGCTGTCAAGCATAGATCACTGGGGTTTATTACCGTTTATACGGTGCCTGGAGGACTAGGCCTACCGCCTCACTAGTTTGTAGATCGCTTCGTGGCGAAATGCACATGGCCATGATCCTGATCGATGCACTGCAGGCATGCACGTGCGCACTGTACTGTAGGCCATTTGTATACCCACCATGTATCATTCACCCATTGCATTACTCACACCATGGCAGAGGGGGCATGACACAGAACGACCTGATGGTAGGCCTAGGCCTATTCAATTCAATGTCCGGATTCATGGTTGCTTATTGGTCACCAACCAAGACTAGACACCATGGGCATGACATTGCTACAGTCAGTCAGTCGGAGACCAAGTTGGACAGTAAATCCCAAGCTGGGACTGGGGCTAATTGTTGGGGAAAGCGCTGACTTCACCCTTAACCCCGGCACTGGGCTTTGCCTTCGGATTCAACTGAGGTTTGAATCTCAAAATGTTGTACTCGCATGCTCAGCCAGTATTCTGCCCCTGCACTGAGCAGCATTGGCCGGTGTATACATGCAGTTTCCCTGACTGTTGGGTACGTCTTGTAGGGGTACAGAACATCGTCATCAGGGCATACCCTGATTACAGGCATTAGACTGGATGATTGATTTTCGTGCACGTGGTGGTGAAGTGAGGTCGTTCAGAGGCAAGCATTCTATTTCAAACGTCTTAGGATCTGGTACCGTTTCGGAGCTGTACAACTGCAGATAGCTGGATAACACTGTTCTCATTTTTTCAGACCATACTTGGTATGTCACACCTACCGGATGATTTATGGTGCCGCCAGTTGGTATGTCACTCAGCTATCCGCCTGTCAAATGGTTCCCAGAAGGTGACACAGCCACCGGCTGCTGTTGGGTCTGCCCCAAGTACCAGTACTGCTGCAGCTGGTTCAGATACCCAGAAGTATTAGGGTAGCAGGAAGGGTTGGGCGTTTGTGGTTTCTGAGTCTGAGGGGGTTGGTGTCTGTTGACTGTGCTTTAAGAGAGACTAGGCATGGCGCCAGTCTCTCTTAAAGCACAGTCAACAGGCATTTGGTCTCAGTATTTGGGTTTTGATTGCCATGACTGTACCCCTGTAAAAGTCAGAGGAGGAGAAGTTTGGAATGATGAAAGCATTGAAGAAGAAGAAATGTTATTATATATTGAGGAAAGCAAAATTTATTATGAGACTAGAAGGCAGTGTCCTGACTTGATTATTTTGAAAATGGCAGTCTGAACACATTAAAAGGTGGAACATGGCATTTTATCGACTTTGAAGTGTTCCGCAGTTAAAGGGAGACTATAGGCAGCAGCTAGGTAGGCAAGATAAAGTCATACAAATTTGCCAATAGGGGTCAGTCATATCTCTAGGCATGGCGCCAGTCTCTCTTAAAGCACAGTCAACAGGCATTTGGTCTTAGTATTTGGGTACAGTATCAAGGCAGAATCAAGGCAGCTCAGAGAGCAATGATTGAACGATGCTGTGGACAAGTCCAAGGATACTGCATCAGTCACGAACAACTTCTCATCAGAAAGCGTCACCACCAGCATATTCAATGTTCAGTTCCAACCTGTACCAGTCCAATGCACGCCTGTCATGGTCAGCAGTGGTCAGCTTAGCGCGATATGGAACATTCTTCCGAAACTCAAGCGAGGGAAGTCTGCTCATTAGCCTATCTCGCGCACTGCTCCTTCTTGTCAAACATCGTAGTGAAATCGTGGTACAGTGGGGCGTCCTCGAGGATTGCAGCTGGTCGGACAGACGTGAGGTGGAATGTGGGCGGCTGCACTTCTTCGTTGATGTGCGATGGCAGATAGCACAGTTGTTGCGTTGCATGACAGCTGAAAGTGAATGTGATATCATAGAACTGAGGCGTTTGCAATGAGACTATAGGTGAAGTAGAAGCAAGGAGTGAAATGGGCCATCTTCCAGTGACTAATATACAGAGTAAGGGCACTGGGTGTTGTTAGATTCAGCATTGAATGTATTCCTCGTACAAGCGTGAATAGTGTGGACATACAGTGAGAGGTGAGAGACCCCTATTGACTACTTCTTGTTACTTTATCTTGGATATTATATTAGTATTGAACTTCTAGCCATGGATTATGAAGAAATTGAAGTTGTAGGCATGGAATATGAAAAATTATTCAACGTTGAAAGACATTATTCCATGAGGCTTTGCCGTGATCGCAAAGGACGCGACGCGATTGGTTCACATGCTAATGAGGTATGATAATGATAATTACCTCTATAATGCTACTTGGATAGCGACTGTGTCGTTGATTGCAACAGTGGTCTATGTCAATGTGTGCCTGTAATGTCAATGAAGTATGATGAGGTGATGACGATAGTGCAATTGACTAGGTGGCGCATTTTAGAATCAGCAGTGAGCACTGTGTGTAACATGGTGGAGGCAGCGGAGATAATAACTGTGTCGAAAGTATTGTTATAGGGCCTTCCCTAGGCCCATGGGGTTAAATTTACAATCCACGATTGAAAAGACGTAGTTTGATCGCATTCAACTATAAATCCATTGAACAGTTGTGTTCCTTGGCTTTAGTCAACCGATGACCTTTTGTTGGGCCATGATCGGGGATTGTAAACTGTAAATGTATTATGGACTGGGAGACGGGGGAAACACAAGTGAAATAGACCAAAACAAGTGATTTTGGGGCTTTGGTTTAGACGCATGTCCCACATGCGCCATGCGGGATTATGCGGGATTATACGGTTCATGTGAACTTGTTGACATCTACATGATCTAGTGCCGTTATTGGTCATGGTACATGGTAGGCCTAATCATCATGGCAATATGTTTCAGGAAAAGCTCGGAGTAAAATGAACTGCCGATGAATAATGATGTTGTTCATGTTTACCATGTTTACTATACATAGCCATAGGGTATGCACTGGCCAGTGCACTTTCTGCACGTCGTCATGATGGTCATGTACGTGATACCTTGCATATTTTGTTTTTTGAATGCGCATGCTTTTTGGGCAAAATCACTTGTACCAACACTAATGAATAATGTCTTCTTATCCCTATGACTCCATACACAGTGAGGGCATTGTCCCATTCTCATCAAATGGTAACTTATTGTACCGTATTAGGGTGGAAGTTGGGGAGCAGATACCTACCGCTGCACGCCTGTCATAATCAGCAGTGATGAGCTTAGCGCGATATGGAACATTCTTCAGAAACTCAAGCGAGGGAAGTCTGCTCATTAGCATATCTCGCGCACTGCTCCTTATTGTCAAACATCGTAGTGAAATCGTAATGGGAAACGTCTGGCTTTGCGCCAGACGTTGAGACTAATAAGTGAAGAACTAGTAGGTAAAGAACTTCTACTTGCGCGAGACTGCTCTGATAAAATTATCATTGCAGAGACTACGGTGACGTACACATATATTTTTTACAATCAAAAATGCCCTCAAAAGACGACATGGAATGATTATTTTATTGATATTTCCTACTATATACCTTCCAATTATCACTTTATACAAATAGATCGGCGTTAGGTCGCATGCTTTTCTTTCCTGGTGACACTATAAAGCAAAATAGTTGCAACCCCGTAAATGCGCTATAAGTCCAATAATAAGTGACGGTGACCCGTTATAAATGTTTCGCCAGCTTCGCTTTTTTGCCGCTACGCGGCGCGTTGGGCCCTTGCGTCCAGGACGATGCCAATAGCAGAAAGAGGGTGAGTTGGTAACAACTTTCAGAGTTATATTAGGCTCAAGGTCGGATCCAGGATTGGTGCAAAGCGGGGTTCCCTGACAAGTGTTGACTTGCGTCTCAAAGCGATAAAAGCTTGAAGTTGTAATTTCTCATATATGGTGGTGCATGCCTGGGAGGTACCACGTCTTATCTCTGTCAGACGTAATGAGCTGTGGAGGCCACATTGGTGAAAATTTTGGCACATACTAAAAGACTGACTCCCACGGAGTGAACGTGCGGATAAGGAAGAGGATGAGGTGTGGGCGCAAGGCTGTTACTAGGTAATGAGGGAGTATGTTTTCCAATGTGCAGGTTTCTCAGTAAAATATCATAACCCATCCGGCAAACCTTGGACGTGTTTTCCTGAGCCTGTCCCCATGCGCATGTACGGTCGGAAAATCAACTTCGGTGGGAGAAGACTCCATCGAGGGCACACCTCATTTATCAAGTAGTGGGCACAACTTTGTGGGTAGCCTGTAGCAAATAATGTAACGAAAGCTGGCGGGGGGGGGGGTCCTTAACGTTATTTGATCCCTGCATAAGCATAATTTTTCGATTACAGGTTGCACCCATCGATGATGAAAGTGAGACTGAGAGCACGAGACTAGCCTCGTTGGAAGCAAAAATTAGGAAAATCCAGGAGTCATCGGCCACTGTTTCAGCGGACACCGCTTTGGCACAGGTGCGGGCACTAGCAGGGAGAGAGTCCTCCTTCAACTCACAGATTATTGCAGCTGTCGAGGTCCTGGTGGACACTGCAACAATTCACGACCACCCGGAAAAACAGCAGTTCAAGACGGCACTAAAGGTCATACGGGAGAAGGAGTCTCTTGGTTTTCCTCTGCAAGGCCTCGCCATTAAGCTGCTGGGCAATGATGTTGAAAAGAAAGTGTATTCGAGCGCGGAGGCCTGGGTCAAGACACAAAAGAAGCTAAAGCCTGACACTAAGGCGAAAGACGACACCGGCCGCCACTCATCTGGCTCTGACTTAGCAGCCATCTTGCAACAGGTTCTGGCTCAAAATCAGACCGGCCAAGGTCAAACCTATGGGGCTTATCGCAGAGGCAGGGGGTACAGGGCCCCGCTGCCTGGCCGTGGGGGGCAGAGGCCAGGAGGGGTGCGCTTATGTTACCTATGCAAATCACCCGACCACTTAGTGCAGTCCTGCCCCAAAATAACGGAAAATTCGTCAGGGAAAAATTGAGATATCGGTGTGTTAGGGCTGTGTCAGAGCCAGATGAGGGCTGTCGGTGTCAGTAAAGTTTCTTCTTGAGTTTGTGGTTCTATTTGAGTGTATCTCTCTTGTTAGTTTAATTTGTCTTCTCCAGGGTGACTTGAATGGCACACTCCCCACTGCTGTGTGGCTTCTGTGGCTCCTAGTACGCATTCACTTTGTGTGGTAAATTTTAGACAGGTCTGAAATACTGTAACTAGGGGTAAAATAAGTTATTTGCTCACTAGTTCAAGTAGTGTTGGTGCTTCCTTAGGGGTTCTTTACCCTTTACTGGTTCTCTCCATCCCCCAGGGACATCTAAGTCCCAGTGGTTCGCCACGCGGGGGAGGGAGGGGGCACCTTGCAATTGTCTGTTTAAAATTCGGATACCCTGTTCTTTTCAGGACACCACAAGAGCAGGGTACGACTTTCCCGCATGGGAATGTGATGCAGGTTTCGAGCCGGAAAGGGCTCTTAGTAATAAAAACCAGGTGAAGTGGATAGATTGCAAGGGTAGCCCCCTTCCTCCCCCAACCGCGGACAAGAATCCGTTGGAGGTTCCCTGGATACAGGAAGGAGAGCGGTGGGAAGACATCCTGGAAAGGTTGCCTCTTAGAGACCCCGAGACATTTGTTGCTGGCCAATTACACAACAACTTGAAGGGCTGGGAGACTTTGACTGCCAAGGTTAACAATTCCCACTCAAAGCGTGTGCGCCAGTGGATTAAAAATGGGGTGGATGTTAAAGAGTTTATGAAGCCCTTTAAGGGTAATTTTATGGGCAGGGCATTTGACCATGATAGTCCACCAGCAATGATCATGAAAAATCATAAATCCTGTGAGAAGTTCAAAACAGAAATTTCCCAACAGCTGGAGGCTCGTTTGCAGAATGGCTCCCTGAAATTGTCGGGTAGGGTAGGGGAGGTGGACCCACCTCTCCTCGTGATGCCAATAGTTATGGTCGAGGGTTCCAAGAAATATCGTCTCTGCCATGATGAAAGGTTCCTTAATCTCTTCATGGAGGGTGAACACTTCAGTCTAGAGACGCTAGCTGTTATACCTCAACTGATCACTGCAGGGGACTTCATGGCCAGTACTGATGAGAAATCCGCGTATGATGGGGTGCGTCTTACTCAGGAGTCGAGTACCTACTTTGGGTTGGAGTGGGCAAGCTGGTACATGGTTTATACTACCCTCCCCTTTGGTTGGAAGTTATCCCCTTTCATATACCAGACCATTGGCATGCAGGTGACCCAGTTCTTGAGAATGAATGCTATTGTCACAACCCAATATTTGGATGACCGGTTCCTCGGCCCCTCAAACTTTGTACAAGGAGTAACTAGGCAGCAGAGCACTGGCCTATCACTGGCTTATTCCACGGCCACCCTGACTTTCTTGGGATATACTTTTGCCCTGAACAAGATTTCATGGATCCCAGATACATGCTTGAAGCACTTGGGTTTTTTCCTCCACTCCCAGGATAGGCATTTCTCCATTCCGGAGGAAAAATTAACCTCGTTCTTAGCCTTGAGGGAGTTCATTTTGGCTTCAAAATCAATTCACATCAAACTTCTGCAAAGATTCATGGGCAAGTGCATTTCCTTTTTCTTATGCGTGCCAGCAGCAAAACTCTACATAAGGGAAATGGCTGCGGCGGTTGCTAAAGCAACCAAATCCTCCAAGCCCATTGAGGTAGGGGGGTCTCTGGCTGAAGAGATTAAAGTGTGGGACTTTGTGGGTATGAAAGAAGTCCAGTGGCTTCCCTGGAAGTCAGACAGGCATGTCTCCATCCCTCTGTCGTCAGATGCAAGTGGTTTTGCTTGGGGTGGCGTTGTAGGGGATATACATGTAGTCGTTAGGGACCTATGGCGCAGGGACGATAAGCGTCCCATTCATCTCAAAGAGGCCGAGGCCTTAGAGAGAACACTGTTATCCGTCCCAGATCTAGTCAGAAATACAAGGGTGGATGCATATGTAGATAATCAGGCACTATTAGCCGCTTGGGAACACCAGGGTGCCAGGGATAGGCTGTTGAATGAGATTCTTAAAAGAATTTTCACTCTGACGATGGAACTCAATTTTGACCTAAAATTACGCTATGTGCCTTCAGCCCTTAACCCAGCAGATGCTCCATCCAGGCAGCTGTCTCCTAGTGACGCCTGTTTATCCAGAGACTTCTGGATTGTGGTGGAGGAAAAGTTCGGCCCACATTCATTTGACCTCATGGCGTTAGATTCTAATGTGCAAAATGATAGTGCAGGAAAGCCTCTGCCACACTTCACTCCATTTCCACTACCCCATTCAAGTGGAGTTAAGTGTCAGTCCATGATACCACCATGCAGGATCATGCAAATGGTGGCAAGGTGGGGGGTCAACAGATCTAGTTGTAATTTCTACCACAGACCTGTCCTAGGGTACTATGGAGGCTGGTGGATTGGTTTCGAAAATAACCCCACAGTTTTGGGGTACGGCTGTTAACCATTTCCTACTCATTTTCCTTTTAAAAAAACATGCATTATCCCTCAAAATAGGCTAAGTCTTTTGTCAATTTTCGTGCATCAAACAGAATTATCACTAAACACCGCCTATTGAAATTGAAAGTACATGATCTGAGCTACCTTTTCATGCCTTTTGTTTTGCCCCAGGTACATTTTATGACAGGTACAGTACGTCCCAAAAACAATGCAATCTCAAATTTCAGTAAAAAGTTTTAACTCTCCTTTAGCTCCAACACTGCAGTTTTTTAGGTGATGCCACTTCCAGGTAAGGAAGTCAGAGTGCTGTTTTTTAATTTGCAAAAGAAAAAAATCCGGCCGCCCTTACGGTTTTCCGGTGAGGGGGTCGAGTCGCGCCCTTCTCACTGGTGCCCATTTCTTGCCCATTCCCTCAGATAACTGACGAAATACACATTTCCAAATAAAATTACATTTTTAGATGTTAGTGAACCCCCCTCTCCCTTGCCCCTCCCACACACTCCCTCAAACAACCTAGAGGCCTTTATTGCCCCTGTGGAGGCTTAGCGGTCTAGGCGGAAACGTACACCAGCAACGACAACAACAACAAGAGTTACAGTTACAATGCATTGTGTACATGCACGTGTACATTGTGTGATAGTCTATTGAAAATGGAACCTGAAAAATCACAGTTGAAATGTGGATTTGCTGTCATACCCAAGGATATCGAGTGTGGTACTGACGCTTCATACCCCAATGATAAGAGTGTGATCCCCTTGAAACAATGTAAGAAGGACGTGCACTCCCATTTGATGCGCTGGATGTCCTCCAGGAAAGCCAGTCAAGTCAAAATGAATGGGAGCTCATAGCACTTCGTGCTGGCGTGTTTGATATGAGTTCTCCAGTTCTGGACACCACAATATGCCCGAACCACCGATACAAGTTGAGTTTATCATGGAATCAGCAGAGGAGATGCCAGCACCCACTTCATCAACCCTCTAAAACAAGTCGGAAGCCCAGAAAAGATGGAGGTTCAGTTCATCGAGTGATGTCTCGGGAAATATACATCATGGGGAGTTTTTGTCCCAGTTGGCTCAGGTAAGGGATCAGTCTCAAAATCACTGAAGTAGAAAAGAAGCAGTAGGCCTGTGATGATACCCACTCTGACTAAACCTAACTTTGGTGCAAAACCAACTGAGTGATAACGATTTACCACTTCACTTGTGTTCTTCCTAGAAAGTTGATTGAATTTGGAGCCTTGGCTTGATGATCAGGAAGTCCCAGTTATGATTCCCTGCCAGTGCCACTGGAGGTGATGCTTCACTGCCGTACAAAATCAGCATGGCCGGTCGCATTATCAAAACAAGTCTATCATCATCATCATGTCCTCACACTATTATATTGCACATCATATTATCATTACCCCCATAATCTG
Organism: Lineus longissimus; assembly: GCF_910592395.1. NCBI lineage: Eukaryota > Metazoa > Nemertea > Pilidiophora > Heteronemertea > Lineidae > Lineus > Lineus longissimus. The sequence continues at coordinate 7,740,229 of NC_088321.1, forward strand.
GTGCCTTTTCAGCTCTGTGTAAAGGATGTGAGGCTAAACATCGAGTATCTGTGGCAAATGTAGAACCAGAAGTAGAACCAGCACCCATGGATACAGAGGTGAGTTGAATGAAAAAAAGGGGAGAAGATTCGGGGCAAGCCAAAGTGAATATTTGTTAATTCTGCCTTTCAGCGACTGATTGTAAGAAGGTCACTGATGAGAGAGGAGGGACTAAGCTGAAAACCTTGATGCCATTCTGGCTCCCATCTCCTTGGCAATGAGGGATTCTAAGCCAAACCTGATTCTCCATCAATATCTTTTTTCAGTCCGCTGTTGCCTCTTCCTCTGTTCAACCAGCCGACGCCTTAGAAAACCCAGCAGACGGGACAGAAGGACAAATTTGATGGGTAATGTTGTTGCAACAGTATCATAAGGACTGCTGATCAAGCACTCTTGAGCTGGGAGAGAGAAATGATAAGAGGGTGGAGACAGATTTTCTGAAATGTTGGTCTTTGAGTCATGACTGGGCAGAATTAGCCCAGTGAAAGTTGTCAGCTACACATCAAGAATTCTTGATTTAGAATGAAAGGGTACGACTTTATTGGATGTACATTCATCAGGCTTGACCTGAGATTTTCCACGCCATTGATTGCAAATGCATTGTTCGCATTCTGCAATACATCTCTCTTTTTCTAAAAAAAATACATGGTGAATTTCCTAAAACTGTTACATGCTGTGTTTTTGTCTCCCTTGACTAACATAACCTGCAATATGAAGGACATCCAGATTTGATGTTCTAGTATATCTAGCGGATGGTTCATCAGGTAAAATGCGGGGCTTGGTTAAAAAATGATTTTATAGCGATATCTTGGGATAAATTTGAACTTTGGCTTTCAGTAAACAATTGTAAATGCCAAGATAGATTTTTAATGTCAGTATACTTAGTAGCGCTAATGTCAGTTTTGAACAACCAAGCCTGCTACTGGAAAGTGGGACTCTCTCCTGATACTATCCTGCACTTGGGCCTGACATGTAGTACCGTAAATGAGGTGTTACTAGTATTGGTCCCTCCCTAGTAGTGGTTAGTAGTGGTTTGGCTATTGTCTGCAAAATAGCCTTTTTTCTATGTATCATTATATTAGCTTGTAAATAAATCACCCATTTGTAAAAAAAAAGTGTCCCTGCTTCTTAGGTGGCAGCACTGTTCTCTGCAGACAGGTACAAGTGTAGCATGTGGAAAGTTGTGATCTCTCCTAAGGGACTGGACAGTACCGTAACTCAGTTCATGAAAAACTTCTCCATTCAAGTACATGTATATGTACAATTTAGCCAATGCTAGAGCAACTCCAGGAGAACATTTCACCGCCAACCAAGGAGCTAAAAACTTCCAATAGCAGTACTCTGACGGTGCAGCCAACTGCAGGGTTGTCCTCATCAAACAGTAATTACAGTAGGAACTGCACCTTTGGTCAATTGGCTCCTTAGCAATGGAAGGTGTTACTAGTATGTGAAATGAGCACTTCTGCAAGGTTCTTAGGAACAGGATGATCCCTGCATGGGTTGATAAAGATGTATTAGTAGGTCATACCACATGCCCTTCAGGTGCCTTAGCCATGGGGGGGGGGGGGGGTCCAACCCTTACAACATGCTCTGGCAGCATGACACAGGCTAATGATGGGTCAACATTAGCATCCTCACCAACAGGGGGGTTTCTTTAGGTTTTCGGACTGTAAGAAGGCCTACATGTAGCTTATTCAATTACGTTGCCATCAGGTAGGCCAAGGCCGAAATGTTATTTGAAATTCAAATCAGCATTTCAGGACCTATGGGGCCCAATTCCCCAAAGGGCTTTCATCAAGGGCAAATTTGTAGTGATGAGCTTGTTCTTTTTTGGGGGGAAAATGCAAGTGGAGTTATTTACCGGTAGGCCTTAAAATAGGTTAGTAGGCCTAGGCATGGGGGGGGGGGGGGGGGGGGGGGTGATCATGGTGGTTGACAGTAACTACTAATCCTCATGGCCAGCACCAAGCATAAATTATGTGTTCATTATGCATTTATTTTATAATTCATCAAGTGTACACAAGGTGGCAGCACTAGCCAATGAGTGTCATTTTGGTGGAAAATAGCACTTTTTCCTTGGTTTATCCTGGGAAAACAGTAAAAGCGGCCGGAAATTTTATTTCTGATTTTGAAAGTAGGTATCATTACCTTTATCATGTGCAAGCCACAGCATTCAAAGACCTGCAGTGTTGGAGATATGAGCGTCGATAGAGAGCTCTTCCTAAGCACTGCCCCTAGGTATGCATAATTACTAGGCCTAGCACGACCAAAGTATGAAGTGTTACTCAATGACCTGTTGCAGAATGGAAGATCTCATCAAATACTTCCATCATACAAAGGGGGAAAATGCAGCTATTTTTTTTAGTCTCTGCAGGAGTGCCCAACATTGACCCAAAAATACACAAAAAATAGGGGGAAAAAAGCTAAAACAAGCCCCCTAACTAGGCCTGCCCCTAACTCGGTTGCTGGTGATTTTTGAGAGTCATCAATTGCTGTGTAATGATGTCTTAGTGGAAGGATCTTGCATACCTAATCTCGTTAAAAACGGTTGACCCCCCACCTTGCCACCCTCTGCATGGTGGTATCATGGACTGACACTTAACTGCTTTGCTCAGAGACTTAGTTCCCAAGAAAACTATTACGGTTTCCCACTGGTGGCTCCATTGGTAAACTTCTTGATGTATGACAACCCAAGGCCCCTTCAGGTGACTTTAGTGGTACCAAAGCTGTCACCTTTGCCCTGTTGGTGGCCATTGCTACAGGCTCGCTCCACTCTGCTCCTGTTGGCTAATCCTGGGGAGTGTGCCATTCGAGTCCCCACACGGGCTGGCCAGATGCCCCAAAAGTTGCAGCATCCACTTTTTATGGCCAGGCTTCTTCTTGAGTAAAGGAAGGGCCTTCGTAAATAAATGACTATTCAGTGATAATCAAATTAGAAATAGAATAACTCCAGGTATTTAACTTTTCAGAACTTACAGTCTGAATTACCACTCCTCCAGGCAAGAGTCGACTCTCTGAGGGCAGAATTTGCTAACTCTTCCTACCAGCGGCAAAAATCCACTACGCACCAAAAATTGTCAAAATTTGTAGGCTGCTTGGGGAAATCCTGGTCCACCTGCTCTCCGAATGATATCTGCCTGTTCCTAGCTTGGCAAGACGGTAAAGGTAAAACCCCCGTTCACAAGTTAGACTGTGCTTGTATTGGGGACAGAAACCCTTCCTGTGACTGTCCCAGAAGATTAGCGTATAGTACAGTAGCGGGGAAAGTATCTCAGCTGAAAGATGTTCTTGAAAAGCAGGGTTATAAGGGGCGCTGGAATGGCTTCCTGCAGTGTGGTAATCCAGTGGACTCTGATACAGTGGGGATATTCCTGTCCCAAATTAAAAGAGAGCAGAGCATGGCTCGGGTTTGCCCAAAGCAGGCCTTGCCAATTTTTATGGACAAGCTGGCACTGGTATTCATGTACATTGACAGGAGATTAGGGGAAGCCTCCACTCCCCCTATTAAGAGGTTCATTTTGGCCAGGGACCAAGCACTAATGAAGCTCCGTTTTTTTGGTGGTGACAGGGCCAATGATGCAGGACTTATGCTTACCCAGGAGATTAAAGCATTGCCTGGAGGAGCCGGTATCGTGATAAGACATACTCGGGGCAAAACTTTCAGGCTAGATAAAGCCAATGTGTTTTCCCTATTTAGGTGTAAGGAGGAAATGTTTTGCCCAGTAAAGGCGATCGAAACGTACATTGAGGTGGCGAAATCCGTATCGGTGGATGTTACTCGAGGGTACCTTTTCAGGCCAGTGTCGGCGGGGAAGTATATCGAAGACAAGCCCTTTTCAGCAGAAGCTAGTTATGGACGTCTAAAACACTATTTGTCTTTGCTGCATATAGATAGTAGAGAGTATTCGCACCCGCACGGTTAGCCAAACGACTACATTTAGGTCATCAAATATTGCGGTCTTATGACGTTTACACATACGGTTTGGAGAGATTATTATCCGAAGCTAGTTACAATACGTGAGTGAAAAACGGTTTGACAAAACAGCATGATTATCCAAAAAAAATCTTCCCACAATGATAGTTTTTCTTTTAAAATCATAAATGAACAAATATCTTTGCAATTTTTGTGAAACATTTCGTTTCTGGCATTTGTATCCATGTTTATTTCACTTTTAAATATCTTGTTTATAGCCGTCCATAAGTGCCTTTTTCATTGATGTCCAAGGCAGTCAAAAGAGGCATTTCGCAATTTAACTGATTACAAAATCAGCACTGTTAAGTCATCGACTTCTGTGCGGTCGTTACGTGTACACAGGCCCTTATAAGAGGCCTTTTGGCTAGCCGTCTGCATTTCACGCATAACAAGCTGGATATCCGCAAGGTGAATGGCGTTTAGCATGTTTGGTAAAATACACTACGGGTAGCTTGATTTTCTCTGGTGGTAGATCTCAGTGCCAGAAGTAGCTATTTGTTATTAATCCTTTGTTTCGGAAATAATTTCGTATTCTTTAAATGGAATTTTATGATTTTAAAAAAGGCCTGCATAAAACTTTCATGATTCTCTTTTAGCATGGCGACCGAAGGTGCAAGTACCAGCAAGTCAACAAACAAAAAAAACGCGCCTACTCGATTTTTCCCAGCACTTGACATTCTTCTTCTCAGAGAACTGGTTGCGGTACAACCAACAACTAAGCCAGCGTGGGATGAAGTCCACCAACATGTGAACACAGCTTTGACGGAGGTGAAGCGCGACAGCTTTGTCACTCTCCGGGCATGCAAGGATAGGGTGAAAACTCTCCAAGAGGCTCATACGAAGGACGAGTTGAAATCTCTTAGAGCGTAAGTATATCTTAAACACTGAATCATTGCAGTGTAACACAAATGTGGCTAAGAGCGGCCCCATACACTCTGTGTCATTAGGCCCTTGGTGATTTTAAGTTACCAGGGAGATATCATTTTCTTGATGGAAAAATTGGTCCAAGTATATACATGTACTATGTGTTTTTCCATTGCTTTAGCACCAATTAAAACACTATTTTATAATTTATACTCCCAGTTTCTTTCTCGGCTGAAAATGCGTCACGCTGACCTTTGATCAGGACCTGCAATGTTACTCATCAACTTTTGTGTCACTTTTTAGGTCTGGGACAGATGAGGAATACGACGAGCGAGCCCAGCTGCTTACTGAGTTGGCCAGCCTTAGCGAGGAAAGGGCGGCCAAAAAGCAGGAAGAAAAACCCGATCTCAAGGAAGCCCAGGGACGACAAATACGCCAGGCTGCTATGGAGACGCTGAAAGTAAGAGACGATCCGGAAGAACACGCGGATGGTTTTGATCGTGAGTTGGACGGAGCTGATGAAAATCTCGAACATCATGGAAAGAAAGGTAAGAATAACTTTTTCTTCTTCACGAAAGTATGAAACTCGCTTTAATGGCAGCTACTGATTGACAATACGTACATTGTATTACATGTAACATAACCCGACTCTGCATTAAACGGCGGGTACACTATTCTTTTTGCAGCTGCGAATTGCACCACCAAGCCGGCAACGAAGAAGCGTCGAACTGATTCTGCAGAGTACGTGACGTATCTAAAAGATAAACTTTCCTTTGAAAAAGAGCGTTTCGAAGTAGAAAAGAAGGAAAGAGAGGCGAGGATCCAGAGGGATCAGCAAATGATGGAAATGATGATGGCGTTGGCCAAAAACAAAAATTAGATGCTGCTCGCAACGATGTAAGATTTGACAAATAAATAATTACTCGCAGAATAAATTTGGACTTTTCGTCTGTAATTTGCACAATTCAAATATTTTCTCTACATTTACAACGCAAAGTTCAGGCTAAATAGTTCTCTAAAGTTGGATGGTCTAGTTGAAAGTACTGACTCGTCTGATTGCCATAGACACATGTACGACAGTTGACCAGAATAGCACCTACCAAGTAATACTTGGCTACTGGAGACAACAGTACTTTTAAATTTTTCCTAAAGTCCAAAAACGCGTAGTTTCGCACCAAATTTCCGAACTCCCATTCCACGCATTGACGGACAGAGGACATTCTCCTGGTGAATTGTTCTTCTGCGGCACACAGGTTTGCTCCTCTGAATGGACTCGACAGATACCTTCGAATGGGATAAGCCGGATCGCCGTATATTGCAAATGGCAGGCCATTCCTATCAGTGAGATCTCTAGCCTCCATTTGCTCCATCAGTCCACTCACACGAAGCAAAGCGCAATCATGTCGACGCCCTTCCAGTGGACCATACAGATGCGTAATCAACCCGTTTGGTATGACTACTGACTGAAATTTAATCGCATGTATACGCTTATGCCCATTATAACACACGCGTTGATGGCGTGTTGGCCGGGTATTCGAAAACCCTGGATCAACAAACACTGGACTGGACTGGACTGGACTGGACTGGATTCAACGTCACTGCTCACCATCGCCTGCATCAACATGGCGACAACAATGTATTGAGAAACGACGGGGAAATGGGACATGGTATCCGTCTATGCTACACTGTGCATGATATGTGCATGCTATGTACATGAGTGTAGGCGATACACTACGATGAATTATCGATATTATCAGGCCGGTCCGGTGGCACACATCTGCCAATTTCATCATGTTAATGGCGTGTCAAGACCCACAAATCACTCAGATGTCTAGAGCAGGCACTTGTACATATTTCTGTTTACATAATACATAACCATACCTATTCTGTCGTCGCCAATTATCGTAAAATCGACGATAAAACCCGGGCGACTTTTCGGGTGACGCCATGTTCATGATGTTGATGATGGAATTAGGCGGGAAGAGATTCGGCAGGGTTGTGGGAATTGTATAACTTTTAGAAAAATCCAGGTGGTGGAGGGCGCTGAGTCATAGTCCAGTCCAGTCCAGTCCAGTCCAGTGTTTGTTGATCCAGGGTTTTCGAATACCCGTGTTGGCCTGCATATAGGACGAACCGTGCCATCTACGAAACCTATGCAGTTCAGCAGCGGGGCACCCTTCGCGTGTATCTGGTCTGCATAGATTTGAAGTTGTGCGGGACCCAGCCATGGGTTGTCGAGGGTCCTCAAACGATGAGCATGAGTGTTGTACAGAAGGCTTATAGTCTCATTAATCACCATTGACATGGTAGATGCAGGTCGTCCAAAAAACCTTTCCAAATCGCTCAGTCTGTTCGGATACGAAAATCGCCTTAAAACCATACACAATGCATCGAGTCCGCTGCACGTGCACCTGTTTGTTACAGTAATCACATCAGGAAGTCCCGACAAGCGATACAGACGATAGAGTTCTTCCTTCCTGAACCGAAAGTTGAACCATGACTGGTCATCAGTAAGCTCATCCAAATTAAACCTCGGCCATTGAGGGTCGTATGTAATCTCGCGTTCCTGTGGTCTATCGTGAAAAAGAATGTATAGAAGATCTTCATCCTCTTCCTCGACTGCCATTTGTAAAAGGTCCATGTTGAAAGTCTATTGAGCGTCGACTGTTCACTTTACCACTTGTAGGTCTCCTCGGACATGACCCGTTCAAAGTTCAGAAAATAATTACCTAACCTGTCGAATGCCATTGACAAATTGAAGGTACCTGCCTTCTACAAGGGACTTACATAAACCTTGTCTATTAACTATCCGTAAAGGCTAACCGAATCTATCAGCGAAATCACGATAAATTAAACGTTGACCGTTTCACGGTTACGGATGACTAAATGTAGTCGTTAGGCCTAAATGTACTGGTGCGAATACTCTCTAGTGGTGAGACCCCTCACAGCCTACGGGCAGGCTGTGCAATTGCCCTCAGATCTAAGTTAGGCGATTCTCCGGTAGAACCAGCCGGGGAGCCAGCAGGCAAGGGGTTAAACGTGGTTGGGAGCCATGTGGGGTGGTTTTCTCAAGGGTCAGTTGGCTACTATACTAGGAGTGCGCAGGTGGATCAAGCCTCTGCATTGTCTAAATTAATGGCAGGATCTGAAGGCAGACTGAGGGGAGAGGGTTATGTGGACATATCCTCCCTGGGAAAAGCATTTTGATCAACCCCTAGGATCTGTTCCGGAACCGGGCACCAGGTAGACATTGTTGGCCCAACAATGAGAAAATATGTTTGTTTTGTTTGTTTTGCCCACTCTCTAAGATCGGCCTTCAAATCGGGCCATCGAGTTTCTCTCCAATGACAAATCCCGGCAACTCTTCAAAGCTGGATTTTTGTGTTCAGCCAATCTATACAGCAATGCATACTTGTAGGCATTGCTCAATGGGTTAATTTTATTGACTGGCTATTGTATACATTAACACATCATCCTATGTCGCTATCCAGAAGTATTAAGGTAGCAGGAAGGGTTGGGCGTTTGTGGTTTCTGAGTCTGAGGGGGTTGGTGTCTGTTGACTGTGACTGTGCTTCAAGAGAGACTAGACATGGCGCCAGTCTCTCTTAAAGCACAGTCAACAGGCATTTGGTCTCAGTATTTGGGTTTTGATTGCCATGACTGTACCCCTGTAAAAGTCAGAGGAGGAGAAGTTTGGAATGATGAAAGCATTGAAGAAGAAGAAATGTTATTATTGAGGAAAGCAAAATTTATTATGAGACTAGAAGGCAGTGACCTGACTTGATTATTTTGAAAATGGCGGTCTGAACACATTAAAAGGTGGAACATGGCATTTTATCGACTTTGAAGTGTTCCGCAGTTAAAGGGAGACTATAGGCAGCAGCTAGGTAGGCAAGATAAAGTCATACAAATTTGCCAATAGGGGTCAGTCATACCTCTAGGCATGGCGCCAGTCTCTCTTAAAGCACAGTCAACAGGCATTTGGTCTTAGTATTTGGGTAAGTATAGAATCAAGGCAGCTCAGAGAGCAATGATTGAACGATGCTGTGGACAAGTCCAAGGATACTGCATCAGTCACGACCAACTTCTCATCAGAAAGCGTCACCACCAGCATATTCAATGTTCAGTTCCAACCTGTACCAGTCCAATGCACGCCTGTCATGGTCAGCAGTGGTCAGCTTAGCGCGATATGGAACATTCTTCCGAAACTCAAGCGAGGGAAGTCTGCTCATTAGCCTATCTCGCGCACTGCTCCTTCTTGTCAAACATCGTAGTGAAATCGTGGTACAGTGGGGCGTCCTCGAGGATTGCAGCTGGTCGGACAGACGTGAGGTGGAATGTGGGCGGCTGCACTTCTTCGTTGATGTGCGATGGCAGATAGCACAGTTGTTGCGTTGCATGACAGCTGAAAGTGAATGTGATATCATAGAACTGAGGCGTTTGCAATGAGACTATAGGTGAAGTAGAAGCAAGGAGTGAAATGGGCCATCTTCCAGTGACTAATATACAGAGTAAGGGCACTGGGTGTTGTTAGATTCAGCATTGAATGTATTCCTCGTACAAGCGTGAATAGTGTGGACATACAGTGAGAGGTGAGAGACCCCTATTGACTACAGTACTTATTGTAACTTTATCTTGGATATTATATTAGTATTGAACTTCTAGTCATGGAATATGAAGAAATTGAAGTTGTAGGCATGGAATATGAAAAATTATTCAACGGTGAAAGACATTATTCCATGAGGCTTTGCCGTGATCGCAAAGGACGCGACGCGATTGGTTCACATGCTAATGAGGTATGATAATGATAATTACCTCTATAATGCTACTTGGATAGCGACTGTGTCGTTGATTGCAACAGTGGTCTATGTCAATGTGTGCCTGTAATGTCAATTGAGTATGATGAGGTGATGACGATAGTGCAATTATTAAATATTGGCAAGAGATCATACTACAACATAGGTCTTGTTTTTGACAGATGACTGTGCGACATTCCCATTGGGTCTTGTTAGAGTCAGCGCTGCATGTATTCCTTGTACAAGCTTGAATAGTTGTGACAGACTTTGAGGGGTGAGAGACCCCTATCGGCTACTTCGGCTAACTTTATCTTGCCTACCTAGCTGCTAGCAATAGTGCCCCTTTATCAAGACTGAAACCCACTGTGCAGGGCTAAGAAATTACCTTTATAATCCTAGTTGGATAACCACTGTGTAGATGAGCCGATGAATAACGATGTTGTTCATGTTTACCATGTTTACTAGTACATAGCCATAGGGTATGCACTGGTCAGTGCACTTTCTGCACGTCGTCATGGTCATGTACGTACGTGATACCTTGCATATTTTGTTTTTTGAATGCGCATGCTTTTTGGGCAAAATCACTTGTACCAACACTAATGAATAATGTCTTCTTATCCCTATGACTCCATACACAGTGAGGGCATTGTCCCATTCCCATCAAATGGTAACTTATTGTACCGTATTAGGGTGGAAGTTCGGGAGCAGATACCTACCGTTGCACGCCTGTCATAATCAGCAGTGATGAGCTTAGCGCGATATGGAACATTCTTCAGAAACTCAAGCGAGGGAAGTCTGCTCATTAGCATATCTCGCGCACTGCTCCTTCTTGTCAAACATCGTAGTGAAATCGTAATGGAAAACGTCTGGCTTTGCGCCAGACGTTGAGACTAATAAGTGAAGAACTATTAGGTAAAGAACTTCTACTTGCGCGAGACTGCTCTGATAAAATTATCATTGCAGAGACTACGGTGACGTACACATATATTTTTTACAATCAAAAATGCCCTCAAAAGACGACATGGAATGATTATTTTATTGATATTTCCTACTATATACCTTCCAATTATCACTTTATACAAATAGATCGGCGTTAGGTCGCATGCTTTTCTTTCCTGGTGACACTATAAAGCAAAATAGTTGCAACCCCGTAAATGCGCTATAAGTCCAATAATAAGTGACGGTGACCCGTTATAAATGTTTCGCCAGCTTCGCTTTTTTGCCGCTACGCGGCGCGTTGGGCCCTTGCGTCTAGTGTGCTCATAATTTCCTCTTGGTGAGGTCTAAATTGTCCACAGAGTCCGAAAGTGTAACTAGTGTGAATCTGATCCTCGTCGCTGGTCTTCCATGGGTCATTGGGATTATGAGCTCAAAACCCTCTGTTAGTAAGGCTAGACTGCTCCAACATATATCTCTTGAATTTCACTTTGATGTAAAGCTGTTCATCAGATTACAGATGTAAGTTCTCAGTGGCAAGGGTACTATTATATCGGCCGCGCTGTACTTGTACGCACTATTCAGGAATTACAATACATACATGTAGCTGTGTTTTCTAAATTTTTAAAATCTGGTGTTGAATTTCTTTGTTTAGGTGATTCCACCCACAGCTGGGCTAGCTCTGCATCCTAACTCGAGATATCTCAGTCTCAAAGGAAAGTTAGGGTAATATAAGCTTCAAAGTTAGATTACTTTGGAAGGTTTGCCTTTTGTCGTTGAAATTTTAGAGACCTTTGGCTGCGATTCAGCTTGGAAACTGGGCAGGATGCAGTGCTGGCACAAGGTGGGATGGACAGCACCCTGTTTTGTCGGGGGACAATCATGGCCCGATTTAATTTCCCAAAGCACATTGTCTTCTGCCCAAATTTTACGATTGAGGATTGAGATTTGGAGGAAATTTGGGCTAGAATCAAGGTTGCAGGGCCCAGAATTGCAACTGGAACCCGACAGGGCACGGAGAAATGGTTGTTCCATCCCCAATTCTGAACAAGGCATGAAGGAAGAGCCAGATGGAATCTCACTTTGGATATGTACTTTTCCTAAGTGAATTCCAGGTGGCGCTGACGACAGCCAAGCAGTCCTTTGCTGGAAAGCAAGCAAGGCTTGGGGAAGCCTGGAAGGTTGAGAACCTCCCTCAGAACCAGTGGATAATGGCTGGTTGTGACAGGGGTCAGGTCCAGAAGGGGTGTGCTGATGACACCATCCAGGGGACAGGAAGCTGAGGTGGAGAGGCCTCCTTCGGTGCCTCCAGAGACTAGAGAGAGATTTTCCCCACCCACCCTCCCTGAGATTCTATCTAGTCACTTCCTACATGTCTCTCAAATGGTTGTTCCATCCCCAATTCTGAACAAGGCATGAAGGAAGAGCCAGATGGAATCTCACTTTGGATATGTACTCATCCGGGTTTGGTGGTTTTTTTCCTCACCCCAACCCTCATTTTGTGTCATCAGACATACCGGGCCCAGGAGACCGGGATCACCATCCTGACCATATGTCTGACGTACCCTCCGCAATGAGGCTGTAGATGCGGGTAGAAGTGTTCTGGTGCCACAAACGGGTCTGTAAATAAGTATAAAAGCAGTCCCAGAGCAGTCCCAGAAATAGTCCTGTCGCCCCCCCCTTCCCCTATCTCTTTTAAGCTGAAGATGAGTGAGGCCTGTTCTAAAGTCCAGACGAGTCATGACTGTCCAAGAGGGACTCTCTTTCTGACCTACAGCGGGACCCGCAGGCATAGAACAATAAAGACGACAATAACATCGTGTTTTCCAATCTCCCCAGCGCAGGTTGTGTGGTTATGTCTCTCTGTTACCACTGTCAACGATTTGCTCCGATCCTCCGCCGTCGTTTCGGTATTCTCTCCATCCACGCGCTGGTGCAGCTGTATGCTCAATAATAATTGTGCCAATAATTGTACTGCCAACATTTTTCAAGAATTTCTTGAATATGTTGATTTTCTACTTTTTTGCGGGATTTAAATCTGATAAGTGATGTATTTGCATTATTTTGGGCAGACCTGCCCACTACATACGGAATCAACGAACGTGCGCTTAAAAGTAGGTCGCAAAATATTACAAAGCAATTCGTTTTGAAGAAAATTTTTGACATTGAGTCCTTATATCTCTGCTTCGAGTGCAGCAGTAAAATGTTCTTATTTTAGTCCGGGAATTGGCTTTGCCCTCGTCAGTTAGTTACAGAACTCTAGTCTCGCGAGATTACGTCATTTGCCGGCTCTGCTGATTGACTCCACTGATTGACATACAATGCCAATCGCATGGCAGATTAGTGCCATAAAAAATAAAATATTATCTCGTTATTACGAGATCTTTTCTCGTTACTACGAGATCTTTTCTCGTTATTGTGATATCTTTTCTCGTTATTACGCGATGTTATCTCGATATTACGAGATCTTTTCTCGTTATTACGCGATCTTTTCTCGTTATTACGAGATGCGAAAGTGCACGCAACATCGAGGATTAAAGCTCAGGATCAAGCGCGGGAAAGGTCCGTACCATCATCGCGTAATAACGAGATAACATCTCGTAATAACGAGAAAAGATCGCGTAATAACGAGATAACATCTCGTAATAACGAGAAAAGATCGCGTAATAACGAGAAAAGATCGCGTAATAACGAGAAAAGATCTCGTAATAACGAGATAACATCGCGTAATAACGAGAAAAGAACTCGTAATAACGAGATAATATTTTATTTTTTATGGCACTAATCTGCTGCCGTAGATAATTAAGCATTTGCAGCAGGTAAGAAGAAATCTTTTTCGATACTGATCTCTTGTTATGTATGTAGCGTTGGCCTCCGTGTGTCGTGTCGGCGCATGCTTTCAGAGCCATACCAGCTGTGTGTACAAAGTGTAGGCATTCAGCGTCGTGTGCATTCCCATTGCCACATGGCCATGGGCATAGGGCTTTTCGACAAAATTGATAATTAATGATTAATTCCAAAGCATAAGAATGGCTTTTTCCTTCAGAAAATGGTCAGGCCAAGGAAAATAAGAGACTTTGCTTTTACCCTAGAAAACGGAAAGTATGTCCAAGTTGAGGTACCACTTCCTGCACCCCATATGGTAATTCCTGGTATTGACAACAGTGCTGACAATGTGCAGCCCTGTCCTACAATATCATATGAACCAGAAGGGAATCTTCTTGACATTGAACATACAGGTAATTTGCTTGACAAGAGGGGGCATGTGTTCTTTCTATTCTTAATCTAGGCTGTTTTTTTTCCATTCACTGGGATTCAGAAAGAAAAAAAATCCTCCTACTACTCCACTCATGATAATCATATTCTACTAAAAAATTGATTGTTGACACTCTAATATATGATTTTTGACCAGGTTTCAATTCTTTGTTGGATATTCCACTCCAGTATACAAACATTGAGTCCACTCGAGATACCTATCATTCGCATGTTTCACTAAAAAAATATCCATGTATTTTGACTCTGTATCCTGGCAATTTTCAAATGAAACTTAACGACCCATCCATGAATATTTTTTTCTGATTTAAACTCTACTTGATGATATACTTAATTGCCTATCATATCATCTCATCCCTCTCCCTGATTTTGTTTTAGCTCTTTCTTCATTGAATTCAAAATAAATGTTGTTCTATTGTATTTGATGAGTGTTCTGAAACACAGTATTTTTTACGCATTTATCATTAGTTTAATTGAGGCGCTCTTTATTCTGATACTTCGTCATTTGTATTTCGCGCGCTTTCCGTTGCGCGCGCTTTCTATTTCGCGTTTGCATCTCTGGTACATCACTATACGTCATTCGCCATTTTAGATTCAGAAGACGGCCCTCGCGGATTTGTCTTCTTCGTTCGTTGAAGGGTTTTGACCTTTCTATGTGTGAGAAACTGGATGAGAGCAACTCCAGGTATAAGATCAAATGTATAAGAATCCCCCTTGCCCCATCATGTTGGTCAATATTGAGTAAAGGGCTCATAAAACACACTTGAAAGTGATGGCTAGATTTGTCTCGGTCAGGTTGCACGCTGATGTGTGTATTGATACATTAGGCCTATTCTTAGGTACTGGTTCCAGGGCGAAGTCTCTTTTGTAATATTCGGGTAATATTTGTGAGTTCCCGTTATATTTTAATGCCATGCTGGTAGCTGGTAAACTGTTTGTACTGATCTTGGTTGGGAACTATGGACTTTTCATGATTGAAAGTCATAATGTGCCATGTGAGACTTCTCTGGTGACCTCGTAGATTGTCCATCTTTGTGAAGGTGGCAGCACCTGTCGGACCATGTGTTATGGGAATTGCTTATTCAATGACAAAGTGAACTTATTTTTGTATTATATTTTATTTTGCAGAAACAAAGTTTTGGAACTAACATCCAGTCGTTCTCGTTAGTAATTCCTTCGATTCGTCACAATGAGGGCACTGCACAGCCAAAGAAAAGAAGCAGATACGGTCAAGAAAAAGTTTCTCAGCTTGAGAACTGGAATGCTATTCATGATGGAATGTTCACCAGTTTCCAAGAGTCGCTTGTTCCTGGTATGAACTGTGGAGCGTGCAGTGTTCGATTGTTATCCGTGTATCGATAAGATGACTGTTATGTTGGCTTCTTTCTTTGCGGCAGCTGTGTTGAAGAAGTGCATAAACACACATTGTTTCACCAACCATACAAATGGCAGGTCAGTGTCTAATACTGTGTTTTGTGACATAATGCAACTTTTTTGCTGCATGTCAGATAACTACGTATTTGTATGGTACATTTCAGTTTCAGTAATTGTGTTTCGGGACACCAAAACAATTCAATCAATTCTTTCAGAAATGTATTGTTGTTATGCCAAATCTCAATGCTTCAGTTTTGCTGAAACAGCTATATGGTTGTTACAGTATTATTTTCAAGTTGAGGGCAAAACTGGTCGATCAATAATGCATGTAGGATGTAAATACAATGTATTTAGAAGAGAATAGTTTTTGCAGTGAAAGAAAAACCCCAACTGGTGATCAAATATTCTTTAGTTGGATTTCATGATGGCCTTACAAAGGAGACGATAAAAAACCAAAAAAGTTTTCAGGTAAAAAGGGAGGCCATTAAGGCATTTGCCCCCCTTGCTTGGTGAATTTCCATCCCCAGGACAGCAAGTTGTGGAGCGTATAGTGAAAGCCCTGGACGATGATTAGTCCATTCATGTATAAATCAATTTGGGTATGCACAGATTTGCTTGGTTGATATATCACCCTCTAATCTGAATCATTTTCTATGCAGGCTCGAACTTGGAATTCATTTGTACCCAGGGGTAGTTGTGAAAAAGTTGTCCGGAGACATACCTATTCCTGCTCTACAGCATTTATACGGCCCCTGGTCGTTGTTGATGATAAAGGTTTGCATTGAAAATTTCTCTCTTAGATACAATCTTAAATACTTGTTGTACCTTAGCTCTTTTATTCTCATTTTTTAAGAAACCAATTTCTTTCATTGTTTTCATTAATGCGTAATGCTGTTTGTAGTAACAAGCCTGTGAAGAGAACCAAAAAAGCCTAATGACTGCTTTTAGTTTGTAATTCATTCTTCCATTCATCTCGACTTATCTCATTTTGTTTCAGGACGATATCATCGATTGAATTTCCAGTTTTGCCTCTGTGAACCAGAGTCTGTTACCCTGATACTTCATCACCTGTGGCCTTCGTCTCCAAAGAAACCACGCATGTGTTTTCATTTCCACTTCATGGATTTGCTGCGGGTAATATCTTATAGTGTCTTCAAGGAACAATTCTTATCATGGACTTCTGTGAAGCGTTCGAGCACTTATACAGTCCTTATGTTCATTTTGAAGACCCGGTAAGTGGGTTGTATGTCTTTGTCATGAATTTTTTAAAGGAAAGATTGGTTACACTGAGACTCTAAGACTATGGCCAGGGAATTGATAAAAACTAAGCGGACCCACACTGACAGAAACCAATGTATCGCATTGACATTGTTTACTTCGAATACATGTATTGTATAGTATCTCAATGTCTCACTGACTCAGAAACGTTGTCGGCGACCACCCCTAGTTGTTATCTACAGGGTTTATTGTTTGTCCCTCCAATAAGATTTAATATAATCAAAATCCCTGCTGTGAAATTCACTATTTTTGCCTAATTGAATGTTGGGGGCTAGGAGCCAAAAGTAATCTTTTAATTTTAATAAAACGAATCTTTTGTATCCCCCTTTATGGCTTTAAACCAGACTTGCTGATCTTTATTGAAATTTCTCTAAATTCACAGGCAATCCAGAATATCTACAGAGTCCTGATAAATGAAAGCTTCGAGGAATACAGGGCTTTCATACACCAGTGTGAATATCTCTGTAATGTCTGCCTGATTTTGGTGATGGAACAGTGTGTCCTGCTTGTCCAATGGTAAGACTATCTGATAATTATTATTATTTGCTGTCCATTGTGTATATGCACTGTTACTGCTACTGTAGAGTTGAGGTTGACTCTTCAGCCAACAGCGTGATAATGGTTCCAATGGTGGTCCTTTAAAGACTCCATCATGGGGGCATGTTTATTGGTCAAAGATTGAATATGTTCTGGTGGCCCACCTGAACAAAATTGGCTGCAGACAAAAGATATTCAACAGAAATGACTAGGACTTGACCTGTCCTGGGTTGTCACTATGGGCCTTTGCTGACCTTTGCTGATGGGAATTTAGGTTAACAACTTGTTTCTAAGTGTAGGATTGTGATTGCAAGAAGTGTTTATAAAAAATGTTGTGTCTGTTTCGCTAAATCATATAAGTGTCCAATTTTGATAAAGTATGTTTTTGTTTTTTTTTTACTGCAGGAAGATGATTATCCAGTGATAATTTCAATGGATGGTAACTTTGGGCTTGTGCAAAAAAAGTCGTCTGGTGTCAGTTTTTCCGAGCCGAAGCATGCGGGTCACTTCTTTTCTAATCAGAGTGAGGTTGATGAGTTTGTTCAAAAACATAACGGAAACATGAAGAAAGTTGGCTACGTAAGATCGTGTTAATCAACCTATTAATTGTCAGCATCATTTTGAATGCCTTAGAAACTTATTCTCAATGTATTTGTTCGCACAATGCGCTTTCAAATAAATTACTGGCACTTAATGTTCTGATTTTATCCATTTTCATGATTCCACTTGTTAAATAGATTATGAAGTTTGCAGTTTTTTTATGTGCCACATTTATTTTCATTGTGGTTTAAAATTGGCATTTATTGAATGATAACCATTGTTTTCCATTGTACTGTTATTGCATTTTTAATCTTCAGGCTTGCAGCAATTTCAAGGGTGGAAATACTTTGAGGACAAATAGTCGATACGAAAAATTGGATGAGACAGCAGTTTTTGGTTCGGCATGTCGTCATGTAAGTGCCCGTCATTATGTTTAGCCTAAAACATGGAGAGAGGTAACGGTTTGATTTGCTGTTTTCCTCAGTCAATATGACTAAGATGTGTTGTATCAAAGTGATATTTCAAAAATATTGTCATACATGTGACTGTTCGGAAATGTTTTGCATTGTGATTTTCAAGTACGGTTTAGCTGAAAGAGTGTTTGATGTGCAACTATTTTCCCTTTATCCAATTGGCGCATAACCGTAGTGTCACGTATAAATGATCATCCTGCCTTGGAGGAGGAATACTCCCTGGAGAAAATCACCTCCAAGTGCGTGCAGAGCAAACACTGAAGAAGAAGATATTTTGACACCAATCCCTATTGACTGTTCAACCTTTAACCTTTAATAACCCAATCACTAAAACTGAAAAGTTGCTGCCTGCTGCACACGCTGTGGGTTTGTTTTGTTGCAGATAGTTGCTGTAAGAATTTCAGTAAATATTCAGTTGCAGATCGTGCCCCAGGCATAGGCCTTATTATCATATTCATCATGATCTAACTAGTTTGGCTGGCATCTATTCCAGTAATCAGTTGCTGCCTTTTTCTGTATGGTGCTTTGATAAAGCTTTATGAAGATACATCTAGTCGCAGATGAAAAACCCATTCTTCAATACAATATTTGGATAAGAATTAGCTTCTTGATTTTTAAGGTTTGCATGCAAATTATAACAACTCTTTAACTTGGAATCAAAAGTTGTTCCCATCACAGGCTAGAGATGGTTGTATCAGCTTGCATTCATGTTAGTTTGACAATTTCCTACCCTAAAAATAATTATTGTCCTTTTCATGTTCAGGTTCTGGTAGTCTTTTAGATAGGTTGTAGCTGGCAATTCCAATATTTCACTGCTATGGTCACAAGTTACCTTGTAAGGTAGGTTGTTTCACAAAGTATATTTTTTGGGAAAGTGACCATCCTTGGTCACTCAGTATATGGAAAATCATCCTGGTTGGTTGCGTAATATTTCGCATGTATCATAACAAACACACGCTCCACTGTATTTGCATTTGGTTTTGGAAGGAGTAAGTCAAGTGACATCACCCTAGCTGTGTTGTTTCAGAGTTCATTATTCTTTTACATGTGCAGACTGATTACTGAATGGGCTTTGGATCAACACCTTCAACTGACACTGCTCTTTGATTTCTTTATAGGTTAAGTACAGTCCTCGGCGAGTTGTTGGTGTTGGGTTAACAGACGGTGAGACACTGGAATGTCTGGTCCTTTTTGCGGAGTTTCTCAAAGATAACGAAAGGAATGACCCCCAGTCACAGGATAGATGTTCTTACTGATGCTATGATCTATTACACAAACAAGAAGTTCGCAAAGATCGGTATGTTTTAAACAGTTGCACAGAGTGGTATTCAGGTGGCGTTGATGGCATTTAGCCTCAATCAGAATGGGAACTTTTAGGCTGTTTTGTGGTCAGGCCATATCTAATTGGATGCATAACTGTTGACCTTAAGCTTAGCTGATAGTATAAACTTCTTCTTGGCACTGACAAGACAAAGTAATGTGCTTATCCTTCTTCATGTAGCAGTATTCAATCACTTTTCAATTGCACTGCTGAGTACTTGATTCCTCAAAATGAAAATTTGTGGTGTTCTTTGTATCCTTCTGAATACCCAAAAATATCTGTGATCAGGTACTATTATACAAGCATGTTATTGAAATTCAAAGTGTGTGCTTGGATTATATCTGTTATGATTTCAAGGTCCGTATCTGGCGTCAAAGCTGACGAAAGCCGAGGATGTAATGTCAACAACAAAACAGGAATTGAAGGCTCTCCTTGAAGGTATGTGCATTTCTCTCTTATTCCAGCAGCTGCAACACACTAAACACCATTGGCAGCATATTACAAGCCTGACTCCTTAGATCAGTTCTCAGCAGTCAGTCATCTGGGGATAATTCAAGCTTGGCATCAGTGAAACATGTCAAAGTTGATAAAGAGGGTCAAAGCATCTTTTCTCATCCCTGGCAGTTCAATCATTCATGGCTGTTCAAGTTTAGACTTTGTGTTGTGTTTGTGGATCATTATGATCAACCAAAGATAACATTCAGTAAGGCCTTTTTCCTGGGCTTACGTCTGAAGCCTTGTTTTAGCCGATGCAGTGATATGCATGCTGATGCAAAATACATTTTATGAGGGTAACCGTGAGTATTTACCAAGTGCATGCCATTACACAATCCAGACACATTGAAGCACATTTTCACAAATAGTAACGGCATGTCTGTGCACTTATTTTGTTCCAATAACAGTGTATCCTTATCTCTTTTAGTGTCAGAAAGTCAGGTAGAACTCTGGCTTGCAGAGTCACAGAATCCTGCTAGTTGTCAGCGACTGAGACGAGGTAAGACCCATTATTAATATCATTATAGGCCCCAGATCCCGTCTGGGGACTATATTGATATCACTGGAATTCTCGAAACTGTTATTTTCTTCCACCAAATTAACACATTTATTGTGGTAGTCCAGCAAAACGGCTTAATAAACCAGAAATCAATCACCCTTACACCACCAAACCCAATTCCATCTATGGACTATCGCAAAAGTATTTTAAAAATCCTGAGTATTTCGATATTTTTGAAGCATTTTTTGCTGAGATATGATACCGTCTTCTCCCAACATGCCGAAGCCGCGATTCAATCTGACATGCGCTGTGACATGCGCTGAGGCGAGACGCTGATACATTAGCATAAGCTCCGCCCCGTCATAATGACGTCATTATTCTCAATCTCAGGAGTTGGTCGAGCGATGGGGCGATGGAGGTATTATAAAGAAACCCAATTCGATTCATGGACTATCGCATTTTCAAAACTCAGAATATTTCGATGCTTTAGATGCGTTTTTATGACTCCAGCTCCTCCCTCTGGGAGCTGGAGTCAGTATTGTTTTCGCTCAGGTGTCTCGTACAATCACGTGACCTCTCCAACACTCGAATGCACTCTTTTCGTCCACGTTTTAGGCCAATCTTCGGCATGAACATGAAATCTAATAAGCGCAGTACTTAAATCAGATGTTTCTCTCGCCTTGAAAACATTCCTGGGTAAAATCCATTGAGATTAGCCGAGTTAATCTACTTTTTCCGTGCTTAAAATCTCTGCCGCTGAATTCTATAAATAGGAACTATTAACATCGCGGCAGTGTGGTTCCCATTGTGCGCCCTCCCACTTCACACCACGTCAGGAAGTTTTACGGAGAGGGAGGGCGTGCGGGAAGAAGAATGGCCAAAATGACGTCACGTTTTCCTGGCAATGCTTCTTGCCAGACCAGTCAAGCATTGGGAAAGCATCTTTAATTCAGACAACGTTAGAACTAGAAAAACGAATAATTTGCAAAAGTAAAAGCAGATTTCACCACTAACCAGTCAAATCGGAATACGACGGCGCAAAATGTTCTCGCTTTCCTCCTGCTTCCTCCTCGCTTTCCTCCTTTGACTACAGTCGAGTTTGTTACTCGGTTTCTACTCGGTTGACATGACGACTACCTGGGGACTATCAAATTTGCTACCAGCAAATTTCGGAATTCTAGTTATCATCATCATCATCATCATTATTATTAGGAAATAGCATCAGTGGGCCAGTAAAAAGTTAGGTGGAGTCCGGTGCATAAGTTTGGTTGCAATTTACCCTTTTGCCATAGTATGACATTTTGTCAATTATTTTGTAGCTCCAGTTGCTCACTGGTATCAACAAGGCCAAACACACCAAGGATGAGATATTTCAAAGTAAAAGGTCATCAGATTAAAAGTCAGTCCATTGGAAAACTGGCATCCACCGAGATGAACTACCAAGTGTGGTGGAAATTGGTTTCGTAATTCAAAACTTGCAAAACCGTAACCTCTGCAAATATACTTAAATTTCAGATCTGTCCAGCATAGGCCAGTATCTTACATTCTGTCAACAAACACAGTGTTGAGAGGGCTGCATCTCGAAATGGTAAAGAAATAATTATGCCGGTACGTAGAAACATCCATTTAACCTTTTTGTTGGCTCGCCAGTTGATGAGGCGATAAACTAGTGCATTGTCTGTTGTTTTCTTTATCTTATATCATAAACAGTGGCAAGTTTGCAGTGAATCACTTCCCTTCTGAATGTTGTAATGAACCCAAAGACCAGATGACCTTTGACTGAAAATCTAATTTCAAATATGGCACTCTTGGTGTTATTTTACATTGATAGCTTTGGACCCCATGTTGAATTCCTGGTCCTGAGTGATGAAAATTCAGCTCGATCAATTTTGGCTTTCATTTCAATGTCCATTCTTCAATCTATAGATGAATTTATAGAATTGATCTCAAATCCTTCATCCCCTCACATTACAGATGGCCAGGCTATTGCAATTAAACTGCAGAAAAACATCAGCAGAACCAATTGGCATATTAAGAAGATGGTGGAAATCTTCAACACAAAGGACATGGATGAGAGTCACTTGTTTACGAAGATGCGTTGAAGGGACATTACTTAGGCATGGAAGAAGCACCAATTGCAGGTTCTAATCATAGTGTGCCATTCTACAAGCTGTTGACTTGTTTTGCCACCACTCCCGAGCTTTTGAGGAATGGTGGTTGTTGTGAAAGATGGTCAATGTTGACTGCGTCTTTCGGAAGCAACAACAAGTTTTGTTGGCCTGTGCAACATCGGATTATCTCTCACAGGGCCAGAAGGCAATGGTAGTTGCTAAGGCAATTTCTAAAGAAGAACTTCACAATGAATTCTATGAGGCATGCTAGGGCAATGTGGAAGTGCCATTTCCTGAGCAGACATTTATTGCATCTGTCATTAACAATCATCAAAGCATCACCACTAGTGACCCTGGCCTTCCTGAGGAAGAGGTCAGTGACTTCCTTGAAAGGGCGAAGTGTTTGGGGGAAGAGCAGGAGCAGCATGGTGATGATGGGGACGATCATGAGATAGAAGAGGGATTAACTGCAGTTCAGGAGAGTGATTATTTGGATCTGATTGATCGTAGCTACAATTTTTGAGGTCTTCATGTTTAAGGTAAAAAAAAAATGTATATAAGGTAAAATGGGGTATTTGCAGCCCAGGTCTAATTG
The DNA here is from genome assembly GCF_910592395.1 of Lineus longissimus. Taxonomy (NCBI): domain Eukaryota; kingdom Metazoa; phylum Nemertea; class Pilidiophora; order Heteronemertea; family Lineidae; genus Lineus; species Lineus longissimus. The sequence goes on from NC_088321.1 coordinate 7,763,333, forward strand.
TAGCCCCCGTGGCTCTTGAGTATCACAACATAATTAGTTTTGAATTATGCAACATGTTATGTAAGAGCTTTGGCTATAAGAAGTAAACAAATCGGACACATGCACAAAAAAAGTTGGGATCGAACTTTTTACAGGTCTGAATTTTCCACACTATACAGAGCATTGATGTATTTGAAACTTGGTTCAGGTGATCAGTATTGAGTGTAGAGAATGTTGTATGCAGCATTTATGGTCATTATTACAGGTAAATTTTCAGAGACACTTCTGACCAAGGTGTATTTGTAGCCCTTTGGTTCGGGGTATTTGTAGCCCCATATAAATAGCTCAATATATCCTGTCATAAATCATGAAAATGCTAGGTTTTTAGCTCAGCTGACAAAGTCAGCGGAGCTAGTAGTATAGCTGTTCAAATGGTGTCCGTCCTGCAATCCATCCATCTAGGGACCCATCTGTGGACAAAATTGGACATTTCTGACCGGGAAGGCCTAGCCACTTCGTTGACGGTGCTAAATTAGGAGTTGCCCAAGGTGAACTCAAAAAACGAAAAATCGGCGCGATCCGACCTGTATAAAGAGAATGAGGTCATTTCGCGTTTAGATTTCTTTCCCTTTTTACCTCGGTCCACAGAGCAAATATTGTTTTCAAATGTGGCTGAATATTTTTTAATATTTTTTCATTTTTTACTTTTAATGGAATTAATATAGTTTTCACCGCCAGTTGGCGCTGCAGGCACATTGCCTGAATTTTGGCGATTTCAAATTTGGCGGTGGCTTAACTTTTTTGCAAGCAGTGCCGCTGATTGGCCGATCGATAGAAGGGTTTACTGTCGTTTCGCTACATTGCCAGTTCGCTACCAGTCGTTTCGCTACATGTGGCGGTCGTTTCGCTACATGGTAGGTCGTTTCGCTACATGGGTGGAGTCGTTTCGCTACATGGAGGACGTTTCGCTACATGGGTGGAGTCGTTTCGTTACATGGATGTAGGTAATTTCGCTACATCGTAGGTCGTTTCGCTACATGGGTGGAGTCATTATTTTTTCAAGTTTGTGCTAAACTCCGGGCTAAATATTTGTTGTGAATTTAGGGAAAAAATGCTCGAGTATACTACAATCAAGATGTACAGACCGGGGGAGCTGGCGGTACGTACCCATAAGTCTTTGCGGTAGTCTCGCGCGTACCGGATATAACCCATCAAGCTTTTCTCCTTCAGAGAAATACTGCGTTGCGCTCAAGTGCCTTATAAGGCTGTGAACAAAATTAACAAGATTCAACACAAGCAAGAGTCGCTACAGAGTCCCAGAGAAGTACAACAAATGTGTCGCCAAGATCAACGCGTTATTGAGAAAAGATAAGAGAATCGACTTAATCGAACTTAAGTCTATCCACCGGCAGTCGCAGATGAAGAGTGATGGTGTGCATCTCAACGACGACGGACAACATAGACTGGCACGAGAAATCCGGGGCGGTATCCTTAGGAGGCGCTAGGCCTTTGGTGCAGCATTGATATACGGCCCTTTTCAGGGCCCTCAAAAAAGTAAAAGAGACAAATGTGCATGGCCTACAGATATTTCTAAGCAAGTAATAAAAATAAAGAAATAAATCGTGCAATTCTGACCCTATAGAACAATATACCAACTTTTTTAGGATTTTAACAAAAAAATGGGGCCGGGCGTTTTTCGTAGGGGCGGGCGGGGACGATCACCAACTCTTTTTTTTATGTGGCCTAACCCAGGCCAGGACGACAAGAACCCCTTGCGCGCCATCAAACCGTATAAGTTTTTTTACCGGCAAACTGTGCTATAATAAATTTGTAGTCACCACCGGGAATTATAGTAGGGTAAAATAGAGTAAAAATAATGACTCCACCCATGTAGCGAAACGACCTACGATGTAGCGAAATGACCTACATCCCTGTAGCGAAACGACTCCACCCATGTAGCGAAACGTCCTCCATGTAGCGAAACGACCGTACCCATCATGTAGCGAAACGACTCCACCCATGTAGCGAAACGACCTACCATGTAGCGAAACGACCGCCACATGTAGCGAAACGACTGGTAGCGAACTGGCAATGTAGCGAAACAGCCTGATACCGATAGAAGAGATGCCACCATTTAAAAATGGCGGTAGTCGCTGCTTCAATGAAGGTGAGTGAACTTTCTCATGTTCAATCGGTTGATACTCTTTTAATCAACATGACCATGTACCTGAAATTTGTTTAGGTACTGAAAAGAGTCTATATAATTCAGATTTATCAATAGTTTTTTATAATATTCCGGAAATTTTGTGCACAAATCAGCGGAGGTTGGTGCTCGTCTCATGTCATTTTAGAGCGAGAAATTTGTTTCCGTCGATCTCTACCACTGAAAAATCGCTTGCATAGCTTCGAATTTTTGTGAAAATAAGTATCTGAACTTGGTTTCAAATAGTCTAGAGAGTTACCTTTGTGGTGATACATATGGTATGTGATAAATATTTGTGGAATTTGTGAAATTCGGTTTTCAAACGTGCCGATGATGCAAGCGATCTCGCGTGAATTTTGCAAGTCCTGATATGTCGACCGGGTGTCAAAAATCACTCACCTAAATTCAATTCAAAGATCGAAAATGACATCTGAACTTAGTTTCAAATAGCCTACGCAATTATCATTTCGGTGATATATAATGCATGCATGTAATAATTGATTAATCTACCTAAAACGCGCAATTAAAACGGCGAAAGATCGTGATAAACACTCTGCTCCAGGTTGTTAGAAAGCATGTTAGCTCTTAACATCATGCTGACATGTCATTTCATGTACATCTATCATATGTAACAACATGTCAACATGATGTTATGAGAGAAAATGCTTTCTAACAACCGGGCCCTGGTGGCGGTCGCACTAAATAACGACCGGTAGGGCCCGGCGTGTGGCGGAGAAAAAAAGGTAGCGCCCGGAGGTTGAAACGGGATTTTTATGCACTTTTAACTGTATATATATGTTGTTTAGATGTATTTCTAACAGTTCTGTAACTTTTATGACCAAGCTTGCACCCAAAGTTGGTAAAATTGATGCTTGTTTATGGACTGCGCTAGCGACCGGAGAATTCGCCGTCGGCCATTTTGGGACGGTCAACAAATCTCGCCATTTACGTTTGTTTACAATTATTTTGAAAGTCACATTAGGCCTATGACATCGTAGTATGAATTCCACTGCAGTTTCCTTACGCAGCAATGCTAATTTTTTTGGTTGGCAATCCTGTACTGTCTGTACACTGCGCTGTGCAGGCTTAGAGTATAACTCAACAGGCCCTCATGATTCATTTGATGGACACCTTATTTGATAGTACCTCATCATTAAGTCCACTAGATCCTGTTCTGTCACATGTCGTAGACGATAGACAATTTTCAAAATGTAGTACACCACTCGCTCACGGCTCACATCATGTGGGCACGGTTGGCTTTTGAGTGTTATGGTTCAGTCTGTGAGACTAATTTAAAGAGGTTACACTTTTATTTTGAATTGGAAAACAACCCCCAGGACTGACTTTTCACTGAGTGATAAGTGTGCCCTTCGAAGGTTAAGTCTCTTTCTGGATTTGCTTCCATAGATGCCTTGTTCAGGATATCATCTGACCGATGCCTGATCAAGCACAGACTGTATCCGGTGGTGTACATTTCCCCGTCTATGTCACCCTTTTTTATTCAGTCAGTGTTAATTTCTCTTCTCTTTTTTTACAGATTAACTGTTGTTGGTTATTGCAAGAGGAGTCGTTGGCACATTTCAAGTCCAGGAAAGCACTTGCTGTTCCCACATTCAGAGTAAGGTGTGCTTACTCGTTTTACTGCTTTCCATTCCTGGAGAGCGTTATCAAATATCTGCCGCAAGGCAACAAATATCTGCCGCAAGGCGCTTCAATATCTGCCGAAAGGCATCAAATATCTGCCGCACCAATAAAGTTCATTTTGTTAACCAACTCTTTATCTTCTTCATTGCCTCATAATAACGGTACCGACACACACTTGACCCTTGCCTTCACCTATCCATTTCAGCTGAGCGCCAGGCCCTTGGGCCTCTTGTTTTATTTTTATACCCGAATTATATTATTTGATCATAAATTTATCCAAATTAGATACAATGTTAAACCTTCATGTATCAGCAATGATACATTTGAGATTCCATACTAGTTAATCTAAATTTTTTTCGAAATAATGTTGATATTTTCAAAGTTACTGGTGTCTCTAGTTAAAGCCACACCATTGACTTGATAGCAGCATTTCTCATGGCACATGTACACTGGATGATTTCAAAGTTAGTTTTGGTTTTAGTGTTGGGTGTTAGTGTCAGTTTTATTCTTAATTTCTACCCCTAAAAACCTATGTCTGGATAAGACCAATTCGAGGTTTTAGTTTAACACCAACATCTGGTTTTATCTAAACACCTAAAACCTGGGCTGAAACTAAGAAGAGGTTTTATTCTGCAGGTAAACTAACACCAAGATGCCACAGAGATAAAACCTTGGAAAAACCAAACACGCATGTGTTTCGGGTGTTTCCCTATTGAAACCGCTTCCGATCTATATAAATTTGGTCTTCTTCTTTCACGTCCATCATCATTCCTATCAGCGTTCAAAATACCAGCAACTACTTCTTGAAATGGTACGAACAACATGATTTTTTTTTCTGAACACCAACACCAACTTTGAAATCCACTTGGTGTTAATGCCTAAGGTGTTAGTTTTATTGGTAATACAAAATGCACTACAAATCTTCCAAATATAACACCGAGCTGGGATTAAGATCAGACCTTGGTGTTCCAATTGGTTTCAGTGTGAAACTAAAACCTAATTTGAAATAGGATAATCTAAAACTGAGTGTCAAAACTAACACCAGAACTGATTTCATTTCTGGTGTTGTGGAGAGTTTTAGTTTTAGTCCCGGTGTTAGTTTTTGACACTAAAACCGTCCCTTAGTTTTAAGCTTAAACCGGACATAATGCTAAAACCAACGAACACCGACTTTGAAAAAGGATGAAACTAAAACCCGCTTCATTTCAATGCTGGTTTAATCAAGGGTTTTAGTGTTCCATTTAGTTTTAAAACTAAATCTAAAAACTGACTTTGAAATCACCCATTGTATTACAATTTAGTGGTGCCAGCTATAATAGGGGTCGATACATGACTCATAACTGAAACTAAAGTTTTTAATGGCGCACGACAAGACCGTCAGCAAATTCAGAATGTCACAAGCTGTTGTCTGACACAAGGTGTAATGTACAACAGAGATGATAAATAGAACTTTTACCCCAGTTTAAAATCAGTCTGATTTGAGACGATTAAAAATTTTTGGTAAATGATTGCATCAAAAAATCACCTACGTGTTCAACAAATATTGATTTATTTCAGCAAAATCTCGTCGTCAACCTAGATTTTGATAATATTGAAAGCTTAAAATGTATAAGTAAAAAGTATCAATTTTCAATGCCAATTCTTTTAATCGATGGAGGTTTTTTCAGTTGAACAAGAGATCCAGTTATGGTAGTGGTAGGTCATGGTAATCAATCTTTTTGTCTTTTTGCACTACAGGATCAAGTTGCTAGCTGTTCTTTTCAAGGTGGCAGCCTTCTGGACAATGAAAGTACTCGGAAACCTACTGTGAGTATCTGTATTTTCAAAAGCTAGTAAAGGTTGTGGCCATACTCTGCTGCTAAGGGTTTTTTTAAATCAGGTTAGATTTATAAATTTTCAAATGAATGAAGGAACCACTAATGTAGATCTTTATTGTAGTAAAAAAAACCCCTAAAAAGCAGAATTTTTTGTGCACATTGAAACATGGAAAACATGGATTGCAAAGATTTCCGAAAGGTGTGGATTTCCTTATGCTCTGTTGACCTACCAAACTCAATTAGTCAGTTCATCAAAAGTGTTGACATGATATATGAATTAATAAGAGCATGTTGATATATGCTTTTAGGCACCTGTTGCTGATTCTTCTCATCAGGATGACTGCAGACAAGATACTGAAACACAGGAACAGTTAAATGTACCTAAGTGTAAATTTCTTAGAATGAAAGACTTGGTAATAATCAGGGGCCTGATTCACAAAGCACTCTTAGATTTCCGATCTTAGATCACTCTAAGAGCACTCATAGGGTGAACTTACGTGAAAGGTTAGGGAACCCTAAGTGTTATTCATGAAGCTATCTAAGAATTATCTAAGCAATTGCTTACGCAAAGTGAATGAATAAGTCCTGAGTGAACACACGTAGCTTGCTATAGCAAACTTTAAAACGTCTCTCGTAATGAAAGGGTAAGGTATTTTAGCTCATTGCATTGCATGTTTATACACAATCGTGACAGATGGCCTAAGGGTTTGCATGGCAGTACAGAAGACTTCTATGTGGCATTCCAACGGCGTTTCCCAATTACAATGGCCTAAAAACGACCTAGAAAAACCAATTTCTCTATGAAAGAAATAGACAAACTCACTGACCTGATGCAACAGCATAACGAAGTGATTTCATGCAAATTCAGATTTGATTACTTTGTGTTACATGAACTTTGGTGTGTTATGAAACTTAAAATACCGCGCGCCCAGGGAGCACAGGGAGAGCAGACTTGAGAGTGACGCCGAGAAAGCAGAACGTGATTGAGAGCAAACGAAAAAGCTCGCAACGTTGAGACGGAGCCCCGGAGTTAGGCTGGGTACAAGGAAGCCAGCTCAGTGCTGAGGCCGAGTGCCGCCAACGGTTGAAACGAAATAGTATGCTGTACGAGAAAGAATGGTTCGGGAGTGTCACGAGACGTCCACGAGGGAACCGAATGTAGCTGCACGTGCACGAATGATTCTGGAATCTACGAGGCGTGTCTAGCCTGTATACTGATGTTACTCAATATTCTGAACTTAGCGCCGAAATCTAGCTAGTATCGAAGTCTGCTCCCTTTCGCGAAACGCAATAATGTCGACACGCGCTGAAACTCATTCTGAAGTGACTCTTGAATAGAATTCCTGTACATATTTTGTATCAAACTTATATTTTTTTACATTTAAAACCAGTCTCGTTCAGTTTCTTCATTCACAGAAGTGTCGCATCTTGCATAGAACCAACAACCCACTTGAACTCACAGGGGGAGTTCGTAACAATTACAAGAAGATATGTTCTATTGCACCATGCATCCGGATGAGAGAAGAAGTGGAAGGACTTGAAGCAAAAGGCAAAAAAAGGGGTATGACGAAATGAAAAAGAGGCAGGTGACAGGAAATGTTCCATTTTCTGATGACGGCGAGAATGGTGGTGATGAGAATGCTAATGGTTTAAACGATACAGAAGAAAAAATCATTGGCTTGCTGAGTGTAGATCTTGTGTGTGGCCTTGAAGGTGGGGTAGATACTGCGGGTAAAAATGCTACTACCGAAAACACAGGGAAAATACGTAAAGTAAGTAAGCGTGTTCATACATACGTCAATAGGCCTATGAAAAGGCTTTAGCTATTCTCTATCATTACCAAGAGCAATAAATGGTCTGGCTCTGAAGGCTAGCTAAATATTTTTTTCCGAGAATATGAGGGCGGCGTGAATTTGATATGTTGCTTGGTTCATCATGGGGGAGGGAGTTGGGTCCGCCCGATAAAAAATACTAACATTAAGTTTGACATGTGTTGATTATTCTGCGTCGCTCGCTGTAGAAACTCTCAATAATACGTTCCTGGGCATCCGGCTGAGGGAATGAAACGAATTGCTGTGCCTTTCTCACCAGTGCCGAAAACAACCCTTGAGACATTAGGTTGGCTGATGTGACTGGCATCACCGTTACATCACCGATACATCCTGTACCGTTTGAACAAATCGACATCGTCATATTCATCAAGAGGGTGCAACCGATCCCGAAAACCCGTTCCCGACGGAGAGGTCGTCTGACGTCTTCTTCAGCAAATATTACAGCCGCCATTCTAGCGCGCGTTGCCTTACCAAATGCCCTAAGTGTACACTAAGATGGGTCCGGTACCTCACGTAGAGTTACGATTACACTATGTATTTGCGTAATTTTAAGGGTCTTTTGTGAATACCACTTAACTCCTTAAGTGTTATCTAAGGGTATGTTACGGGCCCGTAAGTCCTTAAGAGTGCTTTGTGAATCAGGCCCCAGGACAGAGATGTCCTTGACATTATTTCTAACGGTTTATGAACTGTATGAAAATCTGAACAATTGCCAAACATTATTACATCTACAAACTAATGACGATGATCGCATTTTCAGGGAGCTGTAGTGTCAACAAGTTCACCAAATAAGAGTCATTGTGCTGCTAGCGCATATACACAAGCATGGATATCAAAATTTGCCGTAAGTACATGTATTTTTATCAAGAAAGCATGTAACTAGATGAAATTCAATTTGAGGTCGTTAGAGTAAATAACAACTTAAAGTGGTGTATGTCTCCTTCAATAACTAAGATGATGGCATTGACGAGTTCGACGCCAATAATAGATGCAATGATGATGAGGTTTTGCTGTTCAAACAAATTTGTTGTGGCATTTAGTACATGAAATATGGTATTTAAATCCCGAAAAACATAGAGGCCAAATGAAACATTTGGTGAAGACAACGATCAAAGTTCTGGCTAAGTTATGTATGACATGAACACAATTGTTCTCATGAGTATCTTCTTTTATTACAGTCACACGGTGCGCCTACTGGTAGTTCAACTCTTACAAAAGAAGCCATAACTGTTCAAACAAGGAAGTTATGTCTGCAAAGTTCCACAGAGAGAAGGTCACCAGAAAAATGTCTGTCACAAGAAGTAAGTTCACAGAGTTGGCTTTGTTAAAAAAAACTTGAGTTTAAACACAGCGTTATAACAACTTCCAACAAATCAGTATAGATTCAAATGCAAGATGCATTTATTACTATTTGCACATCATCAGGCTGGACCAGTTACAGTGCTGTGGCCTAAGTGGGGATTAGCAGGTTGAAACCTCACCATACAGGAGCACCCCTAATACTTTACATGTATGTCTGCTTTGGGCAATGCTAGAGAGATTTTGGACACTGGTTGAGCAGAGCCTGGGTGTTGTGGTTACAGCTGCTCCTTTGCCTTTTCAGAGTTCCAAATTAAGACAACTGAGAAGTGACTACGAAAAGCTTGAAGACAAGTGTGACAGGCTAAAAGATGAACTTGTGTAGACAGACAGGCGCTATAAATACTTATATGAACAGTACAACAACGTGCAATTCATGGTCTCAGTGCGGAATGAACGACACAAAATTTGTACCCACTTTCGAATGGCGGAGCAAGTGTCGTCATATGTTGCCAAGCAGGTTGAAGAGAGTGTTTTTAGCAACATCTTTTTCAATCTAGACTTTGACATAGACAACGTCATTGTCCCTATCATCAATGTAAAGCTGATGAAAGTATTAAAAGTTGGAGACACTTGCCAAATATACAAAGCCGCCTGCCACTCTGTCAATAGGTTCGCTACTAAAGCAATACAGTGATGAGAACTTTGTATCCGTTGTCAACCGTGTGTTTCAGGTGCTGTCCTGTATTAATGCCACATTTACCCCATTCCCAATTTGAGTGTACTATGAGGATATTAAACCGGCATTGGTGACTTCACTCCACCACATTACGGGGACAGTATATAGCTTAAACTTAAAGGACTGTTTTTTGGATTTTTCCTTCCCATTTAAGTGGGAGGGGATGGGTGAAAGCAATGGTCACATTTGGCTTTCACCTCCGTCACCTCTTCGAAAGACGGTTTTTGCACAACAACTTGAAGGCTGATAATGTTGTGCTGGATGCAAACGAGAAGGGCATAGATGTCATTCTGTGCAGTTGGAAAAATTCTTGTAAAATCGAATCTGGCCGAATTCTCACGGAGAAGCAAACAAAAAAGCTGGCGGACAATATTGTGTCCCAGAGGTTTTGCACAGAGAGAAGCCATTTTCAATTGCAAGTAACATTTATGCATTCGGTTGTCTTGGAATCTTGGTTGTGAAATATTGTAGGGCATATGAAATCACGGATTACAATTTACAAGTTGTGGAAAGATTCTGTCTGAAATGTGCGAGTCCAAGATCTGCAGCAAGGCCAGATGTTGAGCTGTTCAACGAATACCTCGAATCATTTGACATGTAATAATGTGTGACTCTAACTGAAAAGACAGTACATTCCTCTGACATTGGCGGATGGTATTTTGGAGAACTTTGTTTTCCACCTGGAGGATCTATCTTAACTGAGAATACTTGGCCTGCAAGGTCACATACAATTTACCAACTGTATGACGAGTTTGGGTCTTAACCCTTTAGCTCCTGCGGGTCTACAAATTTTTTTCCAGCATCTCCCTGAAGATTTCCAGGTATTCCTATAGTGTATAGACTTTTGGCAAAAGAGATACAAAATGTTGAAAATGAAGTACTACCAGTTATTTTGAAGCTAACAATCATACCTACAATATGATATCATTAATTTTTCATTTTAACCCCCTGGTATCGACAGGATTAACCCTCTCAGGAATTTAGTGAAAATTCATAAAAAGGCCCTGTAGTAAACAACAGAATCATAAGAAGTTCCTACCTAATCAAAAAAATCCATAAAGAAACCCAAATGTACGATAATCCAACCTAATATCGATCGAAAAACACAACCCGGCATACTCCTGTACATGAATACATGAATGGTTTGATATGAAGTTATGGTTTGACCATGTCACATTTGTTGGTCAAGTTGGACCATGAGAATTGCGAAATTAAAACACCTACAAAAATTTCCAGGGTGTGGTTTTATTTGCTGAATTGACATGTAGACGATGGATATCTTTTTACCGGTGAATACTAGTTGTATGTTGTTATTATCAATATGTCTGGCCTTCCTAGTTGGTCACAAGTTGTCATATTGACTTGTCTAGTTCGAAGTGTTCTGTTCAATAAAAACACTTGAATTCACTTGAGTCATATGTTGTGTTTTCCTTTAAATTTTATTACACAGTGGCGAGTATTGATACTTTCAATTATAGCCTACAGTGGAAACCAACACAGACCAGAGCTACAAGGAGAATGGCATGCCAAATCAAAGAAGGGAATCTTTCTGTGTTCGCTTGCTACCACACTGTGACCAAAAACCGGAAATTACAACAGCTTTTTTAGGTGACGAGGTGCATTTTGGAGGACAATCGGGACAATGTTGAGACTAGTCCACGGTCTGTCTGGCTTTGGAAGAAGTCTTCTATTTCCGATACATTGTACCAATTATTTGGGAAATTACACTGTAAATTTTGTCTAGTCTCAGCTTGTGGAAAATTTTACAGAAGAGGGTGTGTCTGTAGGAGAAAAGCCTAGATGTGCACAAGTGATGCGTCTACACAAGTGGATTTTAGTGGAAACACCCTCAACTGACACTTTCACATTGGCACCTGCTCATGTGAAATATTTTGACAGCAATGAGCAAAAAAGCTGTTAAAATGTAGTGAAGTCCGAGTTGCTTTGAATATGGAGAGCGCTAGACCAATCACAAACATGGACTGTAGACAGTGGCAGGCAGTATTCAGCACTGTTTGATTTTGGTTCTTTCCTTGCACCAGGAGTCTAAACAGACCTTAAATGTACACACAGGTATCCTTTTCCTGACAAGGAAATTATTTCATGTTGTGACGTTCTCCCATGAACTGTTGAGCCAACTATTTCGAAGTTGTGCACTAAAAGCTCTTTTCTCCACTGACAGTTGCCTCATGTACAGCAATGCATACATAAAACTGTAATCAATGTTGACAGAGACCATGACAAAAATATCACGAAGTAATCATTGAAAAATAAATCTTGCTTTATCTACAGAAAACAACATTACATGTACATGTCACAAATGATTTTGAAAAGCGATTTTGTGTAGTAACATTGTCGCATAATTAAACAACTCATCATGTCTGCATGTATACTGGCTTATTTGGCACTTGAAGAAGTCCGATGATCTCTCAGCATGGCTTGTGAGTGTTCACTCGTGAGGTGGCGGAGTGGTTCCCATGTATCATCTTGTGGACCCTCATAGCCAACCCACTTCACTCGATATTCGAGAACACCCTTACTTTTTCGGTGCTTGTAGATCTTCTCGACTATACCTGAAATATATTTGGAAAAAGTTGTTGAGAGATACCAGAACAAAAATTACATTCATTGACATTTAAAGGCCATATATCAAGGTTTGAAAACATGCTTGATACTCATGAAATATGTTGAGGGTTAAAAAAACAAGATCCCAGACATTAAACAAATTCTAATAATAAAGTCATTATTTAGTTATTTCAATTTTCAATTTTAAACTATTTGAATTTCCCACCACACACAACTTTAGATTAGTTCCACATGTGGCCGCTAGGGATTTTTTGATGACGTAGATCAGGCCAGTCAGAACAAAGCAAGATGGCTTCCGCATACAGTTCAGAGAGTGAGAGCAGTGAATTTGAGGATGTTTTGGTCGATACAGAAGGATATTTAAACGTTGAGCCGTACATGTTCGAGCCATTAATATCACTAGATCATAATGAGAGTGATCATTCGGACGAAAGTGATTAGAATTTGTGGTTAATCAATTTGCATGGCAGACCTGCCGATATAGCAAAGAAGACATTGATAGACGGTTGCAGATGCATAACATAAAACATGTATGATTTTTGAACAGACTAATGTTGCACAATATTGTTTCGCCTCGTCTGTGTTGTATCGCCAGTTATGTCATGACGCTGAACTACTATTGAAAAGTGACGGTATTATGCACAATCATCTTGACGTGACGATATAATGCCGTGCAACGTTAGATGGGCCTAGATGTCAGATGACAATAATCTGTCATTGACAGTGGCTGTCACTGACACTGACCTGTGTCGCTGTCACCTTGCTATGGCTGGAACACAAGAAGACACTATGCGGTATCACAGGCCCCAATAGGGCCTACACATTATGTATAACAACCACCTCAGCAGCCTCGGGCATTAAATGCAATTGACATGGTTGGAACAGCTGTTTTAACAAGTGGCATTTGATATTCAGTTGGATGCAGATATCCGGCTTCATGTGATAATCCGTATCGATAAAGTGATCACTGCAAAGTTTGGCCGAAGGCCCAGGCTTCCAACACTCCAAACGTTTGCACTTCCGAATCCACAGCTTCCTCCTCTCTCGTTCAACTGGCTTTGGAAATTCATGAAAATGGGTCCCATCCGTCATTCGATTGTTCTTTGTGCTAGCCTTGACACAATTCGGAGTCACACAATACACCATAGTGAATGAAACACATTACTTCCAGGTGTGCATAATTAATTAAGGCCCTCCTGCTTTTATGATTGCATGACATGTTTCGGGGACCACGGAACCAGCCCGAAATTGGCGAAACTTGCCGGCTAAATAACGGAAAGAAACCCTCGTGTTTCTATTTTTTTTTTCTATTTTACAAATCTAACTCTTTTATTAGCACCTTTAAAATGTAAAAACAATAGGAGAGCTCCAACAAGTTTAGTGGCGGGAAAGACAAAAAGGGGTTTTGGTTACAAACTACAATCACAGATGGCGACACAGCATTAGGCCTAAGATTAAACTAAGAGGTCAATCTCCAACATTCTCCCCACCTTGGAGGGATCCAATATCACTCCAATTTAACCTAGAGGGAAAATATTATACTATACATGAAAATCATACTTTCCAAGTGAGAGTTCAATGTAAGCATTACTCAAGAGCAACAAATAACCAACGTCAGAATTAGACAAACGCACTAAGGCACCAAAAACCAACAGCTCAAGACTAATCAATAAATCATGCCTACATTAAAGTCTACACCCAGAGCTACTATTATTAGACTGAAAGAAAAGGTTCAAAGGGGTCTAGTTTTAACCAGCTTCACAGTAAGGAACAAAGTTGCTTCTCTATTATACATAGCTATCTGAGAGAAATCCAAAATACCAGCGGTGCTTAAAACAAGAAATCATAAACACTAAAGATTTTAACTTTACCATACATACATGTAAAAGTGGTATGATTACAACCAACAGTCAACAAATCCTACAACTCAAATTACACAAGTATGAAACATACTACAACCCAATAGTCACAGGCTTACTGTTGCTAATTAGTAGTCAACTTAGACACACATCCAATTCAGAAATTAACCCTAGTTTACCTAAACATTCATCTCTGCATACAAATTACTGTAAACTCCAACAGGTCATGTCTGTCCACTTAGCAAATATTGACAATACTCAAACATGGCAACCTTAATTTAGCACAAATCTTACCAGCTGCCCTTGAACACAATGTAGGGGTAAAGAGACCTTAGCAGCTAACACACTCTTCTACTCCCAATGAGCATACAACTTCTCCCAGTCAGACAAATTACCTAGAAGCAGATACACTCACAAATATCCGGGTACTTACAAATGTTACACACAGTGTCCCTTATCAAACACGTCTCTACATGTATGTCACATTCTAATTTCCTCAGCAAATACAAATCTAGGAACATCCAAATTGGGTGCACAACTGGTACACGGTTTACCTTACAGTATCAAACATTTCAAATCACAATCAGAAGAAATCTTGCTCAAATGGCGCTTCTGAGTAAAACACTGTACACAATACAAAATTACACCTCAATATCACTGATTCTGTGTTGTACATGTAACACATACAGGCGAAACATACTAATAATCATGCAGTTATCATGGAATACACAAATATTCTTCACATTCACCAATAGAAACTGTCTCTGATTGTACCTATACCCAATATTGTGGCAAATTCAGCACATCCTACTAAAATCCTACAATTACTGGTAGAAGAAAGTGTATCAGACAGATAACCAATGCAGACAAATTCAAGTTCAACAGCAAGAGTACGGAATTTACAGAAAGTCACCTTTAGAAACTCAACGCACCTCAAGACAGATAGTTACACTATACCATATCTTCACAGATCCAATCTATCCCGTGGTCTAACGACCCGGCCAGTTCTAGTAGTCTTCGCTACAGCAACGCTATCATCAGATTCACAACTAGGCCTAGAGGGGGTCTCTGTGCTTGTCTCAACGACAGAGACTGCCTCAGTGTCAACATCAGTATCAAGATTTCCTCTCAAGTCAGCGACAAGGTCCTGACTGAAGGATTCATTCAAATCAACATTATTGGTTTCAGAAGCATCAGAATCTTGGTTAGGCAGGGGTGCACTGATTTCAAGGTCATGTAATCTCTGAACAGATCTAGTGAGAAACCCAGTGGCAGTCTTCAGGCGAACACTTCTCACAATGCCATCCCTACCAGGAAAGGTCTCAGTGACCACAGCTAGGGGCCAAGACATCCGAGGGACATGATCCTCTCTGATCAACACTACTGATCCAACCTTCACATTGCAAGAAGCCTGAAATTTCTTAGACACAGGGGGAAGGTTTCTCAAATAGTCATCGCTCCACACCTTCCAGAAATCATCCAGCCTAGCTTGACGGACTGCTTCTCGAGCACCCAAATCCTTCGCGAGCACAACCTCAGGATTATTGAGAGAATCCTTCGCAATCTCAACTTGAAATCCAGCGGGCCTACCAATGAGGAAGTGTGAAGGTGTCAAGGGGTTTGGGGAATCCAAACTGTCACCAACGAAGGTCAAAGGTCGCGAGTTGACATTTGCCTCTACCTCATGCAACGTAGTCTCAAGCTCTGATCGAGTCAGTGATTTCTTACCCAGCGATTTCCTCAGAGGCCGCTTCACTGAACCCACAAGCCGCTCCCAGAACCCTCCCCACCATGGGGACCTTGGGGCGAGGAAATTCCACTTTGGACTATGGGGACCAAAATACTGCGGCAACAAAGTATCTGCCCCAGTGAACGTGGCTGCATTATCAGAATGGAACTCAGAGGGGAGACCCCTCCGAGCAGCAAACCTCCGAATCGCCAGGATACAATCAGGTAGGTTCAATGAGTCTGTGAGCTCAAGGTGGACAGCCCGGACCACCGCGCAAGTGAACAACAGGATATAGAATTTCTTCTTGGGAAAATCTATACAAAACAATGGGCCACCATGGTCAAGGCCAGTGACCGCGAAGCAAGGAGCATCCTTTACTCGAAATCCGGGGAGGGGGGCCATGACTTGATTACATGCCCTCGCCTCAACTATTCTGCATGGAACACATTCCTTACAGACATGTTTGGCCAACTGTCTCAGGCCTACTATCCAGTAGTTGGACCTCAAGGCAGTCAGTAGAGTGGTGACTCCAGCATGTTTCATGAGGAAATGCTGAAATCTGACCAGCAAGTAGGACACTCGTCCCTTGGGCAGAATGATTGGGTGTTTACTATCATAACTGAGCTCAGAAAACTGGAGACGTCCCTTCATTCTC
This sequence comes from Lineus longissimus, assembly GCF_910592395.1. Classification (NCBI taxonomy): domain Eukaryota; kingdom Metazoa; phylum Nemertea; class Pilidiophora; order Heteronemertea; family Lineidae; genus Lineus; species Lineus longissimus. The sequence goes on from NC_088321.1 coordinate 7,779,675, forward strand.
AACAATCCAGTCTTATCCAAGAAGGGGTCCAACTCCTTGTGAGCAGAATCCCTTGGGAGGGGTTTACCCTTTCTCAGAGCTTCTATCTCACGGTGATAAGAAGCATCCTGCATCAACCTGAACAACTGAACCTGGGCCTTCGACCTCTCATCCTGAGACAGCTGTCCTAGCCTTCTATCACAAGCAGCAGACCGTAGGTTGTGACAGAACCTCATCACTAAAGCCACAAGCCGAATTGTCCTTGGATAGGACTTCAAGTTGTTCAAGTCAAACAACTGAGAGATTGCCGGTTCCTGTTTCACAACTTCACCACCAACAGGCACTAGAAGACTTGAGACCGATTCATCACAATTCTCCAATTCCGAATCTTCCTCAATCAAGTCAACCGAGTCTGAAGACGACGCCAACCACACAGGACCATGCAACCACGACTCAGAAGTGATCAATTTCTTGGCTGATAACCCTCGCGTAACCAGGTCTGATGGGTTTTCAGGACCTGGACAATGTGACCAGTGAGAGGGCGAGGTGAGCTGTTGAATCTCACCAACCCTGTTCGCTACAAAACTTTTCCATCGACAGGGGTCTCCCTTGATCCAAGCTAGAGCAACCTGAGAATCTGAATAACAGTGATACGTCGTATCTTCTGGCAACTTCAGGGCTGAGCGAGTGAACACAAGAATTCGAGCACACAACAGGCTGGCTATGAGTTCCAATCGGGGCAAGGACACAGGCTTGACAGGGGCAACCCTGGCCCTGGCAAACACCAGCGATACTTCATAAGTACCATCAGACTTGGGAATCCTAAGGTACACACAAGCTCCATATCCAAGGGTCGAAGAATCTCCAAATGCATGCAGCTCCAGACCCACAATGCCCTTCCAAGGCCCACCTGATGTGTAACATCTGGGAATTTTCCACTGTTTGATGACACTAATGCCATCCAACCATGAGATGAAACGCAGCTTCAACTCAGGGGGCAACTCTTCATCCCAACCCAACCCAAGGCGCCAGATTTCTTGGAAAAGAATCTTTGCCATCATGATGAAAGGGCTAAGAAGCCCCAGGGGGTCGAAGAGTCGAGCAGTGAAACTCAACACAACACGCTTTGTACAACTGAGTTCTGCGGAGGGAGGAAGGGGAATGCCCTCAAACACAAAGCAATCCTCACGGGAAAGCCAACTCATACCCAGTACCTTTACAGACTCACTGTCCACATGCTTTGAACCAAAGTCGCTCCGAAACTTGTCCACCAACACCTTGTTGTTGGACGTGCACTTAGCAAAGGTCAACTCTGCTTCACCCATCACCTCTTGTGCCTCATCGAATACCTCACACCCTCTGGTAGCCTCATCGCAACCTGAAAGGAAATCATCCATATAAAAATTATCCTTCAACTCCTGTACAACTTCAGAGGGGGGATAACTATCCAAGTGATGTCTTATCGTCGCATTCAGGAGGAATGGGCTTGCTTTGTTCCCAAAGGGGACCCTGACAAACTTCATGACTCGTACCCTACCACCATCATCCCATAGGAAACGATGTACATCTTGATCTTCGGGTCGGACTCCTATCTGTAGGAAAGCTTTCGTCACATCTGCTGTGATCGCTACAGGCCATCGCCGGAAGCGAATCAGGATATCTACCAGACTAGCAAGCAATGAGGGTCCAGTCTCCAAACAGTCGTTCAAGGACACCCCATTATAACCTGATGCCGAGGCATCAAACACCGGCCTAACCTTGGTAGTCAGGCTGTCTTCACGGACGACTGGCCGATGAGGCAGATAGAATGTGGGGTTGGGATTTTCCATCTCATGAGCCAGCACCTCCACTATGAAACCACTAGATTCATACTCACGGAATACTTGGTCATACCTTTGCTTCAGCTCAGGGTCTCCATCAAATCGCCGGTTCAGCTGCTTCAACCTTTTCCAAGCCATTGCCTCGTTGTTCAGCAGTCTGCCCTTGGCTGTTTCCGATTTCCAAGGCAGCGCCACCTGGTATCGGCTCCCATTCTTCTGGACGTTCTCTGAAAAATGCTTCAAAACAGGATCAATTTTGGGGTTCAAAGTTTCCTGTTCAGTGAGAGAGATCCCAACGGACTCCAAGTCCCAGAATCTACGCAGATCAGAGTCACCGACATTCCCCAAGCACATCAACTGAGGGGAGACTGAACAAGCACCTGATTGAACAGACTGAACTCCACCACCTGAATCTGACCACGAACCTGATAAGACCCATCCAAAACACGACTCCTGAGCAACCAGCCCACCAACCTGTCTGAACCTCTGTGGCTTCATGAGTTTCCAATAAAGATCTAAACCGACGAGGATATCCACTGTAATCTCTCTGTTCTCTGAGACTGAGTCAGCCAACTGGATGTCAGAGCCGAGAATGTTCAGCAGTTCGCACGGGACCAAGGGCCTCACCAATGGGTTACAAATGACTGGTACCTCGGCGACATTTAGAGAAATGTTCTCACCTGAACCTGTGTGGCTGCCACTCAAATGCACATTGTATATATTACACTGGCGTTCCACACTAGGAGTGTTGCACCCAAAGGCTGCATAAGAAATGGGTTCTGTGCCAACCCACTCCGGTTTCACTCTCTTTACCATTGATGAGGTGATGTATGACCTGTCTGACCCACTGTCAAACATCAATGTTGCCTCAGTGCAGCCCTGCCTGCCCACTATCTTTACCTTGGCTGTCTGTAGCACAGTGTTCACCCTACTACCTGAATTAACACTGCTACCTGCTGAAATAGAATGCATATTAGCTTTCATCGTACCAGTATCCTGACCCTTAGACTTCTCAGGTGTCTTGACCCCAGTATCACTACTACTAGATTTACCTGTCCCCTTACTATCACCACTCTGGGTTTTGCTAACAGAGGGTGAACCACTTTGCCTAGCCTTGTTCACTTTACCACTACCACCACCACCATTGCACAAAATGGCATGGTGTCGACCCTTACACTTTGAACATTGTGCAATACAACCCTTGGCAAAGTGTGACTTACCCAAGCACCTGAAACACAACTTACATGACTGCACCTTCGAATGTCTCTCTGAAACTGGGAGGTTTAACAATCCCCAGCATTTCTCAGTCTGGTGGGTTTTCCCACATACACCACATGAATTACCACCAGAATGTGAGGCTACACTAGGTGACTGCAAGGCGGATGCAGTCGCCACACGTTGCTTGTCCTCAGCCATGTCAGCTGTTGCATCAATCCCATGTCCCTGGGTACCAACATTGTCAGTCTTGGTCAAAACCTTAAAGGTTTCCGATCTCTCTCGTCGATTTATCTCCCTCTTCATGAAGTCTAGTAGGAACTCCAAATCCGCTTCCCTTCCGTCACTCTCCCGTGCCCACTCCATACGTATGTCATTAGGCAAGCGTGACAGAATCAGGGGGGTCAGTAGGAAACCATATTCCGATCCCTCTATACCGAGGGCTTGGAGGCTGCGAATGTGTAGCAATAGTTCGTCCTGCAACCGCCAAAGTGCTGAAACTCGATTTCCAACCATCTTTCCACCCTGTCCGTGTCCAGGCATAGACGCATTTAACAAAGCCTGAACATGTGTGAAAATAATCCTTTCACGTCTTCCATACCGATCCGTTAGCAACTTGCTTGCGATGTGATAGTTCTCCTCCGTCACTGGGAGACCCTTTATCACACACTTAGCCTCACCTTCGAGCAGCGAAGAGAGGTACGAGAACTTGCTTATCTCCGGTATACTCTCGTTTTCATCGACAAGTGCGGTGAATTGGTCCCAGAATGACTGCCATTCCGTTATCACCCCTGAAAAGGTTGGCAGTTCCAACTTGGGAAGGCGTACCCTTCCCATCGACGCCATGGAGCTGTTCGAGGCACAACTTGCCCCGTCATCGAAATCGTCATTACTGTCTTTCGATTTTGGACCCTTTGACATACGGGTCACAATCTCTTCCAACATAATCTGTGCCTCGTGCCTAGACTGCTTTGCCTCAGATATGAAAGCAAAGGCCTGATCAATGTCTTGCTCTTGTGCAAGCTCATCTTCGATTGTCATTTCAACTTCCGATTGGGCCTTCTCAAATGACACCAAATATCGATCGAAGTCATTGATACAGCTTTCTATTGCCACTTTACTTACGGCATCCTTCCCAAACGGTTGACGTGCATCCTTACATGCACGCTTCAGTGCATTGGATGCACGTGTCACCCAGCCTTTCGCCGCTGAGCGTGATTTTCGGACCGCATCACGTCCTTCAGGAACTCCGGCCTCGTTCTCCGGCATTTTCGCCAAACAAGTGTTCAAAACCTTCTCAAGTTCTTACTCTCCCGGGTTTACGGCACCACAATTTCGGGGACCACGGAACCAGCCCGAAATTGGCGAAACTTGCCGGCTAAATAACGGAAAGAAACCCTCGTGTTTCTATTTTTTTTTTCTATTTTACAAATCTAACTCTTTTATTAGCACCTTTAAAATGTAAAAACAATAGGAGAGCTCCAACAAGTTTAGTGGCGGGAAAGACAAAAAGGGGTTTTGGTTACAAACTACAATCACAGATGGCGACACAGCATTAGGCCTAAGATTAAACTAAGAGGTCAATCTCCAACAACATGTACAGATAACCTGATCTACATCACAACTTTTGCTGAACCCGCCACCTGGCTCTAACAAGCCAGTTGCTAGCCTGATTAGGTAATCAAGTTGTCAAACACATAATTGGCTATATCTTCAAAATGGATGGAGCTAATTGCATTTGGTTTTCTGTATTGTATAAAGTGTTAGGTACACTTTTGAAATCGTCTTACAGCAGAAAATGGCAAAAAACCTAGATATATGGCCTTTAATGATGGGTTCTGCTGTATTTGCCAAATCCCCTAAGACCCTTCTTGCAGCAACCACAACAATATGTTTTTGCTACAATATTGAAGCTGCCTGTATATCACTATTTCATTGAAGGAATTCATAATTCTTTGTCATATATTGTACCGGTAAAATGAGTTTTGATGCTTATTATTGCAAAAAAGGGATAATTTTTTAGGCCAAATATGTGATTTAAACCATTTCACAAACACTTCGTGCATACTGGATTAAGATTGGATCGGTATATCAGTATGTAAACAAAAGTATCTTCGAAGTATGCTGCATTTTGTGAATTGCCAAAAGCACAATTTCAATGTTTCACCAAGACTCTGATTGCATTGAACAGATTATGAAGATGAATTGTGTCTTTTTCTTGATGAAGTTTATTAAAAAACAGAGCAAGAAAAACAGAACAGGCCATAGGTAATTCTTCTACTTCCAGATTATGCGTAATCACAAAAGTGCACATGTACTTGTATGAATGAATGAGGAAATGACACAGTGGGTAGGTCATATTGTCACAGCCAGTCAGACAAAAAATGAAAAGATGTTACAGTATCAGACCAATTGATCTTTTTTAGCTCACCTCTTAACACAAGCCAATTAAGCTGGTCGCATCTCACCGCATTGCCACGTCACAAAAAAAAAAAAAAAAAAAACCTCTTAGCAGAGGTGAGCTTATCCCATACCGTGGCGTCCGTCGTCCGTCGTCGTCCGTCGTCCGTTAGCAGGGCACGTTTCGTAACTGTTAGAGCTATTGGGTTGAAACTTGGTACACATGTACCCTTATGTAATGACACCTTGGAGACCAAGTTTCGGTCCGATTCGTTTCATGGTTTGGCCACCAGGGGGCCAAACGTTAAAAGTGAAAATATGCAATATCTCCCTTAATAGTAGTCGGGAAATTTTGAAAAAAATATGGTAGGTACTTCTAGCAAAGGTGCATCATATATCCTCCGGGTTTTTGATTTGACCTCCTTTTCAAGGTCACAGAGGTCAAATGGTGTAAATTGGCCGTTAGGATGTAACGATGGCACGTTTCTAAACTGCAATGATTATTGATCCCAAATTTGGTACACATTTACCCCTTAGTCAGGTAATCTCAGGGACCGAAGTTTGGTCCAATATGATTCATCACTTGACCACCAGGGGGCAAAATCCAAAAACCTTAAAAATGTGATTATTTCTTAACTTCTTGCCCGATTGCCACCAATTTGATATCATGGGTACATCTAACCACCATACAGTATATATCACACAGGTGTTTAATTTGACCTTCTTGTCATGGTCACAGAGGTCAAATGGCGTAAATTGGCCGTCAGGCCGTAACTATGGCACGTTTCTTCACTGCAATGACTATTGATCACAAATTAAGTACACATGTACCCCTTGGTCAGGTGGTCTCAGGTACCGAAGTTTGGGGCGATCTGATTTGCCGTTTGGCCTCCAGGGAGGGGGCCAAATCCTAAATTCTTCAAAATGCCATTATTCCTTGTATTACTTGCCCGATTGGCACCAATTTTATATCATAGGTACATCTCATTCTAACAACCATTCAATGTGTCACCCGGGTCTTCTTTGATTTGACCTACTTTTCAAGGTCACAGAGGTCAAATGTACTGTAAATTGGCCATTTTGGGGAAATTGTAATTGCTTGGACCTACATCAAACCTAACACTACATGACACAATACCATACTCTTTATCCATCTTTCCTCCACATGAGGTGAGCACAATGGCCCTGGCCATTTCATTCAAAATTGCTCTTGGTGATAATATGTTGTAAAGGTACAGATAATATACTTACTTGAATAGAAGATTTCTTTGAAAACACTGCTGTCGTGGTATAGGCAAGGGTAAAACTGGAGCAACTCCAACCCCACCTCCCGCAAGGTAATTGAGCATGGCTGGATAAAAATAGTTAAGAAAGAATTAATAACACCGCAACGAATGAGGAATATCTCTAACAATAATTGTAAGCAATGCTCTGACGTTACTGGGAAGGCGGAGTGGTGACCATTGCACTACAAAACCTAACGTTTTCAAATAACACCTTGATATAAATGCTTACCTGTAGCACTGCCACTGGGTTGAACTTCACTGGTGTTTGTCAATGGTAGAGATCCTTCTTCATCTAGGCTGAGGGTGTCTTCATCATCCATCACCGGTACCTGTGGCATACTGCAAATGTAACACAGTGTCATTGTTTTACATAAATGCACGAACCAAGTAATTCAACCCTTAATGAAGAAGAGGCTAATAAGCAAAGATGTCAATGTCTCATGATACCAGCTTAAATTCATTAGGTTTTTTAGGCAAATATTGGTGCCCATTTTCTCAGTTTTTGTAGTAAATACATGTTTACTGGCCTCAAATTTAACAAAGGGCACCGCAGTAAGGTGGACATTGCCCTTTTAATGACATTTGTGTTATGATATTTATCACATTTACCGAAGCATCTGTCACCATTGAAGATTAGGTCAGTGTGATAATGCTTCTACTACTAGCAAATGTAGTTAATAGGGACCCTCACCTAGAGGTCATAACGAAAGACCAACGACAACGACAGCTCATCAAGTTGATCTCAGCTCTTGTTTATTGTCTCTCTGTCTCTTAAGTCATGTAAACTGAAAATACAAACGTTACAACGTGTACTACTAGTACAATAGAGAAAAGGTTATAAAATAAATTGTCACATTCAAGTCACATCCACTGTGTTCAGACGTTTTCGTTTTGACCAGATGGTTCTGCCATCTACACTAAGCTGGTCCAGTTACAGTATGACAGGTATTTCTTCAAATTATAGGCCCCCAACACACTTACAAGTTAGCCAACACATTCAGTACTGAGAATATGGTATAATGATACAAAATAGGCCTGTCTTACAAGGTTTAGGTATAAACAGAGGATGAAAACGATCAAGACTTCAACCCTGTACATCACGTGACCATGCAAAACTGAGTCCTGGACCACGCCTTACTTTCAAAGTAATCATTTATGATACTACATGAATCAATAGGTTTTCTAAACCACACTTATGGAATGATTTAACTTAACTCTTGACTCCTTTATATGGACCCTAAGTAGCAGTTAGCTGTCCAAAATTACAAGCTTTGTCTATACATAAACTATTCTGTGTCAATTTCTCCAAGAAGCTAATGGTTGGCGACCACCAAAACCAGTGACGCCATAAACAACCCTTAAAACAAAAGAGCACTCAAGGTGCCAAATATAAAAACGACCGCTGGTCGTTACAGAGGTGTTGGATGACATTTCTTCAGCAGCATCATGTGGTTGTTCAGGTAAGGTACTAGATATCAAGAGTGCATGTAAAAGCACAAAGGTACATCAGTTGCTTAGTTTTTGGTAATTAAAGCGCAAGGATCCAGCAATGGTCTCGCACACAACCACGCCTTGTGAAAGTTCCTCAAAACTGACATGACTTTGGAAAATTGAACTTACATGTTTAACACAAACTTTAAATTCGTAATCACTGCCAGGAGTTCTGCCATCTTTGCCTTCCCCATGCTCCCCGTGGAGCGTGGTATTTGCAGTCCATCGGGTAGGCCATGAACAGTGACCATCCCTTTGTGGTGATCACTGTAAGGGAAACGAGCCCTACCAGTGGAAGCGCCTGTCAAGTTATAAAAAATATATGAATTTAAATTGACAATGAATATGATTCAACAAGTTATGCAAGTTAATTCATCTTTGATTCAATTTGTCACTGATGACATCGTTACAACCAAAAGCATAACAGTAATCCAAAAATATAATAAAAATATCAAAGTTAGTGACAAGCAATCTTTACCAGTTTAATACCTACTTAGCTTTTCTATGAAATAAATTACCGGAATTCACATAAAATACAAAATGGAAGATTTTCCTTTATAAAATAAATAGAAATGTGACATACTATGGGCAATGGTGCATCAACTGAGAATTTATGAAGTAAACCAAAATAAAAATGACTTACAATATGCAGTATCAAGGGCCTCTCGAACCCACTTTTCAAGGCACTTCAGTTTCACCCAAAGTGCTGGTTCCAGCTGCAGCCTGGGTATACAATACATCTGAAAGTTAAGGACAACAATAATTTGTAAGATTTTAGAACATGGCAGCAATAAAGCTTAAAAAGACAAACCATAAGCTTTAAAAATAGGAATAAACTGATAGGTTCAAGACCTAGCTAACATCTCATCTTTATCGTGCAGAGGCAAACAGGTGTCTTTGAGGTGGAGGGCCTATCATAGTTTTCAATGAAGTACTGAATTGATAAAATGAAACAAATCATTGCGCGTGTTATTCTGCAGTCTGCAATTGTACCCCTGAAAAGTGTACAATTGCAGATTTCTGGTACAAGAAATTGTTTTTGTAGTGAAGGCAATCATCAACAATATATGGTTATCATATCTAAACAGTGCCAAAAGTATCATTGAGAGTGGAGATTAGATATCCAGATGAAAAAGAATTTCAAATGTTTATAGGACAAACAGGTCTCAGCAATCCCACAGAAGTGATATTTTCAGAGACAGCTGTCACATTATTTTGATTTGACTAAATCCTAAATCTTCAAAAACTATTCTGATTTAATATGAAACATACCTTCACATTCTTGTACATCAAACCCAATTCTTTCGCAACCTCTTCAATTTTGCTATGATTATTTTTGTTGGTAGTTTTCAAACCATCTTTGTAGTACTGAATTAATTTCTTTCGCTGGTGATCTGTGAATTTTACTCGAGATTTGGAAGACATATTCTGAAATGAAGAAATGTGTAGCGGTAAAGGGCTTATATAATTGTCACCGTATAAACGTCGCAACTCTGAACTCAAACCCAAAGACTAAACCAATTAAGATATCTTTTTACATTATTTATTACCCACGTCACTCTAACGATAATGGTTAACGATACTGGGTGTCTGGGTTCACCAGGGCCTGGGAAGAACACAGAAATAATAATTACAGCTAGGTTTAGTAGGCATTACCTAATATTGTCACAAAATGGAACTTGAAAGTTGACTCAAGGCTATACCGCAGCTGTTGGCACCGATTTTTGCGACTTAATTGCATGATCGAAGATGTTCAGGGGGAGAACGTTATTCCCTCTTGATATGTTATAGCCTATATATTTCATTTTAAACTGCTTAAGTTTGAAGAAACCAAGAAAATCAAGAGTCATGACATGACATAATAGCCTAGAGTATATATATAGAGGGGTGTCTCCCTCACAAAATGCCGCATCCCCTGAGCCTACCATGCAGAGCAAATAGGCCTAGGCTATGCGATCTAACGTCACGACAACTTTTAGGCAATGTCAACTCTTCGGTATCTTTGATCAATAGAATCCTTCCTGGCAAAGGGAATGCTTTGGGATGCCTTATATGGTGGGCGGTCAACAGTACACACAACACACACGTGCACATACTACTGTACAAACATTAAAAATGTACGCTAGCGCTACCACTATACCAGTGTACCACGTGGACCAATATTATGTCACAGTAAGGAGGTTTGCAAAAAATCTGTGGTATCTTCTTCAATAGAAATTGTACATCGTTGTTACAGTTGGGTCGGTAAACGTACCCGTCGCCCCGGACGAAGTGCTTAATCGCACCCCAAATCACCCACTGTCAACACCATTCTTCTTGTGTTGTCACTGAGTGGTGGGGGGGGGGGGGGGAGATGTCAGGCTATTTGGGGCTGTTGAGCTCTTATTAACTGCACGTGCTTGTGGTCAACGTAACTAGCTTTCGGGGGAGGGGTGGCCAAGGTGGTATCCAGTAACGGGAAGGAGCATATGTGGTACAAGACCACTTTCCCTACCACTACCCCCCCCCCCCCCCCCCCCATCACTCCTCACCTACAGCCCCGTTTTGGAGGGTACGTATATCTGGCCTACAATGGATCAGGGTGCGGCTGTATACGTATGATCGGGTTGGTGATTCCGGTTTACCTAAGGACACAATATAGGCCTAAGGCTTGAAACCGGGCAAAAGACCAGCAAGTCCATGGAGCGTTCCATCTGTTGCTGGAATAAATTATTGATCATTGACGCTACTACTAAGGGGTAGCGCCAGGTCAACAGCGGCAACACACACTGAAAAGGCTAGTAGGGGGCGGAGGCGGGGACGGGGAGGGCGGGGGCAGGGGCTGGCGGCATTAGCCTTGATCCCGATGCCTATGTAAGACATGGGCAATGCAGAAACTAATTTTATATTCCGGGTTAAAAACAGGGCCGTATTTACTAGATAGGGGGTGGGTGACTGACCTCAGGCATCGCCGACCAAGAAACGTGTTTGTCCTGCAGATTAATGGTTTTGTCTTGGTGTCTCAACCACTCCCCGAGATCATGCCCTAGTCCCATGACAAAAATATGACAAAAAATATGGACCCGAATGATGGGAGGACCACGCATCGCCCAGTGGTCCACCATGCAGTCAATAAAAATCCTGACGAGATATGGCGAGACGGTTTAAGAGCTAACAATATATCTCCGCGGCCGAGATATACGCAGGCGCATACATTCATGTAGTGAAGCATCGTTAACAAGCGCTCAACAAAATATCTTGGGATATGAAGATACGTTACCTGAGCGCTTCATACAGAGAGACGAACCCTAACAGAAAACGCTTCGTTACGATTAACATCTCCTGAATCAGTTGCATCCACGGTGATCTCAAATAATATAAGTGAGGATAGATTCCAAGAACGGCTGCCAAAAGTGGGTCTCATGATTAATATTATCATTTAGGCGAGCTCTGCAAATCGACAAAATGGTTCATGTGCACGAACTTCTGTATTAAGAAACTTCGCGGTTGAACACCGCATAAACCAAAGATAGACGGATGTGTGACCATAGCAAATCGAGTCATGCAGACCATTGCATTATGAAGTAGGCATAGTTTTCCACTAGGCGATCGGCTAACGGCGAAACAATGGGTTCGGGAGCACAAAGAAGCTGATACAAATGGCTGATTTGTCCGATTTTTTAAACGGAATTCCGCGGCCAGTTAATTACATGTACGTGGATCGCAACTCACATCTGCGAGCATTCAAACCGGTGATCTGGCTGTTCCCACCTCCAACCAAGACATGAGTTGCTTAGCCAGACAGGTTCGCCATATCATGGATGTGGTATTGGTAAGTTGACTTGTCCATTTAGTTTTTCACGTTGATCATCAATTTCTCCATCAGGGGATGAAGATTTTGCACGTTTCGCCGCTCATAGTGGTTGCCAACAGCGCATTATTTGATATCCCACAAAGAATATGATATTGATCATACGGGCTGGTCCTGGGTACGAAATTCTAACACAAGGACGATGTTCCGAAATATTTCGAAGTTAAACACGACCATGAGGTATATATTTATGAAAATAATTGACTGCACTGATGAGTATATGTATAGTGCTTGTCAACGAGGTAAAAAGGTAAATATTGTCCGTTTGTTATTGCATTTCAACTCTTAACAAAGGTTTGGTTTTTCTAACTTGGAGGGAGGGTATTTGCAATCTGCTGTTTTATTTTTTTCTCCGGTGAACTCATCGTTGACATTTTAAATCACTTTTGAATTCACTTCAACTACGATCCATGATTGCTTGCACCGTGAGTTCAGGCCTTATCCATCAAAGTAATTTTTATGTTCATGGTACACCTAGTATATCGGACACCAGTGCATTCATTATTTATTGAATTATTTTTATTTTTCATTCCGGGAACCATTACCAACTGTAATGTTTACTCACATTTCCAATGAGACCATACATACTCTGTGGTTTTATGACAACGATTATAGTGATCATGAAAACGCCTTTCACTAAGAAAATGATCTCTGAATCCTGTTATAAAGCTGTATGCTGTTTTCTTACCGTCAGAAGTATCTGAAAGAGTAAGAAGCGGGAGTTATAACATGTGAAGCCTATACTTACACATTGCAAGGACATCTATTACACTGGTCGACTGCCAAACCTCGTGATGACAAATAATTTATACGCACATGTAAAACGTGTGAATACTAGTAATAATATCGGATTACTTCAAAATGCTTTGAACGTCACCCATGAAAGTAAACAAATGATATTTATTCGACCATTTTAGAAATGCACCAGTTTCGAAATAAGTAGAAGGTAAGCCTGTTGGCTCATCACGGTGCTGCTTACTTTCTAATAACATATTTTTGTAATGTTCATGGCAACGCCTTCCACTTCAAGTACAATCGAAGGCTTTTGTCGTGGCATGTATAGGTAGCCATTTATTCGCCAAATTCGCGGTGGTTTCTGACCAGACCGCAATTTTTCAAAACAAATATCAATGATGGCATTGGAAAGTTGCGAAATTTTCGAAGGCATTTTATTCCTTATGTCGGTATTGTATTTCGAAACATTTTGTAAAACACGTTGACCGATGCTTACAATATTCAACGAACCCGAAATGATTAAAACTAGTATGTATTTCACAAATCATTTCCAGGCATCTGGTTTGCTTACGATATTCATCATAAGCACGGTGGCTAAAGGTATCGGTTTGACTAAGAAAAATATGTCCTCACTCGGAGAGGAAATGACGATACAAAAGAAACACACAAAATGTTATTTCATTTAGAGGGTCGTAAGGCCCGCATTTATTTTTGTACCCCTTCAATACTGTTATGGGAGGGCCTTGTTTCTATTGTGTTGCAAAGGTAAACCGATACCGTTGCCCACCGTGGTTTAATCTAAATGTGACTCGCTCTACCAAAACTAGGCGCTTGTCGCATCTGAACTTGACAGGTTGATACGGACTTGTTGTTCATTTCCCTATTGCAGACCTTTTGTGAAATGTGACCAAATCAGTTTGTAATAGATTTCACAAAAGGTCTACAATAGGGAAATGAACAACAAGTCCGTATCAACCTGTCAAGTTCAGATGCGACAAGCGCCCAGTTTTGGTAGAGCGGGTCACAAATACAGTATCTTCTTTAAAAAACGCTAGGTTTTGTATCAATATTAAGTTTCTATCATATTTACCAAAAGGTCTTCTCGGAATTTCTCCATCCTTGGAACGTCAGAGGTTTCTTTGGCAATCTGTGCGTACTTCAGCGTTCTATCAATCTGAAGTAGATTAAACAGTAAATAAGAAAATAAAGCGATACATAGTTAGGGTTAGGGCGAGGATACCTTGATTATCTCTGCACATTTGTAGCATAGTGAGTAACTTGATAAGTATTCTGTGACTGGTTCATTCAACAAGCTCTAGAAACAGTTCATATTTCGGTTAGTGATGGAAGAAACACGGACTGATGATATAAGGGTACGATTAAGTTGTGATCGTCGTTTTAAAGCAACTGGCCCGATTTCTTCAGCAGCAGCCCCACATTGAATGATTGGCGTCTTTTTGATTAAGTATGCACGCCATAGACGATTGGTGCCATTACGTAAAGCCGCCTTCGGGAAGTATCTAAAATTCGTGCACATCAAGGATCAACTGGTATAACATGCACGTTGGCTAATGTACAGTCCTTCAAAAAAGTAAATGGACACACAAAAATCAAATTTTCTTGAAAACGGCTGGTGATAAATCGATGCGGTTTGTTGCATTTGATAGGGCATTTAGTTGTGCATCATGATATCTACCACTTGGAAATTTGCTATTTTACCTATAAGTCAATTTTTTCGATTTATGAAAGGTCCCAAAATCAACTTTTTTATCACGCATTTTTTGGGGGCAAATTTTATATTGACTGGAAGCTTCTGTTGAGTTATGAGTGAATATCTAAGAAATTCCACAGTTTTCACTTGAATCTGCAACTTATTAACCCATTTGTGCAAAAGGGTTTTGTTACCCGGTCTTCTACTGCAGAGGTGCCCCCTTGATATTATTCACCTGGCCCAGAGAACCGGAATCATGTCACCATTTCAATGGCCTTGTTTAATATGCCTATGAATATCTCTCCCAGGCCTGGATTTGGCAGCTGGACAATGGGTTCACCAATATTACTTTACCCTCGCGTTTACAATACATCAATGTTAACAACATTTCCACCCCCATTCAAAACCTCAGCCAATAAGGAATTAACACTCGGGCTGCATGTTGAAACTGACATAATTGGCTATGGTCGACTTCTCCAAAGTAATTCCAAAGTCAATAAACAAGGTGCAAAATTTTGACATAAAATGCTGTTTTCCCAGCAATTAACACAAGATATTTTCATCACCTTGATGGGGACGTGGGTTTTTCATCATGGTGATTCAACCTATCAAGAAAAAGTACGAAAAAAATCGGAAACGAAAAAGTTGATTTTGGGGCCTTTTGTAAATCAATAAAAGTCGGTATTAGATAAAATGGCTAATTTTTATGTGGTAGATACCATGATGCACAACTAAATGTCCTATCAAATGCAGCAAACCGAATCGATTTATCACCAGCCGTTTTCAAGAAAATTTGATTTTTGTGTGTCCATTTACTTTTTTGAAGGACAGTACATGTTTTAGACGGCCATGAATCCTGTAAGACGTGTCATTAAAAATGTCCTTATCAAAATTCACGTTTTCAACCAAACAATAAGTTACGAACAGGCATGCAATGTACATAACTTGATCACCGCACAGGGTTTACTTCGACTCATTGTTAATGTTAATTACTCACTGAGACGATATTGATGAAATAGATTTATTTAGATGTTTTTAATAGATGTTTAGCAAATTATTGCAAACATCTGATTGGTTATCGCTTTAATGACGTCATCACTCCTAAATATCAAGAAATAGCAGTATTTACTACTGAAAGTGGTTCTAGCTCATAGTGATGACGTTCCATCAACGGAAGCTAATTATGTATCTAACCATATTACTAGCCAAATCTGCTACAAAACAATCAAACAGACATGGTGTGATATTCTTGAATCCAACAAACGATGCTATTTTGTTTCGTTTTGTTTGTCCCTGGGCTTTTAGTACAAATTTGATTAGTAGCGCAATCTCAAACAAAATAGTAAATCCTGACTAATACTGTAACTTTTGAGGCGCCCTACAAGTGCGAGTACTGTACCTTTTGTATTTCACTCGTTAACTAATTTTGGGCAATCAAAACATAGCAATCGGTGATAGAAGGTAAAATTTCAAGTTATTAGATTAATTGTTTATAAAAGTATTGACGTAAAAATAAAATGCATCAATAAAGGATGATAAATTCTGCACCAAGAGCATTTATTTACTGACAACATGAACGAAGTACATGGCAATACAACTAATATAGCCGCGTACAAAAACAGCGCTCCTAGATTAAACATAACATTCATATATTGCAGCGTACAAAAATAAACAAACAATATTTGCGACCTGGCGATATCGGCAAGTTGTGTGTACACGATTTCGTGATGGTAAATTAACTGTGTGCCATGAATGGTACTTAAAAATCTGTAAACAGTCCTATTTTACAGCTCATATTGAGTAAATCTTCATAATGTTAGGCCTGGGTTATCTTGAATATATACCCTTGAATGGGTAGGACGTAGTGTGATGATGAAGAGCGGATTTACGGCTATCCGTAATTACGTCCATCTTACCGACTTTTCTTCTAAACCGGAACCGTAGTATGTCTCGTACAATCGCACATGGCTTTGCACCTTGTACACAATGATGTACGTCTGTTCAATGGCTCCACGCTTTTCGCATGCATTGTGTGAAGGGCTGAGAAATGTACAAGGACTTCATTATGTATGACCGAGACTCACAGCAAACAGCATAAAGTCTTAGGCGGAGCTTTATATAATAATGAGCCTAAAATATAAATGCTTTGAAGAGAAAAAAAACCCTGTCTGTTGTTCTCACACCATGATGTGTACGGAAGCGCCTTGCTTGCTTACAATTGCATTCACATCATACTGTGGTAGCAACCATAATTTTTCTGTTCCATATATACTCATCATGTTGTGTATATATCCTTTAGCTTATTTCTAAGAGTGTAGCAGGGAAAAACTTGGACATGCTAGATGAAAATTGATGCTTATTGAATGCCATATCCGTCCCAAACAGACGGAAATGAGGACGTTGGTTAAAATTTGTGCTCTCATCGTTTGATATGACTTATAGCCGATCATGAATAGGTTATGTCAAAGTCATATCATATTGTTTTGAATATTTTTCTTGCTATCGAACCAGGGAGCATCTAGGGATCAGCTGGTGGTGTCAACTTCAAGCGCGCTTTCATTTAGTTTAACAGCAACTTCGTAGGCATAAGTTGGCATTGTGGATAAATCTTGACCGGCGTGAGTATTACACCTGGGCCATTACATTACATTATAGGGCTGCATGGGTTTACACACATAACTCTGCCGTGTAATTGACCTTTAATAGGATGGATATTCATAGTTCCAGGTTATATAAAAGTTTTAAAAACCCAATTTAGATTAGGAAATGTTGCATAATATAGTATTTTTCATTTTGAAAAAATATTCATATTGATGATAATCAAGTGCGGTTTCGTTGGTGTATAGCACTCACCAGTGAAGCATACACTCCCGATAAATAAATGTAATCGACATGTAATAAACAACCACCCCCCCCCCCCCCGTCAGATCCTCGGTGTGCATCCTTGTCTAAACTTGGTTCAACTTTGTCCACGAGCTCGAGCTCGGCAGAAATCTTGACCTTCGAATGGTATTTTCCTAGGGGTCGGGTAACAATAGTTTATACAAGTACTGAGTGTATGTGTCCCCTGTCCCGCAATGCCCATCGCCACTGCACCTTCAACCCTCCACTTTCCCGACCACCTTTAGCTAAATACCTTACCAGTTATCTGTGACGTCACTGATAGCGTACAAACAAAATTGCTATTCGGTGTGCCTAACATCGCCTGTAGCTACCGGAGTTTCTATTCGGGGATAGTGCCTATGGGCACTTTTGGCATATCCCACTGTTAGACTTTGATAACGCTATCAGAGTACGGATTCGTTTGACGGTCCCGACGGAACCGGTTCAATGAAAAGATGATTGCGACGCGAATCCTGAACGTTCGTTTTGAACATACTAGGTGCATCCTAAGAGTCAAATAATTTTCAAATTTAACATTGTTTAATAAGGACGATTGCTTGTGGGAGATGGTTTCAAGGTTATCATTGACAAGAGTGTACAGAAAACATGATTGACAGGTCAGACAGCCCAATTCTATGTCCCACTGGCTACTAGAATTGTACATTTCCAATGGTGGTCATTAATAACAGGTGGTTATAAATCTTTTGAGTGATCTGCTAGCCCTATGTAAGCGAGTATATTAGAGCGATTCATGTAATATAGATTCCGATCCTCGACCAACACGAATATATGCCAACATCTCCGAAACGGACAACTTGAGGTGACGGGCCATGTTAGCCAAATTTGCGGACAATGTCGACTTTAAAATTGAATTGCTCCTAGCCATGACGGATAAACGACTCTTAGTAAAGAAATCTGGAATCTTGAAGGAATTTTGCGCACGATAAAAGCAAAAATATATATTTTAATCACGCTGAGCTCCGTTGTCCGACACCTCAATTACCACTGGGAATCAACACAGAATAACTCTCTGCATCTCGTAACAGTGCCTCTTTTTGCTATTTAGGTCACGGTAAATGAATCAATCGCTAATTATTCACCTAAAACGCGCTAATTTCGAATTTCGAATTTTTTTTCTAGTAACCTTTCGAAAATTGAAAAAAACACTCTGTTACGTGAAAGCCAAAGTGTATCCGATGTGAATGCAACTATCAACTTCCGAATGCAGCGCTCCAAAAAAGGGCAATAAGACGTATTTTAAAATCGTTTGTGCTTCTTACTTATCAAACAAACATCTAGCTATTCAGGTGGAATCAAAACTTCGTGATACCTGGCAGATATTAAATGTTTAAGTCACGATGCCCCGCCTATTTAAGTAACATGATCCGTCACCTTAAATAGGTCTACATATACAATATAACGGCAACTACATAGCTATAGTCCCATCATTTTCACAGATTCTATTCAAATCCCATCGGATTGTCACATCATACTAGAAAATACCTAGATTGTCATTACGGGTTGGTTGCAGGGATTTGATCGGACATATGCCTACCCCGAAACAATTGTCAACCTACGAATTGGTCCTCAAAATCAACGACATACTCATAAGCAAGTTGCAGGGCGTCTCCACAACGTATTAGAGAGCAGACAGGCCAGTTTCTGATGATGAACACAACAGCACTACTATTCCATTGAAATTCTTACATGTAATTTAATGACTCCGATGGCATGCCAACCATTCGTCTCATCTTAAAATAAGGTTAAATTGTCATGCTTCTCCTAATCTTGACCTCCCAAAGGGACTCAACACGGTTTAAAACGTTCGGTTAAATTTTCAGGGAGAGTTGTTTCAGTTCAAAGTATCTAATCAATAGCATTTTTGAAAATGTTCGGCCAAGTTATAATCAATATGAAATACAAACGTTTCTCTCTGCTGTTGGTCATTTATTCCATGAATTACCCCAGGACAGAATGTTAAAGGTACGGGAGTCCTTTTGCGCAAGCGCACACAATTCCCGAATCTCTAGCTTATTCGTACTACGGCAGTTCTCCCGTACCGTTTTAGTGCGCTATCAGTATATACGGAACTATAACTTGTAACTTATATTTTTGAATACCGGTATCGAGTATACCAGTATAGAGTATTCGCCGAACGTATACACCCCCGTGTACATGTACGTGACAAGACTAAATTATGAAATGACGTTGAAAATCTTACACAACCAACACTTTTTGTTATAAGATACGAAAGATGTATGATATTGCCTGTTATTTTGGAGTGAAAGTCAGTTTTTAAAACAAATGAAGAAATATTATCACAAAATTTTGAAGAAAAATCCCGGGCACAATGGAGCAGAAAATTAGAAAAGGGGCTGTCGTGGGACTCGAACCAGGGTCAAAGGCGTCCGAGTCCTATGCGGTATACATTCGACCAAGCCGGCTCATCTGATTGATGCAGCCTATACCCAGTTTTATTTGTGAACCTCCTGTATGAAGCCCTTTGTCTCATGTTTCTTCACTTGAAATATTCTTCGAAAGTATTTTCACATTCGCACGATATACTAAATTTTGATTGTTTAAATTGTTTAAATCGAAGACGCGCGCACTGTCATTGTGAAGAGTATTATTTCTGAGCCGCAGTTGAGCAACAAAAGCGTGTTGGGCATGCGCAAAATAACTCCCGAATATGTACCTTTTGCATTCGGACATAGGGATACGGGTCCCGTAGCTCAAGACAGTGCATTATAATATTCAGAGAATCGGTTTATGTTGACGTTTACACACATGAAAATGTTAATCGTTTAATCGTAATTGCTTAGCCATGAAGTTTTAATCCGGGGACGGGGATAAAAATATATCAATATTCTCAGGGTTTCATACAGCGGGGGGGGGGGGGGGGATGGGGAACATATCCCCGCCACATTATTTGGTGATGGGGGGGGGCGGGGTGGGGGTGGGGGGGGGGGGGCGTGGTATATCCCCACATCATCCTGATGTTTTAAAGTCTAAAGTGGCATTTAAATATACTAAGAAGCAGTTTTAGCGTTTTCAGGTGCAAGAAGCTTTCGGAGGGGTCATTTTATAATTAAAAAAATATTTTCGATGCTTCTTTTCGTCCTGGCGGAAACCCTGATTGCGGTTCAGAAAATGTTCTGTGGTGATGTACATTATTTTTTGACACTCTGGATGTCAAAGTCATTAGCTCATTATCAATATCGAACGCCCAATGGTTTTTGATAAAACAGGTAAATCCCGATATTCATGTATATTGAGAATTCGAAATTATGAGAAACTTCCAAATTTGGGGCGCCCGTTGGGTATGCCAAAGTGTTAAACGACTGGTCGCCTGATCACGGTTTGGTCGATAAAAGGTGTCAAGTTTACAGCCAGAGGAAATGGAACACACAACGCATACACACAACGTCACAATATAAATCAACAGGTGCGAATGGCCATGCAGAGCGTATGCCCCCCCCCCGTCCCCTCCCATTACATATGTCTGTAACAGGACTAAAGAGCGGTACATCCATGGAATAGCTATTTCCTCATTGTTAAGTTGAGCTTTTGGTGTATAACGACATTCGACAATGTTCGATTAGGTAATGAGTACAAATGGTATCACGCAAGGTCGAAATAACACTCGAGTCACGCTTCTACACTCAATCCTGCACAACTTGACGTGCCGACACGGGAAAATGGACTACTTATGCCGGGGTGGAAAAAACTACGATCTCCCTTTGTCCACAAAATACTCCAATGCCCTACGAAAGCAGCTAGCAGTCAGGCACCAATCCTGGCCTTCCCTTTGCGGGGCTTTTTCTTCCAAAAGCGATGGTAAAAAGGCCGAGCCCCTGGTGCCTCAAGACCAGAGAGCTCTGGGCAGATTGGCTCATCAGCTGGGTAAAACAATTCATCAAGGATATTAAAAACTCTGACCGCCAACCGGGATGATGCTCTCCAAACACCCTTGGCCAAAATGTTGGCTGGGAAGCATCCGGGAGAAGGGAAACTCCGAGAAAAACACGTAGGCAGATTGTGCCCTGGGCGATTAAACTAGCTAAATTTTGCAGTAGCCAGCCTAAGTGAAAGATAATCTGACTAAACACCAGCTCTGATGGTGGAGCTGTAGGAGGCAACCCCCCCCCCCCCCCACCCACCCCCAACGGCCGGATGTCGTAAGGCCAACCACCTCTCACAGCCCAAACAATAATAGTTACAGAAACCAACAGCAAAATAAAGTGACGTAAAAAAGAATGACCAGACACCTGCCCGATTGTCTTACTCTGATGACACTAATTACTGGTAGGAACAAGAAACAAATTGCTTTTCAAGCTATGGCTGCCAACATCAATATAGCTAGGCCTACTATACATGGTCATTATCAGGATACTGCAAATGTTTTTGTTTCTTGCACTTTAACCTCTTCATCTGTGTACTACTTCAAACAAATTTTAAAATGGATACCAGACACAACAGTACAAATATACCGTCTTCGGAAAAATATTTGTTCGCCATTTTTTCATAATAACTCCTAGTGAATTTGCCCTAGCTTAGTCGGAAGACTGAATACCTTATACGCCAGAGGTCCCGGGTTCAATCCCTGGAATGTCATTGGTGTTTTTCATCCGTTACATTTGGCGCCCATCATGGTTAAATGGTAATAATAATCTATTTCCTCGATCGTGGGTATGAATTGGCTGATAAATTAACTCTTTGTATCTCGGAAGAGAAGAACACAATTATGAGCACACAACTTTCCCGGACGGGGGAGTATTTAGTGGTGGCATAGTATATAGCCCTTGCTAGTGGGAATTTCCCTTTGGCCCAGTCGGTAGATAGAGTGATAACTTATTAACCAGAGGTCATGGGTCCAATCCCCGGCATGACCCAGGTGCTTTTCGTCTGTTACAATAATCATGCAACAAATAGTGAGTATTTATCATTGTTATGAGAGTAAGTGCTGTGAGAACATTACGATGTAGTTTATAGTATATTTACCGCATTATCGGATTTCTTCTTCCTCTCATTCACATTATTCGGACATCTTCAACGGCAGATATTCATTGATGCTATTATCAACTAAGCAGACAACCATTTTTAGGTGGCAACATGGGGTTGATAAGTGTGTATACTCTCCAAGAAAATAAGACTAGAATGTGCTATTTAATAAGATCTAATTTAGTGATCACTCTTTGAGACAACAAGAAGAGCGAAACGTGGATTTATAGATGATCCCGGTGATAATGAAATAATTGCGAACTTACACCTGCAGGCGTGCTGAAACTAATAAACGCACCGAAGAACATTATAGCCGATTGTAAAATGTATTTCAGACGCAACAAGTTGCTTTTCCATTCCCATGCTTTCTGCTCATTTAGAAAGAAGGCTCACCAAATTAGCTCTCAATATAAAGAGCCTGTTAGTTTCTCTCTTACTTCTTTAGATAGTGCCGTATTAAGTAGAGCAGTGCAATAATGACCCTGAAAAGGGATCGGAGGCATGTGCCAGTCGAAGGTGACGTTTCAGTCAGGGGTCAGCACTGTGTTTTGCCTCGATTTAAACATTCGTTCTGGGCATGGGGCGTGGTTTTTTAAATGTCGTAAATCTAAAATCGTCCAATCTTTGAGGAATTATACTCGAAATTCGTCATAGAATTCGTAAATCTGGAGCGATTTTGATCATTGTCGTGAATCTAAAATCGTCCAATCTTGGAGGAATTATACTCGAAATTCGTCATAGAATTCGTAAATCTGGAGCGATTTTGATCATTCAAAGGCGGATTGTAGCTAAAACGCTCATGTACGAAATGGAACATACTGCGCATCTAATGTACGCATGTACTCAGTAGTGCAATTAACTACGCACCCTTGACTACCACACGCTAGTCTCTACGGCTCACGAGAGATGGCGTGACAGATCGAGGCCGAGTCGGTACCAGAGATGGATTACAAAGGAGCGGACCTAATTACTATAAAGTAAACACAACGGCCTTTGTTCGTTCATTGTGTGCGGGGTGTAATTACAAGATTAAAAATAGGGCATAAGCTCGTTGTTTCTCCTGTCAAGTATAATTCCTCCAAGGTCCAATTTACCTCCATTTTACCTAATTTTGAACAAAAGAGCAGCTTGGCCTACACATTTTCTTTCCAAGATATGGCAAGACGTGTTCACCGGGTTTACGAAACTGTTGTCATATGCGTCAACATTTTTTCGGCTGATTTATGCCTGTGAAGTTGGTATTAAGCTGTGAAACAATTAGACGTGATGAATGGCGATCACAAAAAGGGCATCCGAAATTTGGGTAGTAAGCGGTGGTGCCCCCCATCATCACCTAGGTCATTCAATTGCCGCCACCACTGTATTGTTTGTCAGCATCACTCCGAAAACACGAAACACGAAAAAGTTTGGCCTTGTGAATCATATTAGCCTCGGAGACCAAAACGAGAGTGTACACGTACATTAACTACACTCCGTCATGCCACATGAAAAAGAAAGGTCAATCAGCGTCTTGTTGTGAATCATCAGGATCCGCTTAAAAAATCCAGAAAATATCAGGTTTATAGATAATTGCTCGCTTCCCCTGCGAGGCACACTGATTAACTCTGAATGATATGAATGCATCTTCAAGTGATTTCGCGCCAAAACATCGATAAAGTTAACGGACTGTCCCGAAGGTTTCCGAATGAGCACCTTGAATATCTGACAAACATAAACAAAGATGGTTATTGGTTGAAGACAAAAGCACGTGTGCAAAATCTCGTGCAAATAAAAATGTCGCTTCCGGAATCGGGCACTGTCATTCTTGTAACACTTCAAAATACACGAACTGCATGACTTGTTTACGACTTGGTCGGGTCGTCCCCATATGTCCCGGATTCTATGTATTCAGCATGATGAGGTTCTATGCACCCGACTAACATTATTTTTTCACGATAAACGTAATGGCGTCATTGTTGTTACCGTTGTCGACAGAGATGCAATCTACATGCTTAGAGATGCGCTGCACTTTCCTATCTTGAAGTGCAAAAATTAGACATTAGTGAAAAGCGAGGAAGCATTGTGCGTTTTATTAGTGAAAACACACAGAAAGTTCAGAATCATTGGCCTGTAATGACCTTATGAACCGATCATTGAAATGGCAGGCGATGTGTGGAGGATGACGTCATTGTCGTTACCGTTGTCGTTTATCGTTCGAGTTCTTAACCTCCCTGCTTTCCCCCGAAAAACGATAGAATTATCGAATTTTAAAGAGATGAGAGTTTTAAAGAGATATCTGTATCAGTATTGAAATCGACAGGGTCATGTTACGGATTTTTGCTACATACAGAATCCATATCGGATCACGGATCTCGGTGATCAACTAGGATGTCGGGGAAGAAGAGAAGGAGTTAGGTGATGAGGGACTCAGTGCCGAGGAATCTGAGCAAATTGTTGCAAATTCAGACTTTAAACTTCGAAGCCGAGGCCGAGCAAGAAAAATAAGCAGTCGCGACAGAAGAATTTAGACTTGCTCAATTGGCGGAGGAGGAAGCGTTTATGAGCTTTAACGGCGAAGGCGAAACGATGATTTGGAGGCTAAAAGTGAAAATCTCCACTGCCAAAGCAGAACTGTTGGCTAGATTTGTGGTCCCTGTTGGAAAACCTGTTAGTGTTTATAGGTCAAAATCAAGTAGCGCGTTTCTGAATCCGAGGGCAATGTCAGTAGGATCCTACTAGAATAGTCCTCTGAAGAGAACAGTAAGTCATGTAATAGGTCAACATGATAAGCAATTGTCTGATTACGAGGGGCAAAAGTTATAGGTGATGTCATTTTCACTGCTGTTTTAAATTTTACCAGAGATAGGCCTACAAATTCGAAGTATTAAATCCTAAATTCACAGGAAAACAATTAATTTAGGAAAAATATAAATTTTGGTTGAGTCTGTCTGCAGTTTGGC
Source organism: Lineus longissimus (assembly GCF_910592395.1). Taxonomy (NCBI): domain Eukaryota; kingdom Metazoa; phylum Nemertea; class Pilidiophora; order Heteronemertea; family Lineidae; genus Lineus; species Lineus longissimus. Next base: position 7,804,985 of record NC_088321.1, read on the forward strand.
AAAATGAATATCCCAGTCACGTTTGCCATGGGCTGTGCAGTCGCGATCATCCGACGTTTTGATTGCTGCTCTAGTTGTTGGAGATGATTCAGTTTCGGGCATTTAGAGTAGAATAATCAGATGCCCATCCACCATATCCCGACCAGGGCGATATGGTGTCATATCCCAACAGGAAATATGGCGTCGGGTATCTTTCAGCCGTTTGTATGCGGGGTGAGGGCAGCAATCTCTCGAAGAAGGACTCCAAACCTGTTAGGATCGTGCCGAAGTCGACAAAGGCTGCTTCATGAGCCCAAGTCCCTTTGAACGTCATTTGATCATTCCTACCAGCCATTGGGTTGGTTGTGGACTGGAATATAGTTCCAGAACTGTTCAGACCTAGAACTGTTCAACTGTACCGATAGATCTGAACAGTTCTAACAATACAATAGAAGGGAATGTTCTGTCACTGTTCCAACCAACACCACATTTCAATGGTTAGCGATGTCTAGCCTAAATAAACAGAAAGATCACTGTCATGATCAATTATAAAATGACACACCTTTATCAATAGGATTATCCATCGAATACAAAATAAAATCGTGCCCATTTCACTGATTACCTCACCTGCCTATTTCAATTATGCAACCTGGCCCGGTACTCAGGATATTAGAACTGTTCTCTTCAGAGGACAACTCCACTCAGATAGAGATTCGCATAAACCTAGGGTGCAAATTACTGACATGAGTACCTTGGTTCGCGGATGTCAAAGGCAATGGAAGCCTTCCAGGACATTATCAGAAAACAGAATGGAACTAGAAATTTGAAATTTGCTTGTCAGCAAATGTGATAGCCCCCACTTGTACGTTGGGGTATTGCTGGAATCTTCAACCGCCAGTATTGGGAAGAAGGGAAAGAACAGGAAGATATAAAGAAATATATTAGAAATTTGAAGTTGCTTGGCAGCAAATTCGATATCCCCCACGGGCCCACACAGTACACGTATGGAGGAGTGAAGTCTATTCCGTTTCGCGGATGATCTATTTCCGGACAAACAAGCTCGCGCTTTCTCAAAATCACAAACTCAATAACATTTAAACAGCACCCTAACCTTTCAGATGGGCAGAATGGATCATCGATAAGCATTTAAGGCTATTCCTTTATTTCATTCCTACATTCAACCGTCGTTCTTTGCTCAAAATACTTGACAGCTCGCCACTTCGGCAAAGAGATACCGCCGCCATGATGCAAAAAACATGTGGTAATGTTTGTCCGCAATGTATTGTGGGTAAGGAGTTACCGTGTGCTTTTCTTAAAATAGCCGATGTCAACAAAGGGGGCCGAGTATCTTTGGATCTAGCCTTACCCATGATGCATGAGGATATGACGTCACCATTACGGGGCGGAGCTTATGCTAATGTACGTGTGATTGACAGAATCGCGTCGGAGATTTGAAAGCAAATCAGAAAATCGGCGCATAAAAACGCTTCAAAGTCATCAAACTTATCCAAATTTCGAAAAAATATTTGCCAGGTGCACTAGATCGAGTTTAGTTTGATGGGAAGGGGTGACAGTTTTTCTGTTGAAATAGCAGTTTTTCTGGACTACCTCCATAATATAACCTGGGAAGAATGCAGAAGCCTAGTACCTTCTCCTAGTAATCTCAATATAGACCCCACATTTGTTGTATGTAGGGTCTATAATAACAGAGTCGCTCGCTGGTGAAAGGAAATTTGAAAACGTCGTTGCCAGCACGAACCATTCTGTACAGTCTTTTCAGGCGACCCAATGCAGTTTAGGTTCCTTGTGCGAGTATTTGAGCATGGCGTTATCGACAGGACTGATAGCCCCAAGGATCGCATTTACTACCTCGAGAAATACATTTCTGGGGAGCCTCAAGAGTTGGTGAGAAATTGCATCCACATTGATCCGGCAAAGGGCTACAAAAGGGCTATGGCGCTCTTGAGGTCAAACTTTGATGATGAGTACTGCATTTCTGCTCTCTACGTTGAGAGATCAGAGCAATAAAATGGCCAAATATCAAAGCAGATGATGCAGTAGGAATAAAGAAAGTACCTTGTTTTTGCTTGGTTGCTTTATAAAATGAAAGACATAGAATACATGAGGGAACTCGATCGACCACCCCAAAAACGTGAAGGAACTAAATTCTCTAAACTTCCGTTCAAAATGAGAGCTCAATGGCAGAGCCGTGCTCTATTAGACATTTCCGATGACAACAAAAGGACAAAATTCTAAGACTTTGTCAGGTTCGTTGACAGACAGTAAATAAACCCGTGTTTGGGTCAATCGTTGACAGTAAAGACGTCTCCCAGGAAAAACCGAGCTGAAGTATAGGAATAATTCTCCGGCAAAGAGTAGCTCTGCAACTTCGTATAAGTGTAGTTAGGCCATGTTCTGATTCAAATAGTGACATAAGTGATGTTTGAAAAGCAGATAGTGAATCAACTACCGTGCCTGTACTGCAAACATGGCAAAGGTGTTCATGGCTTGGATGCAAACGCTTACAAAGCAAGTCAAACGATGACAAGATCAACTTTCATAGATCGCACAGGCTGTGTTTTGGCTGCTTGACAATGGTCATGTGGACATAAATTGTACTGACATGTGAGGTAGATACAAGAATTGGACACTACTGAATCGGAGGTGAGAAACTGTTGCACGTCTAGGCTCGTTTTGGAATATATGCAATGCCAATCGTGCCAGTCACGGTCAGGGCTGTGAACAGTAACAAGAAGGTTGTCACGTAGGCCTTTCTCGATTCAGGGAGTTCGGCTTCCTGTTGTACCAAGAAGATTAATGCGAAATCTTAAACTTCGAGGACCTAAGGTCAGAGTAAATCTATCAACATTGTCTGTAAGTCTAAGTCCTCTATGAGTTACTTGATGAGAGGCGTAGAAGTTAGTCGGCTTGGATCTGGAGTCTTCGCTAATTTAACTCCCCGCGTTGTTTACTCAGTCTGAGTTACCCACCAGTAAGGACGACATACCTAATATAAGCAAGAGGGCATTGATAAATGGCCCTACTTGAGAGACGTGATCATCCCAGAAATTGATGCAGACGTTGACTTGCTGCTTGGTTATAACGTACCAATGGCCATGGAACCTTGTGAGAGTATTAAAAGTCGAGACAATGGTCTGTATGCAGTTAGAACTGTCTTATATTAAACCAGGCAATGAGGCAGGAAACATCAATAGTTTTCGCGTCTCTGTGAATAAGTTGTGCTTTGAAGATGAGCAGTTAGATCAGAAAGTTAATTGTCGAACATTTGGCCACTGGTATATATGAATTGTCACAAGGTGATAACCAAGTTTTGGAATCAGCTTGAATTGGTAGGTCCGATTGCACTATGAGTGATCGCTGTGCTCTCAGTCGGCGTCAACACGAAAATACATGATTGTTTGAGTCACGTTTTTCCGTGATTCACGAACACCCATCATACCAGCAACATTTTCGTTTCATCCTTCGGTTCTATTTGTGTCCGATCAAAAGTCGAGGTTCCTTAATGAGTAATGACGTCGGCGGAATCGACAGACACAACAATAAACAACAGTGGCCACGTGAGGTGTGTGAATTTGCCCACGAAAGTGACCAAAATCCCACCGTTATGCCGATTGCGACCCTCATGAAAAGTGAATTCAAGTATTTTTCAACCCCCAACAACAACGGCGGGAAGGGACTAAACCAAATGTTTGAAGCTGTGTAAATGTCAGTTGTGCGGATGTTTTTGTTTTCATGCGGAAGTTTTCTGAAACCATGCTTGTTTTCGAGTCGGGTGTCATCCAATCACGGTTTTCATTGATTCGGTTTACATGATTGAACATACCCGTTTTTTCTTGATTTGGCAAATAAAGTTTATCGTGATCTATATATTCTTAATAAATCACGCTTTGTGCTGATTTACTGCTATCATGATTTTTCCAGATTTTTTTATTGGGATTTGATGGGAACTCGATGCCGAAAGGCCTTAAGAGATCACCATTTGCTCTGCCTAACCAGAACGACGCTAGCTCATCACTATAATTAATTCAGAAATCTCATCCTGTTTCCAAAATACAATAGATAATACAGAAATATATGATTGATTCATCATCTTATGTCAAATAAATAGTATATAAATTTAAAATCAACTATCAAACTGCCAAAGGAGAGCTCCTCAACGATAATTTGTGAGGAGTTTCCCATCATTGTACAAAAACCAAACGTTAGGACTGGGAGGTATCCACGTGATTTATCTGCATAATTAATTCATAATACCCCAACCGTATTCCCAGTTGAACAGCTGAGTTCCGGGGATGCTTGGAGCAGTCTGTACCGGCACACGTGCTTAACCTACCGGTATATATTCACACCAGTCATGGTGTTTACCTTCTCTGGCTCCTGCATCAACAATTATTAAAACAAGGTGTTTTTTGTTGAATGGATTGAATATTGGGAACACCAAGGATGACCAGACTGTGTATTATGTGTAGGAAAATACACCTGGGGACCATTGCACTCGTTGTGCTTCGTTGCTTTCTTTGCGCAAAGTCCAGTAAGACATCTAAATGTGCCCATGTGATATTAGGCGTTGCGCCCGGTACCCATTAGGCGAATTGATTTCACCAGGATCGAATGAAATGTATCCCAACATGAAGCGATCACAGTCCGCCAAAAGCTGCTTTTGATGAGCACGTTCAGAAACTTAAAACATGAACAAATCAATTCCTGACAACAATAGACCTGAGAAGATGCAACAGACCTGAGAACGTGAACATTCAGCGGTAAAAGACATACACGTAGGCTCTAAAGTCGTCGGATGTCGTTTATCGTTGCTCCCATCGCGACTTAGGGACATACATTACTTAGAAGATGATCTGCAAAGAAGAGTCCTCTAAACTGACAATCAGGTTACATTGCCATTGCAATTGCCCCCCCCCCCTCCCATATTCTCTAGTCATCTTTTCCATCTCTTCAAACAAGTACTTATCCACGGGTCAATTTCTAGTTAATTTATAATACCCCAACTGTATTCCCAAAACAAGAGGCTTTGTTCGGTCCATCTGAGTGTACATATAATTTCATATAATGAGTGCGATTACAAGTTGAAGGTTGTTACAGAGAGTAAATCTTACTCGCTGCGATGGGTCATTCGACAGACTCAACCCAGTAGACAACCAGTAACTACTGCAATCTGGACCTTTATATCAATCCGTTGAAGTTTAGTTTGAGACAAACCAGTCCATTAGATGCAAGGTCACAACCTAGGACAACTAGTAAATGCAGTCTGGACCTTTGTATCAATTCCTTTGAAGTACAGGTTGTGAAAAACCAGTCCAGTCGATGCATGGTCACAACCTTGGGGCAAACAGTTGAGGCAGTAGAGACCTTTACATCAAATTATATCAAGTGCATTTTGAGACAAACCAGCTCAGTATCAAAATGCATGGTCACAACATTGGGGCAAGTTGTAAAGGCAATCTGGACCGTTACATCAATTCCTTTGAAGTGTAGGTTAGTTGTGACAAACTAGTCCATCGAACATGGTCCAGCCTAAGCCGGTACAGCCATGCAGTAAGTGCCGTCGGCTTTACATCAGGGACAACCAACCACTTTCAAGGCGAGGATCAAGTCCAAGGGGTATGATTTTCTTAGCCCGCATTGATAGCGAGTCAAAACTTAACAGATACACTGATTTTCTTGCAAACCAACTGCTACATATTGTTTTTTTTTATTCAATCTTTTTTGAGTTTTAAAAGTATTAAAGTGAAAATTTAATTTTTAAAGAAATCTTCCCCTAATGACTTCCACTGGACCGCGACAAATTCAGCGTTCAATTACCCAAATCGTCTGTCGGTTATCGAGCGGAAACGGAATTCAAGATGGCCTCCGTGGCGGCCAAATTCCCCTAGTATTAGTCACATGACTCCTACGTCATTGGCGCAGGTAAAAGTAAACACGACCGACATGGCGTGAGTTGTCTAAGTCAGAGAAGAATGGTAGGTTTTATGGCAGTTGATAATGAATGCGACCAAAACCACTGAGATTTGGAGGCATATATGTCCGTAACAGGACTGACACAAAATCAACTGGAAATTGACAAAGATCAGGGATAAATGGCGTTGTAGTTCTACCCGCTGCAGATGGGTAACCTCCAGACAGAAGTTAGGAAGAAAGTACCTTTAAGTTATAGCAAAGTCAAAATGTACGAGAATACAACTAGACTGGCACTGGGAGTGCAGTGGGACCCCCCCCCCCCCCATAATCCCCTACCCGCATCACGCTCCAGACCAGAAAATTATTAGACATCAATGACTTGGCCCTAATGTGTCATGATTATGTGATCTCCGTCATGAATGCATCTGCTGAGAAATAAGTTTCAACAAATAGCACGTGGTAATATTTACTGCAGCCTAAATATAGAAACAGACAATGACAGTTGGTATTTCTACTCATGAGAGATCGATCGTAAACAATGCCATGTTTTATTTCAGCGCATGTGCAGTACATCGATTCGGATCGTTGATGATCTAGCCTCTCCCACCAACAAGCCCCCCCCCCCCCCACACACACACCCGGACCGCTGAAGCGAGAGAGGTCTCTCTGATAATTGACGGAACAAGTGGAAAGTTAACGGACGATCGACGACACTCACATCCACGCACGGGCCACGGCATAATGCCCCCGATTTCTGTCGGGGGCATAACAAAGATTTAGTAATTTTTAACACCATGGGTTTGCTATATAAAAGAAGATGAGCCGTGATCAGCCATACCAAAGTTGTATGCATAGTGTTCAATGATTCCTTAACAGATCGAGGCTCTTTTCCCCAGTCAAAGACTTCCAGTGGCCCCACTGGCGTACTTATATACTCTCAATGGATATTAAAATGATTTTGGATGGTTGGTTATGACTTCGAAACAAATTAGTGGTAATTACTTTTATCATATACCCTAAACCTAAGTGAAGTGATCCGGCAGACAAGACCATGAAAACCTCCCAAAAATGTCCCAAAAATGCATTCAAATTCAACCAAAATTACGGACAGTGCCCCAGGGACTGGCTTCTGCATGTATAAGACAATACAAACCCCACTGCTCTTCATAACTTTGCAGACTTTATTTTGAGAGAAATGTGCGCAAGATGCATGAAACATTTATCGCATGACATGAGCGTGCAATACAAACGTTCAATAAAAAATATTTTATTGAACGAGAATGCTCGAGATCATTTCTCGTGCAATCCAGACTCTGACTGTTGAAAGACAGTCGACTTTTAAGTCATTTTCATTGTCGTCCTTTTTCTACATTATTGCGTTGGAATTCAGCCATGTCGCGAAGTCACGACGATGTCATGAGGTTGTGACGTCGTCAACTCAGGTCTCAGTAGGGAGGGGTTTTTTGTATTCATGCGCGGCCAACTCCTAACCGTAATTCCTAAAAAATCATTGATTTCTTGGTCCTCATAGTATGCCAGTGTTGATTTAGCAGTTGTTTTGGCAAGGACATGGTTTTTTTGAGTTTTCCGAAACCTAGAGCGCTACTCAATAGGCGGTTAACAAGAAACTACGCATTATACTGTTGTTGCCGACGTATGTGTACACTGAACTTGGGATGTGCGTCGGCCCCGTGTTGAAATGACGTCCAGTGTCAGTTGGTGCGTTTTTCGCTGATTTGTGCAAAATTCAACATATCTCAAAAGTTCAATGGTTGACCCTCGATTTTTTTGATTTTTGTGTTGCGTAAGCAACTGTCTTTCACGGGAGGATGGTCACAGTAAGAATTATTTTGGAAGAAATGTATAATATCTGGGGTTTTCCGTGATTGTCCGGCCGAATTGGCAATATTGCCCGAAAGCTCTCGACCTGCGGTCTCGAGTTTTCCGGTCGTAGAAAATCATCTCGTGCAATCTGGCTACCCGGAATCAGCCACTCGTGTGGTTTTCTTATTGTATCGATAATTAAAGTAATTTGTTACATTAACAATAAAATAAGACGATCCATGGCAATTTTTAAAGCTGCATTCGGTATGTGATGATTCTTAACACAGCTGGTCTTCATACAGTCAAAACGGTCAAAATTCAGATTTTGGCACAATCACTTCCAGTGAGGCTATCGATGAAATGGATTGTGGATGCTGGTTGCCAGTGGATTGACAACGGTATCAAATCAATAAGAGGAGATTCCTTACAAAGGGAATTTATCCATTAGTAACACCCATAAAGGAACATTTTACCACAAACATGAACATTGGAAGCAGTTACAAACACACAGATCAATGGTTTGAAATTAATCACAATAGTGGCTCCACACAACGCCTATATGGGGAACTTCCATTTTTGCGGAAAAGCGACACCAAACGTCTATTTGAGTTATTAACAAAAAGCTGAAAACACGACAATATATGTTTATTTGAGATACGAACGCCACCAAACGTCTATTTGAGTGTATGTCTATTTGAGATACGACACAATATGTTTATTTTAGGTACGTCTCCGTTAAAACGAGCGTCACCAAACGTCCATTCGAGTCATAACACAACATAAAATGTCTATTTGAGACAACCTCTATTTATGCGGAAATAACCGCCCATACTGTTGTCAAAAAAACGATCAAAGTTATTCGGGAAGAAAGTTTTCAAGAAACTGCACACAAAGGCCAAGGGCACAAAGAAAGCTAAAGAAATTCGCCATGGTTTGACTAGTGGCGGGGGCTTCAAACGGGGAAGAAATAGTTACAACAAGCCCTTTCAGAACGGACCCTCGTCCTAAGTTAAAAAGTTGCATCCAAGAGGTGCGGGAATGGATGGCCATCAACTCTCTGAAACTCAACGACGAAAAGACAGAATTTATCCTTGTTTCATCTGGCGCCGGCTATCAACGGCAGGAATTAAGCATTAAGCCTGTCCATCAAAATAGGAGATCAGCTTATCTCAGCGGTGCCTCATGCACGTATTATCAGTGCTATTTTTGACGAACACCTCTCAATGGACCGACACATAAATTCTATATGTAAGTCAGCCTACTTCGAAATTCACAATATTGGTCTTATCAGAAAAATCCTTACAGTTGATGCCACAAAAACCCTTGTTCATGCCCTTGTCACCTCTAGATTGGATGGTCTGAACGCACTGCTACTTGGCCTGCCTCCAGAGAGTTCAAAATAGTGCTGCTCGTGTCATCACTGGTGTTTGCAGGTCAGATCATATTACTCCAGTGCTGAACGACCTCCACTGGCTCCGTATCCGCAGCAGGATAAAGTATAAGATTCTACTCCTTGTATTTAAGTGCTTTAACAATTTAGCCCAAAATTACATATCCTCCCTCATAGAAGTCTACCAACCTAGACGCAGTCTCCGTTCCTCATCTGTTGGCCCACTGTTGGTGCGACCAAGGAGTAGGTTGATAACGTTTGGCGACCGAGCCTTCTCCACTGCAGCCCCAAGGCTCTGGAATCAACTTCAGAATGTGCCAGCATCTCGGTCTTCAAATCGCATCTTAAATCCTATCTCTTAGGTCGCTACCACTCCTGTCTCTCTTTTAAAGTGTCACCGATCATTCTGAGTGGATTCTGGCACTATAAATCATTTCAATATTATTATTACTATTATCACGTACAGACGGCGGGGGTCAGAGGAACACAAGTTACCAGTACAACGCCAGAGGTATCGCTACATCAAGCAACGTCAGAAGAGGTCGTGGCAGAGGAACCAAGACAAGAGGCCAAAAAAGGTACGTTGCAGTCAAAGTCAGTAGCCTCATCGGCACCAAACCGATTATCACTTCCAGGGTAATTCGCAAACATTTCTGTGGAGACAGTGGCGAGGGAAATAAGGTCTTTAGGGCTTTGACATCCGCCTCCTACAGACGGACCTGTAGGGGGTCGTCTCATAGATTGTCTAGAAAATTGGAAAAAAGTCACAAACGACCCGACAGTTCTGGAAGTGGTAGGCGGTTATCATATTCCATTGTGGAATACCCCAAAACAAAACAGACAACCCTTCAGTCCCAGATTTTCCACAGCAGAGACAGAACAAATAGACATAGAGAAAAGGGCCATCACAGAAGTAATGAACCCAAGCACGGACTTATTTCTGAGTCACATCTTCCTTCGGCAGAAGAAAGATGGAACTTACAGACCAGTTTTCAATATGAAGAATCTAAATGCATTCATCCCATAAGAACACTTCAAAATGGAAATCATCCCAATGCTGAAAAACCTCGTGCAGCCAGGGGATTGGATGGTAAAAATAGACCTAAAAGATGCATACTTTTGCGTCCCAATGGCAGAAAACACAAGAAAGTTTCTTTGCTTCCAATGGAGGGGCAAGACATACATGTATCGGGTTCTTCCATTTGGCTTAGGCCCAGCACCACGGGTTTTCATCAAAATCCTGAAGGTCCCAATAGGCCTATTGAGAAGACTGGGCTTCAGGCTGATAATATTCCTGGACGATCTCATTCTGCTACACCAAGACCCATTGGTACTACAGCAGCAACTCCAGACCTGTCTTTGCTTACTTCAGGCACTAGGATTCATAATAAATTGGACCAAGTCAATCCTGAATCCAGACCAAGTGATGAATTCTTACCTAGGTTTTGCAGTAGACTCCGTACGAATGCAACTACAGTTACCGGAGGACAAGATTGCGAAGATACAAGCTAAATGCAAAGACATGGTGGCACAAGACCAGACAAGAGTCCGAGAGCTGGCACAACTAATAGGGAAATTAGCGGCGACAACGAAGGCGATTCTCCCCGGGCCCCTGCACTACAGGAACCTGCAGATGCTGAAGAGGGCAGGCCTTCGTTTGAAGAGTCAATGTTACGAGACCACAGTTACGCTCAACCCCGACTGCAAAGCAGACTTAAAGTGGTTGATAGAACAGCTTCGAAACCACAATGGGAAGGCAACAATATCGACCAAGCCAACGGGTGATTTCACAATCCAGTGTGTGTTAGGTGTTGGGTGTTAGTGTTACTGATCTGTAACAGATCTGTTAACAGATTCGCTAATCTGGGCTCCTCAAACGGTGCTCAGATTCAACAGGCTGTTAACAGGGTGTTAACACGGTGTTAACAGGGTGTTGAGAAAAAAAGTTTTTTTAGATTACCTGGTAATCATTCAATGAAACTGCATGTGTACAAATCACTGCTACTGTGGCATCACAACTTTTTCCATTGCGACCACAAAAATAAGCATTTCCTGCATGGTCCGGCCTTTGAATGCGAATGATGACCCCATCAATAAACAGAATCACACGTCTAACGCGACCATCAACATCCTCAAGATCCTGAGCAAGTTCATCGAATTCATCTGGTCCTGGTAGAGATATGTGCTGCGGGGCGATGTCCATGAAGAATGATACAACCTGTCGAATATCGGCAAATGATGTGGAGGTTGCACGACCAAATGCAAATCCGACCAGCCTGTAGTACCCCCCAGACGACACATAATGCAAAAATGTCTCTATCATTTTTCTGGATACGTCATGGCGAGCCTGTCCTCGGTCTCTCCAGGCATGAAATTCATCCGCCAGCTCCTCCACTTGGGGCTCTGTTAGCCTCATGTGTTTCTCTGTAGGCTCTGTGCTGGTAGCTGCTGTCCTCACATGATTTTCTTCCCTGTTGATGGCTATGGCTTGGAGAAATGGCTCGAACATCATTTTGACAAAGAAATCAAATTTCTTCACTTCTAAAGAAAATGGCCGCTAACAGAACACCGAGTTGTGAAATCATGACGGTGTTACACCTCCTTAACCTCTAGAGGTTAGTGTTGAAAGATTTTCCTAAAGTTTGTATTGGTCAAGTAAAGTGCAAGGTACTTATCTACATTGAAACATAGTGATTCTCTGAAAACATTAAATGAGAGATAATGAAATTATCTTAAGAAATATTGAAATTAGAAGAAAAACTCGCTGAACAGATTTCAGGTTGCTGAGATTAAGTCAACACCTCATGTTACATATCTGTGAGGTGTTCGTGTTAGTGTGACAGCTCTGTTGAAATTTTGCTATTTTCAACAGATCTGTCACACTAACATGACACTAACACTAGTGTGACACCGGTGTTTGTATCGATTTCAGAACCCAGTGTTAGTGAAACAGATCTGTTACAGATCTGTTACACTAACACATCAACACATAACACACACTGGATTGTGAAATCACCCATTGACATTTACAACAGATGCCTCGTTGACGGAATAGGGAGCGGTCCTAGAAACATCGAAGGATGTAGCGCAGGTACGATGGACCAAAGAAGAGACAAGACTCCATATCAACGTGTTAGAGTTGAAAGTAGTGGAGATTGCCCTGAAATCATTAGCACGACAGGCAAAAAATTGCCACAGACACTTCAGGCTGGACAACTCGTCAGCCGTTGCCCAGATCAACAAATTAGGAGGGAACAAGATCCCGAGACCTGCTGAAGATCACCCAAGAAGTATGGGACTATTGTATTCAGAGAGACATCTCATTGACAGCAGAGCACCTCCCAGGGGTGAAGAATGAGGAAGCAGACCAAGCTTCCAGAGGCGATAACATTCAACGCGTTTGCACTAGATTGGGGAAGGTTGGAGGCATATGCATTTCCACCATTTTGCCTGATTGGACGAAGCTTGGCAAAAGTCAAGGAGGACAAAGCGAACATGATCTTGATCACACCAGTGTGGCAAGGACAACAGTGGTACCCGACACTACTAGAGATGACTGTAGATCGACCAATCTACTTCCCCCGACAGCAAATCTGCTGACGGACCCCAAGGGGGACAGCCACTCTCTCGTTCTCGACTACACAATGTACCTGGCGGCATGGAAAATCTCAGGGAGACGAGAAGAACACCAGGGTTTTCTGAATCAGCTGCAGAACTCTACAGAAGAGGCTGGAGGGAGGGAACTGAGGCTGCTTACGACTCAGGTTGGAAAAAGTGGACTGGCTGGTGTGTCGGACGGGATTTTAATCCATTTCAGGCCACTGTGGCAAATATAGGCAATTTCCTGTCGTCAGAGTATGAGACAGGAAGGGCATATAACACAGTAAATGGCTACAGATCAGCCATCTCGGCGAGACACCTGGAAATAGACGGTCACAAGACGGGACAACACCCTGACATTGTGAGACTGATGCATGGGGTCTTTAATTGCAGACCACCGGTACCACGATATATGGACACCTGTGCGGTGGATGTAGTCCTCACAGCAATAAATTTACTGGGGTGCAATCGGACCATGAACATCAAAGATTTATCTGCCAAACTAGCAATGCCTATGGCACTGACAGGTGCATGCAGGTGCTCAGAATTACTGAGTAAAATAAAAATTATCAACAAAGCCAGGGAGGGTAAGAATGTGGTCTTCCAACTGGATTCTGTGACAAAGACCTCACGACCATGAAAACCATTGTTGAAATTGACATTCGTACCATAATATGACACAAATGACAAACTAGATGTTGTGCAGTGCTTGGAATCGAATGAGACCAGGACAGAAAATGGCGCATCACAGCCGAACAGAAACAGTATCTGTTCCTGGCTATGGTAAAACCACACCGCCCAGTAGCAAAATGCACAATAGCAAGATGGCTACAGTTCATCATGACAAAAGCGGGCATTGACACGGACAAATACAAAGCCCATTCGACAAGGGCGGCGACCACGACCAAAGCCAAAATTCAAGGCTTGTCAGTGGAGCAAATTGTGACCCGCTCTACCAAAACTAGGCGCTTGTCGCATCTGAACTTGCCAGGTTGATACGGACTTGTTGTTCATTTCCCTATTGTAGACCTTTTGTGAAATGTGACCAAATCAGTTTGTAATAGATTTCACAAAAGGTCTACAATAGGGAAATGAACAACAAGTTCGTATCAACCTGTCAAGTTCAGATGCTACAAGCGCCTAGTTTTGGTAGAGCGAGTCACAATTATGAAGAAAGCGGACTGGTCAAGGGCAAGCACATTTGGTAGATTTTATGACAAAGATATTGGATCGCAGGCCCAAAATAAATGCCAGTTCCAAGATAAAGTATTGGAATGGATGTAGGTTAGCTTTGAACATTCAATTATTACATCTATTTACGGTTTATGAAATTAGATTTAAAAGTGTGCGAAGCACATGAAATTAAATTATAATTTAATAAGTAAACCTAAATAGATGTAATAATCCCACCCTCCCTACCCATATTGATTTTGAAACATCCTTTCTCACTTTATCTTTACATATAGATCTGGATAACACATCTGAGACAACAACCACGGGAGAAGGACAATGTGAATTCGGCAAGGACTGGTTATGACACTTGCGGAAAAATCAGACTTTATTTTAAGAGACAACGGTCTCACATGAAGTCAGGTTGGACTAAGTTCAGTTATTAAGGCGATTCATAAGCCGAAGAAGAGACGAGCAGTCTGGTGAAGTTCAGTTCAGTTGATTTATTTGGACATGAGGCGATAAGCCGAAGGAGGACAGCAGTCCTGTATAGATTTAAATTTAAATTCAGTTATTGACACGCAGGAACGGCAGTAACCTTAATAGCCAGTGGGCTGGTTATCTTATGTTATTTACTTCATTTGTTGAACTTTGAAAAAAAGAAGAAGATTGTTTATCAGTTTGTACTTCTATAACCTGTACAGTATATATCTTAAAACTAGCAACTCATAAGGGGTGGACGGGGCGGTTATGAGAACCTAGTATGTTTTTTGAGTAAACTTGTTGGTCCAATCATGATTGAAGACATGATTGGGTCTATTAGCTAGGTTTGAAATTGCAGCGGACTCCAAATGAGGATGGGATGAGAGGAAAATGCAGATTCGTTTTCGGTTGAGACCGGAACGAAGTTTCAGCTGACCTGTTGAATTCTGGAGCGAAATTCAATTATTACATCTATTAAGGTTTACTCATTAAATTATAATTTCATTTCGTGTGCTTCGCACATTTATGAAATTTCAAATTGTGGATGGTCGCTGGTGGTTTACCAATGGTATCGAATTAAATCAAAGGCGATTCCATAAATGGGGCATTGGTCCAATCGATTATTGATAAGCAGATCGCTCGATATGTATTCTTGTCCTTAGAGGTCCTACATGTATAGGTATGCTGATGTCTGTCAGATATCTCTGCTGTCGTATGTATAAAGCATAGTTTTATGCAAATCTCATTACCAAGTTGTGGCTTAACATGGGTATGTCATTGATTGCCTATGACTTTTTCGAAACGTACTTCACAGGCAAAGGCTATATAAAAAACCTCATTCAAAGGCCATGGCTATACAGGAACCACAGTCAGAGCTCATGTATATGTGGAAACCTCATCACACGTTTTAACAGGCTATGGTGGTGCATCTTTTTCTATTTCAGGGAAGCATGTTTTGCTGAATCTACTATGTCTCATAACTAACATTGGGTCTCGAAGGATTGTATATATTATCCGATAAGATTTAGCGAGTTGACAGCCATTTTTAATAGTGCCACTTGTTTTAATGATCCAAGCTCCCATTGCAATATATTCAAGGTGTTTTGCTTTATCAAAGGCAAATAACCATGACCAAGTGCAAAACCCCTCTCGAGGCTATCAATAGTGGTGGTATCGTCACAAAATGTATAGATGTACTTTGTGCCCCTAATTAAACTTTTGAGAAAGCAAACATTTTCATTCATTGGTATACACACAACTTTATTGTTTACAGACACTAAAGGGTAATTTCAGGTCTAAAATTACCAGGTTGCAGCTGATATTACCAAAATGTCTCAGCAATCAGCTTACCGAAGGCAATGAGCAGATTCATTATTCTATGCTTAACAAAAAATTAAAAAGAAATGAGCGCACAGAAGACAAACGTGTACTTACCATGTACAACCATGTACAGGCTCAAGTGTGATTTGAGAAATATTCAGCAATACTAGTATAATCCAAAATTACTCAATGTGGTCTTATTGATGATTTGGAAATAAAAGAGTTATGGATATGATCGATTTCTGCTCAAAGGAATGGTTGAAATATATATTTGCCAGTCGGCTTGAAAACCGTAATGTGACAAGAGATAGACAAAATGATTAATTGTTGTTTCTTCGCACTCCCTAAAGGGCTTTTCATGGATTTTGAGCCCTCATACACACCGTATCATAGTAAACATGGTAAAGGAGCCGTGTGAGTGTTTGGGTCATGGGCCGGGGGCGGGGGATTTCTTTTAATCACATCTTTTAAAGTAATACTTCGTCCATTCCACAAACAACTGGTTCTGGGGTTGAATTTACAGCAGCCATTCGCATGTGTTGTTGTTCCGACTACAGCCACTGTTTATTCCCAGGGAAGATCGCTGGGAACTGGACTACAAGGGTTAGGTCTAGTGAGAGGCATCCAAACACCTATTCCCTTGATTATAGCTCAGGCCAGGAGATGTATTATCGCTACACGAACAATTATTCAAAATGGGAATGCTTTTTTAAAGGCGGCTGCTGTGAAGAGATAATTTACAAGAGGCACAAAGTAGCTTGCAACAGTTAACAGAGGAAAACTTTGTATATTTTACAACAATTAGACTCGGCGGTGGGAGAACGCCAGATTCCTGATTTTGAGAACCTTTCTTGTAACGTTATTTGGCGTTATTTGTCAAAACAAATTTAATTTGCATATGACTTGACCGAAGCAATGCATAGTGACCCATTGGAACGACACAAGTTTACACTAAATGATAAATGTTTAGGGGACGAGTACAGAATGATGATAATGATAACACAATAAACAAGAATGTTAAAGATCGTCATAAAATTCGATAAAGATCTTCTTAAAATCTCGCCAAAGATCCTCATAAAATCACCGCGAGTAGAATCAATTTGGAGCTTCGTTGGGGGGGGGGGCTAAAGTATAGTATGCCAGCAAACTGTGGCAGCACTGGGACGCTGACTGAGAACTGCCGACTTTCCCGAATGTTCGTCATTCAGATAATCCAACCTGCAATTGAAATTGCCAGTTCTCTTGCAGCGACCATATTGATCGCTGAACTTCTGATGGATTAAGTACTGCCTATGTGTCATCAAGGATGCGATACAGGATATATTTGGAAACATGTGGAATTTGGAGGCCAGTAATTGAATCGAGTTCAGGCTTTTTAGTCTAAATAATATATTATACACCGATCTTTGGACGCTCTCTCTCGATGTTCACCCAACGGTGTCTGCATATAATGCCTCGCTTTCGATTCGTGCATGGGGGAAATGGGAAGATCCAAATGCACATCACGAACATTCATGTGACCTCGGCCCCGGCCTTACTCGCGAATATATATTAGACCTGTCAATGACAAATAGCACCCATGTCTCCTTCTCTGCATGATAAGTGGTTATTTGTGCATGAATGGGCAATTCCCAGCCCATTGATGACCACTAATCTGGTTCTATCGTTCAGTTGTTATGAAAATGTGCTTCTAAATACTCTCGAGGCATGGTCTCATGGAAAAATCATTAACAGGCTGTCATGGCATTATGTAAGCCTCATTCGATCCCATTGCTTTATAACGGAAACTACACTCACATTGCTTTATGGGAACAACATTCACGGGCGACGGTTTTATACAAATCACATTCACTAGCAATGGTTTTATAGAAACTTCATTTCGCAGGCCATGGTCATGGCTGTATTGAAACTATTCACAGACCATGGCTCTATGGAAACCTCATTTATAGCCCATGGTTAAATGATAACCTTTATACAAACCAATGCTTTCTGGAAGCCTCATTTACAGACCATGGTTTCATGGAAATCGCACCATTTACATGTACAGGCCATGGCTTGAAAACTTCAAAATCAATGGCAATATGGGAACCACTATAATAACGCGATCAGACACCTTCGGCAATAACTGGATAAATTTAGGCTTTGGCAGTTTAAACCTGGGGGACCTTGGAGTTTCCGGTGATTTTGCGCTCGATGACCTTTGACCAGTTATGTCCCAGACCTTTGACAGTGCTTATTTTGGGCAATATGGTGATGCGGGCCATAGATCTGGTAGGAAATGTTCATTAATGCACTCATTCCATTTTATACCCCAGTATTGTGACCTTTTCAAAATATTGATGCCTCGATCGGTGGTAAGTCCGGGTGCAACCTACACGTCACACGTATATCAAGCTTATTGGCGATAAGGCCATCGACCTTGGAGAATAAGTGGAACACACAGCCGGCAAACAAACAGAAAGAAAAATGGCCCAAAAACATTTAGTATGGATAGTGTAACCCCCCCCCCCCCTCCCGTACGATGGTCCTCTAGGTACTCTCTTCTCCTCTCTTCTCCTTGCCCTTTTTGACCCTCCCTTGGGGGTCCCACGGTTCGTTAAGGGGGCCAAAAACTATGCAATGTTAAAGTACCCCCATAGACCTTCATTTTGATACCCATGTTGACATGTTTCGATGACATCAACTTTTTGACCCCTACTTTGGGACCATTAGGCCCTATTAAGGGTCTCATTTCTGACTTAATGTGCAACTTTACGCGGGAGAAAAATTGATTTTTGAAATCAGCACCCCCATATTACCCAAAAAACGACTGTTTTCAATTTGCCCGCTAATTTGTCAAACGGAATCCTTTTTCTAGACACATTTTTGCCACTCGTCCCATGGCCTACTACACGCTCAACGTCTCCCACATGAGTGTCAAATATTTGAGCAGCGAATCCCAGCCTAGGCAACTTGATTTTTTCTGCATTTCTTACTTATTTTCAATTATAAATATCAATGACATTGTGGATGTCAACATTTTTATCTTATCTATATATATCATTGAATTATTTCAGAACGCGCTATCTTCCAATACACACACTCATGTATAGGACGACAGACGATCCAATTTTATTGTTTGATTTTGATATGCCATTGACGTTACACCAGATATGCATTGTACTTGCGTCTTGAATACAATACTGCATCCACTCACCAATAAGATCCCAAGCCCGACAATACCCGATTTGTACCACCGCCTTAATGGGTAGAGTCTAAACAGCCGAACACAATAGTAGGCCTTTCACAGCCATAAAAGTGGTTTGGATATCTATTCAAGAGTTAACAACGTAATCGTCATGAATAGTCATGACTCTGCAGCGGAACTTTTCATAAAGACCAACTAGATATAACGCCATCGATCGAGGCGAATGGCATCAGAGTCTACAGGACTGTAACTGAACTGAACTGATTTTGAAGTTAAGTGGTGTAAAGGAAAGACGGCAACCTGGCAGCCATATTGGATATTGTGTCAGGTCATACATCTATAGGAAAGCTCCCCTACACTAGGCCATCACATCACAGAAATGTCAGGCGTGTCACTCACTCAGTTCTGGAGTTATGGGGCAGAATGCGAAAAACAAAGATGGCGGTCTGGCGGCCATGTTCGACTTTGGATCGGGTCCAAAATCGATAGAGAACCTCCCCTACACTAGGTTATCACACCACATAATTTTCATGTATGTGTCTCAACCGCTTCTTGAGTTGTGGGTCGGAATGCGAGAGAAAAAGATGGCGGCCTGGCGGCCATGCTAGCCCAAAATCGATAGCGAACCTTCCCTACACTAGGTCATCACACCACAGGAGTTTCAGGTCTGTCACTCACTTGGTTCTTTAGTTATGGGACGGAATGCCTAAAACCAAGTTGGTTGCCTGGTGGCCATCTTGGATTTCAGGTCGAGTCCAAAATTGATAGAGAACCTCCTCTACCCTAGGACATCACACCACATAAATTTCAGGTCTGTCACTCACTCGGTTCTTGAGTTATGGGGCAGAATACAAAAACAAAGATGGCAGCCTGGCGGGTATCTTCGATTTTGGTTCGGGATAGAAATTAGATATCAGTCAAGCAACCTCTTCTTGAGTTATAGTCCGGAATGGGAAATCCGAATGGCCTCCGGGCGGCCATGTTGAATTTCGGAGCACGACCAAAATCGATAGGGAACCTCTCCCTATCCACCCCATTACACAAAAGAAAAGAGCAGAATGCAAAAATCTAAGATGGCGGCTGGCGGCCATATTGGATTTTGAAACGCGCCCAATATCAATAGGGACCCTTTGACACATTAGGCCTACACACCCCCTAAAGATTTTACGTCAGCCGAACATGGGGTTCTTGAGTTATAGTCCGGGTTCAGTAGTGTGGCGTGGGTCGGAAGCGAATTTTTTTTCCTACGAGGTTTTTGTCTCATTTGCAAATGGCGCATGCGCACTTGGCCTTTGAACGTGCGCCATGGGTGACTTGTTCATTTCACCGTGTTCGAATTGTAGTGCGCGATGTCGATTAAGTGCTTTTGTCGGTAGGTATCTAGTTATTGCGAGTGATATTCATTTAGTTGTCGTGTTTCTGCATCTATTTTTGTAGTTTTAAAGGTTATTGATGCTTCTGAAGTCACACTAGAAATCTTGATTTTAATCGATTTTTTTCGTACTGAGATAAGTGAAGCGCTTAGGAAAATTATACACGCCTAGGCCTATCATGCCTATTGTATGTACGAAAAAACATGAACATTGCACTCGTTCAATTTGGATTGTGTCCTTAATCATTGCACTTGACCATGATGTCGGTGTCAATAATAGAAGCTTTTAATGCATGTAAGCACCCTGATGCTGCATGCCAACAAAATTAAGCTTTTCCCAATGATTATATCTTAAGAAAACACATAATAGTACAATGGAAGTTTTGTTGATGACGCCCAACACAATTAATAGCCCTTTTCACATATTAAAGATTGAAATTGTATTGTCCGCTTCATTTGTTATGGCCAGCATTGCAGCAAATAAGCTGTAACAAAGACAACCAGTGAACAAAAGACTGCTGTCACAAGCGAAAAATACCACATTTTGTGTGTGAATCAAACTTATCTCTTGCAAATTCTTTTCAGACTGTCCTTCCTACAAACTATGATCATCATATCTGCCACTTTGAAGCCAAGGAGGGAAAAGAATCATTTGAAGTCACTCTAAGGTTAAAATTGTCTACTGAAGAAGAAGCATGAAAATGATTGTCAGACTTCCAGGAATCAAGCTTTACTACATTAAGGAAAGCACAAACATATCCAAATATTGCTGAAAAGCATGGAAAGATTGAATTTTAGGTGTGTGGCCAATGTTCTAAAAATTCTGGTAACTGCTTATAATGGCTGTATCACTAATGATTACTTTGCGCAAAGCCTAAGCATGTTGTTGCTGATTAGTTAATGGAGGCTTAATCCAACATAAGCACTCCACTGTCATTTGTTCTGTCCTTCACACACTCAAGAATTGTGAACAGAACACAATGGAGGGACCAGTTTAGCCTCAATCTGCCTTAATCAGAATAATTTTTCAGCTTCTAATATTGCCCAAGCAGTCAAGACACATTGAGTTTAAGTTTCTTGCTTATATGTTTTGCAAAATCATCTATTTTGGTTCAAAGAGCTGGTAAATAGATGATCGTTTTTGTGATTGAACTTTGAAATATTCTTTCTTCGCAAATACTTTCAGGTTGATCTAAGATGCTAGCACAACACGATTCCACGGTCAGAAACCGCAGCTAATCGAAGAGGTAACAAGAATACCACCTGCAAAGCCAAGCTACAGGTGTCCATTCTGAAATTTAAAGAAGCCTCACTGTGTCAGAACAAAAAAAAGAATAGAAGGTGGGTTTTACAAAGTTGAAATCAAATTGATCGATAAAGAAAACTTGACAGTTACTGTGGAAATGATGAAACTGATTCCAGGACCATACTTCACCATTTTAAAATCCAGGACCAAGAACTTACATGTAGATGTCTACACCACCACAATATGCACACGTTAAATTTACCTCCATGAACTGTCATACTTGTATTTAAGTGACCAATAATGAAATTTCCTCACTTCAGGTCTGTGGATCCACATCCTCGTGATGAACGTCTCATTGTGACCCTTCATCATTGTCACAACCATCCTATCATAGCCGCAGATGCCCTTCGTTACAGAGATGTGTTACAGGAGGTGAAAGATAAACTACTTGAACTGTACAAGCAAGGTTATACACCCTCAAAAGCACTTGAGCTTCATAAGTTCGATTTACAGATCGAACATGGTGATGATTACATTATAAAAAGTGGTGACAGAGCAATTTGTCCGGACCTTCAGTTTTGTTACAGGTAAGCTCAGAATGAAGTACAGGGTGTCACAAAAAGAATATCAGTAAATGATTGATGGTATCTAATTCTAAGGCATTTAAGGGGGTAGATATTTAAAGGCTAAGAAATATTTTCATGATCACCTTTTGTCTTTCAGGTTGTAATATAAGAATTTTGCTGCTGAATATGGAGAGACGAAAAGAGAACATGTCCTGAAAAGACATGAAGAGAAGTTGAAGGAATACGACCAAGCTGTAGGTGGAAGTTGTGCACGGATGAAGGTTTTGGATCAAAAAGATGTGGCAATTGCAATCGTTACCCCACTTATGCATTGTGTGCATGAGCACATTAAACATGCAGGGGAGTTGGCATTCATTGATGCTTCGGGTAATATGGATAGGCAGGGATGCCGTATTTTCCTGATATTGACTCATAGCTCTGCTGGAGGAGTTCTGCAAGGTGTCTTGGTCACAACCAGTGAGAATACGGAAACTGTGACCCATGCATTAGAGATGCACAAATCACTGCTGGAAGATAGATCGTACTTTGGTAGAGGAGCAAGCTTTGGTCCAGAAGTGTTCATGACTGACGATAGTGCCTCAAAAAGACAGGCGCTGCATAATATTTATCCTGAGGCAAATCTTCTTCTCTGTGTTTTCCACATTCTCCAAGTGTTCTGGCGCTTTCTGTGGGACTCAAAAAACAGTGTAAGGAAAGAACACAGACCTCCTCTTCTCTCCCTGCTGAAGGGGCTGGTATATGCAGATAGTGCTGAATCTCTTGACGTTGAATATGCAGAGGCTGCTCAAAATGAGATGTTGTCGATGTATGATAATGTTGCCAAGCATCTAGAGGACATACATGCTAGCCGAACCTATTGGGCACTCTGCCACCGTTCCAATCTTAATGTCAGAAACAATAACACTAACAACTTTGCAGAAGCGGATATGAGGGTACTTAAAGATCAAATTATGGATTGTACCAAAGCGTACAATGTCATACAACTCGTTGATTTCCTGTCAACTCGCCTAGAGGCATATTAAGAGAGACGATTACTGGATATCTGCAACAATCGACTTGATCGGGCCCTGCAGTCCTGGTTTCTACCAAATCCACAGACAGGTGCGAAGATAGACCAGGAGAAGATAACGAAAATTGGAGAGACGGCATACAGAGTTCCCAGTGAAACAGATCCAGACGTCACATACACAGTAGATGTATCAGTTGGTGCATGTACATGCTGGAGAGGGAAAACAGGTAATTCAAAAGGGCTTAGGCCTATGCCATAGATATTTGCGGGTTTTCTACATGACAATACAGTAGAGCAGAAGCAATTTAGTCAGTGAAATTGAGGAATGCAATTGCAGCAACTTAAAGGGGAACTATAGGCATGAGCTAGGGGGTCAAATTGGTAGTCTTTATGTGATTAATATGCACAGTTAGGTGACTGGGTCGCATTTAATTCACCGATGAATATATTCCTCGTACACGTGTGAATAGTTTCGATGTTCTGTGAGATAGGAGAGACCCCTACCGGCAACTTCGAGTAACTAAAGCTTGTCTACCTAGCTCCTGCCTTTAGGGCAGAGACATGTATTCATCCACGACCGGAAGTGTGGCACAGAGCTTATCAAAATGTCAAGTTGTGGTAAATAGATGGCTGGGATGGACCAAAGTGGAATTAATTCTCAATCTGTGGTTGATTCTTAATCTACAGAGTCAGGCCATCACAGAAATATGCTTTTTGATAATATATTTAAGAAAATGTGGTCTCACTGGTCAGTTTAGAACTTGTATTTTGACAGGGCCATATCAATGCCCCAGTGACGTTTTGATGGATATAGTGTACGGAAATCATTTTTACTCAGGCAATCGGTATTGGAATGTTTTTAAACTTTATTATGCTATTGGCAAAGGGTTCTTCTTGACACATATAAAATTTTGTGCAGATTGATTGGTCCAATGAGTACTTTTTTTACCAAAACTTATGCACAACAATGTACACGTAATGTACACATGTTTTAATAGAGGACTCTGGCCTTTAGACCCCCTTTAACTGTATCATAGGCATTGTATTCACACTTCTAATCTGTATTCTAATATTTTCTTCATTTCTATTCGGGAGGACCATGTAAACACCAGTACCTGGTGGTGAAGATACTTGCGTCATGGAATTTCATTCCTCTGAATGATCCAGCCATGAGGCGTATTTTCTTCATGGTTGCAACTGGGAAAGCAACACCACTGAATGGTGACTGGTTTAAATCACTCCACTCAGGAAGGACAACCCCTGCCGATACCAACACTGTTGTTGAGGAGACGGGAGGAAACGGTGATGATCCCATGGACATTTCTATTGAGGAGTCGGCCTTGGTGGTTCCTACTGCTGGGGTCCCTACTGAAGGTGCTTTGTCTACGACACTTCTTGATTCTCTCCACTTGCAGAGAGATCTTCAGAATCAGTTTGATCGTAGGAATCAGCAACCTCCATTCAACGATGATCATAATCCATGTACTGATAGTATTTATTGGATGAGTTAAACAAAGTATTTGACAAGATAAAGACAAGTTTCCTTGAAAACAGAGACTACTTTGAAAAGCCATTGAGAATTTTTGTTAAACAAGCCAATTCCTTGACCACAAACTCTGCATTGTCTTCTGCATTACAGTGCTTTGGGAAGTACTCGGGGGCTGCGATAGCATTGGGCAAAATACGGAAGGCAAAAAAGGAATTGGTGAGTTGCAAGAAGATTGGGGTCCAGCCTGCCGGACTTGCTAGACGTAAGATGCTGGGTGGTGGTAAAAACCGAGTTGGTAGTGGTAGGCCAGCTACTAGAAGTAGTTAGGGAGAGACAAGCAGTAAGAAGTTGAAAAAGAGCAGCACTCCTTTCTCTTCCCAGATTTTGCCTAGGAGAAAAGCTTCTCATAATTTGAGAACATGTGTCCAAAGAAATGAAGCATTAGGTAAGACGCACTCTGCCAAGTGGTCTGCAATACTGTATTGTTCCATTGGAAAGGTCGTACATGTAAACCAGTTCATGCGTCTTGTTAAAGTTGCAATTCATTCATGAATTGGCCATTAAATTATGTACACCTTTGATTTAGATTCGTTCCCTCCATGCATATTTACTGAGATTAGTATGCAATCAGTATGCAAAAACTGTAAAAGACCCTTATGGAGCTCGCAGTGACATCTCCTTTGGAACATTACAGTAATATTCTGTGCCAGAATGTGAGTGTTTTATATTGTCACTAACTTGACTATGACTTCAGTCTTTTTCAATACAGTGTATCTTACTTTTTACAACATTTTTCCGCATTTGTTTTAGAAATGTTAAAGGGAGACTACACTAGTGTGCATTTGTCAACATTCCATTTTACTTTTACAACATTTTTCAGCATTTGTACTTGTTTTAAAAATGTTTTTAAAAAGTAGACTACACTGATGTGCATTTGTTAGCATTGCCAATGGAGCTTGAAATTGAGATTTCTCTGTTCATTGTACGTTATACCTGTTGTGACTGTTTACTTGGTTCTTAACTTTTGGTGTAATGAAATAATTACGGTATGAACCTCATACTGTCCTATTACCAGTATTACCAAGCCAGTAACCCATACATAGGACTTTAGATGTAAAATAACCTTACATTTTTTGCTATCAATAATAATAATAGTTAATCTGCAAAAATACTGTATTCAGTGTTTCTATTTTATTTAATACTGTAATATTGCTGAGGAGTGGGCTCCGCTTTTTCGGGTCTGTGCTGAGGGATGGAATTGACTTGACTGTGTGCTGCCACTTAACACCTGTTTGGGTACTGTAGAACTCGCCTCCCCCCTTCCCCAGATCCTATGTCCCCACCCAGAGTCTGATGTTCAATGATATAACACCACTGGTGCGCCCCCTTGCCCAACGACCATGAGGACTCCAACCTCCACCGTTGTCGTCATACTTCTGCCGAGAGTGTCTTGCCCAAGGACCTATACTCCAAACTTTTGTCAAGTGTCTTGCCCAAAGACCCACTCACACAAACAACCGCACGCACTGATCGCATAAATTATTCAATTCATGACGTCATATGCAAATGAGACAAAAACCTCGTAGGAAAAAAAAATTTGCAGGCCGGAAACCACCCAAGTACATGATGCCCCCACTATAGCGAGGGCATAATAATGGAAGAAACGAAGACAAGATATCCTACCTCTTTTGCCTATTATTATGCCCGGATGTTTAGGCTCTACCCATCGAGGCGGTAGTAGAAATCGGGTATTGTCGGGCTTGGGATCTTATTTGTGAGTGGATCCAGTAAACTGTATCCACTGGTTGTCGACAAAAGAGAAACGAAACAGTCCAAATATTGCGTGGCCATCCCTAGTAGACTGTTACATAAAATCTCGGAGCTTCGAACTCAATGATTTTTATCAAACAATTTAGATATGATAGAGATACGAAGACAATACTGACATAAACAGCGAGAGGCTGTGTCCTTAATTTTTTCGACAGTTATGAGAAGTTGCTGATGGCAATGATTTAAGAGTTCTTTTCGAAGTTCGTTGTTCTTCGCCACATGTTCATATTTATCAGGTTTGCATTGAATACATTGTCGTTGTTTAATCGACTAATTCTGGGTATCATATGGTCCCTTGTTTTGTTCTCAGGATATCCAATATTTTCAATTCTGACCAACTACAACGAGTTTTATAACATACTTAATTTTTGCAATCGTTAAAGAGATCCAGTCGTGGCACAAGTCTTTCTTTAGACGAGTTAAACGTGGTAAAAATAAATATATTGGTGATTACTTCTTATGCAGCTCATTGGCTACGTATACATAATCAACTACCTGAGGGGACCTCGAAACTGCCTACATTTTTCAATGGAAGCTTATTTCCACCTTGGATTTAACCGGGGCGTTCAAAACTCCCCATTTTCATAAGCGTTTCGCTATGTTTCCTTCAATGAGAATATCTCATTAGATGCCAATAACTGGTACATGTATATGATACCATAAGACACTACATGTAGTCCATGAAACGAAGACCACATACTTAATTGCTTACAAAAAAACTTAGTTCTCAACTGTAAGCGACAAAATATGGCGCTTTTCACGTCAATGTTGTTATCTAACTAGTTTTATAGAAATCAATGAATTCAAATTGACCGTTGATTTGTGTTATATCTAGTGCAGTGGTACGGATTTGGCCCGAATCAATGAGTGACCCGAGATGGCACTGCCCCAACACAAGTGTTATTGTTTTCGAAACGGGTCGTTGCTTGGAAACTATACGTTGATTTGTGATTTGTTGTTTTTTTATTCTAGTGTCGTCATTGGTCTGCATGGGGAGGAAAAAGAACTACACCTTCTGGTATCAATGTCTTGTTTTGTATTGCGCAACCCTCCATACTGGTCACGGCAAGTCTCCATTGGTACCACAGCTCTCCCGGGCAATTTACGGGAATATCACGATGAAGCCCATTTAACTAGGCTAGAAACAGAGCTGAGGTACAAAGCATTGATAGAATGATAAATATAATTCAATATAAAAATATACTCCGAACATGCAGTATACATATATATAAATGTATCGGGTAACAAGTGCTTAAAAATTAATTTATGGTATTGATGTGACAGGCTGACAATGTTAGAATAGGCAGTTGTGTTAGTACATTTTCATTAGCCGAATGAAGCCGCATGCAATCGATCGGTTTGCCATGAACTCGATCAATAGATAAGTTCTGGAGTAGTGCTCATGGTAAACTTGTGCAGGCACATACCATTCTATCTTACGAGATGACTCAAAATCAGTGTACATTATGACAAAACACATGTAAGGTTTAAGCCAAACGGCGTTTGCAACAATATTGATACGATAAACCTCACCCATGTAAGTCGAAACAAGCTCTTAATGGGAAATGAACCATTTTCTAATCTTAAAAACCAAGAAACAAGTTAATAACAAACTAAACAAATTAAACAAATGTCAAAATAACAAACTAGTTATAAACCCCATTAAATAAAAGTTGAATTATTAAAAAAGAAACATTTTAAGTCTTCTGGTAGTCAGGTTCAGATCGGGGTTATTGTCAGTAAAATCTGACTGATTTCAATCAAAACATGTCAACTTTTGTGAAATCACCCATTGACATTTACAACAGTTTGCCCAGTAGCAAAATGCACAATAGCAAGATGGCTACAGTTCATCATGACAAAAGCGGGCATTGACAGGGACAAATACAAAGCCCATTCGACAAGGGCGGCGACCACGACCAAAGCCAAAATTCAAGGCTTGTCAGTGGAGCAAATTATGAAGAAAGCGGACTGGTCAAGGGCAAGCACATTTGGTAGATTTTATGACAAAGAGATTCGATCGCAGGCCCAAAATAAATGCCAGTTCCAAGATAAAGTATTGGAATGGATGTAGGTTAGCTTTGAACATTCAATTATTACATCTATTTACGGTTTATGAAACTAAATTTAAAATTTTATAAGTGTGCGAAGCACACGAAATGAAATTATAATTTAATGAGTAAACCTAAATAGATGTAATAATCCCACCCTCCCTACCCATATTGAGATTGAAACATCCTTTCTCACTTTATCTTTACATATAGATCTGGATAACACATCTGAGACAACAACCACGGGAGAAGGACAATGTGAATTCGGCAAGGACTGGTTATGACACTTGCGGAAAAATCAGACGTTTATTTTAAGAGACAACGGTCTCACATGAAGTCAGGTTGGACTAAGTTCAGTTATTAAGGCGATTCATTAGCCGAAGAAGAGACGAGCAGTCTGGTGAAGTTCAGTTCAGTTGATTTATTTGGACATGAGGCGATTAGCCGAAGGAGGACAGCAGTCCTGTAGAAATTTTAAGTTAAATTTAGTTATTGACACGCAGGAACGGCAGCTACCTTAATAGCCAGTGGGCTGGTTATATTATGTTATTTATTTCATTTGTTGAACTTTGAAAAAAAAGATTGGTTATCAGTTTGTACTTCTATAACCTGTATATATGTTAATACTAGCAACTCATAAGGAGTGGATGGGGCGGTTATGAGAACCTAGTACGTTTTTTGAGTAAACTTGTTGGTCCCAATCATGATTGAAGACATGATTGAGTCTATTAGCTAGGTTTGAAATTGCAGCGGATTCCAAATGACGATGGCGTCAGATGAAAATGCAGATTCGTTTTCGGTTGAGACCGGAACGAAGTTTCCGCTGACCTATTGAATTCTGGAGCGAAATTCAATTATTACATCTATTTAGGTTTACTCATTAAATCATAATTTCATTTCGTGTGCTACGCACACTTATAAAATTTTAAATTGTGAATGGTCGCTGGTGGTTAACCATTGGTATCGAATCAAATCAGAGGCGATTCCATAAATGGGGCATTGGTCCAATCGATTATTGATAAGCAGATCGCTCGATATGTATTCTTGTCCTTAGAGGTCCTACATGTATAGGTAGGCCCGATGTCTGTCAGATATCTCTGCTGTCGTATGTATAAAGCATAGTTTTATGCAAATCTCATTATCAAGTTGTGGCTTAACATGGGTATGCCATTCATTACCCATGACTTTTCGAAACGTCCTACACAGGCAAAGGCTATATAAAACATCATTCAAAGGCCATGGCTATACTGGAACCACAGTCAGAACTCATGTCTATGTGGAAACCTCATCATACGTCAGAAATTAACAGGCTATGGTGGTGCACCTTTCTCAATTTCAGGGAAGCATGTTTTACTGAATCTACTACGTCTCATAACTAACATTGGGTCTCGAAGGATTGTATACTATATACATGTACTGTCCGAGATTTTGTGAGTTGACAGCCATTTTTAATAGTGCCACTTGTTTCCAATGCTCCGAGCTCCCATTGCAATATATTCAAGGTGTTTTGCTTTATCAAGGGCAAATAACCATGACCAAGTGCAAAACCCCTCTCGAGGCTATCAATAGTGGTGGTATCGTCACAAAATTTATAGATGTACTTTGTGCCCCTAATTAAACCTTTGAGAAAGCAAACATTTTCATTCATTGGTATACACACAACTTTATTGTTCACAGACACTAAAGGGGAATTTCAGGTCTAAAATTGCCCAGCTGCAGCTGATATTCCCAAAATATCTCAGCAATCAGCTTACCGAAGGCAATGAGCAGATTCATTCTTCTATGCTTAACAAAAAATTTAAAAGAAATGAGCGCACAGAAGACAAACGTGTACTTTTACCATGTACAACCATGTACAGGCTCAAGTGTGATTTGAGAAATATTCAGCAAGACTAGTATAATCCAAAATTACTCAATGTGGTCTTATTGATGATTTGGAAATAAAAGAGTTATGGATATGATCGATTTTCTGCTCAAAGGAATGGGTGAAATATATATTTGCCAGTCGGCTTGAAAACCGTAAAGCTTTAAGGGTCATACGAGAAATGTGACAAGATATAGACACAATGATTGCTGGTTGTTTCTTAGCACTCCCTAAAGGGCTTTTCATGGATTTTGAGCCCTCATACAAACCGTATCATAGTAAACATGGTAAAGGAGCCGTGTGAGTGTTTGGGTCATGGGCCGGGGGCCGGGGGCGGGGGGGGGGGGGGGATCTCGTAGTGACAACTCTTAAAGTTGCAATTCGTCCATTTTACAAACAACTGGTTCTGGGGTTGAATTTACAGCAGCCATTTGCCTGTGTTGTTGGTCCAACTACAGCCACTGTTTATTCCCACGGAAGATCGTTGGGAATAGCAGTACAAGGGTTAGGTCTAGTGAGAGGCATCCAAACACCTATTCCCATGATTATAACTGAGGCCAGGAGATGTATTATCGCTACACGAACACTTATTCAAAATGGGAATGCTTTTCTAAATGCGGTTGCTGTGAAGAGATAATTTAAAAGAGGCACAAAGTAGCTTGCTACAGTTAAAGGGAACTGGAACCGCCGAGCGATTTATTCAACTTTTCGACTTTCACCGCCCGAGAAAGTCAAACTTCCAACTTCCTATTCGAGTTCAGATGTGTAGCTCCGCCCCCAGTGCCCGAGCATGCGCAGTTCAATTCGTTATTATTGAGAATCATGTGAGAATCACGTGAGTCATGCGATCTTGCATTCATGAGTTTTCGTAGTAAATTCCATAGTAGTGACGTCACTCAATGATTGACAGCTAGGTGCCATGTTCCATTCATGCCTCGTTCTGATCACCCGATACGCGGGAAATGAAAACGAGGTCATACGAACTGGCTTGGCGGTTTCAGTTCCCTTTAACAGAGGAAAATTTGTATATTTTACAACAATTAGACTCGGCGGTGGGAGAACGCCAGATTTCTGATTTTAAGAACCTTTCTTGTAACGTTATTTGGCGTTATTTGTCAAAACAAATTTAAAATGCATATGACTTGACCTAAGCAATGCCTAGTGGCCCATTGGAAGTACACAAATACACTAAATGATAAATGTTTACTGGACGAGTACAGAATGATGATAATGATAACAAAATAAACAAGAATGTTAAAGATCGTCATAAAATTCGATAAAGATCTTCTTAAAATCTCGCCAAAGATCCTCATAAAATCACCGCGAGTAGATTCAATTTGGAGCTTCGTTGGGGGCTAAAGTATAGTATGCCAGCAAACTGTGGAGCACTGGGACGCTGACTGAGAACTGCCGACTTTTCCGAATGTTCGTCATTCAGATAATCCAACCTGCAATTGAAATTGCCAGTTCTCTTGCAGCGACCATATTGATCGCTGAACTTCTGATGGATTAAGTACTGCCTATGTGTCATCAAGGATGCGATACAGGATATATTTGGAAACATGTGGAATTTGGAGGCCAGTAATTGAATCGAGTTCAGGCTTTTTAGTCTAAATATATTTTACACCGATCTTTGGACGCTCTCTCTCGATGTTCACCCAACGGTGTCTGCATATAATGCCTCGCTTTCGATTCGTGCATGGGGGAAATGGGAAGATCCAAATGCACATCACGAACATTCATGTGACCTAGGCCCCGGCCTTACTCGCGAATATACAGTATATTAGACCTGTCAATGACAAATAGCACCCATGTCTCCTTCTCTGCATGATAAGTGGTTATTTATGCATGAATGGGCAATTCCCTGCCCTTGGCCACTCACTAATCTGGTGCTATCGTTCAGTTGTTATGAAATGGTGCTTCTAGATAATCTCTAGGCCGCATGGTCTCATGGAAAAGTCATTAACAGGCTGTCATGGCATTATATATGTAAGCCTCATTCGATCCCATTTCTTTATAACGGAAACTATACTCACATGCCATAGCTTTTTGGGAACAACATTCACGGGCGACGGTTTTATACAAATCACATTCACTAGCAATTGTTTTATAGAAACTTCATTTCGCAGGCCATGGTCATGGCTGTATTGAAACTATTCACAGACCATGGCTCTATGGAAACCTCATTTATAGGCCTTGGTTAAATGATAACCTTTATACAAACCAATGCTTTCTGGAAGCCTCATTTACAGACCATGGTTTCATGGAAATCGCACCATTTACATGTACAGGCCATGGCTTGAAAACTTCAAAATCAATGGCAATATGGGAACCACTATAATAACGCGATCGGACACCTTCGGCAATAACTGGATAAATTTAGGCTTTGGCAGTTTAAACCTGGGGGACCTTGGAGTTTCCGTGATTTTGCGCTCGATGACCTTTGACCAGTTATGTCCCAGACCTTTGACAGTGCTTATTTGGGGCAAACCTGGTTATCTCCCAATATGGTGATGCAGGCCATAGATCTGGTAGGAAATGTTCATTAATGCACTCATTCCATTTTAGACCCCAGTATTGTGACCTTTTCAAAATATTGATGCCTCGATCGGTGGCAAGTCCGGGTGCAACCTACACGTCACACGTATATCAAGCTTATTGGCGATAAGGCCATCGACCTTGGAGAATAAGTGGAACACACAGCCGGCAAACAAACAGAAAGAAAAATGGCCAAAAAAACATTTAGTATGGATAGTGTACCCCCCCCCCCTCCCGTACGATGGTCCTCTGGGTACTCTCTTCTCCTCCCACCCACCCCCCCCCCCCCCCCCACCCCACCCACCCACCCACGCCCTCCTCCCAGCCCCTTCAATTACCTTTGGCCAATCGGTAGGACATTAAACTGTCAATCTAATGATCGGTGACTATGCAACTTCAATATTCGTATATGTTCTTTGAACCATTAGCGTCGATTCATATTGCAAAACACTTTCGACACTAACTACCGGCACATTACTAAAACCCGGAATTCCGCGGATTTCCCCGGATTTACGCACATTACGGAACCAAGCTCTTTTCCGAAATTCCTGGGACATTATTGCTCACACGCGGTAGGGCTGTATTCGTTGTCACAGGCGATTGAGAGATTGCGCAGAGGCGAGTGAGAAATACATGCTGCGCGACAGGGCTGTATTCGTTGTCACAGGCGATTGAGAGATTGCACAGAGGCGAGTGAGAAATACATGCTGCGCGGCAGGGCTGTATTCGTTGTCACAGGCGATTGAGAGATTGCACACATGCGAGTTGGAAATACATGCTGCGCAGCAGGGCTGTATTCATTGTTACAGGCGATTGAGAGATTGCACACATGCGAGTTGGAAATACATGCTGCGCGGCAGGGCTGTATTCGTTGTCACAGGCGATTGAGAGATTGCACAGAGGCGAGTGAGAAATACATGCTGCGCGGCAGGGCTGTATTCGTTGTCACAGGCGATTGAAAGATTGCACACATGCGAGTTGGAAATACATGCTGCGCGGTAGGGCTGTATTCGATGTCGTAGGCGAGTGAGAGACCTCTCCTCATGATCCTCGCATCATGAATGATAGTACACCTGTACAGTGTGTACATCAGGCCTACGGTACGTATAGTGTGTGGTGTGTACCTCGGTGTCTACTGTACTAGTGGTTGTTGCTGCACTACACTATGTTGTTGTAATGCCACTAATAGAACCTGGGGGCCTTGGACGGCCAGTGAAGTCTCTTCCATGTAGATAAACACAGGTGGGGACAGCTAGGAAGGTCGGAGCTGAGAAATGAATGCTACGCGCCACACTCAAGTCGCATTTCGGTCTCATGGCATTTTTGGCGGCTTTTAACTCTTTGAGATCGCATCACTTTTTTTCTGTCGCAATACCAGGAACGTGCGACTTTTCTTGAAAAACACCATTTTCAAAAAAAAACAATCATCAAAGTTACTTGCAATTTATATCCCCTGAAAGGTCTTTCTGAGTCCTTTTCTTTGCTTCATAGCATTCCAATTTAGGCAAAACACCTGAGTTTTCACCCCTCACCGAATTCCGAAATAATTGGCAGAACTAGACATTCCACTAGCCACAAAAAGTCATAAAAACAACACAGAAAATTAGAACTCCCTAGCAACTAACTGCATAATAAATCATTGTCTAAGGCATCCCAAACTTCATGGGCTTTAAATCTCAATAGCATTCCGCGAAGTTAATATTTATAGCTCACAAGGTCATTTGCATAAGATATTGATGACGTTTTAGTCACGTGACAGTCGGACATCGACACTTATTTCTACGCATTTGAGCTTATTTCAAAGTCAATTATCTTTGACCGTGCATTGTTTTTAGCATGAATGATACCATAGTGTCAGAGAGAGAAATATTCAGAACAATTATGTAGTATTTCCAACACTCGGACATTGCCAGATTGAATCTAACTGCCCTAGTTAGAAAGCCTGAATCCATTACGAAACCGCATGTTTGTCTGACATTGCCTGTAATTCAGCGATGGGGAAATAGAGGGCAGCAGCTGCAGTGACCTCATCATCGCGGAATGCTATTGACCTGACAGTTTGACAGAAAATCGTCTTCTAGCTATTACCACCATATACACCAACCATCACCCGACCATAGCAACAAAAAAAAGCTGTTAGTAACCTAGAATGATTGTAGATGTATCTCGGATCGATTCCAGACAGTGCTGAGCACAGCTAAATCGTGTGTAAAAAGTAGTGTATACAAACAGCATGGGTCGTTCAACGTTACTGGTGCCTGATTTACCCAAACGACTTATGCCGTTCAACGGTCTCAAAGAGTTAATATAAAATGAAATGAAATGAAATGCGCGAAGTATGTATTTAGAACTGCATAGGCTTCCAGTACAGGTTCTTGGCTTCCCATACAGGCCGTCTGCAGTCACAATCCGTGATCCATTCCGTAATCCGCGGAATTCCGGGTTTTAGTAATGCCGACTAATTACACATACCTCCTAATACTCCTCATACTAGAAATCATATCATTGTCTAAGACATTCTTGGTGCAGACTTAGTTTAGTTTAGCTTATTCGTGGCTACATGTATACAGCAATAAAATAATCGATACAGTGAATAAAATGCACTTGTAAAAAGCATACATTGGTAAAAATGCATGCACCAACGGTAACCATGCAGGTCATAATGACCTTTTCAATGACACCAAGAAAGAGGGGCGACAGAACGGATATTCCTAATGATGACGACCTGTGCATCAGCAAGGGGGCATGGCGATTTAGCGGATCCTGCGGATTCTGCGGATTCTGCGGAATCTGGTCTGCAGCGGATTGGTATCCGGTCGTTTCGCTTCCTGACGTTTTCGCCCCCAGCATTTTCGCCCCCAAACTTAGCCTCATACCATTAGGCCCTACGTGGTGGCACTGAAGGTGGCCGCTGCCGTGATGTAATGTAATCAAGCTAAATCAAGAGAGTGTCTGAGAGTCACTCTACCCAAAAATTAGTCATTTCGCCTCCTGGGACTTCGTGTGGTTTAAGGATCGTTGCCAGGATCTCGGGCTTGTCACCTGTCATCGCATGATCTTGCTGGCTGTTTGGTCATCAAGAGTGGGATGATTGACTCGGGTGGACGTTTTAGAAAAATCTTTTGTTTATTATCATGAGAGTGGGAAATTCTCTGTTTAAACTGATTTGTCATCTGGGAGTCCTGGACATCATCAGTCATCATGTGACTTGAATATCTTAATGATGGATCATCAAGGCAATCGTATGTTGCTCGTGCACAATTTTGCGATGTTGTAAAATAAAGAGAGACGTGTCAACCAGACCAGTGTAGAAGTTTAAAATGTCCCCTGGAAAAAGTGTCCGTCCCTATTGTATTCTGCACGATATTAACAAATTAACGAATGAGCGAAAATGACGTGTGTTTTTCGGGTGCGTAACGACTTACACGATTACGGGCCAACCGGCCTATTACCAACTCGGTCTGGGTTATAGATCATGGTCAATGGTCTCATTAGGGAGGGGTTTTTTTATTCATGCGCGCCCCCCCCCCCCCTCACCGTAGTTCCTAAAATCATTGATTTCTCGGTCCTTACAGTCTGTCAGTGTTGATTCAGCAGTTGTTTTGGCAAAGACATGTTTTTTTGGAGTTTCTGAAACATAGAGCGCTACTCAATAGGCGGCTAACAAGAAACTACGCATTTATACTGTTGTTGCCGACGTATGTGTACACTGAACTTGGGATGTGCGTCGGCCCCATGTTGAAATGCCGTCCAGTGACAGTTGGTGCGTTTTTCGCTGATTTATGCAAAATTCAACATATCTAAAAAGTTCAATGGTTGACCCTCGATTTTTTTTTGATTTTTGTGTAGCGTAAGCAACTGTCTTTCATGGGAGAATGGTCACTGTAAGAATTATTCAGGAAGAAATGTATAATATTTGGGGTTTTTCGTGATTGTCCGGCCCAATTGGCAATATTGCCATTTGGGATAGTGAACAGAGCTAGGAGCAAATGTGACGCTTATGATTTATTTAAAGAAATAAAATGTCCGATTTAACATCCTGCAGAATCAGGGGAATCGGGCGTTTCCAGTGATATATGACACAAATGGGTTGTCCTCATGCATTCACTTTGGAAACGCATTTTAAAATAGATGTTACGTCCTGTTAATGGGGCACGTCATCATCGCGTACATTTGGGAAAAACTCCCTAACGAGACCAATGTGGAAATCGTCCGATAATAGAATGCAGACATTTTTTTCATGCATGTTGGGGTTTTTCCGAAATGCTTGATAATCTTAGCTTTTTAGACAATTTAACAGTTATGGAATATTACAAATATTTATTATAAGGATAATTTATCATAATATCGATATTCTCGAGCTGTTTTAATGCTGATTCCGCCCAGATTCCGCAGGTTCCGCAGAATCCGCAGGATCCGCTAAATTGCCATGCCCTCAGCAAGGTGGGTCGGCAATCGAAGGAACGAAAAAAAGTGACGAAAGTAATTTGTCAACCTCGAGACGATACATTCAGTCAACAAAAAAATCAATAGTAGGTCTAAAAATAAATTTTTCTTACTCCTGAGTTCAAGAGGTAAACAATGCCATAACTTTGGAGTTCAAATAAAATAAGTCGCACCGAACGTGCAACAATCGTGCATGGAGGTCAACTCGGTACGACAGGGGAAGCAGAGACAGCACTCGCGAACGTTCTACATATTAAGGTATGTCCGGACCTAGAATGTACCGTGTCACTCCCCGCTGCACTACACGCTCAACGTCTCCCACATGAGTGTCAAATATTTGAGCAGCGAATCCCAGCCTAGGCAACTTGATTTTTTCTGCATTTCTTACTTATCTTCAATTATAAATATCAATGACATTGTGGATGTCAACATCTTTATCTTATCTATATATATATATATCATTGTATTATTTCAGAACGCGCTATCTTCCAATACACACACTCATGTATAGGACGAAATACGATCAAATTTTATTGTTTGATTTTGATATGCCATTGACGTTACACCAAATATACATTGTACTTGCGTCTTAAATACAATACTGCATCCACTCACCAATAAGATCCCGAGCCCGACAATACCCGATTTGTACCACCGCCTTGATGGGTAGAGTCTAAACAGCCTAACACAATAGTAGGCCTTTCACAGCCATAAAAGGGGTGGGATCTCTATTCAAGAGTTAACAACGTAATCGTCATGAATAGTCAAGACTCTACAGAGGAGCTTTTCATATTACAATTAAAGACCAATAACGCCATCGATCGAGGCGAATGGCACCAGAGTCTACAGGACTGTAACTGAACTGATTTTGAAGTTAAGTGGTGTAAAGGAAAGACGGCAACCTGGCAGCCATATTGGATATTGTGTCAGGTCATACATCTATAGGAAAGCTCCCCTACACTCGGGTAGGTGATAAAGTATGGAATTAGTGAAACCTTGGAAACACTGATAAACCTTGGAAATACTCCTTAAAATGGTAGTTGATAAAGTATGGAATTAGTGAAACCTTGGAAACACTGATAAACCTTGGAATATTCAATGTAAACCATGGAATCACTGTGCAAATAGCGCGGGAAACCGGGTGCGTTCCTTCCACGATTTATACCCTCCCAACTGACAGTCTCGTCCCAGCTGACTTTATTGATAGCAATTTGCCAGTTAGTTCAGAAGCCAACATTTTTAATGTGGAGGATGACGTCATCAATTGGCAATGCGTTGTGGTCGTTAAAATATTTTATTTCTCTTCAATGGAAGCAAAAATTAGTTTTTATGATTGTTTTGTATTCCATAGACGATAAAGTATTATGCTCGGTACTAGATGCACGAGATCATAGGACAAACACACACGTGAATAAAAAAAACCGCTTAGAACTGGTGACGTCACAAAGATCTCTGCATCCCTCGATGCGTACTGGAAGATGTAAGAAATCGCTCACGGCGAAGGAAATTTTCATCCGCAAACTTCGGTAATAAACATACATGACTAGGCTTCTTTTATTCATCGTTTGTTATAAAATATCAGTCAATCATAGACAATTAGGCCTAGACATAGTCGTCAACCTTATCCATGCATAATGCATGACAGGCCCCCAATTTTCTCTGTATCACCCTGTATGAACAGACCGATCCGTAGTTCAAATAGGCCCCGCGTGGTGGTGGCGTATTTATAAGCGGAGCGCTATTGGTCCATATTATGGGTGTGTGGTGGGCGTGTCTTCCCATATTTGGGAGATCAGTACTGTACACTGGAGGCGAGGTACAACTGGGTTGTTCTAAAATATAGACTATTGAATCGGATATGCGACAGATTTCTAGATTACCATAAAATTCCGATCTGATCATGTAAGAATAAGCTCCAAATGTTGATTCGTAACCACGTTAGGTTCGAATGGCATTATTTCATGTTTTTATGCATTTTTAGGACTGATTCCAAGGTTTATCACTGGTTCCAAGGTTTCACTGATTCCAAGCTTTATCAACTACCCCTTAAAATGCATAAAAACATGAAATAATG
This sequence comes from Lineus longissimus, assembly GCF_910592395.1. NCBI lineage: Eukaryota > Metazoa > Nemertea > Pilidiophora > Heteronemertea > Lineidae > Lineus > Lineus longissimus. The sequence continues at coordinate 7,844,378 of NC_088321.1, forward strand.
CCATTCGAACCTAACGTGGTTACGAATCAACATTTGGAGCTTATTCTTACATGATCAGATCGGAATTTTATGGTAATTTAGAAATCTGTCGCATATCCGATTCAATAGTCTATATTTTAGAACAACCCAGTTGTACCTCGCCTCCAGTGTACAGTACTGATCTCCCAAATATGGGAAGACACGCCCACCACACACCCATAATATGGACCAATACCATCCATGCAATGTAATTCAGGTTATCGCATCCGATCCGTGCGTACAGACAGCGTACAGACAGCGTACAGGTCATGAGGTGCATCATCAGCCATGCTGCCATGGCCATGGCCATGTCTTGCTTTTCGATCAGACGAGTTGCTTGGGAAGTTGGGGGCCTGTCATGCATTATGCATGGATAAGGTTGACGACTATGTCTAGGCCTAATTGTCTATGATTGACTGATATTTTATAACAAACGATGAATAAAAGAAGCCTAGTCATGTATGTTTATTACCGAAGTTTGCGGATGAAAATTTCCTTCGCCGTGAGCGATTTCTTACATCTTCCAGTAGGCATCGAGGGATGCAGAGATCTTTGTGACGTCATCAGTTCTAAGCGGTTTTTTTATTCACGTGTGTGTTTGTCCTATGATCTCGTGCATCTAGTACCGAGCATAATACTTTATCGTCTATGGAATACAAAACAATCATAAAAACTAATTTTTGCTTCCATTGAAGAGAAATAAAATATTTTAACGACCACAGCGCATTGCCAATTGATGACGTCATCCTCCACATTAAAAATGTTGGCTTCTGAACTAACTGGCAAATTGCTATCAATAAAGTCAGCTGGGACGAGACTGTCAGTTGGGAGGGTATAAATCGTGGAAGGAACGCACCCGATTTCCCGCGCTATTTGCACAGTGATTCCATGGTTTACATTGAATATTACAAGGTTTATCAGTGTTTCCAAGGTCTCACTAATTCCATACTTTATCAACTACCCTACACTAGGCCATCACATCACAGAAATGTCAGGCGTGTCACTCACTCAGTTCTGGAGTTATGGGGCAGAACGCGAAAAACAAAGATGGAGGTCTGGCGGCCATGTTCGACTTTGGATCGGGTCCAAAATCGATAGAGAACCTCCCCTACACGAGGTTATCACACCACATAATTTTCATGTATGTGGCTCAACCGCTTCTTGAGTTGTGGGTCGGAATGCCAGAGAAAAAGATGGCGGCCTGGCGGCCATGATAGCCCAAAATCGATAGCGAACCTTCCCTACACTAGGTCATCACACCACAGGAGTTTCAGGTCTGTCATTCACTTGGTTCTTTAGTTATTGGACGGAATGCCTAAAACCAAGTTGGTGGCCCGGTGGCATTTTGAACTGGGAAATGGAGTCAGAAAGGGTTAAAGTGACTTGCAAATGAATGAAATGGAGTCAGAAAGGGTTAACGTGACTTGTAGCTGAATCGGGAGCCAGCATTTGAATAGGGAAATGGACTTATAGAGGGTTAAAATGAGTTAAGACGAATAAGGAACTGGCATTTTGAACCGGGAAATGGAGTCAGAAAGGGTTAATAAAAGTGACTTGCAAATGAATGAAATGGAGTCAGAAAGGGTTAAAGTGACTTGTAGCTGAATTGGGAGCAAGCATTTGAATCGGAAAATGGAGTTGTAGAGGGTTAAAATGAGTTAAAACGAATAAGGAGCTGGCATTTTGAACCGGGAAATGGAGTCAGAAAGGGTTAAAGTGACTTGCAAATGAATGAAATGGAGTCAGAAAGGGTCAAAGTGACTTGTAGCTGAATCGGGAGCCAGCATTTGAATAGAAAAATTGACTTATAGAGGGTTAAAATGAGTTAAGATGAATAAGGAACTGGCATTTTGAACTGGGAAATGTGTCAGAAAGGGTTAAAGTCACTGATAGTTGAATCGGGAGCTTGGTAGGAAAGGGTTAAAACCACCAAGTTGAGTTATCGGACTTTGGAGGGTTAATATTTGAAAGAAATTTGAATTGGGAACTGGGAAATGCTTAGCCCATTTCCTAGTTCCTTATTCGTACCCAACTGCGAACTGGGAACTGGGAACTGGGAACTGGGAGCCAACTTAACAGACCCGTTATGGGGCAAGGAGGATACCGCGGTGACGTCACGGCTTTTCCAAGATGGCGCTGCATATTGTAAACAAACTCGATCCACGGCCAAGGGAAAATCAAGTCATCAAAAAAGTTAGATTTTTCGCATCAAATCAGAGTTATTAGTACTTTTCTGCTATGAAATAAGTCTTCAGACAATAAGCTATCATTTGAATAATGAAAAGTGCTGTTTTGATGGGGAAAAATAGGGTTTTTTAAACCAAATAGCCGGCACCGATCTTCCAAAATTAGCGATGGTTTCAAAACAGTCTCCCAGATATGGGGCAATCTCTTCATTATCATAATGGGATTTGGAGGCATGTTTACAGATTTTACAAGTTCGAGACCTGTAATACCTAAAACTCGCATAGATCCCCATAGATCCCCTCTATTTGTCGAGTTAGCGCCCCTGTAAGATCATGCATTTTCGGACACTAGAACGAAATCTTCCTGCGGATATCGCGGTTTCGGTGATGATTTAAGGAGAAATTGACTGTTCTTAGAGTTGTATGGGACAGAAATGAGTTCATACTTCATGAATACATGAATATATTATGATATGGGCGGGCTTCTAAGTCAAAACAATAACAAACTCAACTGCATCTCTACCGTGTATCGCGTAGTGCATTGCCTAGTGTATTTTAGCGGAGACATTATTTCCCATTATTTCCGCACTTTGGCCACGCCAAACGTCTTTTTTATTCGTGGAAGTTAATCTGCTCTGTAAATTTTATTCTACACAGGAAGAATCCATACTAGGTATTGCAATATTTCATGTCTATTGGTGTTTTTGTGTACAGGAGCGCACCAGACAGTGAGACGTGGAGATGTGTTCAGTGCTGGTGCTGTCAGTAGACTGAATCTGATTGGCCATAGCGATCACTAATATGGGTCGGGATCACGTGATGTGACGTCACCGCGGTATCCTCCTTGGTTATGGGGCAGAATACAAAAACAAAGATGGCAGCCCGGCGGGTATCTTCGATTTTGGTTCGGGATAGAAATTAGATATCAGTGAAGCCACCTGTTCTTGAGTTAAAGTCCGGAATGGGAAATCCGAATGGCCTCCGGGCGGCCATGTTGAATTTCGGAGCACGACCAAAATCGATAGGGAACCTCTCCCTATCCACCCCATTACACAAAAGAAAAGAGCAGAATGCGATAATCTAAGATGGCGGCTGGCGGCCATATTGGATTTTGAAACGCGCCCAATATCAATAGGGACCCTCTGACACATTAGGCCTACTCACCCCCTAAAGATTTTACGTCAGCCGAACATGGGGTTCTTGAGTTATAGTCCGGAATTCAGTAGTGTGGTGTAGGCCGGACGCGAATTTTTTTCCTACGAGGTTTTTGCATATGGCGCATGCGTACTTGGCGTTTGAACTTGCGCCATGGGTGACTTGTTCATTTCACCGTGAAATCGAATTGTAGTCCGCAATATGTCGATAAAGTGCTTTTGTTGGTAGGTGTCTAGTTATTGCGAGTGATATTCATTTAGTTGTCGTATTTCTGCATCTATTTTTGTAGTTTTAAAGGTTGATGCTTCTGAAGTCACACTAGAAATCTTGATTTTAATCGATTTTTTTTCGTACTTAGATAAGTGAAGCGCTTAGGAAAATTATACACGCCTAGCCCAATCATGCCTATTGTATGTACGAAAAAACATGAACTTTGCACTCGTTCAATTTGGATTGTGTCCTTAATCATTGCACTTGACCATTGTGTCGGTGTCAATAATAGAAGCTTGTGAAGGCCATTTTGTGTTTATACTTTCCCGCCTAAATATTTGTTCAAAAGTTTTATTTATACATGTTGACCTCTAATTTGCATAGGTCATTTGGGGGTTCCTTTTCCTTTCTTGCCAATGGAGGTCTGGGACCAAGACCAGTTATCTTGGTTTCAGTGTTTTTATCTGTCCGCATCTGTATCTTGGATGTTACTATTTGTGTTCCTTTTCATTGGAATCGTAAAGTGGGATTCAGGGACGAGCTAGGGAGTCTAATTTGTCTTGTGAGTAAACATTTTTGTTGTCTTTGAGACCATTTTTCAGTCCATGCTGTGGAGATCCACATGTGCTGGTTATTTTCCCCATGCATAGGGTGTACAATATGTACTATATAGTATTATTTCATCATTATGTGTTTGTCTTTATTGATCATTTAACATGTAATACCATTATTTCCTCCTGTTTTGAGTTGTGTCCTGCTTGGTTGGTTTTATAATTGCCGTTATTGAATGTTTTGAAGAATCTTATCTTTGGTTTGACTTGAGTGCAGTTTTACTTGGCATTGGGCCTACACTTATTTATGTTATAGTATACTGTCTCTGTCTTATTCTATTGAGCATTGGGCTCCAGCTGATTCTGTCACTTCATTTATACTGTAGTTTATTGCCTATTTGGGACACATTGTGAGGAATTGGGTTTTTGTCTGGTATTTTCATTGTCGTGATTGCGTTTGATTGTATTTTCTTTGCATATTTTTGTGCTACTGTTTTGTACTGATGTCTACTTCTTGATTTCAGTAAACCGTTTCATTTACAACAATGTGTTCGGTTGTTCGTTTTTGAGACGTGTTCTACACTTGACCCCCGGCTCCCACAAAGCTTTTAATGCATGTAAGCACCCTGATGCTGCATGCCAACAAAATTAAGCTTTTCCCAATGATTATATCTTAAGAAAACACATAATAGTACAATGGAAGTTTTGTTGATGACGCCCAACACAATTAATAGCCCTTTTCACATATTAAAGATTGCAATTTGATTGTCCGCTTCATTTGTTATGGCCAGCATTGCAGCAAATAAGCTGTAACAAAGACAACCAGTGAACAAAAGACTGCTGTCACATGCGAAAAATACCACATTTTGTGTGTGAATCAAACTTATCTCTTGTAAATTCTTTTCAGACTGTCCTTCCTACAAACTATGATACATATCTGCCACTATGAAGCCAAGGAGGGAAGAGAATCATTTGAAGTCACTCTAAGGTTAAAATTGTCTACTGAAGAAGAAGCAAGAAAATGGTTGTCAGACTTCCAGGAATCAAGCTTTACTACATTTAGGAAAGCACAAACATATCCAAATATTGCTGAAAAGCATGGAAAGATTGAATATAAGGTGTGTGGCCAATGTTCTAAAAATTCTGGTAACTGCTTATAATGGCTGTATCACTAATGATTACTTTGCGCAAAGCCTAAGCATGTTGTTGCTGATTAGTTAATAGAGGCTTAATCCAGCATAAGCACTCCACTGTCATTTGTTCTGTCCTTCACACACTCAAGAATTGTGAACAGAACACAATGGAGGGACCAGTTTAGCCTCAATCTGCCTTAATCAGAATAATTTTTCAGCTTCTAATATTGCCCAAGCAATCAAGACACATTGGGTTTAAGTTTCTTGCTTGTATGTTTTGCAAAATCATCTATTTTGGTTCAAAGAGCTGGTAAATAGATGATCGTTTTTGTGATTGAACTTTAAAATATTCTTTCTTCGCAAATACTTTCAGGTTGATCTAAGATGCCAGCACAACACGATTCCACGGTCAGAACCGCAGCTAATCGAAGAGGTAACAAGAATACCACCTGCAAAGCCAAGCTACAGGTGTCCATTCTGAAATTTAAAGAAGCCTCACTGAGTCAGAACAACAAAAAGAATAGAAGGTGTGTTTTACAAAGTTGAAATCAAATTGATCGATACAGAAAACTTGACTGTTGCTGTGGAAATGATGAAACTGATTCCAGGACCATTCACCATTTTAAAATCCAGGACCAAGAACTTACATGTAGATGTCTACACCACCACAATATGCACACGTTAAATTTACTTGTATTTAAGTGACCAATAATGAAATTTCCTCACTTCAGGTCTGTGGATCCACATCCTCGTGATGAACGTCTCATTGTGACCCTTCATCATTGTCACAACCATCCTATCATAGCCGCGGATGCTTTTCGTTACAGAGATGTGTCACAGGAGGTGAAAGATAAACTACTTGAACTATACAAGCAATGTTATACACCCTCAAAAGCACTTGAACTTCATAAGTTCGATTTACAGATCGAACATAGTGATGATTACTTTATAAAAGGGGTGACAGAGCAATTTGTCCGGACCTTCAGTTTTGTTACAGGTAAGCTCAGAATGAAGTACAGGGTGTCACAAAAAGAATATCAGTAAATGATTGATGGTATCTAATTCTAAGGCATGTAAGGGGGTAGATATTTAAAGGCTAAGAAATATTTTTATGATCACCTTTTGTCTTCAGGTTGTAATATAAGAATGTTGCTGCTGAATATGGAGAGACGAAAGGAGAACATGTCCTGAAAAGACTTGAAGAGAAGTTGAAGGAATACGACCAAGCTGTAGGTGGAAGTTGTGCACGGATGAAGGTTTTGGATCAAAAAGATGTGGCAATTGCAATCGTTACCCCACTTATGCATTGTGTGCATGAGCACATTAAACATGCAGGGGAGTTGGCATTCATTGATGCTTCGGGTAATATGGATAGGCAGGGATGCCGTATTTTCCTGATATTGACTCATAGCTCTGCTGGAGGAGTTCCGCAAGGTGTCTTGGTCACAACCAGTGAGAATACGGAAACTGTGACCCATGCATTAGAGATGCACAAATCACTGCTGGAAGATAGATCGTACTTTGGTAGAGGAGCAAGCTTTGGTCCAGAAGTGTTCATGACTGACGATAGTGCCTCAAAAAGACAGGCGCTGCATAATATTTATCCTGAGGCAAATCTTCTTCTCTGTGTTTTCCACATTCTCCAAGTGTTCTGGCGCTTTCTGTGGGACTCAAAAAACAGTGTAAGGAAAGAACACAGACCTCCTCTTCTCTCCCTGCTGAAGGGGCTGGTATATGCAGATAGTGCTGAATCTCTTGACGTTGAATATGCAGAGGCTGCTCAAAATGAGATGTTGTCGATGTATGATAATGTTGCCAAGCATCTAGAGGACATACATGCTAGCCGAACCTATTGGGCACTCTGCCACCGTTCCAATCTTAATGTCAGAAACAATAACACTAACAACTTTGCAGAAGCGGATATGAGGGTACTTAAAGATCAAATTATGGATTGTACCAAAGCGTACAATGTCATACAACTCGTTGATTTCCTGTCAACTCGCCTAGAGGCATATTAAGAGAGACGATTACTGGATATCTGCAACAATCGACTTGATCGGGCCCTGCAGTCCAGGTTTCTACCAAATCCACAGACAGGTGCGAAGATAGACCAGGAGAAGATAACGAAAATTGGAGAGATGGCATACAGAGTTCCCAGTGAAACAGATCCAGACGTCACATACACAGTAGATGTATCAGTTGGTGCATGTACATGCTGGAGAGGGAAAACAGGTAATTCAAAAGGGCTTAGGCCTATGCCATAGATATTTGCGGGTTTTCTACATGACAATACAGTAGAGCAGAAGCAATTTAGTCAGTGAAATTGAGGAATGCAATTGTAGCAACTTAAAGGGGAACTATAGGCATGAGCTAGGGGGTCAAATTGGTAGTCTTTATGTGATTAATATGCACAGTTAGGTGACTGGGTCGCATTTAATTCACCGATGAATATATTCCTCGTACACGTGTGAATAGTTTCGATGTTCTGTGAGATAGGAGAGACCCCTACCGGCAACTTCGAGTAACTAAAGCTTGTCTACCTAGCTCCTGCCTTTAGGGCAGAGACATGTATTCATCCACGACCGGAAGTGTGGCACAGAGCTTATCAAAATGTCAAGTTGTGGTAAATACATGGCTGGGATGGACCAAAGTGGAATTAATTCTCAATCTGTGGTTGATTCTTAATCTACAGAGTCAGGCCATCACAGAAATATGCTTTTTGATAATATATTTAAGAAAATGTGGTCTCACTGGTCAGTTTAGAACTTGTATTTTGACAGGGCCATATCAATGCCCCAGTGACGTTTTGATGGATATAGTGTACGGAAATCATTTTTACTCAGGCAATCGGTATTGGAATGTTTTTAAACTTTATTATGCTATTGGCAAAGGGTTCTTCTTGACACATATAAAATTTTGTGCAGATTGATTGGTCCAATGAGTACTTTTTTTACCAAAACTTATGCACAACAATGTACACGTAATGTACACATGTTTTAATAGAGGACTCTGGCCTTTAGACCCCCTTTAACTGTATCATAGGCATTGTATTCACACTTCTAATCTGTATTCTAATATTTTCTTCATTTCTATTCGGGAGGACCATGTAAACACCAGTACCTGGTGGTGAAGATACTTGCGTCATGGAATTTCATTCCTCTGAATGATCCAGCCATGAGGCGTATTTTCTTCATGGTTGCAACTGGGAAAGCAACACCACTGAATGGTGACTGGTTTAAATCACTCCACTCAGGAAGGACAACCCCTGCCGATACCAACACTGTTGTTGAGGAGACGGGAGGAAACGGTGATGATCCCATGTACATTTCTATTGAGGAGTCGGCCTTGGTGGTTCCTACTGCTGGGGTCCCTACTGAAGGTGCTTTGTCTACGACACTTCTTGATTCTCTCCACTTGCAGAGAGATCTTCAGAATCAGTTTGATCGTAGGAATCAGCAACCTCCATTCAACGATGATCATAATCCATGTACTGATAGTATTTATTGGATGAGTTAAACAAAGTATTTGACAAGATAAAGACAAGTTTCCTTGAAAACAGAGACTACTTTGAAAAGCCATTGAGAATTTTTGTTAAACAAGCCAATTCCTTGACCACAAACTCTGCATTGTCTTCTGCATTACAGTGCTTTGGGAAGTACTCGGGGGCTGCGATAGCATTGGGCAAAATACGGAAGGCAAAAAAGGAATTGGTGAGTTGCAAGAAGATTGGGGTCCAGCCTGCCGGACTTGCTAGACGTAAGATGCTGGGTGGTGGTAAAAACCGAGTTGGTAGTGGTAGGCCAGCTACTAGAAGTAGTTAGGGAGAGACAAGCAGTAAGAAGTTGAAAAAGAGCAGCACTCCTTTCTCTTCCCAGATTTTGCCTAGGAGAAAAGCTTCTCATAATTTGAGAACATGTGTCCAAAGAAATGAAGCATTAGGTAAGACGCACTCTGCCAAGTGGTCTGCAATACTGTATTGTTCCATTGGAAAGGTCGTACATGTAAACCAGTTCATGCGTCTTGTTAAAGTTGCAATTCATTCATTAATTGGCCATTAAATTATGTACACCTTTGATTTAGATTCGTTCCCTCCATGCATATTTACTGAGATTAGTATGCAATCAGTATGCAAAAACTGTAAAAGACCCTTATGGAGCTCGCAGTGACATCTCCTTTGGAACATTACAGTAATATTCTGTGCCAGAATGTGAGTGTTTTATATTGTCACTTACTTGACTATGACTTCAGTCTTTTTCAATACAGTGTATCTTACTTTTTACAACATTTTTCCGCATTTGTTTTAGAAATGTTAAAGGGAGACTACACTAGTGTGCATTTGTCAACATTCCATTTTACTTTTACAACATTTTTCAGCATTTGTACTTGTTTTAAAAATGTTTTTAAAAAGTAGACTACACTGATGTGCATTTGTTAGCATTGCCAATGGAGCTTGAAATTGAGATTTCTCTGTTCATTGTACGTTATACCTGTTGTGACTGTTTACTTGGTTCTTAACTTTTGGTGTAATGAAATAATTACGGTATGAACCTCATACTGTCCTATTACCAGTATTACCAAGCCAGTAACCCATACATAGGACTTTAGATGTAAAATAACCTTACATTTTTTGCTATCAATAATAATAATAGTTAATCTGCAAAAATACTGTATTCAGTGTTTCTATTTTATTTAATACTGTAATATTGCTGAGGAGTGGGCTCCGCTTTTTCGGGTCTGTGCTGAGGGATGGAATTGACTTGACTGTGTGCTGCCACTTTACACCTGTTTGGGTACTGTAGAACTCGCCTCCCCCCTTCCCCAGATCCTATGTCCCCACCCAGAGTCTGATGTTCAATGATAAAACACCACTGGTGCGCCTCCTTGCCCAACGACCGTGAGGACTCCAACCTCCACCGTTGTCGTCATACTTCTGCCGAGAGTGTCTTGCCCAAGGACCTATACTCCAAACTTCTGTCAAGTGTCTTGCCCAAAGACCCACATCACACAAACAACCGCACGCACTAATCGCATAAATTATTCAATTCATGACGTCATATGCAAATGAGACAAAAACCTCGTAGGAAAAAAAGTTTGCGGGCCGGAAACCACCCAAGTACATGATGCCCCCACTATAGCGAGGGCATAATAATGGAAGAAACGAAGACAAGATATCCTACCTCTTTTGCCTATTATTATGCCCGGATGTTTAGGCTCTACCCATCGAGGCGGTAGTAGAAATCGGGTATTGTCGGGCTTGGGATCTTATTTGTGAGTGGATCCAGTAAACTGTATCCACTGGTTGTCGACAAAAGAGAAACGAAATAGTCCAAATATTGCGTGGCCATCCCTAGTAGACTGTTACATAAAATCTCGGAGCTTCGAACTCAATGATTTAGATATGATAGAGATACGAAGACAATACTGACATAAACAGCGAGAGGCTGTGTCCTTAATTTTTTCGACAGTTATGAGAAGTTGCTGATGGCAATGATTTAAGAGTTCTTTTCGAAGTTCGTTGTTCTTCTCCACATGTTCATATTTATCAGGTTTGCATTGAATACATTGTCGTTATTTAATCGACTAATTCTGGGTATCATACGGTCCCTTGTTTTGTCCTCAGGATATCCAATATTTTCAATTCTGACCAACTACAACAAGTTTTATAACATACTTAATTTTTGCAATCGTTAAAGAGATCCAGTCGTGGCACAAGTCTTTCTTTAGACGAGTTAAACGTGGTAAAAATAAATATATTGGTGATTACTTCTTATGCAGCTCATTGGCTACGTATACATAATCAACTACCTGAGGGGACCTCGAAACTGCCTACATTTTTCAATGGAAGCTTATTTCCGCCTTGGATTTAACCGGGGCGTTCAAAACTCCCCATTTTCATAAGCGTTTCGCTATGTTTCCTTTAATGAGAATATCTCATTAGATGCCAATAACTGGTACATGTATATGATACCATAAGACACTACATGTAGTCCATGAAACGAAGACCACATACTTAATTGCTTACAAAAAAACTTAGTTCTCAACTGTAAGCGACAAAATATGGCGCTTTTCACGTCAATGTTGTTATCTAACTAGTTTTATAGAAATCAATGAATTCAAATTGACCGTTGATTTGTGTTATATCTAGTGCAGTGGTACGGATTTGGCCCGAATCAATGAGTGACCCGGGATGGCACTGCCCCAACACAAGTGTTATTGTTTTCGAAACGGGTCGTTGCTTGGAAACTATACGTTGATTTGTGATTTGTTGTTTTTTTATTCTAGTGTCGTCATTGGTCTGCATGGGGAGGAAAAAGAACTACACCTTCTGGTATCAATGTCTTGTTTTGTATTGCGCAACCCTCCATACTGGTCACGGCAAGTCTCCATTGGTACCACAGCTCTCCCGGGCAATTTACGGGAATATCACGATGAAGCCCATTTAACTAGGCTAGAAACAGAGCTGAGGTACAAAGCATTGATAGAATGATAAATATAATTCAATATAAAAATATACTCCGAACATGCAGTATACATATATATAAATGTATCGGGTAACAAGTGCTTAAAAATTAATTTATGGTATTGATGTGACAGGCTGACAATGTTAGAATAGGCAGTTGCGTTAGTACATTTTCATCAGCCGAATGAAGCCGCATGCAATCGATCGGTTTGCCATGAACTCGATCAATAGATAAGTTCTGGAGTAGTGCTCATGGTAAACTTGTGCAGGCACATACCATTCTATCTTACGAGATGACTCAAAATCAGTGTACATTATGACAAAACACATGTAAGGTTTAAGCCAAACGGCGTTTTCAACAATATTGATACGATAAACCTCACCCATGTAAGTCGAAACAAGCTCTTAATGGGAAATGAACCATTTTCTAATCTTAAAAACCAAGAAACAAGTTAATAACAAACTAAACAAATTAAACAAATGTCAAAATAACAAACTAGTTATAAACCCCATTAAATAAAAGTTGAATTATTAAAAAAGAAACATTTTAAGTCTTCTGGTAGTCAGGTTCAGATCGGGGTTATTGTCAGTAAAATCTGACTGATTTCAATCAAAACATGTCAACTTTTGACCACAAACTTCGAGATATTTGGAGTTTTTCAGATTTTTACCACGAAAGTAGTATTATAAACCTGCTATAAAGCTCGTTGTAGTTGGTCGAAATTGATAAGTACATGTAATGAATAGTCCATTAGATGACAACAAGTGAAACTATACGATACCCTTACATAGTACATTAAGCACCGACAACTTACTGAACTGCTAATAAACCAAAAAAATATGCGAAAATGTGAAGAAGAAAAAAACATTTTTAACCTTTTTTAGTCAACTGAGATTGCTTTGAGAGTGAGAAATTAGAAATGTTGTAGAAGCTTTTTGGTCCGCCAAAAAATATGGCGCTAAAGTTGAGAAATAAAACAATTTTGTTGACATTTCATTTCTGGTCAACTGAAAAATATGGGGGTGAGACAAGGAAATTAAACATTTTTGGACGCCTCTTAGTCCTCCAAAAATATGGCTTTGAAGTTTAGTAATAAATATTTCTGTGGACATCTTTTTGTCCTCTGAGTAAAGAGAAATGAAACTGTATTTGGATATCTTTGGTACAGTTAAAAATATTGGTTTGAGACTGAAAAATAACGAGACGTTTTTTTATCCACGGAAAATATGGCTGTGAGATTGAGAAATTAAACATTCTCTGAAGCTTTTTGGTTGTCAAAGATAATGGCTTCGAAGTTGAGAAATAAACTTTTCTGTGGACATTTTTTGTCCACTGAGTTTATTATGTGGCATTGAAATAGAGCAATTAAAAACATATTGGGGCACTAAAAAAAAAAGGGTGTGAAACTAGGAAATTAAACATTTTCTAAAAGGTTTTAATTAAAGTCCTAGACAAAACATGGCTTTAGTTGAGAAATAGGAATTGCTGTGGACAATATTGTGGTCTACAATAAAGTAATGTCACATTGAAAGAGAGAAAAGAAGAAACATTTTTGTGGATACGTTTTGTGCACTGAAAAATATGGGTTTGGAAAAATAAACTTTTAGTCCACTGATTAATATGGCTTTGTGACTGAGAAGTTGAACATTTTCTGGATGCCTTTTTGCCCTCAAAGAAATATGGCTATGAAGTTGAGAAATATATTTTTTTGTATACATTTGCTGGTCCACTGAGAAAGATGGCTAGAAGATTAAAGATATATTGACAATATGTATTTATAATTTACTGGACGCCATGATGAAGCCCACTTTAAGTCAGCTACCAACGCAGCTAAAATGCACTAAAAATTAGACATTGCGACAATAATTCAACGTTCACGTACGAGTTTCAGGGGCTTTGCAAAAACTCCCGAATATGAATTGTTGACTAACATTGACGTGAACGATCCAAAAATTTAGACAATAGTGTTAGTAACTTTTGATTAGCTGCTAAAAACCAGCCCGCACTTAAGCAGCGTGCATTCACAGATCAGTATGCAATTTGTTATAAAAACAAATGGTTTGCAATTACATGTATTTGCAAACTTGTGAGAGACACATACTGAAATGACTCAGAATTAATGTACACGTCATGAAATATATTTCAAAATGCTAAGCAAACCGCATTTCAAACAATGTTAGTACGGTATACCATTCACCACTTAAAGGGGGACAATAGGCAGGAGTAAATTGGCCACCTTCGGGTGACTCATATGCACAGTAAGGGTACTGGGTCATGTTAGATTCAGCACTACATATACAAGCCATTAGGCTAATATGGGTCGTCGCAACACGGGAAGGATGCACGGAATGTCACTAAAAAACGCATAAACCATCTCGAAATAATTCATTACATATTTCGACACTTTGACACGCATCTTTTTCTAGTGAACATACAGACCTATATCATCGCTTATTGTGACGAACTCGGATATCAGTCCGCTAGAGAAACCCGGCCCGAGAACAACCCATTTACCGCCATTTCCTGGACACAGCACACCCTCGCCGTGCCAGGCTAATCATTCCACATTTTACTATGCTCCAATGATTATCCTGGCCCCAAATGTTTTTAAACATCACTATTACAAGAAAATTGTAATACTTTATCCAGCAAAAATATCGCATTTTCTCTCGATAGAAAATGACAAAATGTTTAGAAATTGAGATTCCATTAAAAACATCCTTCATATTCGGTCAATTAGTACCCTTTTTTGATAATGTTTGTCTGCACTATTTTGCGAAGGGCTACACACTTCGCGGCATGCGATTTGGATATTGCCTGTTCACTCAGTCTGCAGCTAATCAACAAGCAGCCTGAGATTTGAATTTGTTGTGATTTCTTTGGCGTGCAAATTGGACACAGCAGACGGGCTAATCACGTGACATGGAGTCTGGAACATGTATAGGTCACGCCTGCTGATTTACAATCATTAACATTCAATTGTAGAAAGAATAAGGCGGCGCCGTCAGCTTGAATATACACACTCCGGATGCTAATTTTTGAGTTACACTCCGCCTCTGACAAAGTTGTAAACACGTCAGGAAATGGCGATCCCACGCTGACATTTAGCGAAAATTCCCAACTTCCATCGGTGATGATGAAATAATAACACAACGACACGGAGAGATACAGAAGTATGTATCTAATAAGAGTCTTAGTTACGTGATACGCGTGAGATATCTGATTGTCTGTGGTTTTGTTGGGTGAAATAAGCGATTTTATTGGGGCATGTTTTCGTGTGCGTGGTCACGTATACAGAATGGTGTTTTGCATAGCATTCCCGATCGGCCGAAGCCACTGAGCTGAAACAAATCGATTCACCGCCTACACTTTTACTCCGATTTTGCTGAAATTTGGTGACAAAGAGGCTTGATGTATTCCGCACAATTCGTAGGAAACGAATTTCGAAAATAATGATGAAAAATGTTTTTTCTAAGTAAAAATGGCCGTTGCTAGGCATGGTTGCTAGGCCATGCTGCCACAGACATATCCACGGAAAAACTGACAATAAGGTTCTGCACTGCGTTAGCGACGACCCAATATTCATTGTACAAGCCTGAATAGTTTTGACGTACTGTGAGATGTTAAATGTTTGCCGAAACAAACACATCGATGAGAAAATGAACCATTTACAAGAAATTAGACTTCAAATTACAAAACTGTTAAAGGAGCATTGGTATTATCAACAGCATTATTACCAGACTGTCGGCCGTCCCCTCCGTCACCTTCTATTCCACAGTCGGAGTTCCCATCATTAAATAACGGTTTAGTTCAAAACCAGGCAATTGGCATTTGGCAATGTCAATGTGCCAAACGACAACTGCACGACAGATTAGAGATATCCTACAGGGCACTTCAGGTAATTTCATTAAAGATGGATTGATGGACTCAACCAAGTCATACAGCAATGAGATAGTATAGTCCGGGAGCTGAGTGACTTTAGAAACCGTTTTCCTAATTTCTGTGATAACAATTTCTTTTCAAGAATATTTCTTAATATCTAAGAGTCAAAGTTCTCTGTGGACAATAAAGTGCTTTGTTCTTGAAATTTAATTCTCTCCTTCCATTTCGAAATCTTTTCCAAATTTCTCTGTGGACAATTTTAGTTCAAGAATATGTCAAAAAACATTTTAATCGAAATTCTCTGTGGAAATATTCGTTTTCAAATTTCTATCTCTTCCCTTTTGAAATGTTTTTCGAAATTTTTCTGTAGACGATTTCATTAAGTACATATTCTACTCAACCTTCAATCATATCAAAGCTTCTTGCTTCTATTTCAAAATTGATTCCCAATTTTCTCTGCGGACAACTTCCGTTCAGGATGTTTCATAACGCATATTCCTATCAAATTTCAAAGCGCTTTCAAAGCGCTCTCTCTTCAATTTCAAACTCCCAAAATGTCAGTTCAATAATATTTCAAATAGAACTATCAGCAAAATTTTCGGTGTGGTACTATACACTCTTCAAATATCTCTCATCCACTTCAAAAAGTTTTTTCCTATTTTCTCTGTGGACAATTTCAATTCAAAAACATTTCAAAAATTATTCTAATCAAACTTCTTTGTCGACAAAATCACCGTATAATGTATTCCCTCCATTTCAAAATTGATTCCTTATTTTCTCTGCGGACAATTTCGATAAAATTCTTATGAAACTTCTTTGTAGACGATTTCCAGTTCAATAACAAACTATAAGCAAAATTACTTGACTGTGGAGGCTCTTTAAAATTTTCTCTTCCGCAAAAGTCATATCACTTCTATACATCGAAATCCCTTGTCAACTTTCACTGCATTTTTGTCGATAGGGAAAAAATTACCGAATGTGCTCAATGCCATTTCTCTCAGTGGACGAAATCAATTTTTAGAATTTCCAAAAACATATTTGTTTGATATCGATGGCATGTTCCTCATCAGTGGACCAAAGAATGTCTACCAAAATGTCATATTTCTCAACTTTAAAGCCATATTTCTTTGACGACCAAAAAGCGTCAATAAAAATTGTTTAATTACTCAGTCTCAAAGCGATATTTTTTAGTGGACCTAAGAACGTCATAAAAAAAGTTTATTTTTCCCAACTCATATTTTTTCAGGAACAAATTTCGTAGAAACGCTAAATTCCTGAAATAGAGATATTAAAATTTCAGTCGAAATTTTAATTTCTCTATTTCAACGCCACATTACAATGATCACTCAGTGGACCAAAAAATGTCCACAGAAATTGTATTTCTCAGCCTCAAAGCCATATATAGGACTAAAAAGCGTCCACGAAATGTTTGATATCCTAGTCTCACACCCATATTTTCTAGTGCCCAAAAATGTAACCAAATTTTTTAATTTCTTTATTCTTTTATTTCCGACTTCAATGCAATTTTTCTTTGAGAATCAAAAGCGTTAACAAAACGTAAAATTTCTCAGTCTCAAAACACAATTTTCCTGTACTTCCTGAGAAAATTAATTTTTCAATCTCAAACCCATATTTTTCAATGCACCAATAAAATTGCCACAACATGTTTCATTTCCATATTCACGTCTTGACCCTCAATATACTGATATTGCTTAGTTTCCAGACAAGGCGCGTCATTACCTTGGCGAAGAATACAGCAAGCATTGGTATGCAATCTATTTCAAACTGAAGTTGATCGGCTATTACTCACTCATAAACGGCATCGTTGTGTACACAATGGTAACAAGTTAGCGTGATGCCACTGACATGACTGATCATCACTGCTGCTCGATCAGAGGTCTGATATCTCGGCAAATATAGCGTTTTTGTGTCTCATTCAAAAACAACAATATGCTTTGCATCGAAACTTACGCGCGCAGTGTCCAGAGAACATAAAAAGGGCCAAACGAGTGAAGTAGGTTTTAAATCCAGGTCATATAGCAGAGCAGTGTTCTAAAAAGCCTCCTTTTGATATGTTGTAGGAAATGAGATTTTTAAATTGGTTTCTACGGAATCAAGGCAAATCAAGACAAAATACATTACAAAGTCATTTTCGACCAAACTGCCACTTAAAAACAAATAAAAATCACGCTGGTCTCACTCAGAGGCAACATGTTGCTATCTGTTGGTAATACATTTATAGGGTCTTAATCCTACCGTTCAAGATGTATGCATACATTAATACTTGTACTCCTTTACAGAGCTCCTATGCTAAAATTCTAACCTCTATATCACCTACACCCACCACTGGAAAAACTTATAAAACTGGGTTTCTATGGGCAAGTAGGCCTACTCTATCACTCAACACATTCAAATCATTTGTAGCTTCTATGTTAAGTAAAACTAAATGAAACAGAGAGAGAGCGATTTACTTTCCACAGAGGATTTTCATGATAATAAATTCTGAAATATTCGTGAAAAAAAATTTTAATAAAGAAATTTGGATGAGGATTTCGAAATGGACGATAGAGAAATTAGATAGCGATTTCATAAACTGTGATATTGCATATTTCAAACATGGAAACTAGTAGAATTAGCCATGGACGTCTTTATGAATTATATATAAATTACACTACAGGAGAACTAGATAAATATCGCTACAAAAGAGTCAACTATTAAAGGTGTCAATAACGAGTAGATGCAGGAAACTGATATTATAGGTGAATTCATTAAACATGTTGAAAGACACTTGCTTTACTATTTTCATGCTATAGTTTCACCGGTCTAAGTCAGCTGGATTATATTTTTCATGAAATCAAAAACAGACCAATCCGAGACATGACGTCGAGTAAAACCGGACAATATGGTTTTGCTAACGCGATGTCAATGTAAAACATGAGGAATCGCATCAGGCGGCAATAATATCGTATTTTACCTTTGTTGATTATTCAGGAACGATATTCAAGAAATGATCTCATATTGGTGAATCTGGAATGAATATTTTTTTTTTCTGGTTTTTATCATGCGCATGCATCCGCTTAATAGAACGCCGGTCTTTTGTTTAAATTGTAACTTTCAATTATTTGTCTTTTTTTGCGGGGAGGGGGAGGGGCTCAACATTGAAATAGATGTCGTTTTTTTCACTATCTTTAGTGTACTTATCAGTCGATCTATTTGTTTTAAAAAAAACCACGAAGCCACACCAGGGTCTTTCAAATAAAGAGTCAGGTCACGGCAAGTTTCTTTTGATCCCACAGCTCTCTCGGGCAATTAACTGGAAGCCATTGTGAAGCCCATTTAATTCAGCTACAAAATGAGCTGAGGTGCAAAATAATGATAGACGACACCAAAGTTCAACGAACAAAATTTACTCGGCACGGAGGTACACAATGATTTATCGCGTTACAAATACATAGAATATAAATTATATTGATGTGAACGATCTAAGAATTCAAGCAGATGTGTTGAGTATCTGCTAATTGCCAAACATAACAATAATCAAATCGCAGTTAAGCTGATCACTGATCGCTTTACAATTTGTTATAAAAAATAGGTTGTAATCAATAGCAAACTTGGCACATGTAATGTAAATTGTTTCTTATGAGGTGACTCAAAAATTGATGTAAACATCATAAATGTTTGTGTTCTGGATTTTTTACCGTGAACGCGAAATTAAACAAGCTGTAAAACTCGTTGTAGTCGGTTAAAATTAATAGGATATGAATATCCCATTAGATGACAACAACCGGAACTATGTGGTACCATTAGATTGTCCATTAAAAACCGACAACATACATGTACTAAATTGCTAACCACAAAAATATATATGTGATGCTGTGGAATAGAAACGCTTTTCGTAAATTATTTTTAAATCAGTGCCATCACTTCTCCTCAAAACTGTCGAAAAGCAACATGCGAAACTTATCGCTTTTCATAAAACTGTTATCTGAATAGTTTTATAGAGATCAGTGACTTTGAAGCTGGCGTTTGCTTTAAAACGGGGTGTTTGTAACGGCGATGTTCAGCTGATCGAAGAATTGTTCAAATTCCTGTCGTGCGGAATAGGCTTGGGTGTACCACATGACCCGAGAGAACCCCGTCCCTACGCGCGTCTTCCGAAATGGGTGGTGGCTTTGATGTTGAAGTCATACGTTCCCGTGTTGCCTGACTCTTTATTTTGAAAGACTCTGGTCACACCGACCTTTTAGAGCGTGATTCTGGGGGTAAACTAAGTACCATTATTGACCCTGTTCAGAGTCAGGTTTCAACCTAGCTATCCCCAGTACATACATGTACTGCCAAATTGATTGAATATGCAGGTTCAATAGAATCTTTGCTCAACCGAAATAGATGCACCACTTTCGACCCACAATTTCAAAGATGTATATTAAGTGTGAATTGAACATATTGGTTATGAATAAACAACAAATTGGAGCCAAACTCACCGATTTCCTGTGAGGTATAACTCTCTTTTAAATATTCCAAAAAGCATATACAATGTACTCCTTTCTTACTCATGAACTAAATGGATAAATAATCTTATACATGTGAAACTTGAATTGGTTCAAGTGGTCAGCTGATGATTTCCTCCTTACCATGCAGGCTATCACTGATAATAGCAAAACAGGTTAGAACTAGATCTGACTAAGCACGGACATTTTGTTTAATCTTCAAAAAATGTCTTGTATAAAATTTTGTTTTATCTACAGCTCATCAGTCACACTGTCTGTTGGCATGTGACGTTGAGCAAGCCAACAAGCAAGACTGCAACAGATGAACATGCCGAAAGGCCTGGTGCAATGGCAGGCTGGGGTCAAGAAGCGCAAAAGTGCCCATGCCGCTTATGCATTGGGTTTCCAACATTTCACTAGAGGTTACTAGCCACATTCGTCTGCTGCGGCGTTTCTTTCCAAATTGGTTACCAACGCCACCGCTAACCGGATAGCATTTGTACTGGCCGCTATATATTGTTAGGCCACCCACTGAGCCCTCTGCAACGCCATGTTATTTTTAGACGGAAAGCCCCCACGCCAAGAGTTACTTTGAGAATGGAAACCCCTCAACCTAATGGGTGATGTCATTGTCAGTGCAAAATGGTAGGTGATAAAGTATGGAATTAGTGAAACCTTGGAAACACTGATAAACCTTGGAAACACTCCTTAAAATGCATAAAAACATGAAATAATGCCATTCGAACCTAACGTGGTTACGAATCAACATTTGGAGCTTATTCTTACATGATCAAATCGGAATTTTATGGTAATTTAGAAATCTGTCGCATATCCGATTCAATAGTCTATATTTTAAAACAACCCAGTTGTACCTCGCCTCCAGTGTACAGTATTGATCTCCCAAATATGGGAAGACACGCCCACCACACACCCATAATATGGACCAATAGCGCTCCGCTAAAAATACGCCACCACCACGCGGGGCCTTTTCGATCAGACGAGTTGCTTGGGAAGTTGGGGGCCTGTCATGCATTATGCATGGATAAGGTTGACGACTATGTCTAGGCCTAATTGTCTATGATTGACTGATATTTTATAACAAACGATGAATAAAAGAAGCCTAGTCATGTATGTTTATCACCGAAGTTTGCGGATGAAAATTTCCTTCGCCGTGAGCGATTTCTTACATCTTCCAGTACGCATCGAGGGATGCAGAGATCTTTGTGCCGTCACCAGTTCTAAGCGGTTTTTTTATTCACGTGTGTGTTTTTCCTATGATCTCGTGCATCTAGTACCGAGCATAATACTTTATCGTCTATGAAATACAAAACAATCATAAAAACTAATTTTTGCTTCCATTGAAGAGAAATAAAATATTTTAACGACCACAGCGCATTGTCAATTGATGACGTCATCCTCCACATTAAAAATGTTGGCTTCTGAACTAACTGGCAAATTGCTATCAATAAAGTCAGCTGGGACGAGACTGTCAGTTGGGAGGGTATAAATCGTGGAAGGAACGCACCCGATTTCCCGCGCTATTTGCACAGTGATTCCATGGTTTACATTGAATATTACAAGGTTTATCAGTGTTTCCAAGGTTTCACTAATTCCATACTTTATCTACTACCGTGCAAAATACTCGATCACCTAATTTCTACATGGATTTCCAAATATTAATGAGATTTCTTCGACAAATCACCAAATTAAGTGCCAAAAAAGAAATATTTAGGAAACCGGGTGCTCAAATGTTTTAAAAGATATGAATTCATTTAGGATTGGTCAACCACCAAAAAATCAATTTACCAAATATCGTCGCAAAGTGGGAAAATATCTTTGAGAGAGGTATGTTCAGCGAAGATTGCGAAAATATCATCTTTCGAAAAATTGATCAAACTCGGTTGATTTTGCTTGGAATTTGATGAAATAAACACCAATTTTTCTTTCAATAACTAACAATTTCGCCATCTTTGATCAATCGCTCTCCCCGAACAGTCGTGCATGCTACAGAGGTTTTAGTCTCTGCCACAAATATGGCGCGAGTTAGTACCAAATTTTTACCGATAGGTGACAGTAGCAGCGCAACGCAGAGAGAAACGCTTTTTGAGCGCTGCGAACGGGGGCGCGGCCAACTGACTGCATTAGGAAAGGGGAAGGATATGTCTTCTAACAATTGTGGCAATAATAAGTTCTAAAGTAACGCACTGAATAAATTGACTGGAGTGACTCTAATTGTATGAATGAATTGTCGTCTGCTATGACTGCAAGTGAACCTGCATCGACTATTGGTCAGGAGTTTATGATGGTTCATTGTATTTGAGGTTACACCCTGTGATGTAAGATGACCTGTGTGGACAAAGTGGTATAAATATAGTTAGCTCAAGCTGGTAAAAATCAGTAACCAAATATTTACTGATGATGTCCACAGTGTCACCTGCCTTGTGTGTGGTCTCACTGTACTGTAGTATTGGGGATGGAGCGCATCACCCAAGATAACCACAAAACGCAAACACGATTCCCCGGGAGAAAAGAGCGGAGTGGCCTGGGGATTGACATTGACTTTGTTATTAAGCACAGACCGATGCCCTTTTCCTTAACAACCCATCCCGATGTCCATCCCAGCCCACGCACGCAGACGCCTGACCACTGATCGTCACGCAAAGCACACTGTCAGCAATAAATCCCTTGAGATGCTAGAGGGGAGGACTAAGGCACTTGCCAAAAGCCAAAAATATGTTAATTATCCGGCGGTAAAATATCATGTGAAACTTGAATTTACATCAGAATATTTTGAGGCAGCATCAAGATGTAATTGAATGCAGAACCAACCTCATTTGTTTATTTTTTTGGATGACCTGCCAGGATTTGTGTGGGGAGCAAACAATGAAGGAAAAATGCTGTAACGTGATTTTATTAATCCTGTGATGATTCTTGCAAATGCACTTGAAAAATAGTCATTGTGAATTCATGATGATATGCATAGCCCCTTAAAAATGAATTCCCTTTTTATGCTCTGGACATAGTTTCAAGTCTTCTAAAGGCGATTAAGCTCAACTATTTTTACATTTTCTCGGGCGGTAAAAATGTAACTTTTCCGGCCTTTCCTGTTTAAAAGTCCGGCGCAGATCAGTTTGCTAAGTCTGATGAACATGTTGATAAGGGTTCCATTCAGAAACTCGTCTATGACTTGATGATGCGTCAATTGCTTTGATAATGATTTAGGTGCAGGAAGGGTATTGTGTTGCTGGTGCGAAATTCGCTTTGAATTGATTTGAACCATATGTCCCAAAATGTTGTGAAGCAGAGAAAGGTATCAAAAAGACGGTAGTTATATTATTTCGGGCCCCAAAACCTTGAAGTCATCGAAAATTCGTGATTTGACCGACTTGTATTATAAATCTACTTATATTTTGCCGTAGCCGTGTTCCTCACCATAACACCTTAAAAATTATAAGCGTGCAGAGTGAGAGTGCCATTTCACTTTTCACTGGACAATGGCCTAAATATTTATAATGGGTGACTCACGAAGATAGACTCACTATACAGCACGCATGATAGGAGAATCACACGAAAGCAATTGACCTTCTTTACGAGTTTTATTTTTGTTCACCTGTCGGGACATGGACCGCATTCGGGATGGGAGATAACACACCAAGGAGCACTTGACTTTTATAAGTTTGACTATGTTATCAGTAGCCAAATAAATCATACCAAGTTATTGAACACAAGGGATCAAATATCACCATAGAAACCGATAACCTATAGAAAAATCGAATGTCAAATACATGTACAGGCCAGATAAAAAATCACTGAAAACGTGAGATCGTCCTTTCTTTCTTGCTGTGCATCGGGAGAGGGCGTATTTTAAAGATACATTTATATAAGTGAAGACGTCATCAAAACCAAGGCCTGGTGGTTCAGGGCAAATGAAGTCACTAACCCAGTCTTAACTTTCACTCAGCTTTATCTCCTTCAGTTAGCGCGGTAAACTTGATGCAGAGCAATGCCACGCAAGTGGCCAACATGTGTTGAACAACCAGCCCAGGGATGTAGAAAGAATAATATCAATACGTCTCCGTCTCAAAAACGATTGAGAAAGAGAAGACATTTTAACTAACGCTTACGTTTTTAAACAGGTGCACACTGACGCTTTATCTTTCTCAACCACTTGTTTCCTCCAAATTGCCAGTGGATTTGAACTGTGAGGATGTGAGGGCGATTTCTCTAGGTATAGTAGGCTACTCTAAAGACTGTTTTAACCCGCGCCTTTACATGTTTTTTAAACGTATTGACATTATTGACAATAGTTTTCTAAATTACTTTTCTTTATCTCACGAGATAACCACTACATTTGATCTACGTTGATTGCTTGGAGTCTTTTGTTTGGTTAAGTGCTCTTGAGACGCTCGTTTAGGGATGGCCGCTTGATAATAAGCTATTAATTGTGTGACCTTGTAATGAGAGGTATGCGTACGTAAACATCGGGCGACAGTGATAACACACTGCTGTCGATAAAACCTGAGAATAAAAGTGGTATCGATCGAACCTCACCATTACCTCTCATGATAATCATAATTGGCAGAATCCAGCCCTTTCGTTTCTGACCAGAGAGAAAATTGATATGGAAGTGTTCGCTTCTGCGTGATCAACTGAAAAACTAATGCAATTTAGCCTTCTGTGTTTGTGCCCAAGACTCACATCTACTTTTATCAAACTTGTAAAGCATATTACATATTCTAAAAGCGTCTGTTCTGTTCATAAAACCAAGCAGATATCGTGGTATTCATGGTCAACACTTTCGTTTCTGACTATACTCCATGACATAGAGAAGATAGGCTGAAGGAAAGTCCAACTTCGGAATTCTCAGCCTGCTGTGATTGTACCTAGGATGCCCATCTACGTTTGTCTAATGTGTAAAACATATTACATCTTCTGAAAGAATCTCTTCACGTTAAAACCTTGTAGACATCGTTAGAATTCGCAGACTGTGTAGCACTTTTATTTCTGACCATTTTACTGTTACCCGTCACAGCAAAATCAGGCACAGGTCTCTCGAAGCTTGGCAGGATGAGACGGACTAGTCGTTTATTTCACTGTAGTCTGCCTCTGGCATAACCATCAATGGGAGGCCTATCAGACTCGTATGATATCCCGACAGTCGGGCGAGTAAGTGATGACATTTAAAATCTAAACTGGTTGTTGTTCACAGATATTTTTAGAAAATCATACAAGTTTGATTTTTTGACACGTTTCACCCCCCCCCCCCCCCCGCGCCCTGACCAATTGGCAAATATAAAAATCGCTTTTTATAAAATGATTTCTTTATATCTGTAGCAAATATATTTTGAACATCTCTCCAAAAAATGACCTTAAAAACTCGAGTCTAATTGAAAGGTCTGGATCCTCCAACCAAAGAAATCTAATCTTGTCTCAATGAGGGGGGGGGGGGGGGGCGGGGGGATAAGGTAAAAATTTTGAGAATCCAGCAAAAGTTTATTTTCCTGTTAACATAACATCCCATAACTCTCCTACCGAGGAAAGTGATCTGGAAAAAGCCATGATTTCTACTCCAGCCAAAAGCACACAGTTCAGCACCACCTCAATGCAAGTTAAGGATAAACGCAAGAGTATCTATGTTGCTTGTGAAACGACTTTCATGATCAGGGGCTTATATAGTTTCAAAGTGATTGCGTATTGACTAGTTAGACAATACAATGAAACCTCCCATAGCGGACACCTCTTTATTAAGGACAATCTCTCTATTAAGGACACATTGGATATTAAATCATCAGCAATGCAATACTCTAAACGAATTACATATAGAATGATTTAAGCACATTCTAAATATCGATCAAGATGACCAGGGCAAGAATTTTGCAAATTGTATCAAAACTAGACCATTGCGGCCAATGCAGCAGGCCTGGGACGGAACGAACTCAGATATGATAGAGATTTTCGGTCATGCGCAAACAGGACGCCTAACATGGTATACATCATCAAGTCAGGTTGCAATTAGCATTATCGCCGCTGCCTCGGTATAAGGAATTGATACCGAACTGGCGGTATCGGTTGTCTCACCAAAACCGCGAGGGTCGAGCAAGAAATGTAGACCAACCGATTGAGTGGTTTTGGCGAGACAGAAATTGATACCTTACCAACTTCTGATATATATACGTTTTCCCCACGCTCCCGCCAGGTGGCCAGTGTGTAAAATACCGTTAGTATAAGGTATCAATTTCTGCTCTGTAAAACCTCTTAAATTAAATAACGAATAGTGTGGTTTTAAATGCTTTTTGGCTGTTATCATATTTTGCAGCAACCCAAGCGTCGGTTGCCTCACCCAGAGTCTTTCAAATAGACCGAGGTTGCCGAGGTTTTGGTCAACAATTAAGCTTCACCGGAGCGCTTTTTTGAGACAATATCAATATTGATTATGCCGATTATGCATTAATGCCGACAGTGAGATAGCAGTTTATATTCTTAAACAACGAGCTGTAATGTACTGGTTTTAGATGCTTTTGAAAGACTGTGCTGTAGTTAGGGATCTACTTAATTTTTGTGAAAGGGCAAACGTATGCAAATATATATATTCTCTATTTTTCTAATGTTAATTGATCACGTAAATGGGCAGTCGGTCGCCTTTAATTTCATCAAATTAGCCCGATTAACACAGTTTGTTTGCGGGGAATTTTTAGCATGGGGTTGTAATAAAACAATTCAGGTAGAAGTAATTTAATAAGTTCAACGGTTAATGTATAAGAGCAAACTAAATTACAAAAAGTCCCCTATATTCAAAATAAGAACCAAGTGCTAGTCTATCTAACCAGTAGCTAGTTGAAGTTCTTATTAAATCAATATTTGGGTGTTCGCCAAAACGGGTGGTCGAGGACTTGATATACGACTTCACATGCCTCGATCTGGGTTATTCTTGTACTAATGGGCGGGATTCCGGGCTGAAATCGTCTCCTGTGATTGACATTATTATATTTGTCTTGGTACTGTAGATCACTATTTTTGTACATAGGGTCCGTGGCTGATAAACTTCCATTTACAGAGAGTAAGACAATGGTGTATATCAGAGACGTCCGGCAAGGTCTTAATTAACACCTTCATGTTCACGACAAGCCTATGATAAACAGACCTATCAAAGGTGAGCATCTGATGAAGACTGGCTACTCCTCGCCCGCAAAAGTAGTCAGAAAACCAGACGTCTGGGATTTTTTGGCAGGAATCGTTTATTTAGTACGTAATGTGGTCAGTAAGGAGAGCAGTTGCATAGTGATAAGATCACAGGGCTCATAATCGGGATGTCTTGGGTTCGAATCACCGAAAGATCATCATTTGTTTCGTCTTTGTCATTCCAGACCAGCAGCAAATTGGTAACTTACTTGCATATAGATGGCGAAATATGATTAAGGAATTGATACTGAAGGTATTGCATTTCTTTTAGTGAGTTTTTTGGCCGGATTTGGATCCACACAATGGTACTTAAAAGTACCATTGTAAACAAGGGACTAGCTCCTACTGTTGTAGCTTTTTCTAGCAAACCCCGCTCATTATGTCACGTCGGTGGTGTGTGTCTGTCGCAGAGGACGGAGTTACTGACTCACCAAAGTCCCTCACTTTCACCGACAAGTAAAACATTGCGAATTCTGAAGAGCGCCGGTTGGTTAAGCTCTTGGTTCGGGCTTTTAATCTCTGATATTTTCCGTCTGTACATTTTGTAACCATTGTATTTTCATTTTAATGTTCTCCTTTTAGGAGGTTAATAATGTTATTATTATATTATTATTGCTTGTCTCACCAAAACCGCGAGGGTGGAGCGAAAATGTAGACCAAAAACGAGGCAGCTGGAGCCGAGGTTTCGGCAAACATTTCAGATCCAGCCGAGCGGTTTTAGTGAGACAATCAATATCGACAGTGAGGTATCAATTTCTAATCTAAAAAATCTCAAATAAAACAACGAAAAATAATGCATTCCATTTCACTCAGCTAAAATTACCATTTTGCTGAGTAACCCCGACTCTCAGTCTTTAAACAAAAAAAACAAAGGAATAAAAGAAGAAACTGAGATTTTAATTCATTGTTAACAGAGATTTATTCAACAAGTATGATCAGTAATGGTATCCATGTATCTAGTTAAATCATCCATTTCTCACAAGTATCTGAAGTGACCAACTGAATTTAGTCAAATGCAGAAATAATAAGAGCACTGTCTTCAAGAATTTAGAAAGTCTGACTAAATTCAATCGTTGTCTGAAGTGTCATCAATTCGAATTGTCATTTTTTTTCTAATTTCAAAACATCCTTACCAGACCACGATGACCCAAAGGAGTTGGCTGAGAAGTTCTGTAGTTTTTTCACAAGTAAGATCAGTAAGATTCGGGTAAAACTCGTTTCGAGCAATGCTGTGTCGACACCAATTTCAGAGGACTCTGTTGAAGGCTGTGTTCCAGGCCTGTCCAGTTTCACCCATGCAACTGAGGATGAAATAAGGAAGCTGGTGTTGTCAATACCCGCCAAGAGTTGCACTCTGGATCCGATCTCGACTGTCCTACTGAAAAAATGTGTCACTCCCCTTGTGCCAGTGCTCACATCTATAGTCAACAAATCAATGCAGCAAGGGCATGTACCTAAAGACCTCAAATTTGCCTTAGTGAAGCCTTTGTTGAAAAAGCCAACCTTGGACTGTGATGAACTTGCCAACTATAGGCCAGTTTCAAACCTGACCTATTTATCCAAGCTAATCGAAAGGGTTGTAGCTGTTCGTCTACGAGAGCATATGACAGTGAACGAGTTGTATGACCCGAATCAGTCGGCCTATCGAAAAGGCCACAGCACCGAGACTACACTTCTTAAAGTTACCAATGACATACTCACATCCTTGGATGTAGGACATGAGGGTCTCTTGGTGTTACTCGATCTTACTGCGGCCTTTGATACGGTTGACCACACCATTCTGCTTGGCAGACTCCAGGAGAGGATAGGACTCTCGGACACTGCCCTGCACTGGTTCAGCTCATATCTCGAGGACAGACAACTTTCTGTGTGTATACAGGGTTTTACGTCAGCTGCTGTGTCACTGGAGTATGGAGTGCCGCAAGGGTCTGTGTTGGGCCCAGTACTTTTCACGATATATACAATTCCATTGGGAGACGTCATGAATAGAGCATGCATTCCATATCAAGTGTACGCTGATGATAATCAGTTGTTGACTTCTGCTCGATGTGGTGACAACGCCCAGTGTAGCGCCATGGTTGCCTCCACGGAGGGTGGAATAGGCCATATCCAGTCTTGGCTGTCAACAAATTGGCTCTGTCTTAATGCCCCAAAAACGGACATGGTCAATTTTGTGTCAACGCGTCGACAGGGATCCATTCCCAGTATCAGTATCAGCGGAGTTCAGATTCCAAAATCTGAATGCGTTAAGGACCTGGGAGTGTGGCTCGATGAGGGAATGACTATGCAGACTCAAGTGAAAATGACATGCAAAGCTGCCTATGCCAGCCTCTACAAAATTGGGAGGATAAGGAAATACCTAGATCGTCACTCAGTAGTAAGGCTTGTGCATGCATTGGTTGTCTCCCGACTAGACACTAACAATGCCATACTCTATGGTCTACCAGATAAGACCCTGGCTCCTTTGCAACGTGTGCTAAATTCCGCTGCTAGGCTTGTTTGTCGCCGCAGGAAATTTGACAGCATCACCCCACTGCTCCGCGAGCTCCATTGGCTTCCTGTCAAGGCAAGCAACGTTTACAAAATTCTGACTCTTGTACACAAGACAGTAGTGAGCAGTGGGGGTCCGATATACCTGTCAGATTTGCTGGTGGCGACAAGCGGCTGTACGAGGTCCACCACGTTCAAGGCGCTTAAAATCAAAAGAAGTAAGTCCAGGTATGGTGACCGCAGCTTCTCATGCTGTGGCCCATACCTGTGGAACAAACTTCCTGTTTCCGTCAGGGCTCTACCAGAAACATCATTTAAGAGGCAACTCAAAACCACCTTGTTTGAGGACTATTTAGGGGGGGTGGCGCCTTGAGCGTGGTGGACCACGGAAAGGCGCCCAATATAAGTTTTTCAATTCATTCATTCATTCATTCATCCTTTTATAATCTGACCTAATTCAGGCAGTTAAAGCAAGGTGTGAAGATGACTAATTCAGTCAAATGCATGCCCAGAATAAACAATAAAATAGTGTCCACTATCTGCAATACTCACATACATAGATATATAGATTGTAAACGTTGTGTGGGGCGCCTTTTCACCGAACAAATTGTGCTCAAGGCGCTGCCCTCTCAAAGTGCCTCGCGTACAGCCAAGTCTTTAACTGACATTTGAATTTAAGGACATCTGAAGCATTCTGAATATGAGATGGGAGTTGATGTTCTAACCAAATTGAATTTGAATTCAGTCATTCAATGAATTGTTTTAAATGCTATCGAAAAACTGTTTCTACTTCAGAGGCCTAAGCATGATGAAATTAAATACGATTTTCTTGTTTTCAAAACACAATTAAGTAAAACAGCAATGTAAACTATGCTAGATCTGCAAATCACAGAGATACAAACGAAAATAACGATATCATAACAGAAAAATTGTATCTATCAAATCTTAGAAAACGACAGACAAAGTTGACAGGATTTTTATGAACGTTACTGACGATAGTAATGTGAGTGATGACCCTAGTGTTACCGGCAGAATTAGGGCGAGTTAGAGTCTGATTTTGTTTCAGATGATGACTATGTACCTGCTGTATAGCATGACGCTAGTAATAGTGATGGGGCTTTTGATGGTGGCCCACGTGGAAACAATTCGTCTGGGGATGAAGACATGCACCTCCCCCCCTCAGAAATCCTGAGAAATTCGGCGATTTAAGTGTTAATCTACTGGTATGATATTATACTTAGAACACGACACCAAATCAGAAGAGCCGATGGGTCGGTGTGCCGGTGTAGACAGTAAGACCCTTAATCTACTGGTATGATATAATACTTAGAACACGACACCAAATCAGAAGAGCCGATGGGTCGGTGTGCCGGTGTAGACAGTAAGACCCTTAATCTACTGATATGATATTATACTTAGAACATGACACCAAATCAGAAGAGCCGATGGGTCGGTGTGCCGGCGTAGACAGTGAGGCCCTTAATCTACTGGTATGATATTATACTTAGAACATGACACCAAATCAGAAGAGCGGATGGGTCGGTGTGCCGGTATAGGCAGTGAGGCCCTTAATCTACTGGTATGATATTATACTTAGAACATGACACCAAATCAGAAGAGTGGATGGGTCGGTGTGCCGGCGTAGACAGTGAGGCCCTTAATCTACTAGTATGATATTATACTTAGAACATGACACCAAATCAGAAGAGCCGATGGGTCGGTGTGCCGGTATAGGCAGTGAGGCCCTTAATCTACTGGTATGATATTATACTTAGAACACGACACCAAATCAGAAGAGCCGATGGGTCGGTGTGCCGGTATAGGCAGTGAGGCCCTTAATCTACTGGTATGATATTATACTTAGAATATGACACCAAATCAGAAGAGCCGATGGGTCGAAAAGATTTTGAACTTTTAGATATATTTCAAAGTAATCATTTTAAGCGTATTTTAGGTCTGCCAAAGAGGAGCCACCATTGTAGCTGTTGGCGGCCCTCGATATAAAACCGGTATCCGCTGTAGTTATAAATGGAAAATTTGTCGTTTTTTTCTGTTTTTAAACAACAGTCTCCGGCTTGTTTTTTAAATACATTTCTTTTAGCGAGGTTTTTAGCAGGATTTGGATGTATTAAAGGCACGCTTTTAATAAATACCATTGTGAACAAGCGACTAGCTCCTACTGTTGTAGCTTTTTCTAGCAAAACCCGCTCATTATGTCACGTCGGTGGTGTGTGTTTGTCGCAGAGGATGGGGTTACTGACTCACTAAAGTCCCTCATTTTCACCAACAGGTACAACATTGTGAATTCTGAAGAGCGCCGATTGGTTATGCTCTTGATTCGGGCTATTAAATCTGTCATAATTTTACCGTCTGTAAATTTTGTAACCCATCATAGTATAGTATTTTATTTCATTTCGACGTTCTCCTTTTAGGAGGTTAATAAATATTATTACTATTATACCAAAACCTTTTTTTCCTTTTGATATACTTGGCCCTTTTTCACTCATTCAAGAGTTCAAATTAATTATTTCATAGGAAAAGTCAAAGCATCAGAATCTCATGGCATTGATAGATAATGGTAACGTACTTCAATATCTTATTATGAATACAGCCGAGAATTTGGATGATGAAGACATTGGTGAAATTGAAAATAATGCTCACGTTGATTGAATAAATGTACAGGTTTTGTAGGTCTACATTGTAGGTCTTAGTTTTATAGTCTTCCATTTGTAGATTTAGTTATACGGCTATCAGTGGTATGACCTAGGAATGTTGATTTCTTTCTGGTCAATAAAGATGTCAGTGTTACTAAGCACTTATTTCATTTCTTATTATTGAGAGGATTGGGATGGACTTTAGGAGAGAAATGTTGTTGGTGACTGCTGTGATTATTGACATTCGCAGCTCATCCCAACAGAACTAGCACGGAACCGGGATGCATGGGCTGTCCATGCCATTTTGTAGGACAAAAGGTACTCTTCTATGCACCGGCAAAATCACAAAAGTGATACGATGCTATGATGATGATGATGATGATGTCTTGTCTACATGTATAAAGCCACTTAACTATTCTATTGTCTTTGGCTCTGAGTGTACATATGTAGTACTGTATTCAAACAAATAGGCAAAGGAACGGCAGGTTACACAAAAGTACATTTATTGAATCAGGTACAGAACTACTAGTGTGTACAACAAATATACATGTACTATGTATGAAAAATTGATCTACCAGTATCCACCCGTATAATCACACCAGTCTCCACTGATAGTAAGACCCGTGAGACTTTTATGCCAGTCTCCTAGACATAATAGATTGTTCCTATAGGTGCAATGCATATCTTTTTTGAGAGTTAATCACACACAAAACAAATTAAGATAAAATTGGCAGTAAGGTCTATTAGGGACGACACCGCAACAGAGTTCTATTGAGCAAAAATCAGAATCAGAGTTTTTCTTCAAAATCTCATCAAATATCGCAATATCAAAATACATGTATCATGAAAAAGCTACTTTTTCATAACATGTAAACGCCTAGAATGTGAATCTAAGATCCATGCCCAAAAAAACCTGCAAAAATGGGTATAACTTTGGTATGCAGACATATACAGTATCAAATCACAGCTGCACAGTACAAGAACACATTCTATAAGCCTATGTGACCGATCAGACACACCAAAACCAGGCGCATGTAGGCATACCATAACTTTACAGAATATGCATTGTATTTATTTAACCCTATTTCTAAATTTTACGACAGGCGTCTGGTTTTGCTGTGATGGGTCGCATAGAGAATCTCACATCAGACAAACTGTACTTGGTTTAATGAAATTTGCCCTGAAATCTTTAATTTCCTACAAATGAATAGGGGTTACCATAGATGGAAAAATCAATTAATCAAATTCATTGATAAAATTTATAGATTTCAGGTCAAATACCTCCGACACATGTATAGAAGGAACACCCAATTCATCCTGGCAATGGCATAATACAGTGACAAAGTAGGCCCGTTTTACTGTTCAAGTAAAATGTAACAAATACCAGCAGTTCTATCATTGACCAGTTAATCCACACAGTCATAAGAAATGGGTATACAGTAGAACTCGCGTAAGTCGACATCGTATAACCAGTCACTGTGCATAAGTCGGCACCCACCAGAAAGTCCCAATTTCATCTAACTAACGTTAATTTCATTAAAAGATATGCGTACAACTCGTCATTCATAAGTCGTCATTTAAGGTTTGGCTCTACGTCAATTCTTTGCAACACCATTCTGCCATGATTTTTTTTGCAAAAACACCAGCATTACTCCTTCAAAAGTGAGTTTCATCAAATTTCAGATAGCGCACACTGTTCTTTGTGCATTACTGGACATACTGCCAACCTTGAAATGCAAATTAACTTCCTTTTGAGGGAGTTCTAATTGCTTTCGAATTTCAGTTTCCTGGAAAAATTTCCAAATGTGCAGAAAAGCAATTAGAGCAGCTTCAAAACGAAGTCAATGTTGATTTTGATGGTGGCAGTTTGTTCATTAAATCACAGAGAACAGTGTGCGCTCCTTGAAATTTGATAAAACTCATTTTTGAACAAGTAATGCTGGTGTTTTTGCCAAAAAAGCATGCCAAAATGGTGTAGTAAAGAATTGTCGTAGAGCCAACCCTTAATACAAGTCGGCACCAATCTTACAGTCCCTTGTAATAGAAATGAATGTACAATTACACCGGTAACTCGTCACCGCAGGGCGTGCATCTTTGTTCAGCCAATAGATCAAATGACGATCCACGTGTATTAAAAATGTACGAATACAGTTACAAGTCGTCACTGACGAGTTATGTAAGCCGTCATTGTGATGAGTTATGTAAGCCATCATTGTGACGAGTTATGTAAGTCGTCATTGTGACGAGTTATGTAAGCCATCATTGTGACGAGTTATGTAAGCCGTCATTGTGACGAGTTATGTAAGCCATCATTGTGACGAGTTATGTAAGCCGTCATTGTGACGAGTTATGTAAGCCATCATTGTGACGAGTTATGTAAGCCGTCATTGTGACGAGTTATGTAAGCCATCATTGTGACGAGTTATGTAAGTCGTCATTGTGACGAGTTATGTAAGCCGTCATTGTGACGAGTTATGTAAGCCGGCATTGTGACGAGTTATGTAAGCCATCATTGTGACGAGTTATGTAAGCTGTCATTGTGACGAGTTATGTAAGCTGTCATTGTGACGAGTTATGTTAGCCATCATTGTGACGAGTTATGGAAGCCATCATCGTGACGAGTTATGTAAGCCATCATTGTGACGAGTTATGTAAGTCATCATTGTGACGAGTTATGTAAGCCGTCATTGTGACGAGTTATGTACGCCGTCATTGTGACGAGTTATGTAAGCCATCATTGTGACGAGTTATGTAAGTCATCATTGTGACGAGTTATGTAAGCCGTCATTGTGACGAGTTATGTAAGCCATCATTGTGACGAGTTATGTAAGTCATCATTGTGACGAGTTATGTAAGCCGTCATTGTGACGAGTTATGTAAGCCATCATTGTGACGAGTTATGTAAACCAACATTGTGACGAGTTATGTAAGCTGTCATTGTGACGAGTTATGTAAGCCATCATTGTGACGAGTTATGTAAGCCATCATTGTGACGAGTTATGTACGCCGTCATTGTGACGAGTTATGTAAGCCATCATTGTGACGAGTTATGTAAGTCATCATTGTGACGAGTTATGTAAGCCGTCATTGTGACGAGTTATGTAAGCCGTCATTGTGACGAGTTATGTAAGCCATCATTGTGACGAGTTATGGAAGCCATCATCGTGACGAGTTATGTAAGCCATCATTGTGACGAGTTATGTAAGTCATCATTGTGACGAGTTATGTAAGCCGTCATTGTGACGAGTTATGTAAGCCATCATTGTGACGAGTTATGTAAGCCGTCATTGTGACGAGTTATGTAAACCATCATTGTGACGAGTTATGTAAGCCATCATTGTGACGAGTTATGTAAGCCATCATTGTGACGAGTTATGTAAGCCATCATTGTGACGAGTTATGTAAGCCGTCATTGTGACGAGTTATGTAAGCCATCATTGTGACGAGTTATGTAAGCCATCATTGTGACGAGTTATGTAAGCCATCATTGTGACGAGTTATGTAAGCCATCATTGTGACGAGTTATGTAAGCCATCATTGTGACGAGTTATGTAAGCCGTCATTGTGACGAGTTATGTAAGCCATCATTGTGACGAGTTATGTAAGCCATCATTGTGACGAGTTATGTAAGCCATCATTGTGACGAGTTATGTAAGCCATCATTGTGACGAGTTATGTAAGCCGTCATTGTGACGAGTTATGTAAGCCATCATCGTGACGAGTTATGTAAGCCATCATTGTGACGAGTTATGTAAGCCATCATTGTGACGAGTTATGTAAGCCATCATTGTGACGAGTTATGTAAGCCATCATTGTGACGAGTTATGTAAGTCATCATTGTGACGAGTTATGTAAGCCGTCATTGTGACGAGTTATGTAAGCCATCATTGTGACGAGTTATGTAAGTCATCATTGTGACGAGTTATGTAAGCCGTCATTGTGACGAGTTATGTAAGCCATCATTGTGACGAGTTATGTAAGTCATCATTGTGACGAGTTATGTAAGCCGTCATTGTGACGAGTTATGTAAGCCATCATTGTGACGAGTTATGTAAGCCATCATTGTGACGAGTTATGTACGCCGTCATTGTGACGAGTTATGTAAGCCATCATTGTGACGAGTTATGTAAGTCATCATTGTGACGAGTTATGTAAGCCGTCATTGTGACGAGTTATGTAAGCCGTCATTGTGACGAGTTATGTAAGCCATCATTGTGACGAGTTATGGAAGCCATCATCGTGACGAGTTATGTAAGCCATCATTGTGACGAGTTATGTAAGTCATCATTGTGACGAGTTATGTAAGCCGTCATTGTGACGAGTTATGTAAGCCATCATTGTGACGAGTTATGTAAGCCGTCATTGTGACGAGTTATGTAAACCATCATTGTGACGAGTTATGTAAGCCATCATTGTGACGAGTTATGTAAGCCATCATTGTGACGAGTTATGTAAGCCATCATTGTGACGAGTTATGTAAGCCGTCATTGTGACGAGTTATTTAAGCCATCATTGTGACGAGTTATGTAAGTCGTCATTGTGACGAGTTATGTAAGCCGTCATTGTGACGAGTTATGTAAGCCGTCATTGTGACGAGTTATGTAAGCCATCATCGTGACGAGTTATGTAAGCCATCATTGTGACGAGTTATGTAAGTCATCATTGTGACGAGTTATGTAAGCCGTCATTGTGACGAGTTATGTAAGCCATCATTGTGACGAGTTATGTAAGTCATCATTGTGACGAGTTATGTAAGCCGTCATTGTGACGAGTTATGTAAGCCATCATTGTGACGAGTTATGTAAGCCATCATTGTGACGAGTTATGTAAGTCGTCATTGTGACGAGTTATGTAAGCCATCATTGTGACGAGTTATGTAAGCCGTCATTGTGACGAGTTATGTAAGCCATCATTGTGACGAGTTATGTAAGCCGTCATTGTGACGAGTTATGTAAGCCGTCATTGTGACGAGTTATGTAAGCCATCATTGTGACGAGTTATGTAAGCCATCATTGTGACGAGTTATGTAAGCCGTCATTGTGACGAGTTATGTAAGCCATCATTGTGACGAGTTATGTAAGCCATCATTGTGACGAGTTATGTAAGCCATCATTGTGACGAGTTATGTAAGTCATCATTGTGACGAGTTATGTAAGCCGTCATTGTGACGAGTTATGTAAGCCATCATTGTGACGAGTTATGTAAGTCATCATTGTGACGAGTTATGTAAGCCATCATTGTGACGAGTTATGTTAGCCATCATTGTGACGAGTTATGTAAGCCATCATTGTGACGAGTTATGTAAGCCGTCATTGTGACGAGTTATGTAAGCCATCATTGTGACGAGTTATGTAAGCCGTCATTGTGACGAGTTATGTAAGCCGTCATTGTGACGAGTTGTGACGAGTTATGTAAGCCATCATTGTGACGAGTTATGTAAGTCATCATTGTGACGAGTTATGTAAGCCGTCATTGTGACGAGTTATGTAAGCCATCATTGTGACGAGTTATGTAAGCCATCATTGTGACGAGTTATGTAAGTCGTCATTGTGACGAGTTATGTAAGCCATCATTGTGACGAGTTATGTAAGCCGTCATTGTGACGAGTTATGTAAGCCATCATTGTGACGAGTTATGTAAGCCGTCATTGTGACGAGTTATGTAAGCCGTCATTGTGACGAGTTATGTAAGCCATCATTGTGACGAGTTATGTAAGCCATCATTGTGACGAGTTATGTAAGCCGTCATTGTGATGAGTTATGTAAGCCATCATTGTGACGAGTTATGTAAGCCATCATTGTGACGAGTTATGTAAGCCATCATTGTGACGAGTTATGTAAGTCATCATTGTGACGAGTTATGTAAGCCGTCATTGTGACGAGTTATGTAAGCCATCATTGTGACGAGTTATGTAAGTCATCATTGTGACGAGTTATGTAAGCCATCATTGTGACGAGTTATGTAAGCCATCATTGTGACGAGTTATGTAAGCCGTCATTGTGACGAGTTATGTAAGCCATCATTGTGACGAGTTATGTAAGCCATCATTGTGACGAGTTATGTAAGCCGTCATTGTGACGAGTTATGTTAGCCGTCATTGTGACGAGTTATGTAAGCCATCATTGTGACGAGTTATGTAAGCCGTCATTGTGACGAGTTATGTAAGCCATCATTGTGACGAGTTATGTAAGCCGTCATTGTGACGAGTTATGTAAGCCGTCATTGTGACGAGTTATGTAAGCCATCATTGTGACGAGTTATGTAAGCCATCATTGTGACGAGTTATGTAAGCCGTCATTGTGACGAGTTATGTAAGCCATCATTGTGACGAGTTATGTAAGCCGTCATTGTGACGAGTTATGTAAGCCATCATTGTGACGAGTTATGTAAGCCGTCATTGTGACGAGTTATGTAAGCCATCATTGTGACGAGTTATGTAAGCCGTCATTGTGACGAGTTATGTAAGCCATCATTGTGACGAGTTATGTAAGCCATCATTGTGACGAGTTATGTAAGTCATCATTGTGACGAGTTATGTAAGCCATCATTGTGACGAGTTATGTAAGCCATCATTGTGACGAGTTATGTAAGCCGTCATTGTGACGAGTTATGTAAGCCATCATTGTGACGAGTTATGTAAGCCGTCATTGTGACGAGTTATGTAAGCCGTCATTGTGACGAGTTATGTAAGCCATCATTGTGACGAGTTATGTAAGCCGTCATTGTGACGAGTTATGTTAGCCGTCATTGTGACGAGTTATGTAAGCCGTCATTGTGACGAGTTATGTAAGCCGTCATTGTGACGAGTTATGTAAGCCGTCATTGTGACGAGTTATGTAAGCCATCATTGTGACGAGTTATGTAAGCCGTCATTGTGACGAGTTATGTAAGCCATCATTGTGACGAGTTATGTAAGCCATCATTGTGATGAGTTATGTAAGTCATCAAAATGATGAGTTATTTTACTCGTCCTACCTGTAAGTCATCATCAACATCTGAGTCCCAAGGATGGCGACTTACACGAGTTCTACTGTATCACAATGTTCATGATATGATTACACAACCAGTCCATTGACTTTAAAGTAGGTATTAACTTACACGAGTTCTACTGTATCACAATGTTCATGATATGATTACACAACCAGTCCATTGACTTTAAAGTAGGTATTAACTTACACGAGTTCTACTGTATCACAATGTTCTTGATATGATTACACAACCAGTCCATTGACTTTAAAGTAGGTATTAACTTACACGAGTTCTACTGTATCACAATGTTCATGATATGATTACACAACCAGTCCATTGACTTTAAAGTAGGTATTAACTTACACGAGTTCTACTGTATCACAATGTTCTTGATATGATTACACAACCAGTCCATTGACTTTAAAGTAGGTATTAACTTACACGAGTTCTACTGTATCACAATGTTCATGATATGATTACACAACCAGTCCATTGACTTTAAAGTAGGTATTAAACGATACAAGTTTTGCATGTATAAATCAATATCAAATTGAAACATCCTATCACGTTTCTGAAAATGTTTAACAAGAATATTGCATTAGGTCGGGGGGGGGGGGTAACCACTTGTCCACCCAACTGAACAACTGCACCAGTATTCCTGCGTTTGGTCTCGCGACGCCAACAACAGATTGACAGCGAGCCAAGGCCACTCACAGCCAGTAAAATCGCGAGGTTGTTCAGTCGGGTTGACTAGTGGGTAGTGCTGCCCCTCCCATATGAATTATTGAGTCTAGTGACACAGTGTTCCTTTACTTTCAGTAAGATTTTTTTTAAATTGCATTGAGATGAAACCTGTACCACATTGTAGCCAATATCATATAGTTTCAAAAACAGAAAGAATTAAAATAATCTGTTGGTAAAATTTTGAGAAAACTGCATTTTTCCATTTCATGTACATTTTCCCATACATTGTATACATGCATTTCTCTTAAGTTAATCCTCCCATTTTTACTCATTTAACATGTTTAAATGTGTCATTTGCACTAAAAAATCACTTTGTTTGTTTGTCCACATGGTCAAAAGGAAAAGTAAATGATCATAACCAAAATGATTTACAACAGTAATTAGATATAAGCAGATTATACATGGTGTTTAACTCTCATATTTGACTTTTAGCCATATTATGAAGGGAATATGGGAGTTAAACACCATGTCATCTCCTATTATCTTACCATTGTTGCAACACATTTTGGTGAAAATCATTTACTCTTCCTTTTGGCAAAAGAAAAAAATATTATTTAGTGCCGATGGGAAATATTGACATGCATGGCAATCTGTTTGCATTCACCTTGAGCGTGATCGGATCTTTGAGTGTTGCATTCATAAGTCTCTCTCAAGAGGAGGCAAGAGCTTTAAGAAAGGACTTGTGATCATCTCCGAGTCCACATTCGGGTCAAACAGGGCACACAATGATGCCTTGCATAGGCTCATTGGGAAGTACCCCAACAACACGTAAGCGTGGCTGATGATTTTCCCAATGATGGAGAAAACATCAGTGTCCATCACATCATGGTCCACTTTTGGGCCCTTAGCATCACTCCCCTCAAAATACTTTGAGAGGGCAGCCTTCAGAAAACACGTCAACATCTCTCGGGACAAGCCATCCATATCCTCTGCAATGTTTTCTCCTTCGAACGTCACATTGATTCGATGGAAAGTCAGTTGGTCATCACTCCTATAATAGTCCATCAGGTTTAAGATCGACTCACGGCTGATGAACATGTTCTTCTCCACACCAACTCGAATGAAGGTTTTTATCTCCATAGCTGCACTTTGTAGATCTCCAAGACCTGAAGTGATAGAGTAAGTTAATCAAAGAAATTGCCAACTCTAAATTGTCAATAGACAAGGATATCCTTAAAGAGATCAGGGTTTTTCAGTGGCCTCAACAAGACCTGAATGAGATTGGGGATTCTGTGATATGCCATTAAGCTAAATGGACTGCCAATGACTTACAATGGCCATGTAACTCGGGATAGAATCAGCATTCTCTACACACCAGTAGCAACTGAAATTGTTGAAATTATATTGAAAGAAAACTTACAGGTTTTTGTGCAAACTGAACCAGTAGCAGTAGATTCAATCTCCTCTTCATTTTTGTCCATTTCCTCATCATCCAAAGATTCCACATCCTAGAATAAGATGAATGACATCCTAGAAGTAGAAGAATGGATCAGCTTTAAAAATAGATTACTAACACGGGGTATTTATATAGGGCTCTATTACTCATCAGGTGAGTATGCTGCTTTCAATGAGTGCATTGCCAGGTGGCTCTTTAGGAAAGAAGTATGCAAGTGATTCTGTTCTTTCAATCCTCCACAACCTGGTTCAACATTGATCATGGTTGAGGCAACTGTCACAAAGATACTACCATATAGTGGTTGCATCTAACGGTGGCCAGTGGAACCAGGCTGAGACTGGTCCAGCGACCGGGAAATCAATGAAAACTAGCAGTGGCGGAATAAGAAAAGACTGGCGTTTGAATGTAGCCACTGCTTAAAGGAGTGTAGGTAAGCTTAGGCTTAGGCTTTTATTCACTAGGCCAAGGGTAGTTCTCTGCCAATCCCAACTTACCCTAAATCAACATCTGTGCCAAGAATGCATACAGAGGGCTTTTTTATAGACATCATACATAAAGAGACTGAGATCAACAAATGAAATAAACTTACTGAAGACAATTGGCGATCATCATCATCTTTTATGTGCAGTGTGGTGTTTGATGTTCTCCCAACCTCCTTCAGGGAGAGTTGATCCCGCTTCAGCTTTTCGCCAGCTAACATAAGTTCACAGCCCTGAATCTTGGTCGATCCCTCAACAAAATAGAACAAGCTCTGAAAAGAGAAAATATACCCATAAATGGCGAGGCAGACGCAGAACACACAGTGCTGCAAGTGATGATGACTGTGCATTTCTGTAGACCCAGGTGAAAGTTCCCGTTTCAAACAGGATTTTACCAATATGGTTGACGCTGAGACAGTCAGGCCTTCTGGTGAGGAAATACAAATTGAAATATCTCATCCATTTTCTCATTCATGATATCAATTCATTCATTCAGGGCTGTGCACACCACAAACACACACAAATGAAGTTTTTGGCAACAAAGTTATTGAATGACACTCGTGGTAAGTTCCACCTCTTTTTTATCCACTATCAAGAAGCAACAAGGCTGGGTTCTGAGAGACGAGAGAGAAAGTTGTCACATACCAGGACAGTATCCGTTTCCCGGAATTGCCTCGTTAAATTCGTTTCAGGGCACACAAATTTCACCTGGATACATCCCTCCTCATCTGGTTCTAGGCCCAGTTCTGCAACCCTCTTTTCTGTCAGCTGAAGCACAAGAAAACACTGGTCAACTCTTGAGATTTAAATCGAACAATACTCTTCCTGATCCAGGTGCTAACTGTGGAGTGAGGACAAGAGGTCAAATGAAAAGTTGGTTAATCACTTCTCTGAATATAATGCAATATCTGAAGGACCCCAAAAAATTGTTTCTCACTGACAAATCCATGTCGTTCTCCAACAAGGACTTCACCAAGCCAGTCAACTGGATCAAACAGGGGGCTAAATTTGGCCTAACTAGCTGTCGATACCTATCAAACGGTGTGAAGTACACCAGTTTTAAGTTCAAGTGTACGTGAAATTCTAAATAATTGATTCCTGATTTCCAGATTCCATCTTTACTGATTTCAGGCTTGCATTGGTCGCGTCCTCTTCTAACCTTCACATAAGCAAGCGGCCGATAGCATTTTCAACGTGTACACATTTGGAGGAGCGTTGGTTGAGATTCTGAGGAGTCACACTGGACCAGCCAATCATATCACGATATCTGTTACAATGTACCATGACTTGCCAATCAAACCATGATCAAACCAAGCGGCGGCAAAATTCTTTTGAAGTCTGACCCCGTTTTCTCTTCGATTGTTATTATCGTGCTTTTGAAGTCTCAGTCAGCGTCTTCTGATTGGTCGCAAACAATTCAGCGCAAAGATTGGACGGGCTCAGCGATTGGTCCTGTCAGAACGTAGTGAGGAGTAAGCAGACGAAGAATTATGTGAGGAGTTAGGCAGAATTATGTGAGGAGTTAGGCAGAATGATGTGAGGAGTTAGGCAGAATGATGTGAGGAGTTAGTCAGAATAATGTGAGGAGTTAGGCAGAATGGCAAATTCATACAGCATTACTAACCTGACTTAGTTCTTCTCCTTGCCCTCCTTTCAGTGTGTGCAATCTGGAGGTTTAGGCGAGCAACCCTTCTTCAATTGGCCTGAAATTGAACATTTCATAGGGTCAAGAAACTGTGTGGAATAATAGAAATGAAACAACACTGGAAAATAATCGCTCGCATATTTCGACCAATTCAATTAGGTCTAATCGCCAACGTTCTTGTCTAATGCAGATATTGGAGGCAGAGAGACCCCCCCCCCTCTCTACGGGCTGAATCTCTGCAGAGTACATTGCTTGCCTGAAGTTCCTTAGAAACAATTTTCTGATTTGTCACCATACTGAATATCAGACCAATCCCACTTTTAAAGGAACCTTCCTCATTAACAATGCCACAACGCTCCGACAACAATAGCTGGTGGAGCATTTTGGGTATAGAGGGGTAATAGCTGATAATCATGGATTTGCATCTTACCTTTTCACCATCTACAATCATACTTTCTATATATTCAATATCTTGAATAACACGAATGTTTTCTGTTGCTGTTCTTGGATGGTGCTGCAAGGCAAGAAACACGTCTCATCAGAGAAATGTTAAACATTATTCAACTGTTAGTGTTCAGTTCACTCTGTCTGAGTAAACGAAACAATAACATTCATCTTACAAATTGTCTCATCAAGATCACCTCAAGCACATCCTTTAAAGCTGACCTGCATGCTTTCTCAGTGACAAATTGGCCACAATAAAAACACCAACAGGTACTTCCTTGACCTTTGGCCCCTGGTGGCCAGAAGGTGAATCATATGAGCTCATTTTCCGTGTCTGAGTAGCGGTCACCAAGGAATGTGTGTGTGTACCAAGCTTCACTTCAATTGCTTCAGCGGAAACGAAACATGCCACCCATGCCTATAAACGTTGACGGACGATATTATTTATAGTGTGTCCTTGTAAAGGCTCACAGGTGGGCCAAAAAATGAGGTATTCTCAATTCCATACCTGTTCAGCTATCATGACAGTGTCATCCATCTCTATGTCTGGGCCACCGGCAAAATCTCTCATCTCCGGCTGAAATAGAGATTTATGCCAAATTTATTTACTACTGTGCAAAGTCTGCCAGGAAGAAAATGAATCATAGCATC
The DNA here is from genome assembly GCF_910592395.1 of Lineus longissimus. Classification (NCBI taxonomy): domain Eukaryota; kingdom Metazoa; phylum Nemertea; class Pilidiophora; order Heteronemertea; family Lineidae; genus Lineus; species Lineus longissimus. The sequence goes on from NC_088321.1 coordinate 7,889,115, forward strand.
CTGTCAGTGTCATAGAATGATCGGATAGAATTATTTAACTTGAACATGTTGAAGATACTGCATGCTTCAGAGATTATCATCAGGAATCAGGATATACACAATACATGTATCATACAATGATACATAGATACTGTGTCTGCGGGTTTTAGCCGGTTTCGGGTCTACTATACAAAAGACCTGTTTTACCTGTAATAGGCCTATGTAAAGTGACATACCGAGCACCGGCTAAAACTCACGCACACAGTATGTTGGTAATGTGACCTAAGGACATCCTAAAATCTATTTCAAAATGGTTTAAATTGAGATGGTCCATAGATCATGGGCTTACCTGTGGACCAACAAAATGAAGAGAACAAGACCAACAGACAGTGTTAATATTGACTCATATATTATTATTGCCTACCATAGCCATCTCAACTAGCAAAGGTGAGGTTCTCATACATGAAGTACATCAGCACATCCATTGTATGTAATACTATGCATCAGAAACAACCTGGTGAGTCATGGTCACTAGAACTGAGATTTACGCCTGTAACCAGGTTGGGGACTGATAGTGATACATAGTACTGGTGCTGAAGAAAACCCCCGCTGCACATGTGGTGCTACTTTAGATCATATTCAGTACACTTATACTCACCACTACTTTGCCTCCAGCTGGAGTGCTAGCAGCAAGGTCCATGGTTGAACTATTAGTATCAGTGAAGAGGGAGCTTGCTTGACGTCTAGATCTAGATGCCTGACCAGAAGTCGTAGCAGTGGGGATAGAGCTTTCCTGGCGGATAGATGCCCGAGTGGACACCTGAAATATGTTTAAAAGAAAGAATGATCAGCAGAAAGCATTGTTACAAGTACTGCTCAATGCTGATAGGCCAAGGAAATGTGGCACATGAGGGTATAGAAATTCCAGCAGTGCTACTGCATACAGTGAGTACTCATTTGACTTCAAAATCTTCACTCAGTTTTTCTAACCAGGTGTGCTCATCCCACTTACCTCAGAATCAGGTGCATCAACATCTCCACCAAGATCAGGAAGGAAATCGTCTACCGGTAATTCAGGCCCACTACGCCCATTGTCCTTAAAATACAAAAACAAAGTTATTGTTAAAATCAACAAATTATTGGAAATCAACAATGAAGTTCATGGTTTGAAGCCGCCAAAATGTGTGATCATCATTTTGCAAGGATTGTTGTAATCTTATAAGTACTGAACTCATAAAGCAGTATAGAATGGGTGAGGTGAAGTCTTGGAGTTGAGAAAGTGTAAGGTGTTGGTGCTACCTTCACCATGGTAACACCATCACTACACCAACACTTGACATTCCTGATATTCTTGCTGCAGTGTAGTCATGAGCAACACTGCCCCACCATGGCCAAAGGAAGTACTAGTAACTGACATTTATTACTTTTCGAGAAAAATGAAGAAAAACATAAACAGCCTGTGCTTTTGAATGTAATGACAAACCTCCCTGATAAGCCTGGTAAGCTTAGCTCAGTTTGACCTAGATTGACCTAGATTGTCAGTTACTTCTTTTGCCATGGTGGGGCAGAACAGCTTTCTGGCCTGATAATTGCATAACAATAGTTTAACTTACTTGTAATGGTGCTTCAATTCTGGTATCACTTCTTGATCTTCAACTTCGATGAAGTTGAAGTCGGATGCGAGGTCGTGATTGGGGACGAGGTCTTTCAGATGCAGCCTGCCTCTACAATGACGAAGAAATTGCTCAAAAGATGTTCAATCAGGAATTTGTTTCACCCCTAGCCTCATTCTATTGTACTCTTACAATGTTCAAATGTAGTGATGATAGTGGACATATTGTGATCTGAAATTTTAGGGAGAAAATGAAACGGTGACCTTGACTAGATCTTCAGACATTTTCAGAAGTGTTCACTTCAGGAAAAATGTGTAGTCCTAAAAAGAGTACAAATTCGGCTCAAATACAATTGTTTCCAAATTCTAGAGATTCCAGACTTGGCAATGCAGATATAACATATTTCCCAACAGTTCAAAAAATACAGTGTAGGTAATATGTCAAGGGATAGAAAACAAAAGTTCCAAAATGCAGGCGAATCTATCACTCCTCTGGTCCCAAAAAAGTCTTCTCCTCTCAAGTTAGTTACCAAATATTCAATCAAAATGCAGGGGAATCTATCACTCCTCTGGTCCCAAAAAAGTCTTCTCCTCTCAAGTTAGTTACCAAATTTTCAATCAAATTCGAAGTGCAGGTGTAGTAAAATGACAAATGTGCCACCTTCAAAAAGAAGAGTAGGAGCCTACCTGATTATGACTAATATCAGGTAAGTTTTCACCTGCTTCCTCCTCCTCGACAGTTTCCTGAAGAATAATATCTCTGGTTACACTATGAAGACTTCAAGACCACTAGAGGCCCTAAATGACAATCAGCCAATCACCACACAGAGATGTTGCGCAATGTTCTCATTAGCCAATCACCACCTCAAGAAGAAAGACATTCATGTATTTGAATCGTACTGACAGATCAATGACCTTTACAAACTAAGATTAAGTAACATTTTGGACAGCCAGTGTAGATATTTAGATAGGCTTAAAGAAACATTGTTTTTTTGGGATAGTCGAGTCGGCACAACTATTCGTGAAATGCATAAGTTTAATGCATGCCTGAAAATACTTACACTCTGACAGATGTAAGTTCATCCTTCTTGAATTTTGTGAGGAGAACAGCAAATCGATCGACAATGCCTCTTTCAGTTGCATCCTTTTTTTCTTGTCCCTCCCCGGTGAAATAAAAATTAAAGTTCTGAAGCACTTCTTTCCACTTTGACGGTTCAGAGAAAGGGTTGATGGCTACAATCTCTTTTAGAAGCGCTACATCCTTCACCATAGTGAACTTATAAATCTTCCTTTGTTGAGGAGCCGTAGACATTTTCTAAAAAAAAGGAGATTCCTATAGTTTATTACTCCAAGGCCTAGGCTGGGCCTAAATCCCTAAGAAGCTAAGGCAGTAAGGGTCCATCTATATATACAGAGGCAAAAGTATCTGTCCACGGATAGCTGATGGCCCATGAACGTTCCATCCATGGAGCCCATGGATGGATAGTTCATGATTAAAGCTTTCAATGATCACTTTTTTGCAGTACCATTTGTAAACCAGTTGACATGACCATTGATTCAAATGCTCTCAATGAGCACTTTCTGATGGTACCATTTGTAAACCTACTGACATGACCATTCTTTGGAAAGCTCTCAATGAGCACTTTCTTATGGTACCATTTGTAAACCTATTGACATGACCATTCATTGGAAAGTTCTCAATGAGCACTTTCTGATGGTACCATTTGTAAACCTATTGACATGACCATATACTGGAAAGCTCTTAATGAGCCCTTTCTTATGGTACCATTTCTAAACCTACTGACATGACTATTCATTGGAAAGCTCTCAATGAGCACTTTCTATTTAGAGACTCACCATTTCGGGGCTGATATATAATAAGGCGTTCCCAGCACTGTATTCGCTCCTTTATCAGCAGTTGACATTATCTTTGAGATTCCAAAGTCGCCAACTTTAACAACGCCCTCTTTTGTCAGGAAGATGTTGGCCGTTTTCATATCCCTGGAGAAATTATCAAAATCATTTTTTTTGTTAGGAGAAGTTACTCAAGAAAATGCAGACCGACACTAACGAAATCTACAACTTTCCTGAAAAGAAGGTCATAACGTCTATCAATCCCTTGGGCCTAAAAGCATCTAATACAAACTGTGTGGGCTTTGGCCATGCATGCACAACTATTAAAGACATTAACCCATTCTCCCACATGCAGCAGAGACGCAAGAGCAAAAGGGCCTGGGTTTGATCCCGAGGAGCACCCAGGATTGTATTTCTGGATGAACCGGCGTGGCTTTCGAGGAACGTAAATTCCTGGCTCTTCACAGTCCATCGAATGAGATGTTAAACCGAGGTTCCTTGTAGGGCAGGCTAAAGACCCCACCAAGTGAGAAACATGAGCAGCTTGCGTGGACTGTACCTCTGGCCGAAGTCGGATTCACTAGGCCAATAACCCAATTGGTGCATAATCGTAGTGGCACGCATAAACGCTCATCCTGCCTCGGAGGAGGAATACTCCCTGGAGAAAATCACCTCCAAGGGCAGAGTGAATGCTGAAGAGGAAGAAGAAGGGACAACACTCGACCGCCGATAGGGAGATTGGTGTTTTTCTGGTGTATTACGCTGGCAAAAATGCCCAGTTAGGTGGCACTGTCTTAACCATGTTGGTCCGACACATTCAAAACAGTCAGGGAGGACACTAAATGTGGCCCACCACGGCAAAATGGGTCGCATGTCTCACAGAAGATGAGCCTAAAATGACACATAAGAGTCGCGTCCACTACATAAAACGCCAGTGTTGGTACGGAGTTTTTGCGCTTACACCTGTTAATTTTCCCCTGGAAAACGCCGGTGCTAGAAAACGCCGGTGTTTTCTTGTCACGACGATGGATTCAGGGCTAAATGGGGGCTAATTTAAGCACGGCGTTTTATGTAGTGTAATCACAAAAACGCCGGCGTTAGTAAGTTTCTACACTCGGCGACAGGCGGCGTGGTTACCACTGCGCATTTTGTGTCGGTCAATCGCGACTCCAACAATAACAAAAAATCGGAGAGTTCTACAGGAATTTCATATAGACCACGCCATCTGTCGCCGTGTTCAGTATCTGCTTCCATGTAGTGGAAGTCCTCGCCGTGTCTTCTCCGGGCATTGTCTGGTTCGGAGTATCCCCGGGTTTAAAAACGCCGGGGTTTTCCATGTTGTGGACGTACTACTATTATAGAAGAAATCGACTTCACATAAGGCAGACAATAGTGAAATGAACAACCAGTCCGTCTCAACCTGTCAAGCTCGAAGCGACATGCGACTCATTTTGCTGTGGTGGGCCACAAATACTAAAATAGATCACAGATACACTGGCAAAATTTGGCGAGTAAAATTTATATAAATTTTATATAAAATTCGACTTCTCTGAATTTGATATATAGAAAACTTTGCAGAGACTACCTGTGTAGTATGTTATGTTCGTGAATGTGACGAATGGCTGCCACCATCTGTTGGAAGATTTCTAGTATTTCCTTCTCGTCCAGTGGAGCGTCCCTATGAGAGAGGTATTGAGCTAGCGTCCTGGAAAAAGGAATCGAGGAAAATAAAAAATTGCAACTTTTTACATGAGCATAGCGCTTTATAATGCAGAACAGCCTCAAAGCACTTTATATTATCTACAGAACATAGATATATTAATGATAATGATATTAATCATGAGACTTATATAGCGCTAAATCTAACTGGTTTCAGTCGCTCAAAGCGCTTCACATTATTATCCCTAACAGTCTCAGAGCACTTTATATTTTTTACAGAACATAGAGAATAATAATGATAATAATCATGAGACTTATATAGCGCTTAATCTAACTGGTTTCAGTCGCTCAAAGCGCTTCACATTATTACCCCTAGCTATCGGCCTGAACATTTTTGTTTCAAGCTCGACTCTCTGGGAGTATCACAGGTCCGAGCTGCAGCTTTACAGCACTCTAGACTAACATTCATAGTGGGCCATCTCTGCCAGCTAGGTACCCATCTACTCCTGGGTGAAGAGAAGCAAGTAAGCTTAGCTCAGTTTGACCTAGATTGACCTAGATTGTCAGTTACTTCTTTTGCCATGGTGGGACAGAACAGCTTTCTGGCCTGATAATTGCATAACCATAGTTTAACTTACTTGTAATGGTGCTTCAATTCTGGTATCACTTCTTGATCTTCGACTTCGATGAAGTTGAAGTCGGATGCGAGGTCGTGATTGGGGACGAGGTCTTTCAGATGCAGCCTGCCTCTACAATGACAAAGAAATTGCTCAAGAGATGTTCAATCAGGAATTCGTTTCACCCCTAGCCTCATTCTATTGTACTCTTACAATGTTCAAATGTAGTGATGATAGTGGACATATTGTGATGTGAAATTTAAGGGAGAAAATGAAACGGTGACCTTGACTAGATCTTCAGACATTTTCAGAAGTGTTCACTTCAGGAAAAATGTGTAGTCCTAAAAAGAGTACAAATTCGGCTCAAATACAATTGTTTCCAAATTCTAGAGATTGCAGACTTAGCAATGCAGATATAACATATTTCCCAACATTTCAAAAAATACAGTGTAGGTAATATGTCAAGGAATAGAAAACAAAAGTTCCAAAATGCAGGGGAATCTATCACTCCTCTGGTCCCAAAAAAGTCTTCTTCTCTCAAGTTAGTTACCAAATATTCAATCAAAATGCAGGGGAATCTATCACTCCTCTGGTCCCAAAAAAGTCTTCTCCTCTCAAGTTAGTTGCCAAATATTTAATCAAAATGCAGGGGAATCTATCACTCCTCTGGTCCCAAAAAAGTCTTCTTCTCTCAAGTTAGTTACCAAATATTCAATCAAAATGCAGGCGAATCTATCACTCCTCTGGTCCCAAAAAAGTCTTCTCCTCTCAAGTTAGTTACCAAATATTCAATCAAAATGCAGGGGAATCTATCACTCCTCTGGTCCCAAAAGAGTCTTCTCCTCTCAAGTTAGTTACCAAATATTCAATCAAAATGCAGGGGAATCTATCACTCCTCTGGTCCCAAAAAAGTCTTCTCCTCTCAAGTTAGTTACCAAATTTTCAATCAAATTCGAAGTGCAGGTGTAGTAAAATGACAAATGTGCCACCTTCAAAAAGAAGAGTAGTAGCCTACCTGATTATGACTAATATCAGGTTTTCACCTGCTTCCTCCTCCTGGACAGTTTCCTGAAGAATAATATCTCTGGTTACACTATGAAGACTTCAAGACCACTAGAGGCCCTAAATGACAATCAGCCAATCACCACGCAGAGATGGTGCGCAATGTTCTCATTAGCCAACCACCACCTCAAGAAGAAAGACATTTATGTATTGGAATCGTACTGACAGATCAATGACCTTTACAAACTAAGATTAAGTAACATTTTGGACAGCCAGTGTAGATATTTAGATAGGCTTAAAGAAACATTGTTTTTTTGGGATAGTCGAGTCGGCACAACTATTCGTGAAATGCATAAGTTTAATGCATGCCTGAAAATACTTACACTCTGACAGATGTAAGTTCATCCTTCTTGAATTTTGTGAGGAGAACAGCAAATCGATCGACAATGCCTCTTTCAGTTGCATCCTTTTTTTCTTGTCCCTCCCCGGTGAAATAAAAATTAAAGTTCTGAAGCACTTCTTTCCACTTTGACGGTTCACAGAAAGGGTTGATGGCTACAATCTCTTTTAGAAGCGCTACATCCTTCACCATAGGGAACTTATAAATCTTCCTTTGTTGAGGAGTCGTAGACATTTTCTAAATAAAAAGAGATTCCTATAGTTTATTACTCCAAGGCCTAGGCTAGGCCTAAATCCCTAAGAAGCTAAGGCAGTAAGGGTCCCTCTATATACTACTCTGCCTATCCGTCCTGTAAAAAACCTGAAATCTTGGCTCTCAGAGTAGGGCGTACGAGTTAGATAATGACATATCATATTGTCAAATTTGATCAAAATTTCAAAACAAAAACTTCGGATTTTAATTCAAAACTTGATCGATGAGAGGTTGTCCTTAACAGAGAGGTTGTCCTTAATAGAGAGGCTGTCCTTAATAGAGAGGCTGTCCTTAATAGAGAGGGTGTCCTTAATAGAGATGTTGTCCTAAATTGAGAGGTTGTCCTTAATAGAGAGGTTGTCCTTAATATAGAGGTTGTCCTTAATAGAGAGGCTGTCCTTAATAGAGAGGTTGTCCTTAATAGAGAGGTTGTCCTTAATAGAGAGGTGTCCGCTAAGGGAGGTTCCACTGTATTTGTAAATAAATATCATCCCTACCTCTGGCAACCGTCGATACATGAGTTCATTGGCAGACGGTCGGTATTCAGGCTCACGTTCTAACATGTCCTTTATCAGGTTCTTGAAATCTTCTGAATAGTTTCCTTTCACTGGGGCAAACTGGCCCTGGAAGGTGAATGAAAATAATTGAACTCCTTCAGTGCCAAGGATTTGAGCATTTTCATCACCGAAATCTCACAAAAATAATTGTGATACACTCATCGAAATTCTTCAAACCTACGTCGTTACCCCTGGTTTCCATAAAACAGCAATGATAAGTAGGAGCATATTGGGATTATTTTCTAAAAAGTGGGAGTGGTAATTTTGGCCGATTTCCAAAATTTTTTACCTAAAATGAGGTGTGGCAGACCCCACCTCACCCTCGCAGTTGAACAATTTATTCAATTAGGACACCCCAGGCCAGAGAAACCATATGAAACACATTTGAGTAGCTGGGGACATCTGGTATTGTCTGGAGGAACTAAAATACCTGTACCTAGTTTCAGCAAATAGCATCCCGCGAAGTTACTATTTATATCTCACAAGGTCATTTGCATAAGATATTGATGATGTTTTAGTCACGTGACAGTCGGACATCGACACTTATTTCTACGCATTTGAGCTTATTTCAAAGTCAATTATCTTTGACCCTGCATTGTTTTTAGCATGAATGATACCATAGAGTCAGAGAGAGAAATATTCAGAACAATTATGTAGTTTTTCCAACACTCAGACATGTGCCAGATTGAATCTAACTGCCCTAGTTAGAAAGACTGAATCGATTACGAAACCGCATGTTTGTCCGACATTGCCTGTAATTCAGCGATGGGGAAATAGAGGGCAGCAGCTGCAATGACGTCATCTTCGCGGAATGCTATTTTCCTGAACCACCAGTAAATATGAACAGTGGACCCCTTTAAATTTCTTACCTTCATAATTTTATTGACCAAGGCGGGCAGATTTGACCCCTCGAACGTCTTCTGTAAACAAGCCATTTCATACAGAATGCAGCCGAGTGCCCAGATGTCCGATTTGTCATTGTATTCCTTGCCTTCGCACTGTAATAGAACAAAATAATAACAAAACTACCTGATCCGAGTCACCAGGTTGCACGACATGATTTTCTCCAGCCTGAAAGCTCGAGATGGCAGGTCACATGCTTTCAGGCTGCAGAGGATCATCGAGTGTGATCTGGATGACAAGGATCAGCCACGAGTGAAGTTTTTTTAAATCGTATACCACACATCGCAAAAAATATCAAGAAAATGACAATTGTAAAGACAAGTTTTTTTTTCATTTTTCACTAAAAATTTCTCTTGAAGACATGACTATCTTTTGAGTTGAATGGAGAGCTCTCTATTAGCACTTTCTGATGGTACCATTAGTAAACCTACTGACAAGACCATTCCTTAGAAAGCTCTCAATGAGGACTTTCTTATGGTACCATTAGATAACCTATCGACATCGCCATTCTTTGGAAAGCTCTCAATGAGCACTTTCTGATGGTACCATTTGACATAACCATTCATAGGAAAGCTCTCAGCCCTTTATGGTACCATTTGTAAACCTATTGACATGACCATTCTTTGGAAAGCTTTCAAGATCACTTTTTTGCAGTACCATTTGTAAACCTGTTGACATGACCATTGATTCGAATGCTCTCAATGAGCACTTTCTGATGGTACCATTTGTAAACCTACTGACATGACCATTCTTTGGAAAGCTCTCAATGAGCACTTTCTTATGGTACCATTTGTAAACCTATTGACATGACCATTCATTGGAAAGCTCTCAATGAGCACTTTCTGATGGTACCATTTGTAAACCTATTGACATGACCATTCACTGGAAAGCTCTCAATGAGCCCTTTCTTATGGTACCATTTCTAAACCTACTGACATGACCATTCATTAGAAAGCTCTCAATGAGCACTTTCTATTTAGAGACTCACCATTTCGGGGCTGATATAATAAGGCGTTCCCAGCACTGTATTCGCTCCTTTATCAGCAGTTGACATTATCTTTGAGATTCCAAAGTCGCCGACTTTAACAACGCCCTCTTTTGTCAGGAAGATGTTGGCCGTTTTCATATCCCTGGAGAAATTATCAAAATCATTTTTTTTATTAGGAGAAGTTACTCAAGAAAATGCAGACCGACACTAACGAAATCTACAACTTTCCTGAAAAGAAGGTCATAACGTCTATCAATCCCTTAGGCCTAAAAGCATCTAATACAAACTGTGTGGGCTTTGGCCATGCATGCACCTGCAGCAGAGACGCAAGAGCAAAAGGCCCTGGGTTTGATCCCGAGCAGAACACAGCATTGTATTTTAGGATGAACCGGCATGGCTTTCGAGGAACGTAAATTCCTGGCTCTTCACAGTCCATCGAATGAGATGTTAAACCAAGGTTCCTTGTATCTGATGTCTATGCCAGGGCAGGTTAAATACCCCACCAAGTGAGAAACATGAGCAGCTTGCGTGGATTCTACCTCTGGCCGAAGTCGATTCACTAGGCCAATAACTCAATTGGTGCATAACCATAGTGGCACGCATAAACGCTCATCCTGCCTCGGAGGAGGAATACTCCCTGGAGAAAATCACCTCCAAGGGCAGAGTGAATGCTGAAGAGGAAGAAGAAGGGACAACACTCGACCGCCGATAGGGAGATTGGCGTTTTTCTGGTGTATTATGCTGGCAAAAATGCCCAGTAAGGTGGCACTGTCTTAACCTTGTTGGTCCGACACATTCAAAACAGTCAGGGAGGACACTAAATGTGGCCCACCACGGCAAAATGGGTCGCATGTCTCACAGAAGATGAGCCTAAAATGACACCAGGACATAAGAGTCACGTCCACTACATAAAACGCCAGTGTTGGTACGGAGTTTTCGCGCTTACACCTGTTAATTTTCCCCTGGAAAACGCCAGTGCTAGAAAATGCCGGTGTTTTCTTGTCACGACGATGGATTCAGGGCTAAATGGGGGCTAATTTAAGCACGGCGTTTTATGTAGTGTAATCACAAAAACGCCGGCGTTAGTAAGTTTCTACACTCGGCGACAGGCGGCGTGGTTACCACTGCGCATTTTGTGTCGGTCAATCGCGACTCCAACAATAACAAAAAATCGGAGAGTTCTACAGGAATTTCATATAGACCATGCCATCTGTCGCCGTGTTCAATAACTGCTTCCATGTAGTGGAAGTCCTCACCGTGTCTTCTCCGGGCTTTTTCTGGTTCGGAGTATCCCCGGGGTTTAAAAACGCCGGGGTTTTCCATGTTGTGGACGTACTACTATTATAGAAGAAATCGATTTCACATAAGGCAGACAATAGTGAAATGAACAACCAGTCCGTCTCAACCTGTCAAGCTCGAAGCGACATGCGACTCATTTTGCTGTGGTGGGCCACAAATACTAAAATAGATCACAGATACACTGTCAAAATTTGGCGAGTAAAATTTATATAAATTTTATATAAAATTCGACTTCTCTAAATTTGATATATAGAAAACTTTGCAGAGACTACCTGTGTAGTATGTTATGTTCGTGAATGTGACGAATGGCTGCCACCATCTGTTGGAAGATTTCTAGTATTTCCTTCTCGTCCAGTGGAGCGTCCCTATGAGAGAGGTATTGAGCTAGCGTCCTGGAAAAAGGAATCGAGGAAAATAAAAAATTGCAACTTTTTACATGAGCATAGCGCTTTATAATGCAGAACAGCCTCAAAGCACTTTATATTATCTACAGAACATAGATATATTAATGATAATGATATTAATCATGAGACTTATATAGCGCTAAATCTAACTGGTTTCAGTCGCTCAAAGCGCTTCACATTATTATCCCTAACAGTCTCAGAGCACTTTATATTTTTTACAGAACATAGAGAATAATAATGATAATAATCATGAGACTTATATAGCGCTTAATCTAACTGGTTTCAGTCGCTCAAAGCGCTTCACATTATTACCCCTAGCTATCGGCCTGAACATTTTTGTTTCAAGCTCGACTCTCTGGGAGTATCACAGGTCCGAGCTGCAGCTTTACAGCACTCTAGACTAACATTCATAGTGGGCCATCTCTGCCAGCTAGGTACCCATCTACTCCTGGGTGAAGAGAAGCAAGTGAGGTAAAGTGCCTTGCTCAAGGACACAAAGGCGAAAGATAATCTTCAGAAAAAAATAAGTTCAGGGTTTTCATGACAAGTCAATACGTAAACAACTTCGGAACGAGATGCGAGTTGACTTTGTCGATGATTAAAGGCCTACGCGGTTCGTAAAAGAATTTGAATTTGTAATTGAATTTGAAAACTTTAATTGCGTAAATACATACTGAATATAAATTTCAACACTGCCGTTGTGTAGACTGATGTACAAATACAGTGGAACCTCCCTTAGCGGACACCTCTCTATTAAGGACAACCTCTCTATTAAGGACAACCTCTCTATTTAGGACAACCTCTCTATTAAGGACAACCTCTCTATTAAGGACACTAGTTCTGGTCCCAAATTGGTTGTTTCCATTCGATTTGACCTCTCTAATCGGGACACCTCTCTTTTAAGGATAACATTTGTCAGTCCCAATGGTGTCCTTTAAAATTGAGAGGTTCTACTGTGCTACTCTAAAGTGAAAAGTGAAAAGTGACTGGGCAGCCGACAGCTTGGTAATATTGCCATTGCCATAGTACAGCACTTGTCAGTCCCATGGGTGTCCTTAATAGAGTGGTTCTACTGTAACTTACCCTCCATTTGCATACTCCATTTCAATCATCAAGACGCCGTCTTCTATTAAGGACAACCTCTCTATTAAGGACACTAGTTTTGGTTCCAAATTGGCTGTTTCCATTGAAGTTGACCTCTCTAATCAGGACACCTCTTTATTAAGGACAGCTCTTGTCAGTCCCATGGGTGTCCTCAATAGAGTGGTTCTACAGTAACTTACCCTCCATTTGCATACTCCATTTCAATCATCAGGACGCCGTCTTCTTCAAAACTATCGTAATAACTGATGATGTTCGGGTGGTCTAAGACGGCGAGAACTTTCACCTGAAAAGACGAGATCGTGTCAAAAATCAGACGACTTGCCTGAAGTATCTGAAAATACAGGTAAGTACAGTAGAACCTCCCTTAGCGGACACCTCTCTATAAAGGACACCCTCTCTATTATATCAGAAATTGCACGACTTGTCTAAAGTACAGTAGAACCTCTCTATTGAGGACATCCTCTCTATTATATCAGAAATTGCACACCTTGCCTAAAGTACAGTAGAACCTCTCTAATGAGGACACCTCTCCACAAAGGACACCCTCTCTATTATATCAGAAATTGCACACCTTGCCTAAAGTACAGTAGAACCTCGCTATTGAGGACACCCTCGGGACTGACAAGTGCTGTCCTTATTAGAGAGCTGTCCTGATTAGAGAGGTCAAATTGAATGCTCACAACCAATTCTCGACCAAAAGTAGTGTCCTATATAGAGAGGTTGTCCTTAATGGAGAGGTGTCCGCTAAGCAAGGTTCCACTGTATGTGAAAATAAGTAACAAAATGGTTTAAATGAAATAAGCACAAATTTGACATTTTTCAATATTTGGCTGAAAATGGGTCTTTTTCACACTTAGTCCAATTCTCACAAAGTAAGTAAAATATTGAGGTGAGAGCCAAGCGTCAACTAGGACTCTATCAGATCTATTATAAACAATATTGGGTAATGTTTTCATGTAAGTAGGAGGAAACCTACGATATTGAAGAAGACACTCTGTTTCTGAGTGTACCCGTACGGAATGGGAATTGAACCTGGGACGTCAGAGGTGACAGGCGCTGTTGTTTCCACTGCGCCACTCTGACGGCCGCAGCAAAGTGAGTAGTTTTAGATATTTTTGACTTAAAGGTGTACGCCGTTCGTAATTACTGGTGGTCTAAGAAAATAGAAATGCAGTGATACACAATGCCGGAGTGCCGTTATTATGCATGCAAATTTGTTGAAACTTGGTATTTATAGTATTTGTATATCAGTCTATGCAATGGCAATGCAGAAATTTTCAATAAGCCCACATTGACGCAACTGGAAATTTTCAAATTCATATTCAAATTTCACTTTTTTTACAAACCTACGTAGGCCTTTAATAATAATATTTTGTTCAACATGTTCAATTGCTGAATTTTCCGCATGAAATCTCCAGCGCCATTTTTTTCATGAAATAGACAGAAGACAACAACGCCGGGGATATCACTGTACATTTCTTTACGACTCTCACCTCGTTAAGAGCAAGTTGTCTCTCTGCTGCATTCAAGTCGTGCATGTTGATTTCTTTGAGTATGACCAGGGAGTCGTCGTCACGTTTCCGGTAGAGGACGGCCGCACCATATGCCCCTAGAAGAAATTAACAGTTAATAATAACTAAACGTATTTATAGTGCCAAAATCTACCTGAAGTGATCAATGACACTTTACAATTACTTACTTACTTACTTTTTTGTACAATAAGTTAATAGAATAAGTCTAATGCCTGTAGCGATGAAAGAGGAAGGTTTTAAAGGGAAGCTATGGGAATGATTCCCCATTCGACCAACAGTTACATGAAAGAGGAAGGTTTTAAAGGGAAGCTATGGGAATGATTCCCCATTCGACCAACAGTTACATGAAAGAGGAAGGTTTTAAAGGGAAGCTATGGAAGGTTTTAAAGGGAAGCTATGGGAATGATTCCCCATTCGACCAACAGTTACATGAAAGAGGAAGGTTTTAAAGGGAAGCTATGGAAGGTTTTAAAGGGAAGATATGGGAATGATTCCCCATTCGACCAACAGTTACATGAAAGAGGAAGGTTTTAAAGGGAAGCTATGGGAATGATTCCCTATTCGACCAACAGTTACATAAAAGAGGAAGGTTTTAAAGGGAAGCTATGGGAATGATTCCCCATTCGACCAACAGTTACATGAAAGAGGAAGGTTTTAAAGGGAAGCTATGGGAATGATTCCCCATTCGACCAACAGTTACAACCTCAACATCTACGTAAACTGCGTATTCTTAAAAACAACTGTGGCTCTTGGTTTTATAAATAAACAAACATTAATGAGTGAAATGGATGATTTTAATTGCTTATTTTTGAATCAAGTATGCCGCCATCTTGGTGGATTTTAATCTGGTCTCTCCTCCAAACCGAGAGCCAATGACGTCATTGATGCAGCCATTGTGACAATCAGCTGTTCGAACAATGGCGAATGCTTGGAATGACAGATGACAGTTCTTCGATTTCTTCGGGTTCTTCGTCGACGTCCGGTGATGAATCCTTCGATTACAACCGTGCATCAACAGAAGAACGAGCAGGTCTAGTTCCCTATGCGTTTGAGCCAAGGTACCGGGGTAGAAAAAGGTCTGGAAACTTAGTGGAAACGAGTAGTACTCGCCTTGATGAAAAAACCCCACTGCATCCATGACGTCATTCGCCCGGGAGATTTGAACAAACATGGCAACCCCCGCAAACTGCTTATTAAATGCAATTTTCTGCACTATCTAGGAATATTCATCACATCCTTGGTGTAGAGTATTTGTTTGTCATGTAACTTGGTATGTATTTGTTAAAAAAATATTATTTTGCTGCATCAATTTATTCCCATAGCTTCCCTTTAAGGCTGTTCTTGAAGACCGCGATGCTGCCATTTTCCCGTATAGGACGCGGGAGGCCATTCCAAAGTTTTGGAGCAGTGCAAGAAAAAGCCCGGCTCCAAAATTAACCGACCTGCTTCTTGGTCGCGACAGCAGTAGGCCACTTGCAGAACGAAGTTGCCGCCTCGGCTGATAAAAAAAAAATCAATGAAGGAGCTAAAATAATCAGGGCCAGAGTTGTTGAGACACTCGAAAACAAGCAAAAGCACCTTAACCCTTTAACTGCCGAATATATTTTTCATAATTTTCAAACTTTCCAATGACCTGTTTTGAAAAGACTGCAGCTTGAAACGGAGAAGAGTTCCATTCCTCGAAACCGCCATCGACACGATCACCTGCACGCCATCTATCAGTAGGTGGGAAAACTGCGTAGTTTTTGTTGAGGCAGGTGTTAAGAATTTCCTAACAAGGCCGATGTTTTTATTATTAATTAATGAGGGTCTGTCGGATGAGACAAAAAGTTGTACCTGAGTGTCTTAGCCAGGACAAGTAAAAGATCCCACATACATGTAGGTGGACAGTAGCATACAGTAGTCTAGTCGAGCTAGCTCATTTTGGACCTTAACCGGAAACAAATTGCAACAGAAATTATTCCACTGGCACTGCCATTCATTCAGGGAATGAATAATTATTAAAAGAGTTATGTCGCAATGTGGCAGAATGTATGGTGATCGCACTGATGACCGCAATGTGGCAGAATGTATGGTGATCACACTGATGACGACCTAGGTCGCAATGTGGCAGAATGTATAGTGATCGCACTCATGACGACCTAGGTTGCGATGTGGCAGAATGTATGGTGATCGCACTGATGACGACCTAGGTTGCGATGTGGCAGAATGTTTGGTGATCGCACTGATGATGATCTCGGTCGCAATGTGGCAGAATGTATGGTGGTCGCACTGATGATGACCTAGGTCACAATGTGGTTGAAAGTATGGTAAGTCAAGTAATGGGTAATTGAAAGCCATGGCTTCCAAAACTCAAAGATGCTTGATTGAACTCGGGGAGCTAGAATCTTCACAAATACACACCCAACAAATGATATTGCAACTCTGTGACCAATTAATATACTTTCAGTTTTGAAGTATCCAGTTGTGCAGTGAGTGACCGGCGTATTAAGAGCCTGATTTACCCACCTTTCCCAACGGTTCTGATCTTCTCAAAGCCGGCCATTGACTGCTGGTAATGTCCACTCCATCCACGGAGACACTCAAGACGGAAGTAGAGCTCCCCAACCGTACTGGAAAAAAGTCCATAAGATTTAGTTCCGTGGATTTTTAGAATTACACCAAGCAGGTTGTCCGTAATAGAGAGGTGTCCACTAAGAGAGGTTCTACTGCAGTAGAATCTCTCTATTAAGGACACCCTAAGGACTGACAAGTGCTGATCTTAATAGAGAGGTGTCCTGGTTAGAGAGGTCAAATTGAATGGCAACAACCAATTTGGGACCAAAACTAGTGTCCTTAATAGAGAGGTTGTCCTTAATAGAGAGGTATCACTAAGGGAGGTTCTACTATATGCTTAAATTTACCATTCATGTTCTCACCTTTTTGAGGACGGGTCTTTGACCAGCTCTGCTCCGACAATGTCTCGAGACAAACCAACCGACACCTGAGGAAGAAAAGTCGACAATGAAGACCTGAAAAACCCGACATTTTTTTCAGACATTACGTTATTCAGCCCCTGACCTCGCAGTTAATAATAGAATTCAGGGGTCATACTAAACAGCGTCCACCAGGTTTAAAAGCATATGTGACCCGTTCCAGCAAAACCAGTCGCATGTCGCTCTGAGCTTGGCAGGTTGAAACAGACTGTTTGTTCATTTCACGATTGTCTGCCTTTTGTGAAATCTGACGCCATCAATTTCTTCTATTATCTCCTGGTGTCATCTAGGCTCATCTTATGTGCGACATGCGACTAGTTTTGCTAGAACAGGTCACATATTTAAAGCCATCAAGATAAAATCTAATATTCATAAACGAAATAAGCAGGACATTTTCCACATTTTCTGATCGTTTCATGACATTTGTGTGCTAGATTAGCAAGTTGTTGCCTAAAATGTACCAGCGTTCACTGGTCACCCAGTCGGTGGCCTTGTTGGATTTGACTTGGAGGAAATGATAGGGCTTCCCTATACTACAGGGGCCTTGTGATTTTAGACAACATCTCCCTTATTTTACACCTAAATGTCATGAAATTGTCAGGAAATGTGTTCTATGGTGTACTTATTCCATTTATGGCTTCTAAATTTTATTTTGATGACTTGATACCTGACTTTAAACCTGGTGGACGCTGTTTAGGATGACCGGAATTCAGGCCTAGCCCAATACATGGTCTATTGTCTTTAAACAAAGTCCGTTTGGACCTTGGCCTAAATTCCCATTGTTCTACTGACTTATCAAAGGGTTTAAAGGACAAATCATGATCACATAGACCCCAAGAAACAGCTTCATGGAGGTTGATACGCTTAAACACGAAAATGCAAATAAAGGTATATGGGGACCCTCACCCCCTCATTTGGGCCCAGGGGATGTTCATTGCCCCGTTTACAGTAAAGAACTTCCAGTAATTGAAACACAATGGAACATCTCTAAGCGGACACCTCTGTAATTAGGACACCCTCTCTAAGACACTGATTTTGGTCCCAAATTGGTCATTTTCACTCAATTTCACCTCTGTGATCAGGTCACCTCTCTATACTTCCTCAGTCATCTTCGTCCCTAGTGCTGGGGCATAAGGCCTTCACCTCACTATAAAGCACATCGACTCTCAGTCCCAAGGGTGTCCTTAACCTCTTGAATCCCGGTGACTGACCAGTCGCTCATTTTGAAATAACGTTTTTTCCAAACGACCGACAGGTCGGTCTCAGTGATATTTTATTCCCTTGAGCTGGGACGCTAGCTTATTGCTTGTTTCAGCGTGTTTGATGTACAGTAGGGTCAGTTAGAGCATGCCTGGGTAGATGGCGCCTCGGTACCGGACTTTGGCGGTTGTATGCGGGCGCTATACATCGTGAAAGTCAGACCCAATTTCGCAACCACGTGACCACCCTGGGACCCCGGGATTTTTAAGTTCTTGGATTCAAGAGGTTAATAGAGCGGTTCTTAAGTACCTGCATGGTTACTTACCCCCAGCAGAGCCTCCAGCTCCTTGACGATGCCCTGTCCGCCATCTTGTCCCTGAGCGGCGTTACATGCCAAGAAGTCGAGGCGGAGGTTCGCTGCCTCCTTGTTGCCATGGAGACTGAAGAGTTTGGAGAAGAAGCCACGAATACCTGCGTGGTCAAGGACGGTATCTCTATTGAGCGGCTGTAAATTTAGAGATTCAAAATTGTACATGGAAGACGGAAGTGTAGAACTTTTTTTAGCCGCATCATTTTCAATGTTGTCAGGCCAAGCTGGCTACCGAGTGGACTAGTTATCACTGGCGGTGGTAGCCACTGAACCAGTTCACCGTTAAGGTCAGGTCAGTGCAGGGTTGTTGCTGAACCTTTTTTAGCCACATCATTTTCAATGTTGTCAGACCAAGCTGGCTACCGAGTGGACTGGTTATCACTGGCGATGGTAGCCACTGAACCAGTTTACCGTTAAGGTCAGGTCAGTGCAGGGTCGTTGCTGAACCTTTTTTAGCCACATCCTTTTCAATGTTGTCAGACCAAGCTGGCTACCCAGTGGACTGGTTATCACTGGCGATGGTAGCCTCTGAACCAGTTCACTGTTAAGGTCAGGTCAGTGCAGGGTCGTTGCTGAACCTTTTTTAGCCACATCATTTTCAATGTTGTCAGACCAAGCTGGCTACCCAGTGGACTGGTTATCACTGGCGATGGTAGCCACTGAACCAGTTCAATGTTAAGGTCAGGTCAGTGCAGGGTCGTTGCTGAACCTTTTTTAGCCGCATCATTTTCAATGTTGTCAGACCAAGCTGGCTACCCAGTGGACTGGTAATCACTGGCGGTGGTAGCCACTGAGCCAGTTAAATGTTAAGGTCAGGTCAGTGCAGGGTCATTGCTGAACCTTTTTTAGCCACATCATTCGAAATATTGCCCAAAAGAAACGCGCTACCTTTTGGAATTGACAATATGCATTAGTTAGTTAAAATGAAAAATTAATGATATCATATTGTATGATTGTTAGCTTCAAAATAAATATCACTTGTAGTACTTCATTTTCAACTTTTTGTATCTCTTTTGCCAAAAGTCTATACACTACATATAGGAATACCTGGAAATCTTCAGGGAGATGCTGGAATAAAATGTGTAGACCCGCAGGAGCTAAAGGGTTAAAAAACAAAAAGGGAAATTTTATGGGTTTTTGCCACAGGCCGCTGACCCCAGCGCGGTTGTCTGGTGCCCCCTGGTTCAACCTAGTGCCTCATGACCTGCTCATAGTAAGTAGCCCGAATAACCTACCTTTTCCTCTTTCCCACACAACTGTATCACGCCCACCGGGCTATTTATACTATTTATCATAGTAAGTAGCCCCGAATAACCTACCTTTTCCTCTTTCCCACACAACTGTATCACGCCCACCGGGCTATTTATGCTATTTATCAAAGTAAGTAGCTCCGAATGACCTACCTTTTCCTCTTTCCCACACAACTGTATCACGCCCACCGGGCTATTTATGCTATTTATCATAGTAAGTAGCCCCGAATGACCTACCTTTTCCTCTTTCCCACACAACTGTATCACGCCCACCGGGCTATTTATGCTATTTATCATAGTAAGTAGCCCTGAATGACCTACCTTTTCCTCTTTCCCACACAACTGTATCACGCCCACCGGGCTATTTATGCTATTTATCATAGTAAGTAGCCCCGAATAACCTACCTTTTCCTCTTTCCCACACCACTGTATCACGCCCACCGGGCTATTTATGCTATTTATCATAGTAAGTAGCCCCGCATGACCTACCTTTTCCTCTTTCCCACACAACTGTATCACGCCCACCGGGCTATTTATGCTATTTATCATAGTAAGTAGCCCCGAATGACCTACCTTTTCCTCTTTCCCACACAACTGTATCACGCCCACCGGGCTATTTATGCTATTTATCATAGTAAGTAGCCCCGAATGACCTACCTTTTCCTCTTTCCCACACAACTGTATCACGCCCACCGGGCTATTTATGCTATTTATCATAGTAAGTAGCCCCGAATGACCTACCTTTTCCTGTTTCCCACACAACTGTATCACGCCCACCGGGCTATTTGTGCTATTTATCATAGTAAGTAGCCCCGAATGACCTACCTTTTCCTCTTTCCCACACAACTGTATCACGCCCACCGGGCTATTTATGCTATTTATCATAGTAAGTAGCCCCGAATGACCTACCTTTTCCCACACTACTGTATCACGCCCACCGGGCTATTTATGCTATTTATCATAATAAGCAGCCCCGAATGACCTACCTTTTCCTCTTTCCCACACAACTGTATCACGCCCACCGGGCTATTCATGCTATTTATCATAATAAGTAGCCCCGAATGACCTACCTTTTCCTCTTTCCCACACAACTGTATCACGCCCACCGGGCTATTTATGCTATTCATCATAGTAAGTAGCCCCGAATGACCTACCTTTTCCTCTTTCCCACACAACTGTATCATGCCCACCGGGCTATTTATGCTATTTATCATAGTAAGTAGCCCCGAATGACCTACCTTTTCCTCTTACCCACACAACTGTATCACGCCCACCGGGCTATTTATGCTATTTATCATAGTAAGGAGCTCCGAATAACCTACCTTTTCCTCTTTCCCACACAACTGTATCACGCCCACCGGGCTATTTATGCTATTTATCATAGTAAGTAGCCCCGAATGACCTACCTTTTCCTCTTTCCCACACAACTGTATCACGCCCACCGGGCTATTTATGCTATTTATCATAGTAAGTAGCCCCGAATGACCTACCTTTTCCTCTTTCCCACACAACTGTATCACGCCCACCGGGCCATGGAGAACTAAGGCAACACTGTGAAACTTCTTATTGAGCAGGAATTGGCCTATTAAACCTGAAAGAGAAGGGAGCTGAGGTTAACATGTGTTTTGAATACTTTGTACATTTTGGGGATTCTTTTTCCTGCTGTTTTGTATGACGTCATTTCCTTTGATACATCATCATGTCGCCGTCTTTGTGGTTATCTCCGTTACGTATTTCGGTTGGGTTAACGCCATTTTTAGAATCATTCGCAGACGTCAGTCCTGTTTTCCTTTATAACATGAAAATCGCACTCTTAGGTATGATTAGAGTAGAACCTCTCTATTAAGAACACCCTTGGGACTGCAAAGTACTGTCCTTAATAAAGAGGTGTCCTGATTAGAGAGGTCAAATTGAATGGAAACAGCCAATTTGGGACCAAAACTAGTGTCCTTAATAGAGAGGTGTCCACTGTACTTTCCTTTCAATTTCTCTTTGATTTGTTGGTAATGCTAATCCGCAATACCATATTTATTTCATTGCCTCATGTCTGTATATTTGTTTTTGCAGAACGTGTTTTTATCATAATAAATCAAGAACGTTTACTCTTTCACTGCCAATAACGTTTTAAAACGTTACTGAAAATATGTCGCTAAATTGCCAATAACGTTTCAGAACGTTATCTCAGTGTTTCCATCTACTCATCAAAAAGTAAACCAAACTATTGATTCTATGTTGATTTAAAGTAAACCTCCCGCCATGTCTTCGGAAGTGTTCTCGGAAGGATTCAGTTCAATCTCGTCCCCAGGAAGTGGGTATTTCGAGTCAGGTGAATTGGTGAAGATAGACCAATTTAGCCCCCTCCCCCCCAAATCCTCATCCTTCTGACTCTCAATAAGTCCTTCTGAGACTGTTATCTCGAGGCGATGGAGTGGAACCCCGAAACCATCTCGAGTCCTTCCGACACCTATAGTGGTGCGCTAATCTCAACCATCATTACCCTTCCTTTTCATGCTATTGCTAATTCCAACCATGACACTTCCCTCTCATAGAGCTATCTCTAACCATGACGATGTCTCGAACTTATATTGCAAAAATGTCACTTGAGGCAGTAGGGCATTCTGTAGAGACATAATGTTCTTCGTTTACTTCAAAGTACAGTAGAACCTCCCTTAGCAGACACCTCTCTTATTAAGGACAACCTCTCTATTAAGGACACTAGTTTTGGTCTCAAATTGGTTGTTTCCATTCAAGTTGACCTCTCTAATCAGGACACTTCTATTAAGGACAGCACTTGTCAGTCCCGAGGGTGTCCTTAGTAGTGAGGTTCTACTGTCATGAGTTTTTGGTGCCTAACCTACCTATCAAACCATCAAAAGTCGATGTCTCGAACTTATATTGCAAAAACGTCACTTGAGGCAGTAGGGCATTCTGTAGAGACATAATGTTCTTTATCTTACTCGAAACCACCAGTAACCGCGGTGGAAAATCGGCGCGGCTTCCCTGACGATCGTACTTCAGCGACCGCGATCGCGATAACACAACCTCGGCATGCTCATTATCATAAATGCCCTGATCGCTATGCTGTCCGTTGGAATCGCTGCGCTGACGACGTGGGCTCACAAACACCGCCCCGCCATCAGAATAACTCCTTGTGTGTTCCTTGACTAACTTTTCTTTCTGATTTCTCGCCGCAGTCTGTCCGCTTACAGGACGCTCTTTGCCAATATTTTCCGAGTCCGGCTCAGACTTATTTTTTCCGTGTTCCATATTCGTCGGATTATTGCCACTCTTACGATCCGCGCTGTTCTGCCGTTCAATCTCTCCCTGTGCGGATATATTCGTGCGTCGGTCCGCCTCCGCTTCCCGACCGAGTCTCTCGTGTTCCTGAGTCGTTTCGTCGCGGGCATTGTCCACGTCCTGATCACCACTCGTGCAGTCACCCGCCCCATTCCTTGGCACCTCCTCCTCAGGATTCCTCCGAGTCCGACCTTTCTTCTCACCACTACCGGCTGAATCCACCGCTTTCTCGCACTTTGAAATCGGCTCACTCCCCGCCTCCTTTGATTTCACCCGCTCCGTTTTTCCTCGATTTTCCGAATACCCACTTTCACCGTCTTTGACGTTAACTCTGGAACCACTGGAATGCCCATGTCTTCGCTTCTTCTCTTTTGATCTATTCTGGGATTGCTCTGGTGGTCCAGGCCCCCCTGTAACATCCCTGGAGTCTGCCATGTTGATGACAACGGCGTTCCAGGACTTGGCTTTTGCTTTGTTTGTTTAGGACGGCACAAGTGTCAGGTCATCACAGTTGCATGCTCACGTCAGCAGTGTCCTAGAGATTCTGAAGGAACAATCATATTCAATTAGCCTACAATTATGTACAATCATGTAAATCACATCGTCATCAACTATAATTTTAAAAGGTTACGCCACTCGTAATTACTCGTGGTCCAGTTAAATAGAAATTCACTAATCACACAATGCTGTAGTGCAGTTATTGCCAGAGCCCTCTATTAAAAACTGTGTACATTACGTGTACATTGTTTGTTCATAAGTTTTGGTAAAAAAAGTACACCTTGGACCAATCAATCTGCACAAAATTTTATATGTGTCAAGAAGAACCCTTTGCTATAGTATAATAAAGTTTCAAAACAATCCAATACCGATTGCCTGCGAAAAAATGATTTCCGTACACCATATCCATCAAAACGTCACTGACGCATTGATATGGCGCTGTCAAAATACAAGTTTTAAACTGACCAGTGAGACCACATTTTCTTAAATATATTATCAAAAAGCATATTTCTGTGATGGCCTGACGCTGTAGATTAAGAATCAACCACAGATTGAGAATTAATTCCACTTTGGTCCATCCCAGCCATGTGTTTACCAAAACTTGACATTTTAATAAGCTCTATGTAACTGTGCACACTTCCGTTTGTGGATGAATACACGTCTCTGCCCTAGTATTATGATTACAAATTTGTTTAAACTTGGTATTCATAATATCTGTATATCAGTCTTCACAACGGCAATGTCGAAATTTATATTTAGTACGTATTTCCGGAATTAGGCTAGACATTTTAACATTTTAACCTGTAAGCAGCGTAGTTTTTTATTTGTTAACCGCGTCATATCGTGTAATTGATTAGATTACACATCCTCATCTCACAGCCGCTTCCTCTTGCATGCTGTAGCCATGATTCAGCTCAAAAACCATGATTCAGCTCAAAAGCTCAAAAACCATGATTCAGCTCAAAAGCTCAAAAGCCATGATTCAGCTCAAAAGCTCAAAAACCATGATTCAGCGGAGCAACTGCAGAATAGCTGGGACACTCTGTGCTAAATGCTAGGAATTCTGTACATTATGTACAGAGGAACAGAGTGTAGGCCTACATCGTCATAACGCAGAGCTACTACTGTCCCGGCTATTCTGTAGTTAGGCCATAGGCCCCTATAGGCCTACATTCACTTATTGACTAATTGAGACATCTAGGCTTCGACATTTTTTCAAACTTAATCAATAACTCTGTGTGATTGAGAGTTTGACATGATGACTGGTGTGTGATTTAACTGTAATGAATGCGAAATGACTTTTTTGTAACTTTTTTGTTTTTCTTGGAATGCCATCTCAATTTTCCTTAGATACGCCCAAAACATTTAATTTCTGGCGAAATCTTTTGATGAAAAAACATATACTCTTTCTCTTCATTTGGTTATCCTCCAAAATTTCGTTCTCTAGAAGGTAAAATATTACAAAAGAAACCGAAAAATTTGTACCTGTCAAAGTTTGGCTTCCATCTTGTTTTTTAGTTCATAAAAAAATTCTGAGAGGCGCTCGCAGTGAAAGCCGACAGATGGTGCACAAGTGCATCCGGTTTTTTCTCGGAGTTGGGTTTGTTTATAAAATTTCCTCCGCACTTCCGCTAGTTTTGTCGTTATTATTGGTCAGATTCTACTGAAAATTGTTTAATTGTATTTATAAAGGTATACACTACTAATGACTTATGCCGAATATATGTTGACATATGCGTGTATTTTGGCTTGATGACGATTTGAAAACGCCAAAATTACCAGTCATCCGATCGGCGAAACAGCGTCCACCACTCATCTCATCATGCACTGCACCAGCGTCCACCTGGTTTAAAATTCAGGCATAAAGTCATCAAAATGAAATTTAGTGGCCATAAACGTAATAAGTACACCATGAAACACATTTCCTGAAAATTTTTATGACATTTGGGTGTAAGACTGAGATGTTGTCTTACTCGGACTCTTATCTCTAAAATCACAGGGGCAGCTGGGCTCTGACGGGTCCACCTAATGTGCGTCCGGAACTCTGTTTGCGCGTCCGGAAGAGAAAGTGCGCGTCCGGAACAATTTCCTATGTAAATATGAACCTATTGTTGCATTCGATGGCTTAAATAGCATTTTAATTCCATGTAGAGAAAATAAAATTGAAAAAAATCTTTTTGGTGACTTGTATTTTACAATTTTCAGCGAGGTGGTTAATTACTAATGCCATACTCATATCCTAACTTCCTTACGCGCCTTCTCCTATTGTGGTCGTCTAAGTCGGTATGAGTTTGTCTTTGCGTGCCGTGGGATAAGGGGCAATAGCAATTATTGTGAAGCCAATTTGCGCTTTTAGGGGGGAGGGGAGGGGATCGAGGGGGGCGGGGGAAGGGGGTCAACAAAATTCATTCCATGTGCTGAGACACCAGATACCAGTCTAATCCATTACAACACGGCTACTATCGAAATTCTGCAACTGCAACAACAATTTGTTGAGGAGAAACGTCAGTAAACTGGGATTTGATGGCTGTGTAACACCCAAATCACCCCGCTGAAAATTGTAAAATACAAAGTCACCAAGGAGATTTTTTCCAATTTTATTTTCTCTACATGGAATTAAAATGCTATTTAAGCCATCTAATGCAACATTAGGTTCATATTTACATAGGAAATTGTTCCGGACGCGCACTTTCTCTTCCGGACGCACAAATTGTTCCGGACGCGCATTAGGTAGACCGGCTCTGACCTCTGTATTGTCTATTGACACTATTGACTGTAGTCTGTTGTCAGTGTTGACCAGGTCCAGGAAGCCCTATCCAGTTCAAATCCAACACGGCCGCCGACAGGGTGGTGGACGCTGGTATATTTTAGACAACAACTCGCTAATCTAGCTAGCACCCAAATTGGCCTTTGTCTGCAGAATAGCCGGGACAGTAGTAGCTCTGTACATTATGTACACTCTGTCCCTCTGTACATTATGTACACATTCCTATCATTTAGCACAGAGTGTCCCTGCTATTCTGCAGTTGCTCACACAAATGTCATGAAACAATCAGGAAATGTGGAAAAATGAAAATGTCCTTATTTCATTTACTGATTTAGGGCCTATGACCATTATATTTTATTTTGATGACTTTAATGCATTTAATTCTGGTGGAGGCTGTTAAGTAGTAAGTTTGACCCAAAATTACAGCTGCTGACACCTGAGAATCTGAAATTGAAGTGAAACTCTTTTTTCTGTCTCTTT
This sequence comes from Lineus longissimus, assembly GCF_910592395.1. NCBI lineage: Eukaryota > Metazoa > Nemertea > Pilidiophora > Heteronemertea > Lineidae > Lineus > Lineus longissimus. The sequence goes on from NC_088321.1 coordinate 7,916,114, forward strand.
GGGAAGGTGTAAATGCTGATGGCGACTCTAATCTCACTCTGATAGAAGATCCGCCTTCTTGGATCAACAAAATCCAACTATTTTCACCTGAGAGAGGTCAAACTATTTTGGCCTTAAACTTGATGATCAATATTAATCGTCAACAAAATCGAACTATTTTCACCTGAGAGAGGTGAAACTATTTTGGCCTAAAACTTGATGATCAATATTAATCGTCAACAAAATCCAACTATTTTCACCTGAGGGTCAAACTACTTTGGCCTAAAACTTGATGATCAATATTAATCGTCAACAAAATCGAACTATTTTCACCCGAGAGATGTCAAACAATTTTGGCCTAAAACTTGGTGATATAAGGCCTAATTGTCAACAAAATCCAACTATTTTCACCTGAGAGAGGTGAAACTATTTTGGCCTAAAACTTGATGATATTAACTGTCAACAAAATCCAACTATTTTCACCTGAGAGAGGTGAAACTATTTTGGCCTTAAACTTGATGATATTAACTGTCAACAAAATCCAAATATTTTCACCTGAGAGAGGTCAAACTATTTTGGCCTGAAACTTGATGATATTAACTGTCAACAAAATCCAACTATTTTCACCTGAGGGTCAAACTACTTTGGCCTAAAACTTGATGATCAATATTAATCGTCAACAAAATCGAACTATTTTCACCCGAGAGATGTCAAACAATTTTGGCCTAAAACTTGGTGATATAAGGCCTAATTGTCAACAAAATCCAACTATTTTCACCTGAGAGAGGTGAAACTATTTTGGCCTAAAACTTGATGATATTAACTGTCAACAAAATCCAACTATTTTCACCTGAGAGAGGTGAAACTATTTTGGCCTGAAACTTGATGATATAAGGCCTAATTGTCAACAAAATCCAACTATTTTCACGTGAGAGAGGTTCAACTATTTTGGCCTAAAACTTGATGATATTAACTGTCAACAAAATCCAAATATTTTCACCTGAGAGAGGTGAAACTATTTTGGCCTGAAACTTGATGATATAAGGCCTAATTGTCAACAAAATCCAACTATTTTCACGTGAGAGAGGTTCAACTATTTTGGCCTAACTTGATGATCGATATTAATTGTCAACAAAATCCAACTATTTTCACCTGAGACTGAGAGGTCAAACTTTTTTGGCCTGAAACTTGATGATATTAAGCTTTGCATTCTTAATCTTATATTGTTTCAGCACTTTTTAATTTGCATCAAATTACAATATTCGGCCATTATATTGACGTTTTGAAATCTTTTTCGACCCTGTTTACATTGTCTTAGGAAAAGTATAGGCTTGACTAGTTTGGGGTGAGTCTCCACTCGCTTTTCAGAGAAAAGTGAGTCCCAAAGGTGAATTGTTATGACTGGAGGTGAATCCGCTCCTGGTGATTTCCATGAGACAGGTGAATCTATGACTGGTTCCCAACCTCAGGGATTTGCTGGACTGGCGAGTTAACGTCGAGTGCCTGAGGAGGGGGGTCCAGGCATAAGCTTGATAGCTGCATTAAAACAATGAAATGTCAAATGAAGCCGGCGGCTATTTCTTGCACCGGTACGTCAGTACTAGATCAACTGTAAAACACATGGTAAACTTACACTGCCTGTGATTCACAGGCAGTGTAAGTTTGAAAAATAATAAATAATAAATTTCTGCCATTTTGAAAAGCACTTTTCACAGAAATTTATTTGCGCAAACCGTTTATTGAGTCTTTGGCATGGGAACTGGTATTGAAACATCTCAGTTGTAATCTGTTGTTTTTGATATGTCATCCGATCTGAAGTGTATTCAGATCTCGATAATAATTTTGGGCAAGTTGGGGTTCCTGGCCACAACTGTCATGACTGTCAACCCAATGTTCGTCTAATCTTTTGATTTCACCACGTTCTTTTTCTAGATGGATCCAGCATTGCTGAAGGAGAGAGAAGCTTTCAAAAAGAGGGCGCTAGCACAACCATCAGTCGAAAAGAGAAAGGCCCAGAAAAGAACTGAAAATGATCGCTGTACTAAGAAGGCACGGCCAGCGCCAAAACCTAAGGGTAAGCACCCTACCCTTGAAAGCCTCATACTTACTTAGGGCTCTTCGTCCCTAGTGGCACATAAGGCCACAACACAACCTCCAGCCTTTTCAGTCTCGTGCTGCCCGTTGTGCCTCGTTCCATGTCAGCCCCATCAGTTTCAGCTCCTTTGACATAGTCCTCCTGGTAAGCACCTACCCTTGAAAGCCTCATACTTACTTAGGGCTCTTCGTCCCTAGTGGCACATAAGGCCACAACACAACCTCCAGCCTTTTCAGTCTCTTGCTGCCCGTTGTGCCTCGTCCCATGTCAGCCCCATGAGTTTCAGCTCCACTGACATAGTCCTACTTCATTTGACTTTGGGCCAGCCTCGTTTGTTCTTTCCCTGGGGGCTCAAATGCAGGGCAGTCTTTGGTATGCTGCTTGGATTCATTCAGAGGACATGTCTAAGCCATCAAAGTCTGCAGCATCCGATTACGCGGCAACGTTAGAACTCTAGATCTGCGTCAGCTGACGGATCGGAGAGCTTCATTAGAGATTATCCTTGGCAAGAACACTTGGCAGATCCATCGCAGACACCTGTTTGAAAGCCTCATAGCCTAGTGGTTGATAAAAGTACTGTGGGTTACCACGCAATTCGGCCCAGATTCGGAACCAAGGATTTGTGTTCTTGATGAACCGTTGTAGATTTAAGGAACTAATATTCCTGACTCTTCACAGTCATTCGAATAAGACTTGACAAAACACCCGAGTGAGAATATTTCGTTATCATAATGGATAATGTAGCCTTTATCATTCGATATTTCATTTGAGATGTTTTAGAATAGAAATTGATACCTCACTGTCGGTATTGATTGTCTCACAAAAACCGCTCGGATGGAGCTTAAATATTGGCTATGGTTTTGGTCTACATTTTAGCTCCAACCTCGCGGTTTTGGTGAGACAATCAATACCGTCAGTTCGGTATCAATTCCTTGAAGCCAAAGCTCCTAGTATCTGGTGTTTACGCTAGGGCAAGTTAAAGTCCCCACCAAGTGAGAAACATGAGTAGCTGGCGTGGACTTCCCTCCTTTGGCCAAAAGACCGGGGGCATAATGGTCAGTATGATGGCCGCGTCCCAGTGTTAACCAGTTCAATCAGAACATCAAGATTCAAACAGACTCGACGGCTTCGGGAGTTAAAACTGGCTGTGAAAGAATTTTGAAGGCCAAGTTTGCATGAAAGATTAAGCCTAATGATTTTCATAGCTTTGCTTGTTGGCCGAAAACAGAAAAGTTTTTGAGTGGCTGTTTTAGTTTTGGTCTACTCTAATTGCAACTGAAAATGTTTATGAGTTGAGCCTTTCAGTGAGTTTACTGTTTTATTCATTTCAGCCGATTTTAACTACAAGGCAATGCAAGGAAGTTCACAGTTTAAGTTTGGAATATTGGCAAAAATAGTTAAATATATGAAGGTAAGATAAGAATACTAATCACTTGGTTTCGTTGACTGTTTTTTCCACCAGAACAAAAGTACCGAAAAGTGTTTTGCCGCTGAAGTAAAATGATCAAATGTATGTGCAAATTTGAATAAAGGAGCCTTATAGCTGAGTGGTGAACTCTGACTACCACTTAAAAGGCCCCGGTCAATCCCGGGTAGAACCCAGTAGTGTATTTCTGGATGAACCGGCGTGGCTTTCAAGGAACGAAAATTCCCGGCTCTCCACAGTCCTTTGAATGAGATGTAAAACCGAGGTTCCTTGAATCTGGTGTCTATGCCAGGGCAGGTTACAGACCCCACCAAGTGAGAAACATGAGTAGCTTGCGTGGACTCTACAGGGCTGCCTAACCTTACACATTTGGGGGAAATCTCACACACAGGCCTGTTTACACTTAGTTAGGGCCATTTTACACTTTGACTCCAGAAAATGTCTTTAAAATTGTGCCGAAATCATCAGAAGACCCAACAATGACATTTCCCTTGCTGTTTTACCCTTTTTACTGAGGGTTTTAGTTTTACACATTGCTGGACGAAGGCAGTTGTGACACTCCATCCGGCCGAAGTCTGGAGTCACTAGGCCTTGCCGAAGGCGTAGTCGCTAGGCCAATAAACCCAACTGGCGTCTAACCATACTGGCACGCATGAACGCTCATCCCGCCTTGGAGGAGGAATACTCCGTGGAGAAAATCACCTCCAAGTGCAGAGCAAACGCCCAGGAAGGGGAAGGATAGAAGAAGGGAAATTGGATTCCATCAAATTGGATATCGTGATGCGATTTTGGGCTGCACTCACCCTGTTTCTGCGCCTCTCATGTTCGAAGTTGCTCACAATGAAAAACAAATCCCCAACTGATACTAGCTCATATAGGCCAATAGAACTTCAGGTGACTTCTTCAATCATAAAATTAACGCGGTTTTGGAAAAATATCTTATTTTCCTCTCCATCGGAAAAATAGAAGTTGTCCTTTAAAGAAATCAATCAGCAGCAGCTAGGTAGGTTAGAAAAAGCTACACAAAGTCCTTAATAGGTGTCCCTCCAATCTCATCGTACGTCAAAACTATTCACGCTTGTGCGAGGAATGTTGTAGTGCTGTGTCAAACATTACCGGAATTATTGGAATTCAGGAATACCAGACGACTTGGAATCCTGACTTGGCACTCAATGCCGGGAATTCAGGATTTTGAATCAGCAGAGTTTGCCCTGATGACGCCAGCGTCGACACTGATGAAACATGGGCCTACCCGATGTGAGTTGTTTGTCTCAGTGATTCATTCCTAACTTATTGAAACGTTCCTAGAGATTGCATTGTCAAAATCGTGTATCGTCCGCTTTTAATATTTCAGCAACGGCATCAACAGGGAGACACTTATCCATTATCAATTGATGACATTCTTGACGAAACAAATCAACTTGATGTCGGAGCACGGCATAAACAATGGCTATCGACCGAGGTAGGTTGTTTCCTCCCACTGTTCACCCTCCTCCAAACTCACTTTATCCCTGGTACCATCAGGGCAAGACCAATATACTGATATTTGATGAAATATGGCTATGGACCGAGGTAGGTTGTTTCCTCCCACTGTTCACCCTCCTCCAAACTCACTTTATCCCTGGTACCATCAGGGCAAGACCATTATACTGATATTTGATGAAATATGGCTATCGACCGAGGTAGGTTTCCTCCCACTCTTCACCCTCCTCCAAACTCACTTTATCCCTGGTACCATCAGGGTAAGACCAATATACTGATATTTGATGAAATATGGCTATCGACCGAGGTAAGTTTCCTCCCACTGTTCACCCTCCTCCAAACTCACTTTATCCCTGGTACCATCAGGGTAAGACCAATATACTGATATTTGATGAAATATGGCTATTGACCGAGGTACGTTGTTTCCTCCCACTGTTCACCCTCCTCCAAACTCACTTTATCCCTGGTACCATCAGGGCAAGACCATTATACTGATATTTGATGAAATATGGCTATTGACCGAGGTAGGTTGTTTCCTCCCACTGTTCACCCTCCTCCAAACTCACTTTATCCCTGGTACCATCAGGGCAAGACCATTATACTGATATTTGATGAAATATGGCTATTGACTGAGGTAGGTTGTTTCCTCCCACTGTTCACCCTCCTCCAAACTCACTTTATCCCTGGTACCATCAGGGCAAGACCAATATACTGATATTTGATGAAATTCTTGTTGAGACCAACCAATGTAAGGTCACCCTCACCCTGCACACCACCCCTCCCTTGGGTCATCTTCTGCATCTCATGAGGATACGGGCCATCCATTGAGTATGTACGTACTGAGAGGGGAGACGGTTTAGGAATTTTGGGGAAAATGCGTACAGCTGTAAATTTTGTCCAAATTGTGTGTACAAGGGGAGGGGTCTCAAAATCCCAAGTTTGATGCGTACATACAGTGGAACCTCCCTTAGCGGACACCTCTCTATTAAGGACACTAGTTTTGGTCCCAATTTGGTAGTTTCTATTCAATTTGACCTCTCTGATCAGGACACCTCTCTATTAAGGCCAGCACTTGCCAGTCCCGAAGGTGTCCTTAATAGAGAGGTTCTACTGTACTTAATGGATGGCCCCATACTGGTATCAAGAGCCTTTCGAATCCAGCACCCAAAATATGATTCTGGGCCAGATGACCATCCATGAGCATGAATGTAGTATAGGACTGAAAAGCCTGTAAGACCTGGGTACAAGGTATTTTTAAAGTGGTCTGCATCCGCAAACTGTGCGTGATATAACGCTGAAAATGCGGGATATTGATGATAGATACATGATCTGATAGATGTTAAAGCGAAATGTTTATATCAATACTGGTTTGGCAGTAATTCTTCAAAACACCATGAAAACGATATTTCCTCTCAATCAACTAGACTTTGATGTTTTCACCCCAAATCTTGGGTTCAGTACTCAGACTGACATTGTCTTCCATGTCATCAAGAAAATTTTCAAAAAATGTTGATATTTTGAGAACATGTCCAAGTTGTCATTTTGCAATATTTGGAAGAATAAATGGTTAATTAGCGTTGATATCGATATCTCACTTAGCATCAATCAGATTATGTATCTATCATCATTACGTTCCAAAATTTTCAGCAACATAATGGAAGAGTTTTGGCTCCACTTACCACTGTGCATGCGCATGGTGAATCTCTTTTCACCAGGAAAAAACTGAAGCTATTACAGTGGAACCTCCCTTAGCGGACACCTCTCTATTAAAGATAACCTCTCTATTAAGGATAACCTCTCTATTAAGGACAACCTCTCTATTAGTATTAAGGACACTAGTTTTGGTCCCAAATTGGTTGTTTCCATTCAAATTGACCTCTCTAATCAGGACACCTCTCTATTAAGGACATCACTTGTCAGTCCCGTTGGTGTCCTTAATAGAGAGGTTCTACTGTACATCGGTGTCGTGAAAAGGTCAGATAGGGACCTGGAATGTAAAGTGCCACCTCGTTTGCTGATCAAAATATGAACCTCTCAAATGTCTCGTAACCCTTGTAGGCCCTCGTCAACAATCAGGACACCTCTCTATTTAGGACATCACTTGTCAGTCCCGTTGGTGTCCTTAATAGAGAGGTTCTACTGAACTTCGTAGTCTTGAAAAAGTCAGACAGGGACCTGGAATAGAAAGTGCCACCTTGTTTGCTTATCAAAATCTGAACCTCTCTAATGTCTCGTAACCCTTGTAGGCCCTCGTCAACAATCAGGATACCTCTCTATTAAGGACATCACTTGTCAGTTCCCTTAGTGTCCTTAATAGAGAGGTTCTACTGTACTTCGAAGTCTTGATAAAGTCAGACAGGGACCTGGAATATAAAGTGCCACCTTGTTTGCTGATCAAAATCTGAACCTCTCTAATGTCTCATAACCCTTGTAGGCCCTCGTCAACAATCCCAAGATCAACGTCGTGGATGACAATAAGTTTGTCTTCCGCCCGAAGTATAACATCCGAGACCGGAGGGGGTTAATGTGATTGCTGGAGCGGAATGACCTGAAAGGATTGGGCGGTGTTTTGATGGACGACGTCGAAGAGGCTGTGCCGAAATGTGGGCGAGTTATTCAGGTAGGCGCCGAGCTGACACGAGTGTCCTCTTTAACGCTATAACACCTAGAGCCAGCGCAAGGGCTTATTCCCCTTGGCCCCGACTTTATTTTACCTGGAAATCATGTTTTTTTCTCCAGTGAGATCGACGGCGGTTGTCACCGGGCGCCTCCAGGTGTTATAGGGTTAAGAAACTCTCTAACAAGTTTATGCTGCAATAGACACCAACCTAGCATCTTCCATTGATGTCCATTGCAATATTACAAATTCAGTTTTTTTTTTGCAAACTTCTCTACAGGCTCATGCTGCACCCGAATGCCACCAACCTTAATTCGAATGCTCTATTAAATCACGGAGTTCAAGCATACCGTGCTATACACCCAAGTGAAGAGTCCATTGATCATGTTCTCAGTTATGCAGAGTACTTCATAACACTCGGGTATGTTTTTGTATCGCTATACACCAACAAGTTAAAATGTATGTTTGTTCATCCTGAATATGAAGGAGGCAATAATTGGTGGAGCCCCTGAAATAAGGCCCAGGTTTGATCCCCTTCTCAAGGAACAGTGTGGTCAACACTGCTTCCTACCCTGCAATAAGGCCCAGGTTTGATCCCCTTCTCAAGGAACAGTGTGGTCAACACTGCTTCCTACTCCGCAATAAGGCCCGGGTTTGATCCCCTTCTCAAGGAACTGTGTGGTCAACACTGCTTCCTACCCTGCAATAAGGCCCGGGTTTGATCCCCTTCTCAAGGAACTGTGTGGTCAACACGGCTTCCTACCCTGCAATAAGGCCCTGGTTTGATCCCCTTCTCAAGGAACTGTGTGGTCAACACTGCTTACTACCCTGCAATAAGGCCCGGGTTTGATCCCCTTCTCAAGGAACTGTGTGGTCAACACGGCTTCCTACCCTGCAATAAGACCCGGGTTTGATCCCCTTCTCAAGGAACTGTGTGGTCAACACTGCTTCCTACCCTGCAATAAGGCCTGGGTTTGATCCCCTTCTCAAGGAACTGTGTGGTCAACACTGCTTCCTACCCTGCAATAAGGCCCGGGTTTGATCCCCTTCTCAAGGAACAGTGTGGTCAACACTGCTTCCTACCCTGAAATAATGCCCGGGTTTGATCCCCTTCTCAAGGAACTGTGTGGTCAACACTGCTTCCTACCCTGCAATAAGGCCCGGGTTTGATCCCCTTCTCAAGGAACTGTGTGGTCAACACTGCTTCCTACCCTGCAATAAGGGCCGGGTTTGATCCCCTTCTCAAGGAACTGTGTGGTCAACACTGCTTCCTACCCTGCAATAAGGCCCGGGTTTGATCCCCTTCTCAAGGAACTGTGTGGTCAACACTGCTTCCTACCCTGCAATAAGGCCCGGGTTTGATCCCCTTCTCAAGGAACTGTGTGGTCAACACGGCTTCCTACCCTGCAATAAGGCCCGGGTTTGATCCCCTTCTCAAGGAACTGTGTGGTCAACACTGCTTCCTACCCTGCAATACGGCCCGGGTTTGATCCCCTTCTCAAGGAACAGTGTGGTCAACACTGCTTCCTACCCTGAAATAAGGCCCAGGTTTGATCCCCTTCTCAAGGAACTGTGTGGTCAACACTGCTTCCTACTCCGCAATAAGGCCCTGGTTTGATCCCCTTCTCAAGGAACTGTGTGGTCAACACTGCTTCCTACCCTGCAATAAGGCCCAGGTTTGATCCCCTTCTCAAGGAACTGTGTGGTCAACACTGCTTCCTACTCCGCAATAAGGCCCTGGTTTGATCCCCTTCTCAAGGAACTGTGTGGTCAACACTGCTTCCTACCTTGGAATAAGGCCCGGGTTTGATCCCCTTCTCAAGGAACTGTGTGGTCAACACTGCTTCCTACCCTGCAATAGATCCGGGTTTGATCCCCTTCTCAAGGAACTGTGTGGTCAACACTGCTTCCTACCCTGCAATAAGACCCGGGTTTGATCCCCTTCTCAAGGAACTGTGTGGTCAACACTGCTTCCTACCCTGCAATAAGACCCGGGTTTGATCCCCTTCTCAAGGAACTGTGTGGTCAACACTGCTTCCTACCCTGCAATAAGACCCGGGTTTGATCCCCTTCTCAAGGAACTGTGTGGTCAACACTGCTTACTACCCTGCAATAGATCCGGGTTTGATCCCCTTCTGAAGGAACTGTGTGGTCAACACTGCTTCCTACCCTGCTATAAGGCCCGGGTTTGATCCCCATCTCAAGAAACTGTGTGGTCAACACTGCTTCCTACCCTGCAATAAGGCCCGGGTTTGATCCCCTTCTCAAGGAACTGTGTGGTCAACACTGCTTCCTACCCTGCAATAAGGCCCGGGTTTGATCCCCTTCTCAAGGAACTGTGTGGTCAACACTGCTTCCTACCCTGCAATAAGGCCCGGGTTTGATCCCCTCCTCAAGGAACTGTGTGGTCAACACTGCTTCCTACCCTGCAATAAGGCCCGGGTTTGATCCCCTTCTCAAGGAACTTTGTGGTCAACACTGCTTCCTACCCCGCAATAAGGCCCGGGTTTGATCCCCTTCTCAAGGAACTGTGACCGATGGGACTGGTCATCTGTGGCCGTGGTGGGGTAAAGGAAGGAAGAACTGCAAATATAGTGGTTTGAAATGTATGATAACAGCTCTTGGCATAAGGTATAAATGGACTGGCATTGAGCGATAGGGGTCAAACCCTGAGAAGGCCTTGAATTACATATGTTGGAATAAAGGAGAGAATGAGAAGAACTAGATTGTGCTGCCATCTAACTTTATGCAGCACAACTACAATACAAATAATTTAAAGGGATACTATAAGATTCTCCAACAGAACATTCCTGGCTCAGCACAAAACCTACAATGTATGAAATACGTGAGGGTCTGTCGGATGAGACTGATAGCCGTGGTCCCTTGTACCTGAGTGCCTATGCCAGGACAAGTAAAAGATACCACATAGGTCGACAGTAGCCTTCAGTGGACTCCAACTCTCCTGCAGAGATCAAAGGGTAATGACGCTGGTATTGTTATGATATTGGACTGTGGCTTCATAGGGTATTGGTACGATGCTCTTGTCATCAGTGACAAGGCTTGCTCAAAATACAATAGGTTTTTGATCACTTTTAACCAAATTATGATATTTTTCCAGGAAGAGTTAACATGAGGTAAAGACAGTCAATGAGTTTCACACTGCAATCTCTTAGACCGTTGTCTAAGCTTCTTTGAACATGCTGGTTGGCTGGTTGGAAGAATGCGTTTTAAAACTTATATGCAGTGGTACCTCCCTTAGCGGACACCTTTATATAAGGGACAACCTCTCTATTAAGGACACCTCTCTATTAAGGACACTAACTTTGGTCCCAAATTGATTGTTTCCATTCAATTTGACCTCTCTAATCAGGACACCTCTCTATTAAGGACACTAGCTTTGGTCCCAAATTGGTTGTTTCCATTCAATTTGACCTCTCTAATCTGAACACCTCTCTATTAAGGACACTAGCTTTGGTCCCAAATTGGTTGTTTCCATTCAATTTGACCTCTCTAATCAGGACACCTCTCTACTTAGTACTTGTCAGTCCTGAGGGTGTCCTTAATAGAGAGGTTCTACTTTGGATTGTTTAAACTTCACTTGATCTTGCGCATTGATAAAGTAGTCCGAATTCTTAACTCCTTAAAAAGTTCAGCAAGTTCCATCAGCTGGCTTGCAAAAATAGGAGGACGACGCATGTTTGAAGTAATGACATCACAATGCATTACATACTGTGTTGAAATCTAACGTCGTACACGACATAAGGTCATTAAGGTCACGACATTAGGTCATGAAGGTCATGTATAGGGATGACCTGGACAAACATTTAGAAGGACCAGAGGGGGTGGTACTTTCTTACTTTCTACCATAATTACTCCTGAATTGAAAGCCTGTTCAATCTCACTTTCTACCACAATTTCTCATGAATTGAAAGCCTGTTCAATCTTACTTTCTACCACAATTTCTCATGAATTGTAAGCCTGTTCAATCTTACTTTCTATCACAATTTGTCATGAATTGAAAGCCTGTTCAATCTTACTTTCTATCACAATTTGTCATGAATTGAAAGCCTGTTCAATCTTACTTTCTATCACAATTTCTCATGAATTGAAAGACTGTTCAATCTTACTTTCTACAGCAATTGGGCAGCCAAATCACCAAAATCACGCGACCCGCCGATAAAAAAGAAATCCTCTTCTACAACGATAAGAGCTTTGACTTCACAGTTGACGAGGGTAAGGACACTCTGATTGCTCAGTGGTTCTCATTTGCATAGGAAAGCTTTTGGTTTTCAAAGTACTATGAGTCTGATATCAAGTACAGTTTGTTTGCTTGTTTTTTCCAACTACAGTAGAGGTTGTCATCTAGTTTCGAATGTTTTAACCCCGCACTGTCCCGAGACCTTTCAGGACTTTGATGAGCTTCCATTTTTTAGCTCAGCTGACAAGCTGAGCTATTCATATGAGTAAATGGAAGAATGAATGTCCGTCTGTCTGTCTGTCTGTCTGTCTGTCTGTCTGTCCGTTAAACAGGCACGTTTCAAAACTATGGCAGATAGGCGATAGATTTTCCCTATAAGCCATTTAGACCCTTCAGGACTCCTGAATAGACAAAGTGTGGGTCCGGCAGGATTAACAGTTTGGCCACCAGAGGGCAAAAAGCCTAAATCACAAAACAATTTTTTGGCGCTTTATTCAAGCAGATAGAAGCTTGAAATAAAGTTGAAAAGGACCGCATGCATGTAGGTCTTGAAACTACTAAGAGTAGTTTTGATTGATACTACCAGTTGGCGTTACTGAGCCAAAATCTGTGTTGACCTAGTTTAAGCTTGATTTGAATTTCCCGCTCTTGTATGACTCTGAAGGTTGTGGGTTCCAATCCCACTTCGGGTCAATTTTTTTTTTTTTTAATTTTTACTTTTTTCACTTGTAAATACATTTTCTTTACTTTTTAGCTCACCTCTTAGCAGAGGTGAGCTTATTCCATACCGTGGCGTCCGTCGTAGGCGTCGTCGTCGTCGTCGTCCGTCGTCCGTTAGCAGGGCACGTTTCGTAACTGTTAAAGCTATTGAGTTGAAACTTGGTACACATGTACCCTTATGTAATGACACCTTGGAGACCAAGTTTCGGTCCGATTCGTTTCATGGTTTGGCCACCAGGGGGCCAAACGTTAAAAGTGAAAATATGCAATATCTCCCTTAATAGTAGTCGGGAAATTTTGAAAAAAATATGGTAGGTACTTCTAGCAAAGGTGCATCATATATCCTCCGGGTTTTTGATTTGACCTCCTTTTTAAGGTCACAGAGGTCAAATGGTGTAAATTGGCCGTTAGGATGTAACGATGGCACGTTTCTAAACTGCAATGACTATTGATACCAAATTTGGTACACATTTACCCCTTAGTCAGGTGATCTCAGGGACCGAAGTTTGGTCCAATATGATTCACCACTTGACCACCAGGGGGCAAAATCCAAAAACCTTAAAAATGTGATTATTCCTTAACTTCTTGCCCGATTGCCACCAATTTGATATCATGGATACATCTAACCACCATACAGTATATGTCACACAGGTTTTTAATTTGACCTTCTTGTCAAGGTCACAGAGGTCAAATGGCGTAAATTCGCCGTCAGGCTGTAACGATGGCACGTTTCTTAACTGCAATGACTATTGATCACAAATTAAGTACACATGTACCCCTTGGTCAGGTGATCTCAGGTACCGAAGTTTGGTGCGATCTGATTTGCCGTTTGGCCTCCAGGGAGGGGGCCAAATCCTAAATTCTTCAAAATGCCATTATTCCTAGTAATGACTTGCCCGATTGGCACCAATTTCATATCATAGGTACATCTAATTCTAACAACCATTCAATGTGTCACCCGGGTCTTCTTTGATTTGACCTACTTTTCAAGGTCACAGAGGTCGAATGTACTGTAAATTGGCCATTTTGGGGAAATAGTAATTGCTTGGACCTACATCAAACCTAACACTACATGACACAATACCATGCTCTTTATCCATCTTTCCTCCACATGAGGTGAGCACAATGGCCCTGGCCATTTCATTTGAATAATTTGGTGGGCGGCCATCTTGGTTTTTTTTTTCTATTTTAAAGCCTTTGCTGTATCCAGAGTGACATGAATTTTATGGTTGGTGTACAATAAGTCTCCTTTACATGATATCACATGGGCTTTCTATTTGACCTACTTTTCAAGGTCAGCCTGGCTCAGGCACTTAGATTTGACTAATAAGTGGCATATTTGTCACCATTTAAAAGTCTTTTTACTTTGGTATGTTTGCCTGATATATTGACAAAACTGAGGTTGAAAGAGATCTATCGGGTACTTTCCATGTTCATATATTTCAGCTGAGCGCCAGGCCCTTGGGCCTCTTGTTAAGAAGTTTTATTTGTGGCACTATAAAATACAATGAAGACAACAGTGTAGGCCTTTCACTACAAGACTACAATGCCCTTTCAAAATGTTCTGCTTTTTATTCAGAATTTATAAAATTATGGCGAGGCGTGTCCGTAGATGGGGTAGATGAAAATAAGATAGATGAGTACCTGGACCAGCGGGGAATCACTACCATGCAGGACGTCGGAGCAAAAACAGCAGTAAGTTCCAATGGGTGGTGCATAACTGATGGAACAGCCCTGATGTATTGTTATGTAATGGTATGTGTATGCCGCAAGGCTGTTCCAAGGTATGAACTGCATCCTATGGCAAAGGTTGCAGTAGCTTCAATGGGTGGTGCAAAACTGATCGAACAGCCCTGATGAATTGTTTTGTAATGGTACGTGTATGCGGCAAGGCCGTTCCAAGGTATGAACTGCAGCCTGTGGCAAAGGTTGCGATAGCTTCAATGGGTGGTGCAAAACTGATGGAACAGCCCTGATGAATTGTTTTGTAATGGTACGTGTATGCGGCAAGGCCGTTCCAAGGTATGAACTGCATCCGGTGGCAAAGGTTGCGGTAGCTTCAATGGGTGGTGTATAATTGATGGTACAGCCCTGATATATTGTTGCGTAGTTGAATGTGTATGCCGCAAGGCTGTTCCGAGAAATTTGTGTCCCCACAGTCATTGATGAAAATGTATACCCACACTCACTGCTCACTCTCGCAACTTGACAGTTCTATTTTGTAGTTGATCTCACTGGTTTCTATGCGCTGTGGGAGGTAGTTAGCCTTTCCACAGCCGGCCAGTGGGAGGGGCTGCCTCCTATAGATCCACAGCCAAAGCTGGTGTTATGATCAGAGTGTCCGTCACTGCTCACTGTTCTATTTTGTAGTTGATGTCACTAGTTTAATTCTATGCGCTGTGAGAGGTAGTTAGCCTTTCCACAGCCGGCCAGTAGGAGGGGCTGCCTCCTATAGATCCACCGCCAAAGCTAGTGTTATGGTCAAAGTGTCCGTCACTGCTCACTGTTCTATTTTGTAGTTGATGTCACTAGTTTCTATGCGCTGTGGGAGGTAGTTAACCTTTCCACAGCCGGCCAGTGGGAGGGGCTATAGATCCACCGCCAAAGCTGGTGTTATGATCAGAGTGTCCGTCACTGCTCACTGTTCTATTTATGGGCCCCAGACCACATAGTCTGGGGACCATATTGATATTGCTGGAATTCTGCATTCTATCTGTTACCAAACTTTAGTGTGAGTGTTCTCTGAAACAGCTCAACAAACCAAAAATCTTTCACCCCAAACCCACCAAGCATACCCCCATCCAAGGGACGTCACTAAAGACTTTTCAAAATTTCGGCTCATTTTGATGTTATTGACGCTTTTATGCTGAGATTCGTCTGATCGTCTTCTCCCAACATGCCGAAGTCGCGATTCAATCTGACATGCGCTGTGACATGCGCAGAGGCGAGACGCTGATACATTAGCATAAGCTCCGCCCCGTCATAATGACGTCATTATTCTCAGGAGTTGGTCGAGCGATGGGACGATGGAGGTATTATAAAGAAACCCAATTCGATTCATGGACTATCGCAAAACGATTTTTCAAAACTCAGAATATTTCGATGCTTTAGATGCGTTTTTATGACTCCAGCTCCTCCCTCTGGGAGCTGGAGTTAGTATTGTTTTCGCTCAGGTTTCTCGTCCAATCACGTGACCTCTCCAACACTCGATAATGCACTCTTTTCGTCCACGTTTTAGGCCAATCTTCGGCATGAACATGAAATCTAATAAGCGCAGTACTTAAATCAGATGTTTCTCTCGCCTTGAAAACATTCCTGGGTAAAATCCATTGAGATTAGCCGAGTTAATCTACTTTTTCCGTGATTAAAATCTCTGCCGCTGAATTCTATAAATAGAAACTATTAACATCGCGGCAGTGTGGTTCCCATTGTGCGCCCTCCCACTTCACACCATGTCTGCAAGTTTTACGGAGAGGGAGGGCGTGCGGTAAGAAGAATGGCCAAAATGACGTCACGTTTTCCTGGCAATGCCTCTTGCCGGACCAGTCAAGCATTGGGAAAGCATCTTTAATTCTCAATGCTATTTCAATTTCATCTCAAACATGTCTTTTTACAGACCCACCCCTTACACAGACAATGGGTAACATCAAGTCTTCTGTTTTCAAAGTGTTGGAGAAAGTGTTTTAGGCCTACCTCAGTAGCTGAACTGATAAAACACTGTCCAAGATCAGCAAAGCAGCAACTGAGAATGGTGTCAACAATGTTTTTAACAGAAACAAGCCTCAAACACTTTCCCCAACACTTTCAAACCCAAGACTTTACCTCACTCAGTGAGTGATGCACTCTGAACTATACTTACCAAGAACTGTCTCCACCCTCATTCTCTGGCTAGGATAATGTAATCCATACAACAGTTTACTATCGCTAGGATAACCCAATGCTCCCTCCATCCAATACTCGGGGGCCCATTTAATTTGCTGTTAAGCAGATTTCTCAATCTAGTTTGTAGTTGATGTCACTAGTTTCTCTGCGCTGTGAGAGGTAGTAAGCCTTTCCACAGCCAGCCAGTGGGAGGGGCTTTCTCCTATAGATCCACCGGCAAAGCTGGTGTTATGATTTGAGTGTGTTTCTCTCGTGCTCGCTACCATCACTTAGTTGGAGTGCACAGTCTAACCAGGTGGTGTCCGTCCGCAAAAATCATTATAAGAGATCAGCTTCAGTACGATGCTACCAGTGGTGGCACATGGTGGCAGACAGAGGTATTATCCTCCTGGCCAGGTGATTACCAGGCCATGGTCGTCTCTTTAACCCACCCCTCCCATTACTGATAATGTCTTCCTCTGTTTCAGGCTCCAGTACAGAAACGAAAACGAAAAGGTGGCAATCGAAAAAAGACATTCAAATCACATAACGACCATTTAGGAAACTTGTTAGAAGACTATTCAAACGTGGACAAGTGAGACAGTTATCAATTTTGTAAGGACTTGTGTGATTGGCTGAAGTAATTCAGAAATGAGTTAGGTCGGGTCTGATTGGTTGGAATTCTGCTGAAGATTTTATGGAGAAAAGTGTCTGCCGTGACTATATGCGTTGCCAAAAGGTGGAAATCGTTATGACTGTTCGGTTGCATGCATCACTTGATTGACATCGATGTTCAAAGTTAAATGGAGAACACGGTCGCTGACAAACCATGTCCTTAAGCATGTTAAAGGGACAACTTGGGCATGAGATATGTTGGTTTTTTCATTACAAAAATGGCTTCCTGCAGGAGCGTGATATCTCCAAACGGGATAATTGAAAAGTCATTGAAGTCCAATAACAAATGCACAAGAACGGGGTGTAAATTTAGGCCTGCCTGAAATTCGCAAGCCATGCCCAGAACTGCCTTCCAACACAGGTGAAAATCGTTATCAGAGAACGGCATCAGTGTAATACTACCAGTGGTGACGCATGGTGTCAAGCTGGCACATTTTCCTACTGGCCAGGTAATTTCCAGGTTGTCCCTTTAATAAGATTGAGCTCGGGGCACGGCCGCTCTTGATTGGTTCCTAATTTTCATTTGCTCTGAAACGGTATTTGGCACTAAATTTCTAGGAAGCCACGCCCCCCACAAACCTCAACCAATAAAATCGCATATAAACAACAACAAACCTGAACACGTTGGGGTATCGCGGCTGACTTTTGTTAAGACGTAGCGTAAACTACATTCTCTGTTCGCAATAGTATTTAACCTGGTTGACCAAATTTGTAAAGTCATTCATTGAAAAAGTACCAATTGTACGAAATGTCTGAATAGACTGGAATCGTTGCATTTGTTTATTTAAACCCACACTGAAACGGTATTTGGGCAATTTGTTTTGTAGGAGGAAACCAGTGCACCCGGAGGGAACGAAAACAAAACGTGTTGAATTAGACTGAGTGTTGCGCAAACCTGCCTCAGTAAAAGTTTGAAAGATACTTAGTTAAAAAGATGTGGATGGGGATGTTTTTAGAAATGAATCAAATAAAACGTTTTGTTGTTCGAAGTCTGTTTTCTGTTGGTTGGTTTTCTGTCTGGTTTCTATTTTGTTGAAAGTGTTGTTGGCGTTCATCACTGCTTTATTGGTAACCCTTTCACTGCCGGCTGCCTAGTATTCTCCTCCAGGGAGTATTTTCCTCAAAGGCAGGGTGAGCATCTTTCTTCGAGAAAATTCTACTTTGTCAGGTGTTTGCATTTGGAGGTGTGGTCCTCCAGGGACAGCTCGGAATACAACTCTCCTTTAGCAGGGGACTTTAAGGCCTTCTTCTCCAGGGAGTATTCTCCTCCAACCCAGGATAAGTATTTTTACATGCCACTACGGTTTGGTTTATTGAAATGAATGTTTCTCACTTGGTGGAGTCTTATGCTTGCTCTGGCAAAGGTAAAAGGTAGACTGAGCCTTGGTTCCATTTGAAACGACGAGGGTTGAGTGTCTCGCTCAAGGACACAAAGACATAACTGCGGTGATCCGTTTGAGAGTCAAACCCATGGTAGTCCTTATATCAATGTGTTTGGTCGCCTGACGCTTGTAACGAGAAGAGTTTTTGGGTGCATTTCTATAGTAACTCACACAACATAGTGAGTGTAATGGTTACGTGTGTATAAAGTGTAAACAAAATTCATATATCCATCATGTCCATCGAATCTGAAAAAATTTGTGCAGACCCATGACAATTCTGGTTCCGGTACAGTTTGTCGCATTCCATACGGGCCGCGCTTGCCGATCCTGCTTTCACGACGCACCGCAACCACAGTTACCATGATTCCCATTGTTTCCTTCCTCGTGACGCAATTATTTCATGACGTCATGAGCCATTGACCATTCACGCAAGTAGATTTATTCACACCGGCGCCACTGAAGTGCGGGTGTGGGACATCATGTATTTCAAAATCGTCTGCTAGGACATACAGGACAACGTCGGCGGAGACAGTTGTGACATTTCATTGCAGACAAAGAAAACGTCATCTTCTTCTCGATTTACGTAACTTCAAAAAAGTCAGTTTTATCACTACTAAATCCAGATCCAGTCACGTGATTTCTAGTAACTGCCAAACTCGACCCAGTGCCAGAACTGTGAAGTAATGATGTAGGTCACGTGGTCAGAGTGCAGGAGTTCCCTTACCGCCTGGCTATCCGATTTAGCATCTACCGTTCCGGAACGACATCAGCGCCTCCAGTGTCAAGATAATAAATTTGCCATTCTTGATTTTGGCGCCAAACGAATAAAAAAAACGCGTTAAAACAATTAAGAATATATCAGCTACAAAAATTCGTTATTAACTAACTGCTGAAGAAACATACACAAATATCTAGGCTAGCAGGTGGAAAATTCAATTATTATTTCACCACAAAGAGCTGCTTCTGTCCGCAGATATGAGACAGCTACCGGGGCGGGGACTATTTCTTATGGGGCCTTATTGTTCAGCGTCTCCAAGGAATTTCCCCCCAATGTACTGACTAAAACCTGTCACTTTCAGAGAACGGGGTTGGGGCTTTGGGGGTCTCATCCCCAAATGTACTGGCTAAATATGTCAGAAGGACGGGGTTTGGGGGGCTCCCCCATGTCAAACAGTTGTGGGAGTTGACTAGAGCTTGCTCTTTACATATTATAGGCCTAGTACATGCCCACCAATGCAGATTGAAGTCGGACCTCTCGGCTCTGGCTGTTGGGGCGCAGGACCCCGCCGCGAAGACCGATCAGCCGGTTGCGGCTGACGGGGAAAAGGTCACATAATTTAGGAGGAGAGACGATAACGACGAGGATGGATTTCTCTAATTTCTACTTTTTTTCGGACTTTTAAATATGGCATTTTGGCAGATCGTTGTGGATAGGGAGGAGGCTAGTATTGGATGAGCGGAAAGAGTGGATATCGTATATTCTGGAGATATTGACGTCGTGTAGAGACATCGTTTTGGAGGGAGCATAAACGGACGTTTTTGTGCAGTGTTTGCCGTCACTATTTTCTCCCGCCGTGGCTCATGAAGGGAGGCCTCCCACCCGCGATTATTTAGATCGTTCTATTCCACGGCCGTTAGACAACAATGTGCCTTAACAATTTATTTGATCACATGACTCCTGTGGAATCTCCGATCTGATTGGTTGATCTGCAAACATGACGCCTTCGTGGTAATTTGCATGATTTATGAAGTAATTTCCCTTGACCAACTTTGAACGCGTCGATTATGATAATAAAAGGGAGGGACCCAAATCGGAAGTGAATAATAATTAGGTCATGTGCCAGGAATGGTTACTGCGTAATCAATTTTTTGGGTACTTCGTCAACTGGCGGAGAAATTTGCTGATGCGCCAAATCCCGTGCGAGTTTCTTCGATATTTCGCCGGAAAATCAGTTTAAAACAGGTAAGATCGGTTCATATGCCAAGAATTCGTACATGGTAACGAAGAACCCATATCGAGGGACTCTTATGAACCAAGAATAGAAACTAGCAAGTCTTTAATATGTAAAGTCAAGAACTTAGTGAGCCCCCCTTTAGGTCGGGGGAGCTCCCCCGAACCCCCCTACGAGCATATGTTAAGTGCAAGCTCTAACAACTACAGCTGTTACAATGGGGGGACACCCCCCAAACCCCCCTCCGTCGACATAGGTTTTTACCAGTGCGTTGGGGGGAAGCTCCCCCCAAACCCCCCCGGTGAACAGTCAACTAGCCCTTCTGTGTCATACTGCTGGAGGGGGGGGGGTGCGATGGGACCATCCATATAGTTCCTTCCGACACATTTTTGTTTTGGTAATGTAATACATTGTGATTGACCTTATTCACGGGAATCGGGCGTTTCCAGTGATATACGACACAAATGGGTTGTCCTCATGCATTCACTTTCGAAACGCATTTTAAAATAGATGTTACGTCCTGTTAACCCTTAAACCGCCAGAGGCGACGATCGTCGACATAAGGGGGAAAGCGCCAGAGGCGACGATCGTCGACAGCAGACATTTAGTTCCACCTGTCTGCTAAGAGATGGCAGTGAGTGTGCATGTACGCTCTTTGGTACTTCGACAGTGATGCTTAGCACAAAATGGCATCGAACAAATTTCAAGTTTCTATACAAGCTTTTGAGTATTTTATCAAAAACTTGAAGCCCCATTTTCGCGGGAATGACGTCATCAGGAGTAATTAGCGCTGCTACGACTAATTAGACGGATGCTTCGACCAGGAATCGGATGGAAACGATGTATTTGTATTTGTAGACTTCATATTAAAATACCAAGGGAGGTATAAAAAGCTGATGGAGGTATGTTCTGGCCATATTTTTGTTGATTATGGGTATTTGCACTAATTAACCCCTAATTAGTAAATTTTGGCGGGAAATGTCACAAAAATCGACGGGAATTACCATTTGTATAAAATCATCAGTACATTCCATGGTGTTTGTAACAAAAATAACGTTGTTATTAATCATTTTCAAAAATGCTCGGTTAATTCGGCGCTCAGGGGTAATATGATTTTGTTAATTCGGCGCTTTAAGGGTTAATGGGGCACGTCATCATCGCGTACATTTTGGAAAAACTCCCTAACGAGACCGGAGCAGACGGCTGAAAGTAGTTTACTTATTGGCCGCTAGGGTACAGAATGTACGTCGCTCACCCGAATTTTTCACGCAACTATAGCTAAATAGAGCTAGTTCTAGTTTGTGATTCAATTTGATACTTCAGATTTGGGCAGTAGACCAATATAACTTAGTCGTCAGTGTGGTTTTAAGCTGGAAAAACGTATTTGTTTTTCTTAAAGTGCCTTTTTTGGACGGGTGTGTGCGATTGTTTTGTTTTTATGTCACGTGACCTCGATCATGTCGACACAAAATTGAAATAAACCACCCTTTTCTGTCATTATTTAGGACGGATATTTCTCTGATAAAAATATTAATAATTGGCCAATTTCTTAGGCATATGATGTAGCGAATTCCCATGAAGATTTAAATTAATTTCAACCAATGGGATAGCAACCACCACCGGAAGATCGCGGAGAAATCGGTAAACTCAACGGAGTTAATTCAGAAAAATACCAAAAAAAATTGTTTGTAGGATATACAATCTCTCTTTATTTCTCATCATTCATTTACATTATCTACTCCCGCACACACGTGTATCTTAAGAGCCCCTCCTAAAGGGGGGCTTATAAACGTAAACAGAATGATGAAAAGGGAAAATTATATGGTAATTTCTCATCTTGGTGGTGTATGCTACAATGTGGAACCAACTACACGGCTCGTCGATGGTGTAGCAGGAGATTTGCTTGACCAACTTTGAAAATCGCGAGCCCGGGTCTCCTGGTCGTATTCCTTATTATATACCAAGCCACTTTGGTTACTCAACCCGCCGTTGGCGCGGTGGTCGGCAGGCTATTCATAGTAACAAGACCGAGGGATTTCTCCACGTAAAAATTACCTAGCTAACGGCCGTGATTCCAATACGGAGAACGTGAGTAACATTTTATTCATTGATTTATTTGGAGGCCGATGAGATCTTTGTGAACTTTGTTCGTGTACATATGTTGTCGTATTCGGAATCGTGTATATTCGTATTATTCTAAACCACGTGAATGGATTCTGGAAGGATCTATTCAATCATATCGTAAATGTGGAGCTCGCCAAGCCAGGATCGACAGCAAGTGGACTCATAGAGAATTGAAGAAACCAGGCTGTGGTAAGTTTGTGACATTTTAGTACTTTATAGATACAGTCCTCACATCGCCTTATTGTATGGGAGGTCAATTATAGCTGCGCCCAAAAAACTTGCCGCTGGCTGCATTGGGTACGGGGTGAGTTTTGATCAATCAATCATGCTTTCTGCCAGCTGTAGGCTAATACCGGAAGATGTTGGCTAGAGTAGAACACCGACCATCCGGCGAAGTAATTATAAAAACAAAAAAAGTGAAGGAACCTTTTCTGCCTGGGTGAGAAAACTTTGTAAAAATTATATACTTTCGATTGTCGGATGATCTATTTCCGGACATTGTCATTTCTCCGCTCTCGTCATAACCCCCTCCTCCTGCACGCGAGTCCAGCCCTTCTGATGACCAGACAAAAAATGCCATGAACTTCAGTGACCTGGGTGACCTTTTTTTAGCTGGTCGCAAATTGCGTTGTGTACTGGGGCACGTCATCGTGGGGGGGGGGGTTCGGGAAGAAGTTTTGATGCAGTTCAGCCGACAAGAACTATCAGGGAAATAGAAACATACAAGTACCAGTCGTAGCGATCACATCAGATCACCATTATACTCATGTGATCCATCCGTACTGTAAACCCCTTAATTTACACAGGGTTTTTTTTTGCAGAATTTGCAAACAGCCTATATTCGCGAAAATAAAAATCGCGAAAAAAGTTTTAGATTCGAAAAACTGATCGAAATTTCAAAATCAACAAAAAAATAAAAGTCGTGGATATTTTTTTCAGAAATGTTGGCTGATTGGAAAAATAAAAAAGCACGAACATTTGTCTGTTGACAGTGTGCTGGTTGCTGCAACTCTCTCACGCAAATGACTCACTACAACACTGAAATGCGAATAATATACTTTATTCTTTTTTTCTATTTATGATTTACCACCACCTTCGTATTCTACTTTTTGTTATAGATATGCACCACCAACATTGTAGCATTCATTCAATATAATACCATGTTCTAAATATAATGATATGCAGCAAACGACCTATTTCGTCCAATCAAAAGCGTGTACAGAGAATCACCGTATGTGTCATTTTGCTTCTTTGTGATATTTTCAACTGCTACTTTTTTACAATCGATTGCCGCGGCCAATATGGCATGTTTCACTTTATTTTACACCACCAGCATACAACAATCGTTGAGGTGATATAAAGATTACTTCCTTCATTATTACTTGCGAGCAAAAATCACAAGTAGGCCTACTGATGTTCTTACATTGTTTAAGGGCTTCATAATATACAATGTAGCTCTTTTCTGGAAGCACAGGAGGAACAGTGCATGAAGCTGCAGCCAGCTGACAGCGTCATTGCTCTGTTGCGCTCAGCAGAGTGAAAAATACATTGTCCATGTTGGCCACGGCATTCTACACTAAAGGGAGTAGACAGTATTGGGATGACAGTCTGAACAATCTCACCATTTGGGCAACCAAGGAGTGAAGGACAGAAATTCTATACCAAGCCAACCAATTTGATAGAGCAAGGTGGCCTTCTGGCTATATACGAGGACGGTTCAATAAGTTTTAACAATGGGGCATTCATTTCAAAAGGGGTTATCACAGACTTTGGAAAACACATTTGCTCAAATGATGCAACTGTCTTAAGCGCATCTAAAAATTATCCCCATACTCCTACAATAACTGGAACTGCAGCTTATTTAGCAGAGGTTGGGTGCAGCCTTTGAATTCTGAAAATCGAAAAGTTTGAAAAACCCTCATAAAATATATTGATTCCGTTATTTTTCAAAAGCCAATATTTGCACCAGTGAGTAGAAACAAGCATTTATAAAATGTGTAAATATCGGTCACGTGGGCTAACCAGATGTACCATTGTTATTCAATATAAATAATATTGATGACACGTTTGCAATGTGGTGAATTCTGGTCGAATTTTTCAAATACGTCAATCATCAGTCTTTAATTACATTTGATCAGCCTCAATCATGCTGGTCGAATGCGTGTTAAGCATTAAGTAAAAGCATCCAGATTCACTTTATAGTTGTAACAAGTGGCTTTTGATTCCCAGTTATTTTTAATATCTAATGTTTCATTTAAGTGTTAAATTTGGTGAAATTCTGCTAAAAAAAACTCGGTCACAAACAGGTAGTTTATAAAGCCCCCTTGTATGAATTGTGCTAGGGACGAAGAGCCAGGAATAAGTAAGTGCTCTGGTATGTTGATTAGTAATGCCTAAAGGAAAATATGGTGGTGACTTTTAAATACTGAAAATTTTCATAACAAGTTTGTCAAAAATGCACCACCTGTTTTTAGTCAGAATTCAATTGCCACTCAAGGGTCAACACATAGCGATAAAACATCAACATTTATGTGAAAGTGGCCACAATATGCAGTGATTTCAGCATGATGCAGGCCCTGGTTTCGCCTCGGCGGCAAAAAGTTATATCAAGTTTTTTAAAAACTTCTTGATCCGCCCTCGTAATACATTGAATAATACCTTGGTCCATGTGACATACAAGTAGAGAAGAAAATGTCCGTATTACAAAAGTTGATGATTGTAGTTATACCTAAAAAAATGAAACGGCCAGGGGCCATTGTGCTCACCGTATAGATATTTGGTGCTTTGGAATTAATCCAGGTTAAGAATCATTGTACATGTTTAGTATACAAGTCAAACCAAAGTCGGTATGAAGTGATGTATCGTTGCTTGGAGTAAGTACCATAAGAATATCATCAAAAACAAGTCACTAATAAACGAGATATTGCACTTTTTACTTATTTTAGTTTTTGCCTTCTGGTGGCCAAGTTGAGTACCAGATCAGATTCGAAATTCGGTGTCCGAGGTTACATGACGTAGGGAGTCAGGTGTACCAAATTTCAAGTTCATAGCTTTAGTGGTTAAGAAACGTGCCATAGTTACAATCAAACGACCAATTTACGCCATTTGACCTCCGTGACCTTGAAAAGCAGGTCAGATTAAAAACTCATATGATACGCGATATATCCTTGCTAGGAGAACCTACCATAAAAATGTTATTGAAAACGAATCACTAATAAGCGAGATATCACACTTTCTAGGTTTTCACTTTTGGCCCCCTGGTGGCCAAGTCAAGAATCAGACCGGACTGAAATTCAGGGTCAGAAGTCAGCTGACCTAGGGGGTACTTTGTACAAAGCCTCAAGTTCATGGCCTTTGGGGTTAACAAACGTTCCACAGTTACGCTCAAATGGCCAATTTACACGATTTGACCTCTGTGACCTTGACAAGCAGGTCAAATCAAAAACCCGTATCATATGTGATGCATCCTTGCTAAGAGTATCTACCATAAAATTTTTACCAAAAACTAATCAGTAATAAGCGAGATATGGCACTATTCAAATTTTTGGTTTTGGCCCCCTGGTGGCCAAGTTAAGAATCAGACCAGACCGAAAATCAGTGTCACAGGTCATCTGACCTAGGGGGTCATGTGTACCAAGTTTAAAGTTCATAGCTTTAGTGGTTAAGAAACGTGCCATATTTACACACAAACGGCCAATTCACACCATTTGACCTCTGTGACCTTGAAAAGTACGCCACATCGACCTGATTTTTTGTCAACATGTAGAGCTACGTAACAGGTGTCTACATACCCAATTTAAAGACTATAGATAAATAATAAATTATATAGGACAAACTATAGGACAAATAAAGACAAAGTGTGCCACTATCGGTGAAATTTTAGAGTTTGACCTCTGTGACCTTGAAAAGTAGGTCAAATCAAAAACCCGTATGATATGTGATGTATCCTTGCTAGGGGTACTCACCATGCAAATTTTAGCAAAAACAAATCAGTAATAAACGATTTATCGCACTTTTTAAGTTTTTGGTTTTAGCTCCCTGGTGGCCAGGTGAAGAATCAGACCGGACCGAAATTCGCTGCCAAAAGTCATGTGACCTAGGTCATAATGTGTACAAAGTTTCAAGTTCATAGCACAAGCGGTTAAAGGAAAGGACCCGTCAGAAAATGGGGAGTTTTGGACGGCCCGGTCAAAACCTTAGGCGGGAATAAGGTTTCATTGATAAATATAAGGAGTTTCAAGGCCCCCAAATTACTTGTAAGGTTCAATAGATACTGGCCTTTCATTGGTTTACCGTTTGCGTATCATTTACATACTCTCATCTTGAAAAATATGACAATATTTACGATCACGTTATTGATTTTTGCAACATTTTCGGTAACGCGCCCCTTGCGGATCTGTAAGGTACCATTCGGATGCTTGAAAAATGCCTCGTCTTGTCGATTCGCTCGCGGATAAACGCATCAGGTTGACTGCAGCAACTTTTAATTGTTGGAGACAGAGAAGGAAGGAATATAATTATCAGTTTGATGAAGACTTTGCAAAGTTTCTTCTTGGGACTCTTGAAGGTCTGCCTCTACCAAATATCCCGATGGAAGTTGATGATGCTCGAGCCGCACTCGGCTCTGGGAGGTATGTACTGTCATACACGTAGCATGCACAGCATTTAGGCATACACTACAGCACAGTGTGAGTGTGCAAAATCTACAGACACTCACTGCCTGGCGTTTTGCCAAGGTATGGTGTTTTGATTTTTCTCTGTCTGCTTTCCAAGATGTTAGGAAGGTTTGGTACTATTATTAGGCCAGGATGGCTATCTAGGAAGGTTTGGTACTATTATTAGGCCAGGATGGCTATCCCAATCATAAAATCTGCAGCTGAACCCGGTTTTTAGCAAATATGCAAAAATTGCAAGCATGGCAATTTAGAAGTAGGCCCTATTAGTATAGGCCTAGGCCTAGCCTAGCCTAGCCTACAATACTTGACTTGCCAAACTCAGAAATGCAGCGCCACTCGCGGACAAAGATAGAACAACTCGACATTTTTTCCACCGGTTTTCGCTGCGCATGCGTACCAGCCGTCATCTTTCGCGGCGACGGACGAGAAAAACAACTGTTCTTCACGCAGTGAAAGCAAATTCACACAGGTAAACTGGTTATAACTGTGGTACGTCTGTTTCTTAACACGTAATAGTTATCAGATTGCTAAATTATCTTAAATCATGAGCCTTAAAGAACTTTTTGAACTCTCAAAAACTTACACAAAACAAGTTCAGATTGCCGCCATTATTAGTTTCCGGATGGCTGGTACGCATGCGCAGCGAAAACCGGTGAAAAAAATGTCGAGTTGTTCTGTCTTTGTCCGCGAGTGGCGCTGCATTTCTGAGTTTGGCAAGTCAAGTATTACATCATGACAGCCTACAAATACAATGGCAGTGTCATGTCAACTGGCCAAGGGCCTTGGGCAGGCCAATAGCAATAGGTGAAGGATGATAAGTCCTCCGAGACTTGTACTGGTATCGACAATGTTATTAATATTGTAAAAGCGCCTTTGAACGGATAATAATCTGAAAAGGGCGCTTAAATTTAAATATGGTATATACATACATACATACATTGAATATTTCATAATTTATTGACAATCTTCTGCTAGGGCCTAGTGCAGTGTCAAATGATAAAACTATTTCATTTCTGTTTCAGTTCAGTGGGACCTGTTCATGATATTGGCTTTCCTGACATGAGTGGAGTCGCTGATCTTGATTGCAGTTTCCTTGATGTTGACGAGGACAGCAATGAGGAAAACTCTGATGACGAGGGCCCTATTGCTCAATTGCAAGCGTCTTTGATGAGCAGTGAGGATAATGCCCTTGACTTGGAGGTAAATAACTATCCATGAACTTTCACCATTCAGGGATGCAACTACCAGGGGAGGGAGCAGGGGGAAATCCCCCCCCCCCCCCCCCCCGATCATTTAAGAGATGTGTTACTTTTTTACCGTGTTTTTGGCTAAAGAATTTCCAGGAGGTGCCCCGATCATTTTGCCCTCCCGCCTGTCGAGAGCCTTTTGCCCCCAACCACCACCAACTAAAAAGCTAGAGTATGCCCCTGCAATCAGTATTGATACGTCATCAATCTAAATGACTATATCACCCACATTTGAATATAGGCCTTAGAAAATTGTTGTTTTGCCTCTTGTACTTAAATCACATGGCATATTTCAGATTCAGGAACCTGAAGATGACTTGGAGGTTGACCATACCGTCATGGAAGAATTCCAAGACCAAAGAAATGAAGAACTACCTGTGCAGCCAACAACTGTTACTGAGGACATGGTTGATGGGGAAGTGTTTGATCAGGTTCCAAACAAAAGGTAAATGATAAAAGAACCTTTATTGATAACAAGTTCAGTACTATTTTTTGTTATATTAATAAAAGTAAATAGAGCAGGTTTCCTTGGATGTGTCTGTACTTAAGCACTGAACAAGTTGGTAGGTCGTCTGCAGACATTGTTTTGGTGACAAAATTGATGGCCATCGCATCTTGCCCAACTATACAGTGATTTCCAAAAATATTATTTTAATATCAGAAGTTTATTTTAACAATAACCAACCAAGTAACCAAAGTTACTTACTGTACATCATCCAATTACTACACTGCAGAACCTGAATTACAATATTGCTTTATTGCATTTCCAGGTTGCTTGCCGATGGATATGAGCGCCAGTTGGAGAGTGGAATGTCTGCTGCTGACGAAGACCTCCTTGCCGATCAGCTGTTTGTTTGCTCTTTGTCCAAGTGCAAGGAACTTTTCAATGGCAAATACAGAGAACAGTTGTGTCAGATCTGTGGGGCTGATGTTTTAACGGATCATTTCTTTGTGGGGGGTACACTTGTCCTTCGACAGAAGTGCTGCATTAAGCCCCGTCATGTACAGAATTCTTGGCAGTCCAGCCACAAGGACACTGGTATTTATACCACAAATTTATTACTCATGGCTTCAATTACTATGACAGGGAACAGTTATGCCAAAGTGGCTCATTTAGCCAAATTCATGAATCTCGTCATTCCTTCTGCCTCGACATTCCACCGGGTACAAGATGCATATGTGACGCCTGCTGTCAACAGGTACTATGATTTTGCTCATGGTATAATTATAGAAAGCTTAGCGAAGCAGGGACAGCCCCTTGATCTGTGTGGTGATGGAAGGTGTGACAGTCCAGGTAAGTTGTCACTGTGTTATTTCTGTCTTTATTACAGGAGTATGCCTATAGCATGACTATATGGTTGTGATTGAAATGGTTATGGAGATTATTTTAGATAAAATGTTTAGGTTACTGTACGGGGCGAAGTCTTGGGAGTTGAACACTGCTCCCTAGATTGCACATATAGAAGTGGTGTGATTGTACATTAGACTTTGTCTCTTTCAGGTTTTTCGGCCAAGTACCTGCAGTACTCGTTTATGGATGCGGCCAGTAGTTACATTGTTCACCTGACCACGACTGATAAGAGGGAGGTCGGGTTAAAAAGTCCTAATATGGAACGGCACGCTGCGATATTGGGGCTAGCCTATCTCTGTGGAAAAGTTGGCATAAACTCCTTCACGACAGATGATCACAGACCCACAAGAGTACTCTTAGGTAAAGGCTTACAAGTGATTATAAAGACACATTTGATACTTGTCTTGACATATTAAAACGATAAGTTGATATCTTTGAAAAACCTTGCAGTCTGTGTGTCTACAAGACCACCTACTCATTGGTTTCCAACCAGAGGCAAGACCACTCTATTGATTACTTTCTGCATCTGTTTTATTCATTCACAGCATTCAGCAATCATACCTGTAGGTTCTTTTTATAAATTTTTTCAAGGAGTCGGTATGAAAATGCTTCATGTCTCGTATCCCTTTTTCTTCTGTTACAGTAAAAATACATGTATATATTTGTGCATTTCCTCATTTCAGAAGGTAGTCAGCGCTCCGAGACAAAACTAAAGGCACTTTTCCCACAACTAGAAGATACTGATGTCCAAAATATCCTGAAAGTGATGCATTACCTCGATGTTTGGCACCGGTCGAAAAAGATAGGAACAGCCCTTGTTGAGGTAGGTACAACATAATAAATAATTTCACATCTAAGTCAACTGTATCCATTGATCACTCAAAATATGTACTACAATTGAAGTAGTTTTGAACAAAGAAAATATGTCGTTGAATATAGTTGCATGTATGACCAGCGTGTTTTATAACTCATTTGATTCTATATTTCTACTCAACATAGCTTGCAAAGAAGGCGAGACACCAAGAGTTGCTAGTGTGGGTCAAGCCAATAGTAAATCACTTCTGGTTTAGCTGTGGGACATGTAAAGGTGACCAAGATGTTATCAAGGTAAAATTAGTCGGCTAGTAAATTGCCCATACTGTTCATCTCTTCACGCCTACAATCAGAGAATAATAATTTGACTTCAAGTTACACTTGCAACTGCCATACAAACCCACAAACAAAATGATCTGTTCTTGGCTGGTTAATGTGGATTTGTTACAGTTTGAATTTAGAATCATTTTGTATGAAATTTAGTATTCACTCTAAGTATTCATTTTGCTTTAGGATATACATTCTGTATAAAAATATATCACGTCAGTCTCAAGTCTGCTGCAATATTAATGATATCGTTTTCAGGAATTGTGGCTCTCTGTCTTGTACCACATGCAAGGCATCCATGAATGGTCCACGGGACAGTGCACCCACGGTACTGTTGATGAGGAGAGGCCACCAATCAAAAGCGAATCAACCATTCAAGCTGTGAGGGAAGTGGTGATGCTGGAGAAACTTCTCCAAGACCTGAAGATGTATGTTGGATTCCACCACACAGGTCTCTTGGAAAATTTCAACGGCCTCATTAACATGTATGCATCAAAACGAAACCACTTCGAGTAAGTACATATACACAATCATCATTCAAAATACACAAGAAACTCCCATTAAAGGACACTAATTGGACTGAAAAAGTCTGTCCTTTGTACATGCTATAGGGAAGTATCCTGATTACAGAGGTAAAATGGAATGGGGGGGGGGGGATGACCTTTATTAGCAAGTTGTTCAACAATACGCAGTGTAGCTGTTTGAATGATGTTCCCCATTCTGTCTGCCAAAAATGGAAGATAATGGCATATTTTCAATGAGTGACTCAATCATGACGTATGAATGAATTTCTTCAGGTATAGCACCATGGTGGCAAGGACGAGACTTGCAGCCATCGACCACAACCATCATATCCATCGTGAAATCGCGACATCAAATGGAAAATCAGTTGTGACAAAAGCGTATTCCAAAGGAGGTGCGCAGTGGGTTTTGCGGTTCAAGAAAGAACCAAAAAACTACAGTTATCATAGGTAAATATCTCTTGCATGCATTACCAGACTATTGTCTTCGTATTAGTAGATGGAACCAGTTGCAGGAACTGGGAGATCAGGAGTCCACCTGATGTTCACAGAAAAAACTTGTACGACTTGAAGACGAAGTGAACAAACTAATTTATTGGAGATAGCTTTACAGTAACAAATGTAGTAGATCAATGTTCAAAAACACTAATACAAATTCAACAATATTTTCAGAACACTAAAGTTTATGGTTCTGGAGGAGAGGAGGCATTACCCGAGTAGGCTTTCAGCCAAGCACGTGATAGATGAGTCGGATCCCAGAAATATTGCACCAAACATTGCCCCAGTGCAGGGAGTCTCCACGGAACAGCTTCTGGATAATTACAAGTCCAGAATGGGAAAGTCTGCAGTGTAAGTTATTTCTGGAGAGAATAATGGCATGCCCATAACAGAAACATCTTTAATATGATGCAGTAAAGTCTCTCCTACATGTTCACAGTTGCCAGTTCCACACCAACCTGTCAAGTGTTAACTGATACATCTACTTACTAGAGGACAGGACGCAGAAGACAAAC
This sequence comes from Lineus longissimus, assembly GCF_910592395.1. NCBI lineage: Eukaryota > Metazoa > Nemertea > Pilidiophora > Heteronemertea > Lineidae > Lineus > Lineus longissimus. Next base: position 7,948,573 of record NC_088321.1, read on the forward strand.
TCGATTTGCAGACATTGTCAGTGTTATCAAAAATTCTGGTAAAGGTCAATGCAGATATTCTTTAACTTACTTTCATGTTACATTTGCAGTTCGAGGAACGAGGACGAGGTGAATGAAGAACAGCCGGGAGAACAGCTTGTGTTAGAGTGATGCAGAAATGTTTTTGGCCACCTTTCCAACAGCGCAATGCAAATTATTTTCTTAAAAGTAACTGTCTAGGCCTACACCACAGCCAGTGTTCCAGCACGTTTGAATCCTGTGTATCTGCCATCGGGTGCAGGAAACCTTTCGCGAATCATCCAAACACAGCATGAGGGAATTACCACTCTAACAGATTTTCCAAGATATCCGTACTTTAACATAATGAATTGTCGATAGCCTGTGTGGCGCATGGCTCTGTTGTTTCTTTCCCTGTTCATGTTGGCTAACATCTCTCTGTTGCCACGGAATGCCGTGATAATTACGTCTTCATTGATGCAGACATTACGCACTGCTGGCTCAAGTGAGACACATTGTGGCCAGGTTTTACCACAGCAAACTTGCTCGTCTCGAGTAGGCATCACCCTACACCTTTTACAAGTGCATCCATTGGGTGCATCAGAAGGAGGAGGTTGGGGAGGGATTCCCCTCTTCTGGTGCTGCATTTTCATGTGATGTTGTTGTAGGGCGGCAAGAAGTTCCGGTTGGTCATTAACGACCATCTGTACAAAGTTCCAAACTTCATCATTGGTAAGATCATGCAAAAACTCCTGAAAAACAGATGAGTAATGACAGTTAGTTTGATGTAGAAAAGTTAGGGTCTCATAATTGTGTCATTTCTATATAACCTGACCGCTGTTTTCAAGACACGTCCCTAATACATTGTAATCAGGATTGTATTGTAAGTCCTGCATTTTAAGTCTCGGAGGTGTCCTTGATACAGTGCCCACTGTATTACGAGTGGTCTTTCCATAAATTCCTTTTCGTTTTTTGGGACACTTACTTCTGGGATATCAACTTGCTGGTGGATTGGCTGACTTGCATTCTGGCCTGCATGTCTTGCAACTCCAGTTGCTCTTGGCATTTCATTTGATGGCCCAGGCTGAAGCAAGATACAAGAACATTTTTGAAAAGTTTCAAGTTGAATAAATATGAATTTTTTACCTCAAGACCTAATCAATAACTGAATCTGTCAGGGAGTTGCACTGACACTATGAATTTGATCAGGAGCCAACACTATTCAATTGCCTCATATTGTTCCAACAACATAATTTTGCGTTTTTTTATTTAACGCGTTACACAATATATCTTTCAAATATCTGGTTCCATAAGCACCTGCTTTGTATTTACATGTACTGCAATGGCTTTGTAAGGACAGTAGAAAAAGATATTTGCTTAGCAGAAATGCATGCGATGTGTCACATATTATTTTCATGCATGTACCCACCACTTGATCATCTTGCACTGGTATGCTGGAACTCCTCTGCTGCACGCTTTGCAGGCCTGCCTCCTAGAAGTAAGATGAAATGATTTAAAGTTTTCATCAAAAGGATTTGATTTTTGCTGTCCGGGTATTTGCAATCTCACTTGTTCATTTGTTAGTACAGTGAGTAACAATTACTGAACAATTACTTGTATACCTTTTTACACTTTGCAAATATAATACTCGGATATATCTCTATACATATTGAGTTCTTTTAATTCTTGGCTCAGAGCGCATCCTTCTCTATGCTTTTTAATTCGTTGAGGTTATCTACAGACCTGACAACCACCCACATCTCAATATCAAACTGTCATAGCCTGTAGCCTAGTATGATTATCCCCCATTTCTTCCCGGTCTCATTCCCTATCTTCCCCAGTGGTTTCTACTACTATCTGATTAATGACAATCTAACTCCATCTGGTTGAGCATCGAGATCTGACATGGGTACCCCTTGTCCAAGGAAATCCGAAAAGAAGTGCATGACAACTGGCACAAAATACTTGATGGTCGAACCAGCGGCTCATAAAGAGTTGGGGAGGGCTTGGGAACTGTGTGAAAAGACCTCTGAAGTAGTGACTAAGTGTGTTTGAACTCACCATGTTACCCCTGGCCCTGTTCGTGCATTTCCCAAGACGACAGGCACACGCACTGGTGCATAATCGTGAGGGAATGGCCTTCTTGCAAGGACAACCCCTGGCACAGGTTGCCTTGCAGCTGCATGTTAGTCGCGTGGCTCCATCTGCTACAGCTGTCACCGCACCGGTGTTAGTCTCACGTCTTGGCGTCTGCACCACCCTTGGGGAACACCTCAATGCCGTTGGCGTACTGACGAGACCAGCGTCTCTGGAGGCTCCGACATTCGCCATCAGCAGTGACAGGTCACTTGGCTGGAATGGCCCCATCTCCTCTTCGCTCATGTTCAGTGCCCGCAATTCTGGCAAATATCTCGAGTCGTCATGGTTGTCAATCAAGTCTTGGATAACATGCCGCTCCATTTCTTCTGTACTGTTCGGATCAGGGGCCTCGCTCTCCACCGGCCCAGAATCCACCGGCGACTCGAAATCCATACCACTATTCTCTCCATCCATTTTCTCATCTCTCCAACTCACTACTATCGCTATTGACTGCGTAACATACACTAACATTCTTTATCTATCATTGCTAACTTCATTTACTAGAACACTAGCCTCTTTGTAGCCGATTATGTAACCCATAGATAGTGGAAACACCTGACAGCGCCGCCCGGCATGATCCACGTGCTACTGGCATATTTATAACTCGTAGTAAATAAGGTTGTAAAAATATGCAAATGAGATGCCGTATATGGAAACCATGACGTCACTAAGCAGTTCTTATTTCTGCTACGGGTGGCGCTGTTGCTTGCTTCTGGAGGCGCTATTCAACCTCTTTAAGAAACGTGCCACACAGGATACGGACGACGGACACATGGCTATCGTATAGACTCCCCTGACGGTGAGCCAAAAAGGGCTGTGCGGGTGGTCACTTGCCAGAATTCGTCTACCAACTAATCCGTGTTTTACCAAGACCGTTTACTGACAGATTGACAATAAGACAATCAGTAGCGAAAGCAATTCTGACAAGAGAATCCTCACACTGCCGCTGAGATAATTTATTGCCAAAAGGCGGCATCATTTACCGGTCAAATACACCAAAAAAACTCCAGCCCATGTCAACTTCATCCACAAAAGTTAGTTAATTTGATTTGATTTGATTCAATTTAATTTCATATAAATTATGAGCAACGATACAGACATATTGTATCGGTAACTATTGAAGCCACGCTTTGGCAATAACGTCCTCATTGCTTTTACGCACTCAACGTCTATAAGGTTACATTTAGCAGAAATGGATTTATATATCCTTTGAAAAAGTACATGCTTCTCTCTAGAGCACGAGAAATCATTCTCACAATCCCTATTTGTATAACAATATTACACGCTTCTAAAGAGTATACAATTCACACATTGGCCCAATATGTATCAAAATACGTGACGCAGTATACAGCGAAATTAACATAATGTCACAAGTATCTTGTTTAGCAGGATGCAATTGGAAAGACATGTACGTAACTGATTAGCATCAATTCGTTTCCCATCGAATTGTCAGTGAGATCTTTGCACTACCATCTTATCTTGGTCGTGAACTACAACGGAGATTTATGAAAATAACTTTTAACTCAAAATCGCCTTTCCTGGTCAATGTGTTGTTATGCTGTCCTGTGTCATGTATTTGTTACATGTTCTAGAGTACAAAAAGACATACTGTCCACATAGTTCAAGCATAAAAATCCTAAGATTCTAGAATATAATTAACACAATGGCCCATATGCATTGAATTGTACTCATCGTAGAATTCCATTTTCCACCAATAGTCTTATGGTTTGCAGACTTTTGCTTCTGGTTCAGAGCAACATTTCATCAAAGTGTTCCTTTTGTGAAACGTTCCTCTAAACACAAGAAGATTTTAAATTCTTATAAAAAGTTTCTAGAGGAAAGAAGGATACCGACATCTGAATAGTCTTATGAGTGAGGTTTCGCTATCCCGTTACACCGAAAACGGTCCTCGTTCTCATTATCGGAAATATCAAAAAAGATTCCTATTCCCCGTATAGAAATGCATGCAGGCATTCACAACCAAGATTTCGGCCTGTTTTATCATCAGCCCTCTTGGTTTACAAACCAACCTTTCTGGATGTTATTCTGAATCACGGTTCGGCAACCGGGTACCAAGGCCTGGTTGACAAAATCCGGTTACAAGATCCAACCTTTGTGTTGCTTCTCGCCTGTTTATCGTGTAAAAGAATGTATACCGCACGAATTTCTGGATGTTATTCTGAATCACGGTTCGGCAACTGGGTACCAAGGCCTGGTGGACAAAATCCGGTTTTGAGATCGATAAAACCAGCTCAGAAATTGATGAAGTTATTCGCATCAGTCGATCAATCTCGGTCGATCGGTTCTTGGAATGGGATAGCAAAAACTCACTATTACTGTTGACTTGAGAGGAACGTTTTACAAGTGATCTTATCTGTGTAAAACTTTGCTCTCCGCTAGAATAAGCCGCGCCGAACAATGTATAGGTGCAAGCTTCGAGAGCACAGAAATGGAATACCATTCATACAACGGCCCTAATGCATCAAGATAATAATAAGTTTCTCTAGAGTACAAATAGAAATACAATTCACACAATGCAAGCAAAACATTACGTTTCTATGATACAATACGCATCAGAATATGTGACGCAGCCAGTAAAACATTGCATGTCGATTACCAGGTGAATTTTTGGATGCAAATGCACTTGAAAATGGGAACTGCATCCCTTAGCATGAATTATTCTCCCATAAAATTATCAATTTTCAAACAAAGACGTCTTCACGTGACACTGAATCTCACGAAATGGAGTTTTCAAAAATAAACTGCAACCCAACTTGTTTTCTGTTCACTTTGACTCGTTTTACTGTCTGGGTCACAAGTTTGTCGAGTTCAAAAATAAAGCACGCACTGATTGAGCCTAAATATCAAGCTTCACAAGCGTATATAAGAAAAACATCTCTCCCATTGTCCATTCCGTATGCCTAACATATGAAGCTTCACAAGCATACATAAGAAATACATCTCTCCCATTGTCCATTATGTATGCCTAAAATATCAAGCTTCACAAGCATGTATAAGAAATACATATTTCCCATTGTCCATTCTGTATGCCTTAAACATCAAAAAGGACATGCTTCTCTCTAGAGCACGAGAAATCATTCTCACAATCCCTATTTGTATAACAATATTACACGCTTCTAAAGAGTATACAATTTACACATTGGCCAAATATGTATCAAAATACGTGACGCAGTATACAGCGAAATTAACATAATGTCACAATTATCTTGTTTAGCAGGATGCAATTGGAAATATATGTACGTAACTGATTAGCATCAATTCGTTTCCCATCAAATTGTCAATGTTAAGCTGGTGAGATCTTTGCACTACCATCTTGGTCGTGAACTACAACGGAGATTTATGAAAAGAACTTTTAACTCAAAATCGCCTTTCCTGGTCAATGTGTTGATATGCTGTCCTGTGTCATGTATTTGTTACATGTTCTAGAGTACAAAAAGACATACTGTCCACATAGTTCAAGCATAAAAATCCTAAGATTCTAGAATATAATTAACACAATGGCCCATATGCATTAAATTGTACTCATCGTAGAATTCCATTTTCCACCAATAGTCTTATGGTTTGCGGACTTTTGCTTCTGGTTCAGAGCAACATTTCATTAAAGTGTTCCTTTTGTGAAACGTTCCTCTAAACATAAGAAGATTTTAAAATCAAACCGTATAAACACTTATATAAAAAGTTTCTAGAGGAAAGAAGGATATGTTACCGACATCTGAATAGTCTTATGAGTGAGGTTTCGCTATCCCGTTACACCGAAAACAGTCCTCGTTCCCGTTCTCATTATCGGAAATATCAAAAACGGTTTCCTATTCCCCGTATAGAAATGCATGCAGGCATTCACAACCAAGATTTCGGCCTGTTTTATCATCAGCCCTCTTGGTTTACAAACCAACCTTTGTGTTGTTTCTCGCCAGTTTATCGCGTAAAAGAATGTATACCGCACAAATTTCTGGATGCTATTCTGAATCACGGTTCGGCAACTGGGTACCAAGGCCTGGTTGACAAAATCCGGTTTTGAGATCAAGAAAACCAGCTCAGAAATTGATGAAGTCATTCGCATCAGTCGATCAATCTCGGTCGATCGATTCTTGGAATTGGATAGCAAAAACTCACTATTACTGTTGACTTCAGAGGAACGTTTTACAAGTGATCTTATCTGTGTAAAACTTTGCTCTCCGCTAGAATAAGCCGCGCCGAACAATGTATAGGTGCAAGCTTCGAGAGCACAGAAATGGAATACCATTCATACAACGGCCCTAATGCATCAAGATAATAATAAGTTTCTCTAGAGTACAAATAGAAATACAATTCACACAATGCAAGCAAAACATTACGTTTCTATGATACAATACGCATCAGAATATGTGACGCAGCCAGTAAAACATTGCATGTCGATTACCAGGTGAATTTTTGGATACAAATGCACTTGAAAATGGGAACTGCATCCCTTAGCATGAATTATTCTCCCATAAAATTATCAATTTTCAAGAAAAGACGTCTTCACGTCACTCTGAATCTCACGAAATGGAGTTTTCAAAAAGAAACTGCAACCAAAAATTTGTTTTCTATTCGCTTGACTCGTTTTACTGTCTGGGTCGCAATTTTGTTGAGTTCAGAAATAATGCACGCACTGATTAGGCCTAAAATATCAAGCTTCACGAGCGTATAAGAAATACAGTTATCTCATTGATAATACCGCATGCCTAAATATCAAGCTTGACGTCCATTCACGATCATAAGAAATACAGTTCTATCATTGTTAATACCGTATGCCTAAAATATCAAGCTTGACGACCATTCACGATCATAAGAAATACAGTTCTATCATTGTTGATACCGTATGCCTAAAATATCAAGCTTGACGCCCATTCACGATCATAAGAAATACAGTTCTCTCGTGGCCCATACCTTCATGACCTTGTGCCTTAAACATCAAGCCTCTCGAGCATACATATAAGAAATACAGTTCTGTCATTGTCTATACCTAATATCTAAAATATCAGGCTTATATAAGAAATACCGTTTGCTCATTGCTGATACCGTATGCCTGAAGTACATTATGCTTCTAGAGTATATGAAATATGATGCAGTACAATACATACAACACTGCTGATACAATATGAATGGGTTAGGGCAGGTTTCAACTATCTGTTTCGTGTGGTGCAGCAGTCAATGCACACTCCTCACTCGACACTTGGTTAACATCTAAACATGATTTTGTTTGTTAGGATTCGACATTATCATGACCCAGGATAACAAACATACTGTTCGTAACAAAATCATCTGTTCTCTAATCCCGCGATGGCAGGGTTCGTTGCTAGATTACCCATGTGAATCACTACCACCAGTGCGCGACGTCAATATTGATAACTTAAACAACTCGGGGGGACCAATAGTAATCATGCTGAAATATACAGCGATATGATACTCATTTTTTCATTTGCGAAGCAATGCTAAAATCGGACCTTGAAATGTCTCTGGCAGAGTCGGGCAATATTTTGGAGGGTCATTTCACAACATTTCGTTGGTCGCCAGAACATCGAAATGCCATAGATACGATCGACAGAAATCGAAACACGTATAGTTTCAATCGGTCTGCGTTATCGACGATTTGATTCCTAGAAATAGTCGGTAGAAATGTTCTCGAGCAATCGACGTCAATTCTAAAATTTCGGCGTCAATTCGACGTTGATCTGGCGCTGATTCCTGACCTGGGATGGAACATAGAAGCTCGCAATGACCACTGCACCACGGAAACAACCATTTGGCCAAAGTTCGTAAAATGGAACAATTCTTTGGCTTCAATAAAACAAACACAGTTGAAAATACGCATAGTGTAATCTTGAAAAACTTGGAAACATTTAACATGTCGTTATCACTTTGTGATATTGAGTTACCGCTGGAATAGGCTGCACAAAACTCATGAAAACCATCACATCACCCAATCTGATGTTTTCAACTTAAAAATACACTACGAACTTTATTTAAAAGGAAGTCCTTGTGACTTGTACACAAAAATAATTTCGAGGAAAAACATCTTTAAAATCATAGCCCTTTCTCCCTTTTCTCCACATTCTAGTCGCCTACACTTGCCAGAGCATGTCTCATAATGTATAATAGTATTACACTGGAGTATGAATAGAAATTCAATATAACATAAGTTTCTTGGATACAAAAATAAATCAAATTCAGCTTTGACATATAATGATACTGTAACTGTACAATATGGCCTGGCTCTTTATTTTTGCGAATTCGGATGTAATCTCGTTTAATTCTAAGTGAAACTAAAAATTTGCAAAAATTTATTTTTATCGGAAAAACTGAAATAAAATCGTCTACTCTTCTGCCAAAAAGTCCCCGAAAAACAAGTTCTTAGTTTTTCATTTCGTGAATCGCAAAAATATAGAGGCAAGCACATGTACAGGTTTACAATCTGCGTTAAAACATGAGACCCAGTGCGTCTATATGCTACAGTTATTACATTACAATTCGCCTCTTTCTGATCTGCGCGCACCTCTCGAGGCAAAGCTCTCATTTGGGGAAACTAGCCGACTTATATAGCGTTTGATGTATCCGAATTACGAGCCCTAATCTTATATCATCCATTAGCATGTTTGAAACATAATATGGAACGAATTACCTTCTTTGTTTGTCTCGTTATGCACTGTCGGCAGAAGAGATACCTGTATTTCAACTGTCGGCAGAAGAGATACCTGCATTTTCACCGTCGACTGCCTAGGTATACCTGCATTTCCACAGTCGACTAAAGCAGGACCTGCAATTCCACTGTCGGCAGCAGTTATCAGTATTTCCACTGTCGGCTAAAGAGATGCTTGTATTTCCACTGGCGGCTGAAAAGATAACTGCATTTCCACTATCGGCTGGAGGGGTACCTGCTTTTCCACTAGCGGCTGAAGAGAGACGGACATTTCCACTGCGGTCTAAAGTGATACCAGCGACTGAAACGCAAAGCAAGTAAACGTTACACCAGTTTATATTGTCTATGGTTTAAATAATGGAGAAGCACGATTCACTCATAAATACTTAACAAAATCAAGAGGATAACCCATATGATGGAATCAGATATTAATTTGATAACGAAATAATTTCCAATTTGGGTACAGAGATTTCAGCGTGAATGTTGTAATGCTGAGGCAACTGTGTAAAGCATGCTGAAAGTCTGCATTTGATGGACAATTGAAAAGAAAATGCTTTAAAATATTTTTAACAATGGCCTCATCAGGGCCACGTCAAAACAGAGTATACAGAGGGTCAGCAGCCGATATCAGTAACATAATGAATATGGAAAATCCCACCATCTCAGGGCAGTTATATTTAAAGGTTACCACCCTATGTCAGTGCTGCAAACCCGCGTCGAGTGCGAAATATACAACGTTTGCCTAAATATGGTGAAATATGAAGGCTATCCATAGTGGCCTACTGGACTTTGCGCAAAGAAAGCAACCTAGGTTTTTTAATTTTCCTTAGACAATACAGAGCCTGGTCATCCTAGGGTCGTGGTTACATGGGAAGTTATCATTGCAAAAGAAGGCCAAACGCAAGCTTGATTCAAGCAGCACACATAAGTCGAGCACATACAAGCCATGACACAGAACACATTAGGTTTTATAATATGGATTGGCAGTCAAAGCGAAGGCATACTTTATTTAGTTGCAGGTGATTCACTGCCAGTTAAAGGGATTATTATCTTGTCACAATATGGTATAGTTTGGAATATGAATTTGGCCAAGTTCATGGGGATGGATAGGTGGCGCCAGCATCTAACCGAGCATATATTTGCCTTGGCCATAGAGGAACCTACCCATGCAAATCACTGGCAGTTAAAGGGTCTAGCATGTGACATAAGGGTAGTTTGGAATATCAATTTCGCCTGGTTCATGGGGATCGATAGAGGGCGCCAGCATCTAACTAAGCATACATTTGCCGCTATGATCATGAATAGAGGGGCTAAAGTGCAAATCACTGGGACTATTATCTTGCGACGTGGGGATGGATAGGTGGCGCCAGCGTGGCAGATGGAAGATATATATGTTACGTATTGAAGTACACAGGGGGCTCAAATCTGCACCACACAAAAGAGTACATCTCAAGATAAACCATGACCAAAGCACTATCCACTGGAGGTATTCTGTGGCCGTGTTAGCCCCTGGTTTAATTTACTAGGAACAGAACCTGAAGCGGTCGAATATAATGGTCGCTCCCCCATTGCGCTTGTTGCGTTGCGTTGCTTACTTTGCGCAAAGTCCAGTAAGCCTTTCATCAAATGCAAAATGGCCAAGCGTGAGATGTTATGTCTTGTACTCTCATCAGTGAGTGAAAGTCGATTACTTAGAGACAGTGAACATGGCCAGGCTTGGAGATTTGGGAATTCACGACAATACAGTGCAGTGCAGACCATATATTTACTCAAGAAAAATCCATATTATATTCAACATTTACGATATTACCATGCACTAGGGAGGAAAGAAAGGAAAGAATTCGAATTATGTCAAGAAGTTCTATTTAGCGTATTTTATTAAAATAGGTATTATTAGCGTATTTTATCAAAATAGAACTTCTTGACATGATTCTGGTTCTTTTCTCCTTTTCCACTCTTTCGATCGGCGTCGCCTAGCGGTCTCGGGTATCCAAAACGACTAATTTCAAGCTTTGGAGAACTTTTGTTTTGTAAAATTGGATGAAATTCGAAATAACCTAACGTGTATGCTATGTTGTATGTGTAAAGTGTGTAGTAAATATCTAACTGTCACTGGCTCATCAATTGTGAATCTCAATTCAATGAATTACTAGAGTACAAGATGAAATATAATGATTCATTAGCCCAGCGCATGATCCATACATAACCTCCAGAAAGCTCTCCACTGGTTGCAATGGTTAATAGGGTGAGGGACGAGGCCGGTCCACTGCGTCCGGACTGTAAGTATATTATGCTCGGGTTGCTCAGGAAGGGCTCACTGGGGCAAATCTCTTTGCTTTTGCTTTAAATGACTGCACCCTCTCTTCCACCAGGTCTGCTGACTGAGCATGCACAGTCAGAGGGAAAAACCGTTGTGGCGCACTGAATAACCACAGGTAGCCCATAAGTTTTATTTTTGATTAATTCCTTTCCGTATCAAAAACAAGAAGAATTCACACCAAGGGGACAGCTATTGACCGATTTAAAGAGAAAAGGTACTAGCCAATATGCATCGTAGTCAGAGGGGGGGGGGGGACAAGAGGCATGTAACGGCCAAAGGAGACAAGGGAGTAATAGATAGTGTCCAAGCGTAGGTGTACAAAGAAGTATGATGATTATGATTTATAGTGCGACATGAAACCATGGTTCAGGCCAACATTCAGTTAAAGTGTTGTATCAACTTTTGTTCAGTAATTCTCTTTTGTGTAGTGTCAGTATTATAAAGTGATCCCTTGAGAACAGAGACTTTCATATCATCAAGAGAAGGCCCAGGTTTATTTAAATGTCCACCGATAGGAAGAAGTGTTTTTGCGCCTGATGGATTGTGCATGAGCACAATGACCAAATGAGGGTTTAGGCCAAATGGAGTGGGACTGAGCCCTGTTTGTTGGGTCTGAGCCCTATATGCAATATGTCCGAGCACAAAATGTGGGGGGATCTGGAATGCAAAGATGGCTGTATTGTACAAAAATATTTTTTTTGAATCTATCCACCATCAAGAGAAAAGGTAAAAAATTCTGAAAATATTGCATGCCGACCACCAGTTATTGCTTTGTATTTGTAATTCACGTCATTCCCGCCAGTGCCCATAGCTGTTCGGATATTATTCTGTGGTCACTTGTGTTCGGCAATTGTGGTCAATTGCAACCAGGGCAATGGGCCTATCTATGATTGACCGACCATGAAAGCCGAAAACGGCATTGAAATAAATATTTGAAAAGAGCACACCTGCGCGACGAAATGAATTAAATCTGCATGTAAATCAGGGGTTGAGAGCATGGGACCGAACATCCCACGAAAATGAGAGGCATTTTCATTCAAAGCGAGGCATTTTCTGTCGTCCGCTTACGAAAACAAAATAAATTTGAAGTTTGTCCCCTTCGACCAGAAAAGAGCTCCAGGAATGATGGGACCACACATCCCGGAAAGGACCAAACATCCAAGCAATGGCAGACGAACATCATTTTGATAAGTTTTTTTTTGTATTTGTCCTTCATACAAGTTCATAAGCCTAGTTCATACTCCGACGCATGACCGCCGGCGACCGACGCACGATCAAATTCTCGACGCCGACGTCTTGGTGTTGATTCGACGCGCGTTCGGTCGGCGTGCGATATTAAAGAGTTCAACAAATTTGAACTCTCTGCGTCCGATCGCGGCGTCGTACCAATGAATGATCACTTTTCTGGTCATGGGACCAAGGACTCATGTTTATGCATATTTTCAAAGGCGCCTAGTTCAAACTGGAAAGACGGGGAATGGGAATTGATTACGTCGTTTTACGCTTGAGCTTCTTCACATAACGAAGTTAAAATGTCGGACGCAGAAGAGCTACTCATATGTGAAGTAAAACATTACAAATGTCTTTATGACATTTCCAGATCTAGATTGTTAAAGTCCCCTTGTTCCCACCGCCGAGCGAATATCTCCCTCACATACATATCTCGTCGGTGGTGTTTCCTTTGCATCCTGTAGAGGACAACCATTGCCTGGACATTTAAAATAAGCAGTGCGTCCTCCTCCTCCATTTTGACGTGGCAGAATGGTATAATCGCGTGAGCATTCATAGTCACGCGATATGACGCCTACAAAATCGTGCAATGGCATAGGCGACCGACGCAGGACGCTGCGTTCGACGCCGGCGATGGTCGTGCGTCGGAGTATGAATCCACCTATAGTCGTCTTAGAGAACGTCAGTCACAAAACTGGCTCCATCAAGCAAAGCATTACTCATTGAGCAATATGATAATTCCAATTATGTTACGTAATACATCCCAGAAATCGGGAATTTCAATAGTTTTCTCGGCCTCAAAATCGTTTATCGAGGGTATATATTCAAGTGTGACGAACAGCGATCCTAATTTATTTGACGTAGTCAAAACGATTACTAAGACGCTATCTTTCCGAATTGTCCAGTGCATCACACTCAGTAGCCCTGCTGGCACGGCATGATATTTTGCCAATCCTTTTTTAGCTCAGCTGACAAAGTCAGCGGAGCTAGTCAAATAGCTAATTGATTGGTGTTAGTCCTTCCATCCTGCCATCCATCTAGCCATGTTGGGCATTTTGTAACCGTACAGCCGAGGCACTTCAAATATGGTTTTGTATATAAACACCGCAGAAAATGTTGCTTACAGAAAAAAATTTGGGCGATTCGACTCAAATTCAGCTCCCCAGGGGGCAAAAGGCGTAAATGAAAAAACAATTTTTTGACGCTCTATTCGAGGAGATAAAAGCTTGAAATAAAGTTGAAAAGGTCTTCATGATACAGAAGTTTTGATATAAAATAGATTAGTGTGGATTTATATCACCAGTTGGCGGTAGTGAGCAAAACTGTTGTTTGACCCCAGATGACCCCGCTTTAAATTTCCCGCCGCGAACTGATATGAAAACCTCGAACCAGGGAATACCGGACTGCTGGTATTGCCAGTGCATTCACTGTATGAACGGCTCGTCTGGGGTAAATTGACGAGGCGGCTCGACCTTCCACTGCGCGGTCGAGGTTACCTGGAGTACTATCATCAAGAAAATGGCGGTGACCTTTTTATTTCTCCCGGAGCGATGATTTTGTAAGTGACAAATTTTCTTATTTAAGCCTTTACGGAAATGTATTTTGGTACGAATCTTCACACGTTTATAGAAAAGATCAACGAGAATGTGTTCAAATGCCCTCATAACGATGAGTTCAACGGAATTTGGTCAAAACAACCTTCGAATGGAGTCAACTTCCTTTGCGAAATTGAAGCGACGACCTCATTATTTGTCGTAATTTATGCAGATCTGAGTCCAGCTGATGGGCAAAATTAGCGATGGTTTCAAAACAGTCTCCCAGACATGGGGCAATCTCTTCATTATCATAATGGGATTTGGAGGCATGTTTACAGATTTTACAAGTTCGAGACCTGTAGGACAAAACAATAACAAACTCAACTGCATCTCTACCGTGTAGCGCGTAGTGCATTGCCTAGTGTATTTCGTAGTGTATTTTAGCGGAGACATTATTTCCACACTTTGGCCACGCCAAACGTCTTTTTTATTCGTGGAAGTTAAATTGCTCTGTAAATTTTATTTTACACAGGAAGAATCCATACAAGGTATTGCAATATTTCATGTCTATTGGTGTATTTGTGTACAGGAGCACACCAGACAGTGAGACGTGGAGATGTGTTTAGTGCTGGTGCTGTCAGTAGACTGAATCTGATTGGCCATAGCGATCAGTAATATGGGTCGTGATCACGTGATGTGACGTCACCGCGGTATCCTCCTTGGCTGATGGGTGATGTTCTGAGTTGTGTTCAAACTATTGGAAACTTCGGAAATTAGTTCTATGAGTTCTACTATTCTGCAGGAGTATATCATAGCCATTGATGTTGACAGCTAAAATCACGAAAACTTTGTTTATTTATCAAACTGTATCGAGTGTTATCGAATCGAATGGATGTGTCGATCGTCGGGGCGGATTGATATGTGGTTGTGCGTCCAAGGCGATTAGGTCATTCAGTTAGTTTGAGAAAGATCATGATCATGAAGATGCGTGTTGTGTTATCATAACCGGAAAATAATTTGAAGTTATTAGTGGTGTTGTCATTGCCATTTTTTGCATGGAATGATAGTTCGACAGCTCTCATCGACGTATTCAGCATTGACGGAAAGTAGGTCCGGATTTGGCAAACACTGTCCAATCACTTTCCATCTTGACGTCTTGTAAATGTAATAATCTTTGCCAAATCAGTGATTCTTATATAATTTACTCCATGATTGCAATCAGCCTTTGTTAAATTCCAATCACCTGCAGGTCAGGTCAATCTTTTAACAATAAAGTTAATTTTCTTAAGCACCTCTTTATCTTACTTCTTCACATACAGGGCATCCCAAACACTTTGCTAAATCCACTAACCCCCCCATTTCAAGTTGGTATTGCACCAGACCCAAGCTCAACGGTACAATGATCATGTAAGTGTCCAAATACCTTTTCAGGACATACTAGTATGAGGACATCAATTTTGATACCAGAAGGAAAACCAATCCTGTCTGTGTGTCACTGTGACATAGATCCTGGCTCTATTGGAAATGTCGCACTCGCACTGCATTACTTCATGTGATGTCACTTACATCTTTCACAGTTGACAAATTGAAGCATCCATGGTTATTGTAACTATATATAGTCCTTGCCAAATCTATCTAAAAGTATCAGTAAAACTGCTAAACTATGAATTGTATCTGCTTACTCAGCTGAGCGCCAGGCCCTTGGGCCTCTTGTTTTAATTCATTTTTTCACATAAATTATTATTTTACCCATTTTTATTTTAAATTGTTCAATTTGGCTATGATCTTTTTTATAAAAGTGCACTGGATTATTTTGAAATCGAAAAAATAATTATCATCTTAATCGAAAATACTGTCAAATGGACTCTCTGAGCAGCTAGGTAGGCAAGATAAAGTTATCCAAAGACAAAGTCATCAAAACTAATCACGCTTCCCTTGTACGGGGGATGTATTTAGTGGGGAATCAAAATGACCTTGTGGCGCCCTTACTATAAGTCACCAAAAAGGTGGCTAATTTAACCGCCCTCTCCTGCCTTTAGTCCCCTTAAACCCAGGGGGAGTTCAGTCCAGCGATATAGATAATAAGAAATCCATTGGCAACGTTAACACAGGCGCAGAGAGCAGGTGGTTTTACCAATGAATTTGTTGATTCATCTATTCATGAAATTAAAGAGATCTTTTCGGACAGTTCCTAAAGTTATGATAACCAAACTGTTCTAAAAAAGGCCTAAAATGCGTTTTAGTATAATTCTACTAATAGCCCCCGAAAATGATAAGAATAGACCCGGATGAAGTTTGAAACCAGAGCATTACGGAGCCTATTAAACTAAAAGGCTGTTTGGGGGGGGGGGGGACGTAACATTACATTCGATTTATCTAAAAATGAAAATAGATTGGTCAGGATAGACTTGAACCCATGACTATGAAACCTATCGACATCGGGTGAAAGAATCACTACTGGCAGTGTAACCGCCTAGGCAAACGAGTAACCTCATCAGAAGGGCATCACAAGTCGTCATCAAACAGCATTAGTTGACATAAATTCGCTGTTCGTCACACTTGAATACCCTCGATATAAATTTTTGAGGCCAACAATACTATTGAAATTACCGATATCCGGGATGTATACATGCATACGTAACATAATTGGCATTATCATATAGCTCAATAAGAAATGCTCTGCTTGATGGAGCCTGTTTTGGGAATAACGTTCTCTAAGACGAGTATGAAGCACAAATGCGCAGCAAAAAATCTTATCAAAATGATTTTCTTCCGCCAAGCATTGTGAGGACAAGGAAATTACCCAATACTCCTTTAAAGCAATTGCTGGGACAAGGACCTACATATTACCCATTCTCAAAAGTAATTTCGGGCGGATCTTATCCACATAAATGAGTAATCCCACGGCTAGCCTGCACATCGGGAATGGGCACATCAGATTACCCACGATGGGTACATCATATAACCCATTCTCATAAGCATTTTCGGGCGGATATTACCCATCAGTTTTTACAGTGAATGCTAGGATGTTAAATCCGCGGATTCCGGGATGTTTCGTCCCATTCCGGTATGTGCGGTCTCATCATTCCTGGAGCTCTTTACTGTTCAAGGGGATAACACTTCAAATTTATTTTCTTTCCGTTAGCAGAAACATGCCTCGCTTCGACTGAAAAAGCCTGTTTTTTTGTGGAATGTTCGGTCCCGTGCAACCCCCAACCCCTGTAAATGGCGTTAATTAAGCATTAGTTCAGAGGACTGCCACTTGTCAGAAGAGCTTGCAGTATGTTAACCCCAACCTTAAAGTTGTACCCCAGATCATAGGCATTGCAAAGTTCGTTCCAGGCGCAGGTTTCACGTCCGCTTCACACGTGCATTTTTGGGTGTGTACACTCAAGGGATAAAAGGGTCAAATAGACTGCTTTACGCCGTTCTGACCGTTAGGTGATAAAGCTTGGAACCAGTGAAACCTTGAAACCAGTGATAAACCTTGGAATCAGTCCTGAAAATGCATAAAAACATGAAATAATGCCATTTGAACCTAAGGTGGTTACGAATCAATATTTGGAGCTTATTTTTACATGATCAGATCGGAATTTGACGGTAGTTTAGAAATCAGTCGCGTATCCGATTCAATAATCTATATTTTAGAACAACCCAGTCATACCTCGCCTCCAGTGTACATTACTGATCTCCCAAATATAGGCATGCACGTCACGACACGCCCACCACACACCCATAATATGGACCGATCAGCGCTCCGCTTACTACGCCACTACACGGGGCCTATTTGAACTACGGAGCGGTGTGATCATACAGGGTGATACAGAGAAGATTGACTACATCATGCAGTACCGGCTGGCACTTATCCGTAGAAACGTAGATGAAGGTTTATTACCGAAGGTTTTAGCCGGGTTTGGAGATGAAAAATGTGAATAAATTCCTTCGCTGTGAGTGATTTCGTACATATTCATGTACACATCGAGGGATGTAGAGATATTTTCGTGATGTAACCAGTTCTAAGCGGACACATTTTTTAGTGATTCCCGTGTGCATGTTTGTCATATCTACTGAGCATTATCAGAGCATTATATATACAAATGATTCTTCTAAGAAAAACGTTTTATTTTAGTATATGGAATACAAAACAATCACAAAAGCTTACTTTTGCTTTCATCGAAGAGCAATAATTAGATATATGCAAATGGCGGCCCGTCATGAATATAAGTTTATTTTTTAACGACAACAACACATTTCCAATGCATTCAATGATGACGTCATCCTCCACAAAAAGGTTGATTCTGGAACTACTGGCAAATTGCTATCAATAAAGTCAGCTGGGACGAGATTGGCAGTTGGGAGGGTATAAATCGTGGAAGGAACGCGCCCGATTTCACGCAGAACTTGCACAGTGATTCCACGGTTTAGTACTGACTATTCCAAGGTTTATCACTGGTTACATGGTTTCACTGATTCCAAGCTTTATCAACTACCGTTCTGACCCTGTTTTTTTTCCAAAATTGAAAAGTACATTAAATCTGATGGGAGTTAGCTTATTATGTGCCAGAAAATGTTCCCTCCGAGTATAAGTGGCGCGAACTTGGCAAAGTACAAGTACAACCACTGCAGGAAGAGATAATCAGCTGGATTCCACTTCTTTTTCGTTAAACTAAGGTCTCACTCCTCAGTTTCATTAAATCCATCAGACGCCAGTGCCTGGTGTGACACACGAAGCATCACCCCCATATGCATGCTGGGACCAAACTACTGCAACCAGATACTCAAACCTTCCAATTTGTATGGAGGCAAAGTCCTAAGACAGCCTTCTTATTAGTTTCGATACCAGTAGGCTGCTTCACATTTGATACCACCTAGATTCAGCAAACAGTTAAAAAATCAGTCAAAAATATTCAAGTGTTTCGCAAAGTTTGCGCCAAAATATTCGGAGGGAAAGATTTCCAGGCACATATAAGCTATATAGAAAATTAATGTACTTTTAAATTTTAGAAAAAAAAAATCCAGGGTCAAAACGGCGCAAAGCGGTCTATTCGTTCGCTGAATGGATAACGCCCAAAAATGTAAATGCAAAGTGAGACGTCAAACCAGCATCTGGTGTGATCAACAGGGAATCTGAGACGAAACTACTGGCAACAGATACACATACTTGCACATTTTTCGTTGTGCGTATATTCTCCTTCACCGCCGATAACTCCCCCCCTGATCGGCCATCAGAAGGGCTGTTACTTTATCAGTAGTCTCCCTACATGCCCTTCTTTTCCCACGCGTCCATATCGCGACAGCACTAACATTACACTCACTCATGGTTGTCGCACGAGACACGCACTGAAAGCCATCATAATTGAAGGACCAGGTGTTCAATGAGTTACGGTTCCAGGGATGCTGACCTGACCCAAATGCAAAGTGCATGTTTTATAAAAGAAGGCTAACCTGATTCTGAGATTGTCACTATTAATTCAGGCCGTCATTCAATTACTTTGTGTCTAGCAATTTGATTGGTCACCCGTTTATGATGGTGCTTCCGACGGAATTCCTGGCCCTTCATGTCGGCAGTGAAAGGAGGAGACTTTAGGACTGATATTAGGCATGATTTTTATGGAGACAATGAATTTTTCTAAAACACAGTGCGTTTAATTCGTTTTTCTTTGCCAGTAGGTAGTGCTACCTTTGATGCTCCCAAAATCCTGCTCGATAGCCAAGAATCAGGCCAAAAATTTCTCGAGCTCTGCAAATTTCGCCCTCCATATACTCGGAGGGAAAATTTATCTGACAGATCAGCTTACAACCATGAGATAGGCAATTTAAAGTACATGTACATTTAAATTTATGAACACAATCCGTTGTGAAAGCGGCGCAAAGCAGTGTATTTGTCCGTTGAATCAGGAATCCCCGAAAACACACGTGTATTTTTGGTAACCGGAAAAACGCCGACCGACCGACCGACCGACCGACCTACTCGCCGACTCTGACAACCTCACTTACGGCATCCCATTCGCGCCTCATAGCCCGGTAACCAGAAAAACGCCGACCGACCGACCGACCGACCGACTGACCTGCCAACCTACCGTCATAGTGCAGTATCCCTTTCGCTTCTCTATAGCACATGTATCTGTGTAGTGCCCAGCGCAATGGACGTGATGGAGTCCGACTTGTCTGACAGCAGCATCTCCAGTCAATTATACCGGGAAAACGAGTTCACGCGGTAAGGAACTGATAACGATACTCTAAAGATATGCTTTGTCTACATGGTCGGTGGATATAAAAACATGATTTGGGCCTAATCTATGCACTGTAGTTTTTCTACTCGAGTGTCTCGACCGATGCAATGCATGAACTGCAACGCGCAACATGCATTTGTTGTCATTTGACCAGCGCACGTGCGCTTGTTTACAATTTCATTTCACGTGACCTGCTATCGTGGATTGGATATATCACATTGACTTATGAGACCTGTGACTCAACTACGAAACTCCTTGGGTTAGTAGGTCGGAAGGTCGGTCGGTCAGTCGGTCGGTCGGTCGGTCGGCGTTTTTCCGGTTACCTGTATTTTTGACACTGTATTTTTGGACACTTTTTGCCGATTTTAAAACTGTGGAGTGGGACCTAAAGATTTATTTGCGTATAATATCCTGCATCCCCTGTTTTTGATATATGCGTCGTATGGTTGTATTTGTAGTTTATCATGTTTATTGTGATTCGACCAATAGTGGGTTGTCGAGAGTAAGTTGTGTACTGTAAAATCGGTCATTAGCCGTCCTGAATTTCAACTCCTGGCTGGGAATAATGTGGTATATCAAAGGCGACCAATGAGTTGTAAATGGTTGGAATTATTCAGGCAGCCCAGGAGTTTTATATATATTTTACTCCTTCCCGACCCTATCCCGTATATTTTAGATTCCTAAATGTGAATTCTACCACATGCGGGCCACGTTTTTTATTTTTGATTAATGTGAATTGATTGATTGAATACAGATGTGATTTCTTTTAATATTACTTCAATTATTACAAAATATTGCACGCATACTGGTTCAGGAAAAATCAACCTCTGCCTCTCTACAGAACATACATCATCCTTCCTCCACTCAAATACTTCAGCACACCATGATAGAACCGCAGCAGTGACATCTCAAAAGGGAATGATACAATAATGATCCCTGCTTATACCCGTTTTGAGTTTTCCTGACTTCAGTCGCTTTGTCTATAATATGTCATTAGGAAAGTGCTTGTTACTCCTACCGTGTGAGATGACCGAATAAGTTTCAACATGAGAGTGTAACTTACGCAACTTATCTTGGAGAAGGTCCTTGGCAGATGGTCGATCTTTAGGGATCACAATGAAGGTCTTCTTGAGGAAATCTTTCACACTATCAGGAACATTTTCAGCAACGGAAGGAGTATTTTTTTTTCCAATCATAAACAGCACATGTGCTGCATTTCCAGACTCACTCCATGGACGAGTTCCCTTGGCCATTTCCAACACAACACAGCCAACGCTCCTGTGGATAGGATACACATTTGATTTAGCATCGGGTGAATTATAACACCATACATAACATTCACGAGGCGATCATGTTGCTGCCGTGTGGCTATGGCAGTGTTGTTACATTGACACTTGTCTATGAGCAAGATCAGTGGCGTAGTGGTTAGAGCACCGGGCTCATAATCAGGAGGTCGTGGGTCAACCTCGTTTACCCGGAGGTCATTACGTGCTCCTATAGTCACTTGCACTGCACCTGGTATCATGTTGAGTTAAAACATATTTGATTGGTCAAAGAATAACGTTTGACATGTAAATAAGATGTAAATAATGATTTGACACTTGGCATATTCATGGCATATTGAATCGTTGAAAAGGGTGACTTATCAGTCTACATAACCATTTACCCTAAGGCCGAAGTTACATAGGCCTCATTCGTTCATTTACCACGAGTCACTTTCCGGGTTTTTCTTTCATTCCTCGGTGAATGCACGCCACAAGGCCGTGCTTTTACAGGGGAACGAAAGCAAAAGGGGAAAATGAGTCCTGGGAAATGAACGAATGAGGTCTATGTAACTTCGGCCTAATGCGATCACAAATCAATTGACGGCATAATAGAACTTCATGGGCACGGATAATATTAGCTAATGCTGATATAAAAAATTGATTTCCTCTACAAGAAAATTGCGTCATTTAGTCGGGCCATGCGGGAACTCCAAGCAAAAAGAACCGAAGAAGCACGTGTTACAAACGCCAATCGAGCGAGCACTGTGAAAATATTATTTCGAAATCCCTTTTGATAATTTATTTTTATATCTAAGTATAAGGCTTCTTTATCTGTATTCAGCTTGAGATAATTGCTCAATTTTACAATTATTTGGTCGGCTGCAAAAAGTTTTGGTCATGATGAAACAGTGCTGACAAATAGGGCCCGAATAGACGGATCAGCGGTCAGACATGCTACGTCACCCCCAGATTCTGGCGGTGACGCGGCATGTGTCGT
Organism: Lineus longissimus; assembly: GCF_910592395.1. Lineage (NCBI taxonomy): Eukaryota > Metazoa > Nemertea > Pilidiophora > Heteronemertea > Lineidae > Lineus > Lineus longissimus. The sequence goes on from NC_088321.1 coordinate 7,970,968, forward strand.
ATAGGTATTTCCAGGGGATACGGTGAAGCCCTTTTGAATGCTAATCAATTAGACTCCGGATGTAGAGGTTGGTCGCGGGTTCGATTCTCGGAAGGGCCACCGCTGTTTCGTCTTTGTGTCTTTGAGCAAGGCATTTTAACCTACTTGCTTCTCCACCCTGGAGTAAATGGGTACCTAGCTGGCAGAGATGGCAAACTATGAATGTTAGTCCTGAGCGCTGTAAAGCTGCAGCTCAGACCTGTGATACTCTCACAGAGTAGAGCTTGAATCATGAATGTGAACCAGCGTACAGTCATGACAGTGCCCACATGTATAACCATAGCGGGGGCTTGTGGTATTAGCTCACCTCTCTGAGAGGTGAGCTAAGAATAGCAAAATTTCGTTTGAACCGAGGGGTTTGGTGAGCTTTTGCTATGGCGAAGTGTCTGTTGTCTTTTGGCGGGGCACATTTCGTAAACACTGGGACTCTATGATGAACATTGGTAAATTTATCAATTAAACCTTTTGCAGAGGGAATTATCCTAGAATCTTCACATTCATCATGATCTTGATAGCCGTGTTTTGTCTCTTGAAAACCATAACTGTATACTGGAAATTTGATATACCTATTTCTAAGGCCTATGCAATGCCTACGAAACAAAAAAACTTAAAGTTATGAATAGAAAAAGAGAGAATTCAAATAAAATTCGAAAAAAAATTGTGTACTTTTTTACCTATTTATGCCATTTTGTGTACCTATTTTCCCAGTACCTTTTTAGCTCACCTCTTAGCAGAGGTGAGCGTATCCCATACCGTGGCGTCCGTCGTCCGTCGTCGTCGTCGTCGTCCGTCGTCCGTTAGCAGGGCACGTTTCGTAACTGTTAGAGCTATTGAGTTGAAACTTGGTACACATGTACCCTTATGTAATGACACCTTGGAGACCAAGTTTCGGTCCGATTCGTTTCATGGTTTGGCCACCAGGGGGCCAAACGTTAAAAGTGAAAATATGCAATATCTCCCTTAATAGTAGTCGGGAAATTTTGAAAAAAATATGGTAGGTACTTCTAGCAAAGGTGCATCATATATCCTCCAGGTTTTTGATTTGACCTCCTTTTCAAGGTCACAGAGGTCAAATGGTGTAAATTGGCCGTTAGGATGTAACGATGGCACGTTTCTAAACTGCAATGACTATTGATACCAAATTTGGTACACATTTACCCCTTAGTCAGGTGATCTCAGGGACTGAAGTTTGGTCCAATATGATTCACCACTTGACCACCAGGGGGCAAAATCCAAAAACCTTAAAAATGTGATTATTCCTTAACTTCTTGCCCGATTGCCACCAATTTGATATCATGGGTACAGCTAACCACCATACAGTATATGCCACACAGGTTTTTAATTTGACCTTCTTGTCAAGGTCACAGAGGTCAAATGGCATAAATTCGCCGTCAGGCCGTAACTATTGCATGTTTCTTAACTGCAATGACTATTGATCACAAATTAAGTACACATGTACCCCTTGGTCAGGTGATCTCAGGTACCGAAGTTTGGTGCGATATGATTTGCCGTTTGGCCTCCAGGGAGGGGGCCAAATCCTAAATTCATCAAAATGCCATTATTTCTAGTAATGACTTGCCCGATTGGCACCAATTTTATATCATAGGTACATCTAATTCTAACAACCATTCAATGTGTCACTACTCGGGTTTTCTTTGATTTGACCTACTTTTCAAGGTCACAGAGGTCGAATGTACTGTAAATTGGCCATTTTGGGGAAATTGTAATTGCTTGGACCTACATCAAACCTAACACTACATGACACAATACCATGCTCTTTATCCATCTTTCCTCCACATGAGGTGAGCACAATGGCCCTGGCCATTTCATTTTCCGGTACCTTTACTTCCGGTACTTTTATTTCCTGTACTTTTATTTCCTGTACCTTTTTTCCTGTACCTTTTTTCCTGTACCTTTTTTCCTGTACCTTTATTACCTAGATTCAGTCAACAGACACCCCTATACCCCCCCCCCCCCCCCAACACACCCATACTCAGAAAAAACAAACGCCCATCTCTTCCCGCTACCTTAATACTTCTGGATACCAGGATATTGGTATAAAATATGTGGAACGGGCTGGAGCAAACAGAACGGTTGCCAGGACGACTTGGCATGTGAGGTAGCTCAACCCTCAAAGCAAACCCACTGGAGAATGCCAGCAAGACTTGGCATGAGAGGTAGCCAAATCCTCAATTTTTTTGTCTAAGGGACAATGCTAGGAAAGCTCAGTATGAGAGGTGGACGGACATATCCTCTTGGGAAAGCTCCTTTGCAGAATGCTAGAACAACTTAGCATGAAGGTAGTCTAACCCTTCCCTGGCAATGCATCAGTGGCTATCTGATGGCGGCTCTTGTAACTATAGGCCTCACGAGTCAGCCTGTTTGGCCTATACTTTTTTGCACTTTGTTTGCGAGTGTGCTTCAGAAAGGATTAATCATGTGGTGATTATGTGGGAGATATTAGTGTGCGTAAGTGTTGGCTTGGAATTATGATGCTGTAGAATGTGTAAGTACTGTAAATAGTTATGAGCTCAGTTTATCATTAAAACTTATCAATTAGAATTGAAGTCTAAGCCCTCTGTTTCTTACTTAGTTCCTTGGTCCATTACAATAAGATTGGTGTCAGATCAGTGGTGACATCGTACTTGACGAACTAGTTAATTTCGTCGATATTTGGATGCCCAGGGTTGTGGCATTTATTGTCTTTGTTTCTTTAATGGTGACGCCTTACTGCTCGACCCGGTTTTACGCTACAGTAGAAATAAGCATAATTTGTATCCTAAATTAGACGTAGAACTACAAAATCTCATCTACTTATTCAGAGAGCTACATCAATACAAACATATCAACAGAAGTGTTGCTATCATCGAGATATAACAATGAGCAAACCCACATCTAGTAGCACAGAAAAGGAAGTATTCGCTGTTGAATCTGCCTGGGCTTTCAATTTTTTACTGTCGTCTGCTATCGCTTTGGTAACCATAGTGACAGGTCCTTACTGACACTGTCCGAATCCCCACACCCACGGTGGTCAACGTACACGATTAATGCAGTGCGTAGCAATGGTCTATCACTTTTCTTGAGCAGACAATCCACTCCGTTTTGCGCCTTAGAAACTACCGTAATTGTGAGAATAAGTCCATTTTTAAGTGTTCCACCCACACAACGTTCTTGCGTAATTTGAAATAGGCGAATTATTACCTCATAGCCGCGATTTACTTTGTGAAACATGTAACTGTCCGCTAAAAATCATCCCTGCAATCGAAGTTCGATAATATCTGACCGTGGACTATTCGAAGGACCACGCTGTATATGTCTGCTACACTGTGTGTTGCAAATAGGTATTTCATTTCCTATCATTAGGATGATATTGGAATGTCAAACTGGCACATCACATCAAGACGTATCCTGATGAACACCGACAAACATACGGATGTACGACCTTTCGGGTGCACGGATTAACCATACTAAAACACGTGAAATATCGTTATAGGGCACACTTCAAACGTACGTTTCCCGTTTTAGACGACGGTATATGCGATTTGTAGAAAGTAGTTTTTCATGATTTGTCAGTCTACTAAATAAAAACGGTCTATCTTTTGCAGTACCGTAGAGTCGTTTAAATCAGCCGGTATTCCTTGAACCTCACAAGTGTTTTGGCGTTCTCGAAACATACTGCCGCCTTCAAGGGACCCTCCAATCTTCGTGATGACCCGGGTGCAGCAGCGAGGCTTCTCTACTCGAGTCCATTGCTATGTGGTAAGCGTGCTACCATTTAATCACACCCCTTTGGTTACCTTACGTCATCAAGAGTATACCTGGATGATTCATATTATTGGAGCCAAAATGTTGAGCAAAACAGAGGCAGAGCCGAGATTTTGGCCAACATTTCAGCTCCGCCCTCGCAATTTTTGGTGAGACAATCAACGCCGACAGTGAAGTATCAATTTCTATTCTAAAATATATCAAATGCAACAAAGGTTTTAGATAACAGTGGTATTAGATGGTTTTTGAGAGCTTCCACATTTGCACCAACCCAAGCGGTGCCGCTGAATTCAAAACGAGACTTCGTTTGCGCATAGTGCATTTGCACTGAGCGGTTCTCCATTCGCTCTGAATCAGGGTATTTTAGAATTCGCTACTATACTTCCCAGACAATATTTCGACGTCCCCTAGTTTCTTTTCCGTCCAACCATGCCAACAGTTAATTGATGAAGACACTTGACCGAAAATCTATCATTTCAGTAACTCGTCACTGACACCCTGCAGAATGTTATAGATTTGCATTTGAAATATCAGAGGGTTGTGGTCCGGTATATGCCTAATGTACACAAAATCAACATTATGTACAGGAATTATTTTCATTTATTGACATATCACGCCTAAATTAAGGGGGAGGTATCTTCAAAGGGTATTGTACATGATCACATAGTATGAATCAATTATTAGTGACCCTTCATTGTTATTTTGCCATTAGAAAAACTATAAAATGAAGAATTCCCGAACTATAAAACGAAGATGCTCTCAAAAATCATTGAAGAAAATGTGTTATCAATTTCAAACTTTGGCAACATGACTTTCAAGCCAAAACGACCCTTTTCTATTGATTTCAACAAATTCCACACACTTTCATTAATTTTCATAGGGGGTGTGGTCGGGTATATAGGCCTTATGTACACAAAATCAACATTATGTACAGGAATTATTTTCATTTATTGACATATCACGCCTAAATTAAGGGGGAGGTATCTTTAAAGGGTACTGCACATGATCACATAGTATGAATCGATTATTAGTGACCCTTCATTGTTATTTTGCCATTAGAAAAACTATATAGTTTTCCACCTTTTTCTGACCTCTGCGTAATATAGATTCTGCAATCTTCAATCTTCGTTTTATAGACACCCGTAGATGACCCTCATGTAGTGTTTTGGCACAACCTGTCTTCGGGGCAATTACCACGGTCAGGACGGAATTGATATGTATGTTGTTGTTACGAGCAGATGGCTGATGATTGTAAATAAAGAATACAATTATCGTGATTAAATTCGTCGTTCATGCCTCAAGAACGTTACAATTGGCGACGAGGAAAAGTACGAATGTGCCAAAGAGACTGTAGTTTGAATACGACAAGTTAAATCCGGGTTAAATTCGATAAACTTTGTGAAAATGGCAACGAATGTTGATGTTGCTCCACTGCCAAGGTTTGACTGTACAGGTGATTTGGCCAGTGTTGGTCCGCGTTGGAAGCGGTGGAAAAAGGCTTTCGAATATTACGTTGTTGGAAAAGGTGTTACTAACAATGCACAAAAGAAAGCACTGCTTCTTCATTCCGCTGGGATGGAAGTGCAGGATGTGTTCGAAACTGCCGCAGACGTGCCATTCGTAGCAGTGGCTGAGGGTGAGACTGACAATGTGTTCAAGGCAGCCATGAGAAAATTGGATGGCTACTTTCTTCCGAAGTTAAATGTAGCGTATGAGCGCCATGTTTTCAGACAGTTGAAACAAGAAGAGGAAACAGTAGCTCAGTTTGTTTCGAGATTAAAGCAGCAAGCTATCAACTGTGAATTCGGGGATTTAGACGCAGCTAACGAACAGATACGTGACCAGGTTGTGGATGCTTGCAAGTCGTCCCAATTACGCCGTAAACTACTGCAAAAGGGGACGGATTTAACTCTGGACAATGTTTTGAGTGTGGCGAGGGCCATGGAGGCAGTGGACCTCCAAATGAAACGTATTGAGGGCAAACCTGCTGAAGTAAATCGTCTTTCCGACAGGAAACAGGAGAAGAAATGGGGTAAACCGAGCGGTAAACCAAGTGGTAAAACGTGTTTCCGTTGCGGAAAAGAAGGCCACATTGCCAAAGACTCCGATTGTTCAGCTAAAAACGCGACATGCAATAAATGTAAATTTGTTGGACATTACGCTGTAGTTTGCAAGACCAAGTCGAATCGTAAACCAGGCGAGAAACCAGGAAGAGGGCAAGAAAATGGAGATAAGCGCGACAAAAAGAGGAAACCCGTACATTTCGTTGGGACAGCAACAGAGGACGATGAATACTCATTCTTATTATACCAAGGCGCCGAGAGCAATAAAGGTGTAATAGATGTCAAAGTCGGTGGTGTTTTCGTGCGCGTTTTGATTGACTCTGGGTCGACAGCGAACGTCATCGATAGCGCAACGTGGAAATACTTAAAAAACAGCGTGTGAAATGTGTTAGTGAACCAACCGCGCAACGTTTGTATCCGTATGGTTCAAGCGAACCTTTGAATACACTTGGGAAATTTTCCACAACTGTTGAGGTGGGTGACCGGAACGTTGAGGCCAACTTCATGGTAATCAACGGGATAGGACAGTCATTACTGAGCAGAGACACTGCAGAAAAACGTGGGGTCCTGAAAGTGGGCTTAAATGTAAATTCCGTGCAATGCGACAAACTTACGCTGGAGGACATTAAGAAACGTTTTCCAGGGGTATGCAATGGCATCGGTAAACTTAAAAACTATCAGGCAAAGATCCATGTGGATCCTAACGTTAAACCCGTAGCTCAGAATGCGCGAAAAACCCCGTTTGCTATACATGATAAGTTGGAAGTGAAAATAAAGGAACTGGTGAAAGATGACATTCTAGAAGGGGATGAAGGCCCGACGCCGTGGGTGTCACCACTGGTGATTGTTCCAAAACCGTCAGGTGACATACGAATTTGGGTTGATATGCGACAAGCTAATACCGCGATAATTCGGGAAAGACATCCGATTCCAACAGTAGAGGAAGTCGTTCAGCGGATGAATGGCAGCACCGTATTCAGCAAAATTGACTTGAAATCAGGATTTCACCAACTGGAGCTTGCTGAGGAATCTCGAGGGATCACAACTTTTGCTTGTCACCTTGGTTTATTCCGGTATAAAAGATTGAATTTCGGAATATCATGCGCGCCGGAACTTTTCCAGCATGTTATTTAACAGGTGTTGGCTGAATGTGAAGGGGTGGAGAATATTTCTGATGATCTGATCATTCATGGAAATGGTGACCCTGAACATGATGCGCGCCTTATCAAAGTCCTAGAAACTCTAGAAAAAAATGGTCTAACTGTGAATTTAGACAAGTGTTTAATCCGATTACCCGAGCTTGAGTACTTTGGTCTTAACATGAGTGCCAACGGTCTTGCACCTACCGCAGATAGGGTAAGAGCTGTTGTTGAAGCAAGTAAACCCAAGTCAGCGACTGAAGTAAGAAGTTGTATGGGACTTGTGAACTTTAGTGGGAGATTCATACCCAATCTCGCTACTATAGCTGAACCGCTCCGAAAGTTGACTAGGCACGGAGAACCATTCAAATGGGGACAACCGCAGGACATTGCTTTCAAAAAGTTGAAGGATGAACTGTGCAGGGTGAACAAACTAGCTCATTTCAAGAAAGGGGCTGACACTGAAATAGTGGTTGATGCCAGTCCAGTAGGGCTAGGTGCCATGTTGGTACAGACTCAGAACAATGAGAAACGAGTAATTTGCTATGCGAGCCGCAGTCTGTCTCATGTTGAGCGACGTTACTCTCAAACAGAAAAGGAGGCGCTAGGAATCGTCTGGGCCTGTGAAAGGTTTCATGCATATTTGTATGGGATCACTTTTGAAATAGCGACTGATCACAAACCGTTGATTTACATATACTCGCAGAAGTCGAAACCGTGCGCGAGAATTGAACGTTGGGTGTTGAGATTGCAGTCATACGATTTCAAAGTGAAGCATATTCCCGGAAAGGAAATGGCAGCAGACGCGTTATCGAGGCTGATTGAGGACACGCGAAGTGAAACAGAGAAAATCAATCATGTTAACGTTGGAGAGGGGTATGTTCGATTCATCGCAGAAATTGCAACACCAAAAGCGTTGACAACTCGTGAAATAGAACGCGAATCCGATTCCGATGCAAAATTAGAAGTTGTGAGGGAATGTATCGCAACGGGACACTGGAACAATTGCCCTCCTGAGTACAAATGCGTGCGCAACGAACTCTGTGTGGTTGGTAAACTTGTTCTAAGAGGCTGTAGGATCTTAGTGCCAAAAACTTTGAGATGCCAAGTTGTCAAACTAGCTCATGAAGGGCACTTGGGTATCGTCAAAACCAAACAAAGACTACGCTTAAAGGTATGGTGGCCTGGTATGGACAGAGATGCGGAACGTGAGTGTAAGACTTGTCCTGGGTGTCAGCTTGTGGCACAACCGTCTTACCCTGAACCAATGAAACGCACTGAAATGCCAACCATGCCGTGGCAGGATGTAGCGCTAGACCTTCTTGGCCCGATGCCAGAAGGAGAATACATCCTGGCTGTCGTCGATTATTTTAGTAGATATTTCGAGGTGGACATTGTAAAAAGTGTGACCACCACTGATATGATAAGAAGTTTGAATGAGATTTTCGCTTCTCATGGATATCCGCTATCGTTAAAATCCGATAATGGACCTCAGTTCATCTCCGAAAAGTTCGAATGTTACCTGGAAGAATGTGGCATAGAGCACAGACTGAGCCCAGCTTTATGGCCACAGGCCAATGGTGAGATTGAGAGACAAAACCGTACAATGCTTAAATCTATGCGCATCGCACATGCACAAGGCAAAGACTGGAAAGAGGAACTTTTCAAGACACTTCTGTCTTATAGATCTACACCTTATGAGTCAACGGGTGTTACTCCAGCAAAACTCATGTTTAATCGTGAAATCCGTACTAAATTGCCTGAGTTGCGTGATAACACACCAAGGAATTTGGAAGCTAGAGATCGCGATGCTGAGAGCAAGCAAAAAGGAAAAGGACTATGCAGACCAGAGACGTCATGCCAAAGATAGTGATTTAAACGTAGGGGATCGTGTTTTGATGCAACAAGCGAAAAAGAACAAGTTGACGACGCGTTATGGTGAAAAGCCGCTAACTGTCGTGGAAAAAACGGGAAGCAAGGTCACTGTCGAAACAGATGGAGGAAAACAGTACAGGAGAAATTCAGCTCATCTACGCAGATTTGAGGAGCAAACAACGGAGGATGCTACTGATAACGATATCGAGACGGAAATCGCAATTGACGATGATATCGCTGAGGACACTGACCCAGTGCCGCAGTGGTCTCCTCAGAAGATTGTGACTAGGTCTGGTAGAGAGATCAAAGTCCCTACCAAATTCAAGGATTTTGATATGACCTACATATAGAAACCTAGCTAAGGTGTTTGTTAATGTACGATCGCGATAGACGATATTAGCAAGTTTACTAAAAAGGGCAGAATAATCCCTTTATCTAACTGTGAAGCTATTGGGTAGTCTACCCTAGTTGCTTTACTATATAATTCATGTTTTTTGTAATCAAAAGGTTAATCTTTTGCAATCTTAGTTCTGATAATCTCTTTGTAGACAGACATTTCATTGGAAATGAACTCTTGTTCAAATTCGTACTCCCATAGTGAACTCTTAACATGATGGTTAAACTCTATTTTGATTGAGTTAGTTCTGGTTAAGCTGGTAACATTATTGTTTAGTTTCAAAGTGTTCTTTTATACTCTGCTGTTCTTGTGTTTTATATGTACGCTTAAAGGACTCTTGGACTGACATTGGTTTAGTAATATTCAAGCAGAGTTAGTATTGTGTATTGTGTTAAATCTGGGGGGTTAACTACTTGTCTAAAATGAAATGGCCAGGGCCATTGTGCTCACCTCTTGTGAAGGGAAGATGGATGAAGCATTAGCATGGTTTTAAATGTAAGAAAGAAATGAAGTAATGTTTTACAATGAAATTACATGAAAAACAGAAATTTGCAGGTTAGTGCAATCGTTAAAACAGCAGCAGAACAAAAGCTTGAAGCAGCAAAACATGCAAAACATGCCTACCAAAAGAACAAATAAGCAATTCCATGCAACAAGTCATCAGCATTAACACACCTTTTAAAAAAAAGTCCTTTGGTTTACAGATGACCCATTATGGAAATGCTTAGGAATAGGATAATTATGTTGTTTGCTTGTGTCTAGTACAAGAAACAACCATCATCTGAAATTCCTAGGGCTCTGTAGAGGTTAATTAATCCTGCATTTGCCTAGGCTTAGACTATGACATCCCACTTAGCAGCATTTCAAGGCACCCTTAGGGGAGAGTCCACTATTAACATTTGGGGCCCTGCTGGCCAAACTGAGAATCAGAAAAAGACTGCAGTTTAGTCTAAGAGTATAGGGGTACATTCGTACCAAGTTAGGGATCTGTAGCTAAAGCAGTGACAAAACGTGCCGTCATTGTAAAATGGCGGTGCCATAGGAAAACTTTGACCTCTGTGACCTTGAGAAGTAGGTCAAATCAAAAACCCACATTTATGAAATGTATCCTTGCTAGGAGTACCTACCATAAAAATGTTATGAAAATCAGACCACTATTAAACGAGCAATCAAACATTTTAACTTTGGACATTAAATTTGGCCCCCGGGTGGCCAAACTAAGAATTTTTCAAGATGCCCGCCTGGCACCCATATTGGCTATCACATTTGATAAAAAATCAAGGATTTAGTAGAGAGTACATAGATATACATCCAGATCAAATTTGGTTGCAATCCGATCATTAGTTTCGGAGTAATAGTACTGTGTTTATTTTTCAAGATGGCTGCCTGGCGGCCATATTTGATGTCCGAACGGCCGAAATTTTAGGGCTGGAATAGAGAATCCCCAGATACATGTCAACACTGGTTTAAAACCTTCTAGCTAAAATAGACAGGAAACATGCTACTGTTCAGTGAATCAGCAAACTTTGACCTCTGTGACCTTGAAAAGGAGGTCAAATCAAAAACCCGGAGGATATATGATGCACCTTTGCTAGAAGTACCTAACATATTTTTTTCAAAATTTCCCGACTACTATTAAGGGAGATATTGCATATTTTCACTTTTAACGTTTGGCCCCCTGGTGGCCAAACCATGAAACGAATTGGACCGAAATTTGGTCTCCAAGGTGTCATTACATAAGGGTACATGTGTACCAAGTTTCAACTCAATAGCTCTAACAGTTACGAAACGTGCCCTGCTAACGGACGACGACGACGACGACGACGACGGACGCCACGGTATGGGATAAGCTCACCTCTGCTAAGAGGTGAGCTAAAAAGGGGAGGGATTGTAGTGTTTTGGCACAACCTGTCTTCGGGGCAATTACCACGGTCAGGACGGAATTGATATGTATGTTGTTGTTACGAGCAGATGGCTGATGATTGTAAATAAAGAATACAATTAGCGTGATTAAATTCGTCGTTCATGCCTTAAGAACGTTACACCTCATGCATGCGTTCACTTTTACTAGATCTCCGTGCACCAATGTGGGTAGACCTAAGTTCAGATTCTGGAGCTGATACATCATAGACTGGAGGCTTGATCGACAATTAGTGTTACAGTGCGGCATACACAGTTTGAATCATCAATGAAAACAATTCATATTTCGAACATTTGTGAGAAGTCTACAAATCTACGAATTTTCGACGATAAAGACGTGAATTCGGTTAATTCGTAAAGAATGGTCTCACGTAGTATGTTTACTGATATTCGCTCTCCAATAAAGACCGGAAAATATGAAATCAAAATGTCCTTATAGAACGAGGAATTTACATAAACTTGTGCGATATTGCAATCCCAACGTACACTAGATTTTATTCAGAAGGTGATAGAACATTGCTACGCAGGGGATGAATCGTGTACGTTGTCCACCGTAGCACTGGTGACTGTAGTGCACATGTGGTCGAAGTGACAAAAAACTCACAAATACCAGTAGTTCGCATCATACTCGCGTTAGAAAAAAACTGCCATCGTTAATTTCTATTTGCTAACGGTTTGGTATAGGTTTCAACACTAGAATAATGGCCTGTCATTTGATAAACATGATATCATATCATGATTTTACTCGAATGTAAGTTAAAGGCAAAACAATGGACAGTGAAATGATCTCATCAAGTATATGTACCCATGCGAAGTGCATACACAGAGAACAGTGTGGGATGCAATAACATTGCAACTAATAAGGAAAAGCAAATAAACGCAGTGCGTTATTTTAGTCTCACCAGATATCTGTCTGTAAGCCATACCCCTTTTTCTCGTCGTCCTCGCCCTTTACTGCCTCCGGTGACATGTACTGCACTGTTCCTTTATCAGCAGTTAATGCTCCATGGGTCAGGCGACTGGCCTCGAGCTTCTTTGAGATTCCGAAGTCCGCCAATTTGATACGGTCATCGAAGCTCAAAAGTATGTTGTCAGCTATAAAGTAAAATGACATGTTGTTGTGATGTTGCAAACACGTGTAAGTGCAAAAATAATTTGAGATAGAAAACTATTATTATTAAACCCAGATCGTCAATGTTTTAAGACTGGCTACGTACCCATCGTAACTGTGATAAGAATGAGATCACAGAAATATAAAATCAACTTTTTTTTACGATAACACAAAACATATCGGGTTATTCAGAGAAAAAAAACTGCCATTCATCTTAGTTGTATATCTAAGAGGGAGGGAAGCGCTGAACATATCTTAAGATTTGTTATCTAGGATTACATGTTTGTTCCTCCAATTATGAAGATTTACAAAGTATAAGGTGAAAAGAATGAACAAAAAATGAATCCAGTTTTAACAAAACAAAACTGCCCAGGTGTGCATTGTACAAGTGGTCGAGTTATTTACTTAGCTCTTATCGATACAAGATAGTTCCATTACCCTTCAGCCGATTGCGGCTTTTCTGAGGACGAACATTTTTGTATCAAAGTCATAGTTATCTAGCTGTCTGCCCAGTAAAGTTTCTGTGAGCAGACTGTCGTTCATGTTCCATAGCGTGGTACTGAGATTTGTGGGACATTCACGATCATTTCCCAGTAGTTGTAGCGAAGAAAACCCCGAATACCCGCAAATGTAGACTCCCAGGGCAGCCCATCGCATCATCCAATTTGGTCTCCTTATACCGGGCGACAGGACGAGGCCGGTCCAATGCGTTCGGAGTGGATCGCAGAAGAGGTGAACTTGCGGGTCGGTATACCTCATGGAACAGCGATCACACTTTGTCTCTGTGGTAGTCTCTGGTGTTTAGTTTGGTCAGAAAATCATAGTCACTTTTACGCGCAAGGTCGAGCTGAGCAGCAGTCCCTGACAAAGACGGACAATCAGATGATTTTTGAATGTTTGCTACCATAAGAAGGTTATTTTCTGCACACACTACGACAAAACGTTGATTTTCAAGATCAAGGACAGACATGTAATTTTGTACTTAAAAACTTTCCTAATGGGTGGACAGAGTTCGACTGAGTCGGTAGACATGCTTAAAGAGCCCGACGCTATGTATATTTCTATTGTATTCGTCAGGTATGGAACGTGTCCAAGACATGTCTCATTTCTGTTTTTCATGTTTGTCATCGATTGGTAACGGAAGCTAAAAGTGTAAGTACAATGAAAATGTCAAGTTTAATTTTACTCTTAATTTAAAACGACCAAAAACAATGGGTTAATATCCATTTTATTTCATGAAAATAGCTCAAAAATTGAAAAGGTTATGATTGGCCAAAGTTAGAGACTCAGCAAGGCTCATCAAAAAGTGGGACGGCTCGATAACTTGGCCTCTCTAATCTGAGAACAAAGAGCGAATAGCCAAGACTATATTAAAGAGCCAAGTGCCCCCCCAGGAAAGCCACGACCCAAAGAAAAAGTAAAGGCTAATGAATACGATTATTATCTTTGGGAACCATAAGTCTAACAGGTACCCTACTTAATTTTTTTTTTTGGTAACCACTGACGTTGTAAGACATAGCCACCCGGATAGCGGTATTGTCAGCAGTCTACCATGTCTGGATTTTTTTATCGTACTATCGTTATACCGTCTAAACAATACCGGTCCAGTGTACATTGTGCCTGCATTTCATACACTACGTACAATCAAACATGTTTGTCATTCCTGCCGTATCATGTAGCCTTTTGCGCAAATATTGCAAATAAAACTGTTTTAAAAAGGCATGATAGTGCTCAAATTTATAAATCCTTGAAACCGGCCAATTCAAGTAATGAGAGTAGGACCGCCTCATCACACTACTATCATTGCGCAAGGAGTGTGCATTTATTCTTCTTCACTAGCATCATACCCGTGGCGCGGGTTGTTTTAGGGTGTGGGCTTACTGTGGGGTCGGGGCAATTTGGGTGAAATGAAATTATATGTCCATGATGTCTGGGGGTTGTGATGTTGTCTCGACTTATTTTGACGAACTATTTTGCGAATGGTGAAGAGGCAATGGCGTGTTACATACTTAGTACAACAAATGCCGCAGGCATAGTGGGTGGCAGCACCAGACGGAGGAAGTAGTTCGCCTAGGGTTTTTTTCGACACCCTCCGCACGGACTCCACTCGTTCCGGAACACTCACTTACTTGTTAATCTGCAGTGGTTAGCCTGTTTTAATTGCACTAAAGAAATGTTAATCGGGATTTTATATTATATTTTATATTTGCCCCGGGTATTCATATAGGGAGCTGTGCGCTACTTTGCGCCCAGTGCTTGGTGACGTGTATCACCTGATAAATTCTCATACGGTACTTAGAAAAATTAAGAGCGATTAACAACGTAAGGTGAAAGAGTACGACCAAAATAAAGGGGGAAAATTGCGGAGATGGATGAATGCTTTAAACATATAGTGGCCCCAATACTTTCTCGGATTATTTTTATATAATCCCACACTTTTGATTTAATAGATGGCCCCATATGCAAATCAGACCTGCTCAAAAGGCCCCTTATGTTAATGAGTAAGCCCATATATAGAAATAACAAAAAATGCTATTTCTCCGAGATCGCTGCAAAGTTTACCCATTTAACCCGGCGAGGTCAATCTCCATATCAACCACGACTATCAGAAAAAGTTTCGAGGTCATCCGATCTAAACTGACGGAGGAGATGTGTGACAAACTAGAGAGGTTGCGGACCGTCCCCACTCCCACTCCCACTCCGAGGTGATTCCGTTTTGGCGTATTACGTCATCACTTCACGAGGGATTTCCCCGTCTTGCTCCCCGAACTCGGACGATTTTACGAGTTGGAGGCCGCGAACTCGTAAGTGTTCTCCCACTTGCATTATCTTAGCTTTAGACATTTAAATGTAGTGACAATGAAGAAGCAATATCCCTTACACACTGTTCTAGCACGTCACCTAAGTTGTAACAAGATTTTTTGTGTAAAAGACGTAGAAAACTTGTTGTTTTTGAAGTGTTCAATATTGTGTAGAACGGCCGTCACGTCGTAGGCCTGTCGCCCCAAAATATAGTTTCATGAATGAAACTCTGTTCCCCTCTGTACTTTTTGGATCTAGTTATCTTAGGACTGAAGTAATTCGTAGTTTTACAATAGAAATACGCACATGTTACAGAGGAAACGGCTTTTTACTAGCTGTAAATCACCAAAATTGTAGAATATTTCGTCTGCTTTATTTACTTTTTTTCTCGTACGTCGTTAATTTGGGTGATTTCCAGTTTGGCCGTGTGACTCGCAGGCTGGCCGAATGACGTCTCCCAACTCGGTTCCCGTTGGTGCGCGCAACCTACTTTTCGACGTCACGAGTTCCGAGAACGACTCCAGTTGAACTCGGAGTGGGAGTGGGAGTCGGGATGGTTTGCAACCTCTCTACTATTTCAGCTCTACGTCCATTATAGTAGTGATTCTCCTAAGCAGCAATAACAATCAAGCATATTGTACATGTAGGACCGCGCCTTATCACACTGCTATCAGTGCACTTGATCAATGAACCAAAATCAGGCGATGGTCTAGATGCAGGCAAACCACTTCAACTAGGCCACCAGATAAATAAACATCTGATATACAGGCCTAATTAAGCAACTAAACATAGACAGACCATATATTTCTGTAAACTGAAGATCACCGTCCTCTAGTTTATCTCAAAATATTTGAAAATTTTACCCCCAGAAAAATCTTGAGGAGGGTCAAAAAAATTACATAAAAAACATTTATTTGGGGGTCATTTTGACCCCGCGATCCTCCCCCTAATTAGTGCTTATACACCGTTAAATGGTGTAGGCTTATAATTTGTTTAATTAGTGTAATTGAGAGGCCTGAAGTATGCAAGTCAAATAAACAGATCAAAACACCCGTCTCCTCTCAACTCAAGACAGGATATTTTGACATGGCTCATGAAAACCTTTATACCCCCAATTTGGAACAGCCACTAAATTTTGTTTCTTGTAAACTGTCTGCAGATACTTGAACTTCTCGTCACCCCACTTGGAAACAATGACAGACTGCATATTATTTAATTTTATTTATTTATTTAATCGTACATAATAGTACATTCAACAGAGTGCAGTGCTGTATTGTGCAGTGAGAAAAATAAATAGATGGAAGAACATTTTAAAAACAAGTTAGAAACAGGCAGCGAATGCCACAACTAATTACCAGTGATACTCAATTGAACTTGTTTATACAGATATTATATTGGCCATCAACCTATTCAATGTGATTAAACTACTCTACTGATAATTATATCAGTACTTCGCCGTTGTAGCATTAACTTGAAATATTGGTATAGAAAGTGTTTCGCCGTATTTGGGTTTTATTGGACCACGATCCTTCATATTATGATAGATGGCGCAGTGTACACTACTACTACTCTGCCTATCCGTCCTGTAAAAAAACGGAAATCTTGGCTCTCAGAATAGGGCGTACCGGCTAGACGCAAGGGCCCAACGCGCCGCGTAGCGGCAAAAAAGCGAAGCTGGCAAAACATTTATAACGGGTCACCGTCACTTATTATTGGACTTATAGCGCATTTACGGGGTTGCAACTATTTTGCTTTATAGTGTCACCAGGAAAGAAAAGCATGCGACCTAACGCCGATCTATTTGTATAAAGTGATAATTGGAAGGTATATAGTAGGAAATATCAATAAAATAATCATTCCATTTCGTCTTTTGAGGGCATTTTTGATTGTAAAAAATATATGTGTACGTCACCGTAGTCTCTGCAATGATAATTTTATCAGAGCAGTCTCGCGCAAGTAGAAGTTCTTTACCTATTAGTTCTTCACTTATTAGTCTCAACGTCTGGCGCAAAGCCAGACGTTTTCCATTACGATTTCACTACGATGTTTGACAAGAAGGAGCAGTGCGCGAGATATGCTAATGAGCAGACTTCCCTCGCTTGAGTTTCTGAAGAATGTTCCATATCGCGCTAAGCTCATCACTACTGATTACGGCAGGCGTGCAAAGGTAGGTATCTGCTCCCCAACTTCCACCCTAATACGGTACAATAAGTTACCATTTGATGGGAATGGGACAATGCCCTCACTGTGTATGGAGTCATAGGGATAAGAAGACATTATTCATTAGTGTTGGTACAAGTGATTTTGCCCTAAAAGCATGCGCATTCAAAAAACAAAATATGCAAGGTATCACGTACATGACCATGACGACGTGCAGAAAGTGCACTGGCCAGTGCATACCCTATGGCTATGTACTAGTAAACATGGTAAACATGAACAACATCATTATTCATCGGCAGTTCATTTTACTCCGAGCTTTTCCTGAAACATATAGCCATGATAATTAGGCCTACCATGTACCATGACCAATAACAGCACTAGATCATGTAGATGTCAACAAGTTCACATGAACCGTATAATCCCATGTGGGGCATGCGTCTAAACCAAAGCCCCAAAATCACTTGTTTTGGTCTATTTCAGTTTCACTTGTGTTTCCCCCGTCTCCCAGTCCATAATACATTTACAGTTTACAATCCCCGATCATGGCCCAACAAAAGGTCATCGGTTGACTAAAGGAACACAACTGTTCAATGGATTTATAGTTGAATGCGATCAAACTACGTCTTTTCAATCGTGGATTGTAAATTTAACCCCATGGGCCTAGGAAAGGCCCTATAACAATACTTTCGACACAGTTATTATCTCCGCTGCCTCCACCATGTTACACACAGTGCTCACTGCTGATTCTAAAATGCGCCACCTAGTCAAAACAGGACATATGTTCTTCTAGGAATAGATCTCTTTCCAATATTTCGTCATTCCACTATCGTCATCACCTCATCATACTTTCATTGACATTACAGGCACACATCCACAGAGCACTCTTCAAATCATCTACACAGTGGTTATCAAACTAGGATTATAAAGGTAATTTCTTAGCCCCGCACAGTGGGTTTCAGTCTTGATAAAGGGGCACTATCCAAGATAAAGTTACAAGAAGTAGTCAATAGGGGTCTCTCACCTCTCACTGTATGTCCACACTATTCACGCTTGTACGAGGAATACATTGCTGAATCTAACAACACCCAGTGCCCTTACTCTGTATATTAGTCACTGGAAGATGGCCCATTTCACTCCTTCCTTCTACTTCACCTATAGTCTCATTGCAAACGCCTCAGTTCTATGATATCACATTCACTTTCAGCTGTCATGCAACGCAACAACTGTGCTATCTGCCATCGCACATCAACGAAGAAGTGCAGCCGCCCACATTCCACCTCACGTCTGTCCGACCAGCTGCAATCCTCGAGGACGCCCCACTGCACCACGATGTTTGACAAGAAGGAGCAGTGCGCGAGATAGGCTAATGAGCAGACTTCCCTCGCTTGAGTTTCGGAAGAATGTTCCATATCGCGCTAAGCTGACCACTGCTGACCATGACAGGCGTGCATTGGACTGGTACAGGTTGGAACTGAACATTGAATATGCTGGTGGTGACGCTTTCTGATGAGAAGTTGGTCGTGACTGATGCAGTATCCTTGGACTTGTCCACAGCATCGTTCAATCATTGCTCTCTGAGCTGCCTTGATTCTGTACTTACCCAAATACTAAGACCAAATGCCTGTTGACTGTGCTTTAAGAGAGACTAGCGCCATGCCTAGAGATATGACTGACCCCTATTGGCAAATTTGTATGACTTTATCTTGCCTACCTAGCTGCTGCCTATAGTCTCCCTTTAACTGCGGAACACTTCAAAGTCGATAAAATGCCATGTTCCACCTTTTAATGTGTTCAGACCGCCATTTTCAAAATAATCAAGTCAGGACACTGCCTTCTAGTCTCATAATAAAATTTGCTTTCCTCAATAATAACATTTCTACTTCTTCAATGCTTTCATCATTCCAAACTTCTCCTCCTCTGACTTTTACAGGGGTACAGTCATGGCAATCAAAACCCAAATACTGAGACCAAATGCCTGTTGACTGTGCTTTAAGAGAGACTGGCGCCATGCCTAGTCTCTCTTAAAGCACAGTCAACAGACACCAACCCCCTCAGACTCAGAAACCACAAACGCCCAACCCTTCCTGCTACCTTAATACTTCTGGATAATGTCATATCATATTGTCAAATTTGATCAAAATTTCAAAACAAAAACTTCGGATTTTAAAACTTGATCGATGACGCACCCATTCAATCAAAATGAAATGACCCAGGGCCATTGTGCTCATGGTATAGATATTTGGTGGTTAGAAATTCACCCTGGTTAAGAAACATGCTACATGAAGAGTATATACAGGTCAAACCAAAGTTTATATGACAAGTGATGTATGATTGTTTGGAGTATACCATAACGATATCATCGAAAACAGGTCACTAATAAGCGAGATATTGCACTTTTTACCTTTTTCAGTTTTGGCCTCCTGGTGGTCAAGTGGAGAATCAGATCGGGTGCTAAGACCCCACCTAGAGCGTGAGGGATGCAAACGTTTTTGCTGTTATGAATGCTGTTGTACCTGCTTTGATCCTAGCAACATTTTCTCTTGAATACACAACATGCTGTGTATACAATGTACAGGCACGCGCATTGTCTAGAGTACACATCAGACTTCGCTGGCTGGAGAAAACTGTTTTGGTCATATGGCACACATGACATCCAAAAACCGGGGCTCCATACGCCTTAGATTTACTTGGGGGTCATAGCCAGATGTTGAATTGGCCCCAGCTTGAAGGGAAGCGGGGAGTTCTTCCACCGCCACCGCCACCGCCATTTTTTCTCCAGCTGACATTATTGATGACGCGGTTATGTTGATTCGCCTCTGCTGTGCATGCAACCAACTTGTTCATGCGTACACATCAGTCTGCTACATCGCCACTTCGATAAAAGATAGTGGTATTAAGAATCTCTTTCCAAAAAGGGTTTTATCTTATTCCGACTTGGAGGGATACCGTAGATTATTTTTGTAACCGTTTTCAACAAACGCGTATGAAGCTTGCTAGAATTAGATTGCGACTTAATTATAGGAACATCTTCAGACGTCACAATAGCAACCGAAATGATTACCTAACGGTAGTCAATCACTTAACCGATCACCTGCGAAATGCCCAGTCTTATCAATGGAAGCATGCCTTTTATCACGGATATGCCTTTCACTGCAAGAGGAAAATTTAACATCAACTGTATTCAACACATGAAATATGTCTCAATGTACGTATGAACAAAGAAATCCTGAACGAAAACGCTGAGTGAACGACGACTCACTAGGGAGTTTCCGCATCGCTTACGATTACGATTAAGATTACGATTTCAAAGTCGTAATCGTAATACTCTCAAGACCGGCATGAACCAGAAATTTAGTTTCCGCATTCACACCAACGACTTGGTGTACTGTTGTATGGGGCCCTATACTCTGCTCTCATGCTCTGGGTGCATGCTGTCGTAGTGGTGCGAAAGCTCACTTATCTAGGCCAACGTCGTCGTTGAACATGTTGAATGGGCAAATGGTTTTTATTCAGGTCGCCAAATATATGGGGGCGAAGGCTACTCTCAAGTGATATTTTGATGGCTTCCCATATTATTCATACCTGCGTAGTGTGTCTTCTTTCCCATTCCTGCATGGTTAGTAAGTAACACGCGAAATACCCTGAAGCTCAAGATGCGTAAGATTTTAGTATCCCCCCCCCCCCCCCCCGTATGAGAATCAATCAAATAGACCCCGCAGAAGACCAGAAAAGCCATAAACACTTCATCAAATTGATACCAACAAGGTCTCAGTCCTTTTTTACCCCTCAGCCCAATGGCCTAGAGGGGTATTGTCGTCACGTACGCCGTCCGTCCGGGCGGGCGTCTGCTACTTGGTTTCCGTCGATTTCTAGGAGAACAGCTATGACAATCAATTCAATTTTTGGTATGTACATTTGGGGTGACTAGAGGAAGGTTCCTTTTGAAAACGGGCTTGTTCCGATTATCAATATGGCCACCAGGGCGGCGTGTTTGAAATTGGTTTCCGTCAATTTCGAGGAGAACCGTTCGTCCGATCAAATTCATTTTTGGTATGTACTTTGGGGGTGACTAGAGGAAGGTTCCTTTCGAAAACCGGCTCGTTCTGATTCTCAAAATGGTCACCAGGGCAACGTGCTTGAAATCGGTTTCCGTCAATTTCGAGGAGAACGGCTTGGAGGATGGAATCAATTTTTAGTGGGTGTAGGCCTAATGCAGTTTTGTAAGGGGAAGGTTCCTTTCGAAAATCAGCGCAATTCGAAATTCAATATGGCTGCCACGCTCACATCCTCAAAATAGGTTTCCACAAATTTAATTTCCATATGCAAACTAGCCACTCCACTAAGCCAACTTCACCATTATCTCACCTTCAACCTTAATAGGCTGAGGGGTTATGCTCGCTATGCAATGCTATTTTTTTCTGA
This sequence comes from Lineus longissimus, assembly GCF_910592395.1. Lineage (NCBI taxonomy): Eukaryota > Metazoa > Nemertea > Pilidiophora > Heteronemertea > Lineidae > Lineus > Lineus longissimus. The sequence goes on from NC_088321.1 coordinate 7,992,661, forward strand.
TGTGTTATCAAAACCTGTTGGTCAACAGCTACCGGTTACAGGCACATCACGTGTATAGGCCTACCCAACTTAGTTATATCACTATTATCAAGCTCGTTTACCCAGGGGTCATTGCGCGCTCATATGGTGACTTGCACTGCCCCTGGTCGCATGCTGATCTAAAACATATTTGATTGGTCAACGAATAACCTTTGACATGCAAATAAGATGTAAATAATGTTTTGACTCATGGCATATTCATGGCATATTGAATTGGCGAAAAGGGCGACTTATCGAGTCTACAAAAACATTTACCCTAATGCCATCCCCAAAAAACTGACGGCATAATATAACTCATAGACACGGATAATATATGAGCTAATGCTGATATGAAAAATTAAGTTGCCCCTAAAAGAAAATTGCGTCTTTTAGTCGGGCCATGCGGGCATGTATTTTTAGAAAAAACGGATCGTTAGCACCTGCACGCACCATGCCTCGATGTGCAAGTCGAAATGACATGATGTCGCATCGTTAAGTGTGTAGGATTGTTCAAAACTCAAATTATGACCTCTAATCTTCTTCTTCTTTGTTCTCTCTTAGATGGTCAGTACCGTCCTAGCGGTGTACGCCGTCGTCTTCCTTAGCTGGTCCTGGTCACCCGCGTATAACTGGTCCTTGATGGAGGTTCCCGATGGCCAGATCTCCTCCCTTAGGGCTGATAGGTCAGGGCACTTGGACAGTATGTGGCTGACAGTCATCGGTTCGGAACTGCAGGGGTACAGGTCACTCCCTCCGATTCCAAACGTGTGGAACATACAGTGTTTTAGTCTGCAATGATCGGTTCGGAGGCGGAATATGATGGCTTGCTCGGCCTGGTGAGGTTGTGGCAGTTGTTTTGGTCATATTCGGGGTGGTTGTTTTTCCACTTGGTCTTGAAGACTGTTTTGACTGTTTATTTGGCCTCGTCGTAGAAGAAGCTCATGCAGGTCAGTCTGCTCCATCCTAATTCCTTCATTTGCGAGACGGTCTACTCTTTCGTTGCCTCTAATGTCACAGTGGGTTGGTATCCATTGCAGCACGACCTTCTTGTTGTAGTTACAAAGGATGTTCAAAGCTGTGATCAGGTGGTCTAGATCCTCGCTCCTGGGGTTCTTGTGTGCTTCTAGGACGAAGAGGGCGTCAGTGAAAATGACAATGCTTTTTGGGGCTTTTCTTCTCCCCTGTGCCAGTCTCTTGGCCGCTTCTTGCAGTGCTGTCGCTTCCGCTCTGAAGTTGCTGGAGTATCTCCCAGTTGGTATGGCGATTTCCTCTTCCTTGGCCTTGAACTTGATGAGGATGCCAGCCCCTCCATCTTTGGTAGCTTCAGCTGCAGAACCATCGGTGTGGGCACGAGTCCACTTCTTGCTTGGGTACTTGTGGTGGATGTGCTCCAGAGCGAGAGCTTTCCTTGCCTCATCCGTTTGATGCTGCTTTGCAAGAATTCTTGGAATGTCAGTTTCGATTTTCGGTGACATCTTTGGGTTGAGTGTTGGGTGTGATCTGCTTGTTGGAATGGGCTTCGGTATGGTGTCTCTGAGTTCTGGTTATTTTTTCTCCAATTCTTTGCTGTGGCTGATAAAGCTTCCACGTTTAAAGGCCATATATCAAGGTTTGAAAACATGCTTGATACTCATGAAATATGTTGAGGGTTAAAAAAACAAGATCCCAGACATTAAAAAAATTCTTATAATAAAGTCATTATTTAGTTATTTCAATTTTCAATTTTAAACTATTTGAATTTCCCACCACACACAACTTTAGATTAGTTCCACATGTGGCCGCTAGGGATTTTTTGATGACGTAGATCAGGTCAGTCAGAACAAAGCAAGATGGCTTCCGCATACAGTTCAGAGAGTGAGAGCAGTGAATTTGAGGATGTTTTGGTCGATACAGAAGGATATTTAAACGTTGAGCCGTACATGTTCGAGCCATTAATATCACTAGATCATAATGAGAGTGATCATTCGGACGAAAGTGATTAGAATTTGTGGTTAATCAATTTGCATGGCAGACCTGCCGATATAGCAAAGAAGACATTGAATGATAGACGGTTGCAGATGCATAACATGTATGATTTTTGAACAGACCAATGCTGCACAATATTGTTTCGCCTCGTCAGTGTTGTATCGCCAGTTATGTCATGACGCTGAACTACTATTGAAAAGTGACGGTATTATGCACAATCATCTTGACGTGACGATATAATGCCGTGCAACGTTAGATAGGCCTAGATGTCAGATGACAATAATCTGTCATTGACAGTGGCTGTCACTGACACTGACCTGTGTCGCTGTCACCTTGCTATGGCTGGAACACAAGAAGACACTATGCGGTATCACAGGCCCCAATAGGGCCTACACATTATGTATAACAACCGACCTCAGCAGCCTCGGGCATTAAATGCAATTGACATGGTTGGAACAGCTGTTTTTAACAAGTGGCATTTAATATTCAGTTGGATGCAGATATCCGGCTTCATGTGATAATCCGTATCGATAAAGTGATCACTGCAAAGTTTGGCCGAAGGCCCAGGCTTCCAACACTCCAAACGTTTGCACTTCTGAATCCACAGCTTCCTCCTCTCTCGTTCAACTGGCTTTGGAAATTCATGAAAATGGGTCCCATCCCTCATTCGATTGTTCTTTGTGCTATACTTGACACAATTTGGAGCCATACAATACACCATAGTGAATGAAACACATTACTTCCAGGTGTGCATAATTAATTAAGGCCCTCCTGCTTTTATGATTGCATGACATGTACAGATAACCTGATCTACATCACAACTTTTGCTGAACCCGCCGCCTGGCTCTAACAAGCCAGTTGCTAGCCTGATCAGGTAATCAAGTTGTCAAACACATAATTGGCTATATCTTCAAAATGGATGGAGCTAATTGAATTTGGTTTTCTGTATTGTATAAAGTGTTAGGTACACTTTTGAAATCGTCTTACAGCAGAAAATGGCAAAAAACCTTGATATATGGCCTTTAAAGGTCATATATCAAGGTTTTTTGCCATTTTCTGCTGTAAGACGATTTCAAAAGTGTACCTAACACTTTATACAATACAGAAAACCAAATTCAATTAGCTCCATCCATTTTGAAGATATAGCCAATTATGTGTTTGACAACTTGATTACCTGATCAGGCTAGCAACTGGCTTGTTAGAGCCAGGCGGCGGGTTCAGCAAAAGTTGTGATGTTGATCAGGTCATCTGTACATGTCATGCAATCATAAAAGCAGGAGGGCCTTAATTAATTATGCACACCTGGAAGTAATGTGTTTCATTCACTATGGTGTATTGTGTGGCTCCGAATTGTGTCAAGGCTGGCACAAAGAACAATCGAATGACGGATGGGACCCATTTTCATGAATTTCCAAAGCCAGTTGAACGAGAGAGGAGGAAGCTGTGGATTCGGAAGTGCAAACGTTTGGAGTGTTGGAAGCCTGGGCCTTCGGCCAAACTTTGCAGTGATCACTTTATCGATACGGATTATCACATGAAGCCGGATATCTGCATCCAACTGAATATTAAATGCCACTTGTTAAAAACAGCTGTTCCATCTGTATTCGATTTGACCAACCCCACTTACATGCGACAGCCTCCAAAGGAACGTTCGTTAGCCAAAAAACGTAAACATCAAGAAGTGAGTTGAACACTATTTCATGATTTATACACTACTGATGCACACAACACTCATACTACCCAAATGGCACATGTCATCCACTGTACAGTGGCTACACAACCATGTCAATTGCATTTAATGCCCGAGGCTGCTGAGGTCGGTTGTTATACATAATGTGTAGGCCCTATTGGGGCCTGTGATACCGCATAGTGTCTTCTTGTGTTCCAGCCATAGCAAGGTGACAGCGAGGTGACAGCGACACAGGTCAGTGTCAGTGACAGATTATTGTCATCTGACATCTAGGCCTATCTAACGTTGCACGGCATTATATCGTCACGTCAAGATGATTGTGCATAATACCGTCACTTTTCAATAGTAGTTCAGCGTCATGACATAACTGGCGATACAACACAGACGAGGCGAAACAATATTGTGCAACATTAGTCTGTTCAAAAATCATACATGTTATGCATCTGCAACCATCTATCAATGTCTTCTTTGCTATATCGGCAGGTCTGCCATGCAAATTGATTAACCACAAATTCTAATTTATTAACTTTTCCTCATCACTTTCGTCCGAATGATCACTCTCATTATGATCTAGTGATATCAATGGCTCGAACATGTATGGCTCAACGTTTAAATATCCTTCTGTATCGACCAAAACATCCTCAAATTCACTGCTCTCACTCTCTGAACTGTATGCGGAAGCCATCTTGCTTTGTTCTGACTGACCTGACCTACGTCATCAAAAAATCCCTAGCGGCCACATGTGGAACTAATCTAAAGTTGTGTGTGGTGGGAAATTCAAATAGTTTAAAATTGAAAATTGAAATAACTAAATAATGACTTTATTATTAGAATTTTTTTAATGTCTGGGATCTTGTTTTTTTAACCCTCAACATATTTCATGAGTATCAAGCATGTTTTCAAACCTTGATATATGACCTTTAAGGCGTTTTTTCACTCCTCTTTGACTTCTGTGGTGCATTGGATAGTTGGTCATTCTCTTGCACTTTTCGGCTTCCATCATCACTTTGGTGTCCCTGCAGTCCACTAGGGGCTGCAATGATGCGTGGGTCTCCATTGCAGCAATTGGAGTCAATTTCATTCTTCCAGTGATGATTCGTGCAGCTTGATTTGGTACTCAGTTTAGCCGCGCCATGTTGGATTTGGTGGCAATTGACATTGCAAGCATCACATACTCCAGCACTGGGCGTACGCTTCCAACATAGAGCTTCTTGAGAATCCTGCTGTCAGCACCCCACTGGCTACTTGAGATCTTCTTCATTAGACCTAGGTTTTTTTCACTTTGGCAGTACTCTTGTCTGTGTTGGCTCTCCATGTCAGTCGCTTGTCGAAAGTTACTCCGAGGTAGATTGGGGGCGGCTCCATTTATTTAGGGGTTCGCCATTCAGTGTGAGCAGTATCTTCTGTTGTTTCGTTGAGAGGCTGAAGATGGTGTATACTGTCTTGTGGGTGTTCACGGTGGTCAGCCATTTCGCGGTCCACTTCTGGAGTTGGTTGAGGACATACTGAATGTGGCTTCTGGCCACTTTGAGCTTCACTTCAGAGCACCAAAGTACCAGGTCATCTACATAGATTGCTCCCTTGACCTTCTTTGATATTCCAGCCAGGATATCATTGATGAAAATGAGAAAGAGTGTAGGGGATAGTACTCCTCCTTGCGGTACATCCTGCCTTATTAACTTCTTCCTGCGGAGGTTTCCTTGGACGCGAACTCTGGCTTTCCTTTTGTGCAAGTACTTTGAAATCCACTTGTACATGTTACCGGTGACTCCGCTTTGGTGTAGTTTAAGCTTCCTTTCTTCCACACCTTGTCGAAAGCTTTCCCCATGTCTATAAGACAGCTACTGTTACCTCCTTGTCTTGAATACATCTTCATTACTCTGTGAGATGTAACCTAATGTAACCTGATATTCGGTAGATCGTTGCCTTTTGAAGCCAGCTTGTTCTGGTGGTAGAACTTGTTTCTCCTCCAGGTGCCATGTCAGTCGGTTGTTGATAAGCTTCTCCATTACCTTTCCCACATTGCTTGTGAGACTGATGGGTCTGTAGCTTCTGGCATTTACCTTATCCTTCATGCAAGAGATACTCGTGTTTTTTGGGAAGAAGTGAAGAAAGTACGGGGGAAGTAAACGTCATTGCCCACAAAGATGGATGGGAAGGTTGGAATAGCCGAATTAGGTAATCTGTTTGTTGATAATTACAGAGCGCTCCGGCGCTCTATAACTCTGTCTCACATCGTGATGATGATTTGAAATTGTTGCAGGGTAAAATAGAAAATGATATCATAAACAATTGTTGTGTCGGTAAATGAAAAACCTCCTACAATGTCGAAGTAGACAGTATAGCAGGCGCTATTAAACGCCTGAAGAAGGGTAAAAAGGACAGTATTAATAACGTATCCTCTAATAATTTTATGCACAACGGAAGCTGCATGTTTATCTCACCTTCATGTTAAACACAATGATATCTCATGGTTTCTGCCCTAGTGATTTCTCTACGTCTACTGTTGTCCCTATTCCTAAGAATACGAGAAAATCATTGAATGTTTCTGAGAATTACCTTGGTATTGCACTTAGTAGCATAATTGGTAAGATTTAAGATTGTATCATTCTAGATAAATATAGTGTGTTTTTGTTAACAAAAGACAGCCAATTTGGTTTCAAAAAGAATCTGTCAACTACAAGCGGCAGTTTATGATGGAAGAAGTTATTATATAGGTATTTCAGTAACAATGACACCATGTGTATTGTGTCATGCTTGATGCATCCGAAGCGTTTGATTGTGTGAATTACATCAAGCTCTTTAAAATTCTGCGAGGTAGAGGTATTTGTCCCCTTATATCACGTTTACTACTGACTCTGTATACCACACAGACAATTTGTATTAAGTTGGACCAATATGCGTCCCCCACCTTTAGGGTTTCAAATGGCGTAAAACAGTGCGGTGTTTCATCACCAACCCTGTTCAATATGTACATAGGAGAGCTTCTGGATGGGTTGCAGCGGACAGGTATCGGCTGCCATATAGGTCACATCTTTTGTGGGGCATTCGCTTACGCGGATGATGTTATAATTGGAGTACCGTCGCTTTTAGCTTTGTGGACAATGCTCGGGGTTGTGACAAATTCTCCATAAAGTATAGTATAAAATTCAATGCCACAAGAGTAAATTGCTTGTATTTAGAATGCAAAGGGTTGACGAAATCACGGTGTTTTCTTATGATATTTAATGGTATCCATTGTTAAGCACACTGCACGCTAGCACTTTCACACATACACTAGATAAATGTACTTCTATTCATTTACGAAATAAACATATATATATATTGGTCTTATGGTATCTCCAGTCTATCAAGAGGTAGTTGCTTGTCAACGGCGCAACAGATGTTATAGATCTTGATCTCCTGATTGTTGGTGAGCAGCTTGATTCCAATGATATCTGCTTCCTTGTTTGTGTCAATGGTGAAGTTTTGTACTGGGATAAAGTTATGTACCAAGACTAAGATTCCACCCTTATGTCTGTCGAAGCGATCCATGCGGATTGTTTGGTATCCCCGCATGGTGAACCTTTGCCTTTCAGTGAGCTGGGCCTCCTGAATGCAAGCAACATCTATCTTCTCTGTTTGCAGCCTTTCGGTGAGAGCGGCCTTCTTGTTGTAGATACCCTCTGCATTCTACTGTAGAATGTTCAGCATCCTTGCCTGATCTTCTTTGGCTTTGCTCATTTGGCCAGTAGATTTCTCCTTATCCATTGTACATGTCTCCTGGCTCCTCAAGACATGGTATAGGGACCACCCGTAGCATGTGGTGGACCCCATCGAGGCTTGGGGCCCGGCACCCGTCCAGCCTGGTGGGTCTTCACAGATCGAGCACCATCTCTAATACGGTTATGTTTGTCCATCATGAGAGTAGAGTGCGTAACATCCTAGTTATGCGCCGAATTGGCCAGATGTTTCCGTCTTCGGCGTGCCAAATGACCCTTTGGTGGGGAGATTGGATGGGTGAGTGCCAGGGCGTGTCCACATGCCAGTGGGCCTGCGTACACTGCACGTCTGGGGCTCCAATCTGCTCCGAGATCCCCAGCAGGCTTTGCCTAGAGCCGCAAGGTGTCCAGTTACCGCAGGCCACCCCGGATAGGAACTGCTGGAGTCTTGATAGAGTAGAGGCTATGTACTGACAGGAGGAGACTTACATACAGTACATCTGCTCCTCTTTTTACCCGAGGGCTAGCCAGCGGCAGAAGTTGAAAGCGAGAAAGGTATTGAGGCACCTCTACACTACACGCTACTCTACACTACGCTAAAGCACTAGACGCATCACACCACCCTGTTTTAAAACCACGTGGCCCACTTACCTCTAATTAAAAGCTAATTAACTCTATTATAATAGGTAAAAATTGAAAATTTTATGCAAATGGGAAGATAACTGTTGGAACTAAATCATACATTGAAATAAATATATTCCAGTTTGTGAGTAATATGTTATAGATATTTTTTGTTGGAAGCACACTGAATGTGTCAAAGGTGAACCCTAGCCTCAAGGTGTATGAAAGGAGTTGCCTTCTGGCATTGTGGTTCCTGCGCCAGCCAAGAACCTCAAACAGTCGGATGAAAACATTGCAGTTTTTAGGAGGAGAAAATCTGATGGAGGAAATGAGGTAATCTGTCTGAAACTAGAAGCTTTACTGCAATGCTACAAATTCATGAAATAACTTTTTTCTCTCGCTATTTCTAGGAAAATGGAAGGCTGGCAGGCTATGCGTTTTGCTTGGTACTTTTATTACTCAGTTTTAAACATGTTAAAATAAATGCGATTCTACCCTACAAATAAAAATTTTCCTGGCAAAAAACTGAAAACTGTTTTTTGCTGCTGATCGGAGTATTGTCTTGACCTCGATGTCGAAGGCTGCGGCAAACGCCGAACTTCATTTGTACTGTGATTAATTATCTACCTTGTTAATTTTTTATCATTAATGAAAGATAAGGATCCACTGTTTGAAATGGCATTTTTACTGCATTTTAGCTCTTTTGGGGGGAAATGTGGTAATAGATCGTTTTTCCTTCCAACCAAGCTATGTTGATGGGCAGAGACCTGTATTCATCCACGACCGGAAGTGTGGCACAGTCACATAGAGCTTATCAAAATGTCAAGTTGTGGTTAATACATGGCTGGGATGGACCAAAGTGGAATTAATTCTCAATCTGTGGTTGATTCTTAATCTACAGAGTCAGGCCATCACAGAAATATGCTTTTTGATAATATATTTAAGAAAATGTGGTCTCACTGGTCAGTTTAGAACTTGTACTTTGACAGGGCCATATCAATGCGCCAGTGACGTTTTGATGGATATGGTGTACGGAAATCTTTTTTTCTCAGGCAATCGGTATTGTAATTTTTAAAAACTTTATTATGCTATTGGCAAAGGGTTCTTCTTGACACATATAAAATTTTGTGCAGATTGATTGGTCCAATGAGTACTTTTTTTACCAAAACCTATGCACAACAATGTACACGTAATGTACACATGTTTTAATAGAGGACTCTGGCCTGATGTATAGAAAACTAAGACCATTAAGATTACACCTACTCCTTACATCCAATACGGCGATCGCATTTTCCCTTTTTAAATCGGTGTGGCCTGACTTCATATTGCTGTTGGTCTTCATCAATATTTAAATAACGTAGCCTTTCTTTGAAAATGATAGTATGTCATTCAAAATTCACACATTAGGCACAAACAGACATAATTTTTATTTAGTTTTGGGTATGTAGCTTTCCAAATAGCATTCCGCGAAGTTACTATTTATAGCTCAAAAGGTCATTTGCATAAGATATTGATGTCGTTTTAGTCACGTGACAGTCGGACATCGACACTCATTTCTACGCATTTGAGCTTATTTCAAAGTCAATTATCTTTGACCCTGCATTGTTTTTAGCATGAATGATACCATAGAGTCAGAGAGAGAAATATTCAGAACAATTATGTAGTATTTCCAACACTCGGACATGTGCCAGATTGAATCTAACTGCCCTAGTTAGAAAGCCTGAATCCATTACGAAACCGCATGTTTGTCCGACATTGCCTGTAATTCAGCGATGGGGAAATAGAGGGCAGCAGCTGCAGTGACGTCATCTTTGCGGAATGCTATTGAATGCACAGTGACCTTTCTGGCGAGTACATGTTTATAAAAGCGGCAGCTGCCATTCTTGAGTTCGACACCTGTCAACTTAACTACAGGGAGGGGCATGCCTGAATTAAAAGATTCTAACTTTTAAAACCGAGGAAGTCCATATATGGCAAGTGCAAGTATTGGATGGGATGACAGAATTATAAAGCAAGATTGACCAAACCTGATCATGTATGTGACTCACTTACACTTGATATCCCTATGGGCTATGTGTTTCCCATGGAGGAACTGAATGCCACAGAGAATCTGATACGTGTAGCTTCTTAGTTTGTCCTCAGTCAGTGGCTGTCCGGCTATCTTCTTTGTCAAAGATCCCTGTGAAATAAATATGTTTGAAGGTTATCGAAAAAAGCCATTTCACGCAATTTGAACATCGAGGAAAACGACATACATTTAAGGGTCAATAAAGGCATTGACTAAACAACATGCCGTAGTCCGGTAAGTAGAAGTTAGCTTTTAAAATGCCAGACGCCCCTTCCAGCAAACCCATTTCATGTCTCCGCGCGAACCTGGTACGCTGGGCTTGTTCCGAAACAGTGCTAATGCTCCTATGTACAGAATGAAATATCATTGTCCGAGGACACATCATGAGAGCTGTTGCATTGCGATACATAGCAGGCCTCCATTAGACTGTGTGTTCGCCGATATTCTGGTCATGGTAATGTCGGTTCTGGAATAGCGTGCATCCGTGTTGTAGGTTGGAATTGGAAAGAATGGACATAAACAAGACAGTGCATATGTTTTAGCACTATTGATTGCCATTTCGGCCGTAAGAAAGTGATATGAATTTGGCACAGTAGCGGCTCTCTGGGACCTCACAAACAACTATGCCCGCGATTTCCAGCGGGTGAATTCTTGCTTTAAGGTGACTGTGATTATACAGTATTGGGGCTTATATGGTATGATCCGACCTGGTCATCAGCTGTGCTCTCATTAGAGAGTATTCACAGACATTCAATAATCGGCCAGAGACTATAAGGAAAATATAAAACATAAACTTCGCAGAATAAAATGTCTTGTTTTCTTCGTCAGTGGTTTGCCTGATCAGGGAATAAAATCAGCTCGGTGTACATAATTGAAGGTCATAATTTTAATTTGTGTTCGTAGTCGTGGAATGTAGGTTATGACTTTTGAACACTCACTTGCCTGGTTTTCCCGATAGAGGCGCAACTGTCTAATTATGAAAAATGTGCACCGAGCATTATCCGTGAGTTATATATGAAACAGTTTTCAAATAAAAAAGATGTGTTTTGGCATAAGGAATACAATTCACAAAACATATCCAACTTTTATCCCCGTTTTAAGCATTATATTATGTTAGCTCTCCAAGAGGGCAATACTTTTTTAATGTTTAGTTATTCATATCTTGCATGTATTGTATTGTATTCTTTATGTCAAAATAAATCCTTTTATCGCAATATTACGGATAATGCTCAGTGCATACTACAACGACTGCTGAACGACTGTTGTCACATTTTTCATGATCAGACAGTGGCGCCCCTATCGGGAAAACCGGGCAAGTGGATTTTCAAAAGTCATAACCTGGAATTTAGACCACGATTGAGGGGGTAAATTTTTTTTTACTGCTTGAAATGCCCGGATGGTCAGAAAAATACCATGATGGCGTGTTTTCTTCAAATTGTTAAACTTCGCCAATAGATCGATATTTAACAAAATATTTTCTTATAAAAACATTACACTTGCATGTATTATCGCAGTTAAAGGCAAAGCATAGGCACAAAACAAAGTGGCATTTTGTTCTCCAAAAGAGCCGCTTTAGGCACCGATTCCCCCCCCCCCCCCCGAAATTGCCTTGAAAATACACAAAAAGATACACACCGGGGATGTTCTACTCCTCTTATAATTAGCATGAAGAATTCACAAAGACTCAGAATTTGGAACTTCAGAATTGAAAAAAAATCAAATTAAAGCTAACTTTAACTTGCAGTGCTACAGCAAAAATTTGCAAAACCTCGCCTTTCCTGCCCAGCATTTATATGGGGCCATGCTGCAATTTATTTTAAAATATCATGGTGTTGTAAAAAAGTTATGAGAGTAAATATGTTTTCACTCGATGTCGATGATTTACCTTCTTACCAATTACAGTCTAATTAATGACTTTAAGCCAAACTCAAAACATATTGTGACAATTGGTTCAGAACAGTACAAATCTTTGTTCTCAAAACGTTTTTGTCGTGCCATCGTTTCAACTCCTAACAAAGTTATCTTAAAAGTTTTGTAACACATTTTATTATAGGTGTATAGAGTCACCTTAAGAATGGTAGTAGCTTGATAATTCATGACACTTTGAAAACATATTTTGATAAAACACGCCAGGTTCACCACTGCCTTGAAATGAGTTAATCCCATATTATTGCATGTCGGTCGTGTCAGTTCGGGAAATGCGGCACTGCTAAAGTGGCCGTATATTGGCGACTGATCTAATTCCACAATTTGGATCTTACCCCAGTCAAATATTCCATTCCAATGTACCACTTGCCAATAGCCTCATCATTATGCTCGAAGTAATATTGTACGATATGTTGATGCTTGTATTGACTGATCTCGCACATTATCTTCACCTCATTCAAAAGGGCTTCACCTTCCTGCAAAATAATTGTTTTACCATCAATAAAAAACATCAATATCTGTGGCTGAAACATACGACCACGGTCGCATACGGCACATATCTCTTGTTTTCAGTGCCAGTGGTCTGACCCAGTGCCAGTGCCTGAGTGCCAAGAATCATCCCAAATTACCTCTGCGATATGCGATGAGTATGAAACAAATACAAATTTCCCAATATCCCTTTCAGCCTCCTCAAGGCCTCAAGATAGCGATAGTTGCGCTCCTAGGTTCCTAGGTTACTACATTATGCAAATGAGTATCTCCCCCGAAAACCAAGACTTGCGGTTAGGGAGAACGTGTCAACCGGCTTCTGATTGGTAAAGCAGGATGACGTCAAAGTAAACATAGTGCACATGCGCGTCATCCAGATGAGGTCACATGGCCGTACTCGCGTTATTTTTAGCAATGCCATGTGTGTTTGTTTACATTTTGAAATGAAGTCGGTTTTATGGTATTTCTTTCATTTTTTCGAAGGCCTTGCGTTTATCTCACCACCATCTCTAGGCTGAACTTTGACCCTAATCAGCATATGATAATGAAGGCAATCTACATTAAACTTCATTAACATAAAGCAGATCTCTAAAGACATATTTTAAGAATTGAACCAATGGACGAACACTACACCACCAAGACATTGCACTACTTCACCATTTAAAACAACAGGCTGTAGGAATCGAACCTACCAAAGCACTACACCACCATCTAAAAAGACTGCACTCCCTTCGTGCCCCTGATGTAGTCATCCTCAGAGTTTGCTATAACGATGATAACAACGACTTGGTCATGGAAAGTATTGAGGTGCCTATGCCTGCGCCTCAATTCCAATTTTTATGAAAACCCGTTTCTTTTTCTTTTCTGTGTTTCATTCCTGCGTTTCTGTTTCATTTCTGTGTTTCTTGTTTTACAACTACGGAATCAAATCGTCCACCCCTCCTTGTCTTACAAGCTAATGGTTGGGACTAGAGCCTTTGAAGCAAAATGCTTATTGACTTGGCAGATTATGCATGAATCTGTATCAGCAGGAAGCACACATTGTTCTGGAGTAACTTTAATTACTGTTGGTCTACTCCAAGTGAGGTATACCTGTAAATACCCCACGTATGTAGATTCATGATGTATAGTTTACGACCTACCGAGCTGAGATTAATTCTGTATAGCACTTGTTCAAGGTAACATAACATGATGGAATAATTTAAAATAACTTCCTGGTTGTGAAAAAAGGCTGTGCCAATAATATCTCAGGAACTTATCACTTCAGGGGGCTAAGTGCTCTGATGACAAGCAAAGTAGGAGTTGCTGAAAAAATCTCCCTTACAGAGATTACTGATCATGAACTTATCACTTGACAACAATAGCCACTGAAAAATGCATTTCCATGACCTATCTGGTGAGAAAAATTATATGAAATGCCTGTCATTTCAGGGTATAGGTATTTTACAATGCGCTAATAGGCCACGTACTTGTTATCAAGTTTTAAGCCATTTTCCCTTTAAAACTGTACTTTATTCATGCTCAAAACTTTTTCCGAGACGTAACCCAGGAGGAACGCTTTCAAAGCCAAATAGACCTATCGAAGCCTGTCTAATCCTTACACCGTTCCATCAGCAGGCTGTGCTAACAGCTCTCCCTCAGCAGGCTTTGCGGTAATGAGGCACCTCCTTACTTGGCCTGAAATATGATCTGTCCAACCTTACACCAGAGTCTTTCAAATAAAGGGTCGGGTCACAGAGTTTCCTTTGAACGCAGAGCTCTCTTGGGCAATTATTTGGAAGCCATGATGAAGCCCTCTTTAAATCAGCTACAAACTCAGCTGAGGTGCAAAACAATGATGGATCGACCAAATTTCAACGAAAAATAGTTACTCTGCACATGAGGTACACATGTCGGGTTACAAATATACAATATAAATTATATAGAGGAGAACGATTTCAGAATTCAGGCAGATGGGTTGATTAGCTGCTAATTGCTAAAACATAACAATAATCAAACCACAATTACTGCATGCACTCTCTATCTGTTTGCAATTTTGTTATAAAAAAAATCCAAAATCAGGTTGTAATCAATGGCAACATGTACTGTAAATTGTTTCTTATGAGGTGACTCAAAATTGATGTACACAATGTTTGTACGGTTTAAGCCAAATTGCACGTTCAACAATATTGGAACGGTATACCTCACACCACTTTGCGCTTATATGTGCGCCAAAACAAGCTCATCAAGGGGAAAAGGAACCGTTTTCTAATCTAAATAAACTAGAAACTGGGCTTTAAAATCACAAAACTATCAAATATCCAATTAAATAACACTTACATTAAATTAGAAAATTTAAATAGACATGAAATGGGATTTCTAAACATGTGAACATGTGAACATCTAACAACAAAAAACGCGAAGTTTTGCATTTGTTCATGTTTTTTTTTTTGTTTACCGGGAATGCGAAATTAAACCTGCTATAAAACTAGTTGTAGTCGGTCAAAATTAATAAGATATGAATATCCCATTAGAAAACAACAAATGGAACCATGTGATACCCTTAGATGGAAGCAAGCACTTAATATATTTTAAACCCTGAACGGGGCAAGGCATTTCAGGTAGTCGCAACCAATTCAGAAAAACAGTAGTAACAACAACACAATAAACCATGGTAGACCCAATAAAAGTATACATTTTCCAAAAGCTTATAATGTCATCTAAATTTTTTCCCCATTTGATATTGAGAAAGAAACAAAGTTTACCCACTTAAAAGGGACTTATTCATCAAAAAGGGCCCAGGGGGGGTCGGCCAGCCAAACCACCCCTCACGACCACAAACATTGACCAATACGCACTGTACTCTGATGAACCAAATATACCACCTAACAAGGTGCGATTTACGTAAATAGAATGTTTGGAAGAAAATCGCGAGTCCGGGTCTCCTGGTAGTTCGTATTCCATATATTTATTTATATATTACCTACAGTTTGTTATTCAACCCGCTGTTGGCGCGGTGATCGGCAAGTTCTTTATATAAATAATAGTAACAGTGAAAAGGGGTTTCCCCGAAACTAAAAATCGCCGAGCTGACGGCCGTGATTGGTCATTCTTCACGGCGGGTGATTCAAATAGCATACGGAATTAGCCGTAGGTGCCCGTTTTCAACTTTGTAAAAGGCTACGGCGTACTCCGTAGGTGCCCCCATATGGGTTTTAAGCACCGACAACATACTAAACTGCTAACCACAAAAATATGTGATGACGTGGAGTAGAAAAACGCTTTTCGAGAATTATTCTCAAACCAGTGCCATCACTTCTCCTCAAAACTGTCGAATAGCAAACTGCGAAACATACCACGTTTCGTATAAATTTTATCTTTGACATTATAATAGTCTTTACCGGACATCTATCCCTGGTCCTATATACGGTCATGCGGAATTTAGCCACTAAGGACATTGATCGCTTTTACAGCAGTAACAGCGCATAAAGTCCCACGCATAGAATGTCCATTCCTTATATAAATAGTCGCGTAATGTGACATGGTCTTTGATTGTAGGAATAGGTAGGCTAAAAATCGGGACATTTTCCGTCGGCTCCCATGGCGCAGTGGAACAGTGCCTGGTTCATGGTTGAGAGTCTTGTGGATCGAATACGCCGTGGCGATTTTCTTTTAATTACTGTCATAATATAATACAATGGTTAGTATCGGCGCGATTGACTCTCTTTTTTTCTTTATTTCATAAGACAATTTCGTCATCTTAATAACAATTTTTGTTGCGTAAGTAATATATTGAACGCGGGATTCAATGTCCATCGGACTCTCGTAGCCAGGAATAGAAGTTCATTGGACACTTATCTCTAGTTATGAATGTGTCCGGACTGTGAACGCAGTTACTAATGTCCAATGGACTGTCCAACCTAGGGATAGGTGTCTCATGAGACATTAGTCATGTTAGTTGCTAGCCCGTAGGTGCCCCCATATGGGTTTTAAGCACCGACAACATACTAAACTGCTAACCACAAAAATATGTGATGACGTGGAGTAGAAAAACGCTTTTCGAGAATTATTCTCAAACCAGTGCCATCACTTCTCCTCAAAACTGTCGAATAGCAAACTGCGAAACATACCACGTTTCGTATAAATTTTATCTTTGACATTATAATAGTCTTTACCGGACATCTATCCCTGGTCCTATATACGGTCATGCGGAATTTAGCCACTAAGGACATTGATCGCTTTTACAGCAGTAACAGCGCATAAAGTCCCACGCATAGAATGTCCATTCTTTATATAAATAGTCGCGTAATGTGACATGGTCTTTGATTGTAGGAATAGGTAGGCTAAAAATCGGGACATTTTCCGTCGGCTCCCATGGCGAACAGTGCCTGGTTCATGGTTGAGAGTCTTGTGGATCGAATACGCCGTGGCGATTTTCTTTTAATTACTGTCATAATATAATACAATGGTTAGTATCGGCGCAATTGACTCTCTTTTTTTCTTTATTTCATAAGACAATTTCGTCATCTTAATAACAATTTTTGTTGCGTAAGTAATATATTGAACGCGGGATTCAATGTCCATCGGACTCTCGTAGCCAGGAATAGAAGTTCATTGGACACTTATCTCTAGTTATGAATGTGTCCGGACTGTGAACGCAGTTACTAATGTCCAATGGACTGTCCAACCTAGGGATAGGTGTCTCATGAGACATTAGTCATGTTAGTTGCTAGCCCGTAGGTGCCCCCATATGGGTTTTAAGCACCGACAACATACTAAACTGCTAACCACAAAAATATGTGATGACGTGGAGTAGAAAAACGCTTTTCGAGAATTATTCTCAAACCAGTGCCATCACTTCTCCTCAAAACTGTCGAATAGCAAACTGCGAAACATACCACGTTTCGTATAAATTTTATCTTTGACATTATAATAGTCTTTACCGGACATCTATCCCTGGTCCTATATACGGTCATGCGGAATTTAGCCACTAAGGACATTGATCGCTTTTACAGCAGTAACAGCGCATAAAGTCCCACGCATAGAATGTCCATTCCTTATATAAATAGTCGCGTAATGTGACATGGTCTTTGATTGTAGGAATAGGTAGGCTAAAAATCGGGACATTTTCCGTCGGCTCCCATGGCGCAGTGGAACAGTGCCTGGTTCATGGTTGAGAGTCTTGTGGATCGAATACGCCGTGGGGATTTTCTTTTAATTACTGTCATAATATAATACAATGGTTAGTATCGGCGCGATTGACTCTCTTTTTTTCTTTATTTCATAAGACAATTTCGTCATCTTAATAACAATTTTTGTTGCGTAAGTAATATATTGAACGCGGGATTCAATGTCCATCGGACTCTCGTAGCCAGGAATAGAAGTTCATTGGACACTTATCTCTAGTTATGAATGTGTCCGGACTGTGAACGCAGTTACTAATGTCCAATGGACTGTCCAACCTAGGGATAGGTGTCTCATGAGACATTAGTCATGTTAGTTGCTAGCCCGTAGGTGCCCCCATATGGGTTTTAAGCACCGACAACATACTAAACTGCTAACCACAAAAATATGTGATGACGTGGAGTAGAAAAACGCTTTTCGAGAATTATTCTCAAACCAGTGCCATCACTTCTCCTCAAAACTGTCGAATAGCAAACTGCGAAACATACCACGTTTCGTATAAATTTTATCTTTGACATTATAATAGTCTTTACCGGACATCTATCCCTGGTCCTATATACGGTCATGCGGAATTTAGCCACTAAGGACATTGATCGCTTTTACAGCAGTAACAGCGCATAAAGTCCCACGCATAGAATGTCCATTCTTTATATAAATAGTCGCGTAATGTGACATGGTCTTTGATTGTAGGAATAGGTAGGCTAAAAATCGGGACATTTTCCGTCGGCTCCCATGGCGAACAGTGCCTGGTTCATGGTTGAGAGTCTTGTGGATCGAATACGCCGTGGCGATTTTCTTTTAATTACTGTCATAATATAATACAATGGTTAGTATCGGCGCAATTGACTCTCTTTTTTTCTTTATTTCATAAGACAATTTCGTCATCTTAATAACAATTTTTGTTGCGTAAGTAATATATTGAACGCGGGATTCAATGTCCATCGGACTCTCGTAGCCAGGAATAGAAGTTCATTGGACACTTATCTCTAGTTATGAATGTGTCCGGACTGTGAACGCAGTTACTAATGTCCAATGGACTGTCCAACCTAGGGATAGGTGTCTCATGAGACATTAGTCATGTTAGTTGCTAGCCCGTAGGTGCCCCCATATGGGTTTTAAGCACCGACAACATACTAAACTGCTAACCACAAAAATATGTGATGACGTGGAGTAGAAAAACGCTTTTCGAGAATTATTCTCAAACCAGTGCCATCACTTCTCCTCAAAACTGTCGAATAGCAAACTGCGAAACATACCACGTTTCGTATAAATTTTATCTTTGACATTATAATAGTCTTTACCGGACATCTATCCCTGGTCCTATATACGGTCATGCGGAATTTAGCCACTAAGGACATTGATCGCTTTTACAGCAGTAACAGCGCATAAAGTCCCACGCATAGAATGTCCATTCTTTATATAAATAGTCGCGTAATGTGACATGGTCTTTGATTGTAGGAATAGGTAGGCTAAAAATCGGGACATTTTCCGTCGGCTCCCATGGCGAACAGTGCCTGGTTCATGGTTGAGAGTCTTGTGGATCGAATACGCCGTGGCGATTTTCTTTTAATTACTGTCATAATATAATACAATGGTTAGTATCGGCGCGATTGACTCTCTTTTTTTCTTTATTTCATAAGACAATTTCGTCATCTTAATAACAATTTTTGTTGCGTAAGTAATATATTGAACGCGGGATTCAATGTCCATCGGACTCTCGTAGCCAGGAATAGAAGTTCATTGGACACTTATCTCTAGTTATGAATGTGTCCGGACTGTGAACGCAGTTACTAATGTCCAATGGACTGTCCAACCTAGGGATAGGTGTCTCATGAGACATTAGTCATGTTAGTTGCTAGCTGTGGTAGTCTATGGGACAGTAATACCTAGGAATGATGGTCTCTAAGACGTACACTTCACATTATTTCCAATATATCACATTAAAATTGAGGGCCGTCAGGACTATATTATAATTTAGGTTAGGAGTGTTGACTTCATGGAGTACATTGACAGATCGGATACCGTATATTATCTAGTCTTCCTATTTCCTATTTTTAATGAATGCCCGGGAAACAAAGGACTCTATTATGCGCTTCAATCTCTGAGCTATTTACGGTCAGGGTTCTATAGAACCATATTGCAGAATATAATAAGGCCGGACACTTTTTCCAGGGGGTATTTGTTACTGTTACACCGGCTTCGATCCGGATCGGGGCCGGTTTGTTCGTGCCGTGGCCGATGGTGGCGTTGGCCAGTTTTGAAATGTATTAAATGGCCTTCCATGCTCACGTTCTACTTAGAAAAAAATTGATGTTTTATCGGCCATTGCATCCTCCCTGTCACAGCTTTGACTGCACGTACAATTTACAGACCAGTTTGGCAAATCTTCGAATCTCAAAATGTACATGTAGCTAGTGTCTATGAACTTCCCTTGCAATATGTTTACTGTAGGCTACAGTCCCTATTAACTGATGGATATTATGATACACATGGTTGATACACATGGTTACAGTATATTATACACTTATCTTAGATGCATAACACGACTCATCGCTATACCATGTACACACAGATTCAAACACACAGAGATTCAAACCGACCTGGTCTGTTCGCATGTACACGACAGCGCGAACCCGCCTTAACCGGCCTAATTCTCCTGAACCGACCGGCAATACACGGTGCGTGTTGAACCGAAGAGGTTTCGATCAGGATCGAACCCGTACCGTCTAAATTGGGCTATAGTCCCAAAGAGAGTACCTGATCGCTGAACTAACCTTTGTTCTTAAACTTCCTGGGGCATCTATTTCCTTGATCGCAATTGTTTCACCTGTTTTCATATCTTGGTAAGACCAAACTGCGCCGTACGAACCTCTGCCTAGCAAACCGTCTTCTTTCCTTTGAAAATCCGAAAATTTTCGCTCCTTTGTTTTGTCTGTAATAAATATAAAACGAAACTAAACCGCTCATTTTGTATGACCAAATAAAACTGAGGGATGTACGAAAGCTATAATGTGGTAATTTCGCAGGCTTCAAGTGTTCGTTTTTTGTGTTATTAGAAACCGGTGGTGGTGGTATTGTTGTAACAACCTGCAGTGTGCTGCTGAACTCTCGCGCACGCCTTTGGCCAAGTTCGGGCCCAAGCCGCAGATTGGTACGAACACCCAGTAGGCTATATGTCCATGTAACCTCATATATCCATGTAACCTCAAAATAGAATATTCAAACCTCAACCAGGCACCTTTGCGAATGCATGTTTTTATAACTCGAAAACGACTTAATTTACTATGATTATGAAGGTAACTGTTCAATACTGTAGTGTAAATAAAGTATATTGTCTTGTCGTTCTTTGAAAACCTAGTTCTTTGAAAATACTATTCGGGGTTTAGTTTTGAGTTACATTTATCCTTTCCATTGTGCATGTACAGTGATAAAGTGCATGTTAATGAGCAAATTTACATTTACGATGAGAAAAAAACAAAACGTCACGTCAAAAACTAAAGTGTCGGGGGGAACAGTTGTTTTCTTGCCATTGCTACTCGATTTAAATGGTATCCAACGCAAAGGAGGGCTTTATAAAAACCAGCATCTTATCAGAAATGCAAGAACTACCAGACGTTAATATGATTCCGGATGAGCTGAGACAAGAGGAAAACACTTTAATTTGCTGCCATTATGACGTCATAGATTGTTGCCCTAATTGCTAAGCAATTATAGTTACAACGCTTAAGTCACATAACCATGCTATTTCCTGATGGAAAATAGTTTATCTTAGCATTGGTTAGTGCAAACCGGTTGACCCCGTACCCTGGTACGTAAATTTATTTGAATTTGAGTATAAAATGTTAGCTCAAATGGTTAACTGTTAATCTGTTTTTTGTTTCTTACCACACAGGAATTGGGCTTGTCGCTCCGTGTGAGAAATCCACCCAAAACTAAAGCGTTTAGTAATTAGTAGCACATATGTACACTCACCGTAGGGACCAAGAATGCTATCTTCAGTGCTGTGTATTTTGTCAGTCAGTTGTTTGAAGTTTGGTGTAAAAGCAAGGAAAAATACCAGCGCTGTGTAATCGCCCAACGACATATAACCCAGACTGGAATAAAAATAATATGATTATATTAAGAGAGTTGAGACCATTTCTTATCCGTCCATTCTTGGACCAATCCAAGGTCCAATGCAGTGACATCAACCTGCATGCATCTTAATATATATTTACGCCATCCCTGGTTGCGATTCGACCATTTTCGCGTTTATAAAACATGCTCGCCTAAAACTTCCAGGTGGAAGCGCAGTGTCATTTCAAACTTAATATACCTATTATAAAAGCACTTATCTTAATATCGAGATTTCGACCAACCTTTTAAGGACATCCCATAGGTCAGTGAGTTTCTTTGCATTGAATATCTTGAAATCGGTGGTCGGACGGAAAGCTCTCACGTTCTCGTTTATTTCACGCCATTCATTTAGTGAGTCTTCATACTGCTGACCCGTAACGAGCGCCTTCAGGTACATATAAAGTTCCCGCTCAAGCTTTTTGGCGTCCTTTTCCCCTTTATCCTAAACAATATGAAGTTTGTATCATGATCAACAACCTATGAATATAAATATGAACAATTTTTCTGTCCTGACACACAGTAAACCAAAAGTTATTACGAATAGAATAAGTGTCCTGCATAAATAACTGGCGATTGGTTGTTTTTTATTTAGAGAAACAGACATATTTGGACTCGACATCAAAGTTATTGCTGCCACATATAGTGGACAAATATGGAACACATTAGCGTTGTTTATACTACGCGTAGCATACCACTAGCTTTGAGACCTGTAATTTTAATTAAAACGTTTATTCTACATCCCAATACCATCACTTATAAGACAATTACTGTAGCATACAGGGAGCCTCATAACCCAGTGATTAACACTGCTTGCTACCAAGCAAAGGGGCCCGAGTTTGATCCCGGGGAAAAGCAAGGATTGCATTCCTGGATGAACCGGAGTGGTTTACAAGGAACCAAAATTTTGGCGTTTCACAGTCCTACAGTAGTTGAGACTTGAAAATCGAGGTTTTTTGTATCTGGTGCCTATTCCAGGGCAGGTTAAAGACCCCACCAAATAAGGAACACGGGTAGCTTGCGTGGACTCAACCTCTCGCCGAAGTTGGATTCGCTTGGCCAATAAACCCAGTTGGCGCATAACCGTAGTGGCACGGATAAACGCTCATCCCGCCTTTGAGGAAGAATACTCCTTGGAGAAAATCACCTCCAAGTGCAGAGCAAACGCTTATTGAAAATGAAGAAGAAGCGTAGCATACTATCGAAGCGAAAAAATGCGATAATAAAACGATAAATCTATTGGAGAAATGAGAATAATGTCTATAATTTTAGGTTTCTGTTCCCAATTGTAGACTGCCTAGACTTACTCACGTACCAAATCCTCACTTAACTCATTCTTTGCACCTCTAAGCTTCTTCGTGGTAAGGGACAGTGCTTCTAACTTTTTTGAAAGTTTATCTCTGTTGTTGCGGTTTTTTTCTAATTCATCATCTACTGAAGTTTGTTCCGTGCTTTTGTCATCTTTCCTTGCTTGAAGAGTAGCAAAATGGTCTTCTTCTTCCTGAAGCTCCTTTTCAATACCGCTTTTATTCGACTCATCCTTGTCAAGTTGTTTCTCGAGATCTTTTATCTTCCCTTTGTTTTCTCTTATATTTGCCAATCGAACTGAAACAAAATTTTTTCTTTTAATAATACAAAATATGTACATGTATAAGCATGTTTGTGGTAGTTTTAGTGACAATACTAATATATTCTTGTGATTGCGTCTTTGATCGAACTCAACATCATGTTAAGTGGCTTTTAGATACTTTCTGTGGTAAAAAGAAAATTTCTTCAGAAATCCCGTGTTTCATCCATTCACCATGGTAATATCAAGAAAATATAAAAGAGGCATGTTTTAATTAGAAATTGAGTTCATTATCTTAGTTCACCTTCCTGCAATCTTTCCCTTCGAACATCCTCAGCTGTACGCTGGAAGCAGAAATTTACAACAGACTCAAATTTCAGTAGAACCATAAAGGCCTAATTGGCAAGGTATGTGAATTTTATAGCGACTTAATTGTTAGTAGGAGTAAGCTAATGAATATCACGTGCAATCTATTAACCATTCTCATCACATACAGTATAGAATAGAGTTTGAACGACTGGTTCATTATTTCCATAGCACACTCACAATCGTAAAGGGAGTGAATAAAACATAACAAGTATTATGAGGAATGGCTGAATGGCTTGACATGGTGGCACAGCGCCTTAGGCTGGCATGAATTGGATTAGACGAGATGGTACGGTCAGTTTCACCCTTGGACTTCTAACCGACTATTGAGTACGGGGTTGCGATTGGAGTAATGCTGCACTGAATAACCGCCCCGGCTGGTTTACTTGTTGTTATGCGGGAGGATCTCTGAATATCAGAAACCGGTTGTTTTAATCTCGATTCTACTGTATATCCTACGTGCACTGTTAAAACAGTCATCAACATCTCTTGAATATTGACCTTTTATCAGTCATTTCCGATAATTTCGATGAACAAATACTTATAACGGCCATTATATGTCATTTTCATCATTACTGTTATTCATTTATCGATGACGAATATCAAGTGATTATTGAGTTATCAGCGATGTCTTTTTTAATTTTTCGCTGGCATGTTCAGTTTCTGGCTTCTGCGAAACGTCAGAAACATTTGTGCATCATGAGTGTACGAACATGATGAATTTAAAGTCAATAGCAAAGCATTAGCTCTTTATCTATAGATACATCATTCGATCAGTGAACATGTGATTTTCATAAGCCCTCAGCGCTCTGCAATATTCTAATGTCATCACTGACATTCGTTCATATAACCTAAGCTGTTCCTCCTTTTTAAAACAATGGCCTTGATATCGCCATTCAATAATGACATTAACCGTCTGCAACTTCGCAACAAGTTTTATGAACTTAATATATAAACTCATTGATACGGGTCACTTCTGATCAATCGAATCTTACTTCGCCAATTACCAGTTGCGGACGTCCGCTATTTCTGAATGTATCATCTTCGAACCTGATTTTTACAGCCATCCTCAAATCTGAGAATGCGCCAACCGACGGAGGCCAATACCACTGTAAACGAACTATATGTATATGTGGATGTCCTGATTTTGCATGAGTGAAAACTTCCAATTGCACATTAATAACTAATTTTCACAGTTTTGTTTTTTCCATACCATAGACTACAAGAAACTTCAAGACCAATGATATTTGCAATTAAAATCCGAGCCAATTAAGTTGATTGCCTTTCTTAATTTATAGCTTAATTTCTGAACCGGGTTGATATGAAAACGTTTACTAAAACTTATTGCAGTCGTCCTGGACGCATTGACCCAACGCGCCGCGTAGCGGCAAAATAGCGAAGCTGGCGAAACATCTATAACGGGTCACTGTGATCTCATTGATATGGACTTATAGCGCGATTATGGGGTTGTAACTATTTTGCTGTATATTGTCACGAGGAAAGAAAAGCACGCGACCTAACGCCAACCTATTTATGTAAAGTGATAATTAGAAGGTATATAGTTCAGGAAATGTTAATAAATAATCATTCCTTATCGTCTTTTGGGAGCATTTTTAATTGTAAAAAGGATATGCCTACGTCACAGTGTCTTTGCGATGGTCATTTTTATCACAGTAGTCTCGCGCAGCTAGACCCTCTTCACTTATCAGTCTGGCGCAATTCATTATACTAGACCTAGACGTATTCCACCACAATGCATCTGGGCCGAAGAAACACTGCGCAAGATTACCTCGAGCTGGAGCTAAGAATAGATTTTGCTAATGAGCATACTTCCTCATTGAGATTTCCCAGAATGGTGCATATCGCGCGAAGCTACTTAGTCTAATACCATTCGGTCCCACGTAGTGGCGCTGAGGCAGCCGCTGTAATCAAGGGAGTGGTTGAGTCACTGTATATTATGAAGGACCTTACCGAAATTGCTTACATTTTCGCATTGCTACAATGAAAGACCTATTACTGAAACCACATGTCTGTTGACTGTGCTTTACAGTCAACATACACCACTATACCCCTCACACTCAGAAACCACAAACGCCCTCCCCTTACTTCTGGATTTATTTTTGTTTAATGCATTATTTTACAACAAGAAATCGGTCGGAAGGGATCAACGTATACCAATTCATGAGCATATGTAATCGGATACTGTATTGTGAAATTGTGTTCGAACTTTCTGACGACTGTCGCGCTGTTTCATCAGGCCCCAGAGGAAATTCAGCAATAAGATTTCATATCTATAATAACCAATCAGATACCAGAAAAATAATTTTGTTCCCCCTATTTACTTTTTCCTCGTGACGGACACAACTAAAGATTAAATAACGTTTCTTGCATCATTTGCTGTGTTCCAGTGACTGATGGCATATACCCTCGATATAAATAATCGGCAGCTGAAAGCATTATTATGACATTTGACATTTTTGAAAATACTTATAATTTTCCTCGCTGTGTAAAACAAACCTAAGCAAAGGTCCTGAAATATGCATCACATCTGCATATTGTTCTAGCCTACCCATCTACCGATTCTGGATACTTATCATGAGTATCCCCCTCCTGATTGGAGGTAATAGAGAGAATTTCCCACCCCAACACAGCTCTGAGCATGAATTACAGTCATTATGAGACACATTCAACTGAACAAATGTAAAGAACGATTTCATACTGATGAACCACCTTCACTCGTGAACGGAATATCCGAACATTCCAATTACGCTGCAAATCATGAAGCCGCATTCCAAGTTGAAAGCGGCGGCCTCCAACTTTGAATCTGACATCATATATATATATATATAATCCACTTAGTTTTTAGCTCAGCTGACAAAGTCAGCGGAGCTAGTAGAATAGCTGTTCAAATGGTGTCCGTCCTGCAATCCATCCATCCATCCATCCATCCATCCATCTAGGGACCCATCTGTGGACAAAATTGGACATTTCTGATTGGGAAGGCCTAGCCACTTCGTTGACGGTGCTAAATTAGGAGTTGCCCAAGGTGAACTCAAAACACGAAAAATCAGCGCGATCCGACCTGTATTAAGAGAATGAGGTCATTTCGCGTTTAGATTTCTTTCCCTTTTTACCTCGGTCCACAGAGCAAATATTGTTTTCAAATGTGGCTGAATATTTTTTAATTTTTTACTTTTAATGGAATTAATATAGTTTTCACCGCCAGTTGGCGCTGCAGGCACATTGACTGAATTTTGGCGATTTCAAATTTGGCGGTGGCTCAACTTTTTGCAAGCAGTGCCGCTGATTGGCCGAGCGATAGAAGAGATGCCACCATTTAAAAATGGCGGTAGTCGCCGCTTCAATGAAGGTGAGTGAAATTTCTCATGTTCAATCGGTTGATACTCTTTTAATCAACATGACCATGTACCTGAAATTTGTTTAGGTACTGAAAAGAGTCTATATAATTCAGATTTATCGATAGTTTTTTATAATATTGCGGAAATTTTGTGCACAAATTAGCGAAAGTTGGTGCTCGTCTCATGTCATTTTAGAGCGAGAAATTTGTTTCCGTCGATCTCTACCACTAAAAAATCGCTTGCATAGCTTCGAATTTTTGTGAAAATAAGTATCTGAACTTGGTTTCAAATAGTCTAGAGAGTTACCTTTGTGGTGATACATATGGTATGTGATAAATATTTGTCGAATTTGTGAAATTCGGTTTTCAAACGTGCCGATGAAGCAAGCGATCTCGCGTGAATTTTGCAAGTCCTGATATGTCGACCGGGTGTCAAAAATCACTCGCCTAAATTCAATTCAAAGATCAAAAATAATATCTGAACTTAGTTTCAAATAGCCTACGCAATTATCATTTCGGTGATATATAATGCATGCATGTAATAATTGATTAATCTGCCTAAAACGCGCAATTAAAACGGCGAAAGATCGTGATAAACACTCTGGTGGCGGTCGCACTAAATAACGACCGGTAGGGCCCGGCGTCTGGCGGAGAAAAAAAGGTAGCGCCCGGAGGTTGAAACGGGATTTTTATGCACTTTTAACTGTATATATATGTTGCTTGGATGTATTTCTAACTGTTCTGTAACTTTGATGACCAAGCTTGCGCCCAAAGTTGGTAAAATTGATGCTTGTTTATGGACTGCGCTAGCGACCGGAGAATTCGCCGTCGGCCATTTTGGCTACGGTCCCTGAGTTGTTATGGATGGCAATTTTGCAACATATTTCGCCATTTACGTTTGTTTGCAATTATTTTGAAAGTCACATTATGACATCGTAGTATGAATCCCACTGCAGTTTCGTTACGCAGCAATGCTCATGTTTTTGGTTTGCAATCCTGTACTGTCTGTACACTGCGCTGTGCATGGCTGTACTGTAGCTGTAAAAAAGACAAAAACCATAGCCAAGCCCTATAGGACAGGCTTAGAGTATAACTCAACAGGCCCTCATGATTCATTTGATGGACACCTTATTTGATAGTACCTCATCATTAAGTCCACTAGATCCTGTTCTGTCACATGTCGTAGACGATAGACAATTTTCAAAATGTAGTACACCACTCGCTCATCTTTAAGCCCAGCTCTCGGCTCACATCAATCATCATGTGGGCACGGTTGGCTGTTGAGTGTTATGGTTCAGTCTGTGAGACTAATTTAAAGAGGTTACACTTTTATTTTGAATTGGAAAACAGCCCACAGGACTGACTTTTCACTGAGTAATAAGTGTGCCCTTCGAAGGTTAAGTCTCTTTCTGGATTTGCTTCCATAGATGCCTTGTTCAGGATATCATCTGACCGATGCCTGATCAAGCACAGACTGTATCCGGTGGTGTACATTTCCCGTCTATGTCACCCTTTTTAGCTCACCTCTTAGCAGAGGTGAGCTTGTCCCATACCGTGGCGTCCGTCGTCCGTCGTCGTCGTCGTCGTCGTCGTCCGTCGTACGTTAGCAGGGCACGTTTCGTAACTGTTAGAGCTATTGAGTTGAAACTTGGTACACATGTACCCTTATGTAATGACACCTGGGAGACCAAGTTTCGGTCCGATTCGTTTCATGGTTTGGCCACCAGGGGGCCAAACGTTAAAAGTGAAAATATGCAATATCTCCCTTAATAGTAGTCGGGAAATTTTGAAAAAAATATGGTAGGTACTTCTAGCAAAGGTGCATCATATATCCTCCGGGTTTTTGATTTGACCTACTTTTCAAGGTCACAGAGGTCAAATGGTGTAAATTGGCCGTTAGGATGTAACGATGGCACGTTTCTAAAGTGCAATGACTATTGATACCAAATTTGGTACACATTTACCCCTTAGTCAGGTGATCTCAGGGACCGAAGTTTGGTCCAATATGATTCACCACTTGACCACCAGGGGGCAAAATCTAAAAACCTTAAAAATGTGATTATTCCTTAACTTCTTGCCCGATTGCCACCAATTTGATATCATGGGTACATCTAACCACCATACAGTATATGTCACACAGGTTTTTAATTTGACCTTCTTGTCAAGGTCACAGAGGTCAAATGGCGTAAATTCGCCGTCAGGCCGTAACTATGGCACGTTTCTTAACTGCAATGACTATTGATCACAAATTTCGTACACATGTACCCCTTGGTCAGGTGATCTCAGGTACCGAAGTTTGGTACGATCTGATTTGCCGTTTGGCCTCCAGGGAGGGGGCCAAATCCTAAATTCTTCAAAATGCCATTATTCCTAGTAATGACTTGCCCGATTGACACCAATTTTATATCATAGGTACATCTAATTCTAACAACCATTCAGTGTGTCACCCGGGTCTTCTTTGATTTGACCTACTT
Source organism: Lineus longissimus (assembly GCF_910592395.1). NCBI lineage: Eukaryota > Metazoa > Nemertea > Pilidiophora > Heteronemertea > Lineidae > Lineus > Lineus longissimus. The sequence goes on from NC_088321.1 coordinate 8,022,180, forward strand.
TTCAAGGTCACAGAGGTCGAATGTACTGTAAATTGGCCATTTTGGGGAAATTGTAATTGCTTGGACCTACATCAAACCTAACACTACATGACACAAGACCATGCTCTTTATCCATCTTTCCTCCACATGAGGTGAGCACAATGGCCCTGGCCATTTCATTTATTCAGTCAGTGTTAATTTCTCTTCTCTTTTTTTACAGATCAACTGTTGTTGGTTATTGCAAGAGGAGTCGTTGGCACATTTCAAGTCCAGGAAAGCACTTGCTGTTCCCACATTCAGAGTAAGGTGTGCTTACTCGTTTTACTGCTTTCCATTCCCGGAGAGCGTTATCAAATATCTGCCGCAAGGCGCTTCAAAAATCTGCCGAAAGGCATCAAATATCTGCCGCACCAATAAAGTTCATTTTGTTAACCAACTCTTTATCTTCTTTTCTTCACATACAAAAAAGACCGTCCCAAACATTTGGCTGCATCCACTTCATAAATGTCCAGACAACAGTCGGTTCATTTGACCATTGTAAAGCACCAGTATTAGTTCCACCTACGCTGCATGAAGACAAGGACTCCACTCTTTGACGTCACCACACAACTCCTTGACGTCATCACACACCCCACTACTGCAACGGCAATAGAAATGACTTTACGTCATAATACCAGGGTGACGTCAACTCAGTACTTCAGCATGCACTGATATAGCAAGAAGGTCTTTCGCATCAGCACTTCTGCGTGCTAGACGTTATAGCTTCAAGTTGCCTCATAATAACGGTACCGACACACACTTGGCCCTTGCCTTCACCTATCCATTTCAGCTGAGCGCCAGGCCCTTGGGCCTCTTGTTTTAAAATTCTTGCGGATAAAATTTGTTAGGTCTACACTTTTGGTATTAAAATTGACCTATCACGTTCCAGATGTGTGAGTTCAACTAAGTTCATTTGGTAACACCGATGTGAAAAACACTTTTAAAACGTTTAACCATTCCGTAAAATCCTGATTTTATTTGAATATGGTAATCCCAATTTAAAATAGGCTCCCCTCTGATGAACTGTACTGTATACCGTATAAAGTTCACCTGGAGTTTCGGGGTTTTATAAACAGTAAAGTTGAAGCTTACGAAACACAGTGCCATCCGTGACACACTGTGGCGAATGTGAGATATGTTATTGCGTGCGTTTGAATTTACCACCATCCTGTATGTGGCGGCCTCTGGACTAATTAAAAAACAGTTGACGAGGATTTTTGATGCAACATGACGAGGACAATCGTTTAGTTTCTGAAGACGAATTGGCAAAAATATAGGACTTTAGGCGCAGATGAATATGAGACGGGAGCTTAATTCGTTGTTGAAGCAGGCTATAAGGCTGTAAGGAACTTGTGTTTTCGAGCCGAAATAAAGCTATGGTTTTAATTGACAGCACTATTCTTGTTTATGGAATCACAGAAAAATAAACCTTTTATTCCCCAAATGACGTGCGGTGGGTAGGCCAGCCACAAGATCCAATCTAGTCCGGGGGTATGCCCCTATAAATCCGGTCTGCCCAAAAGGTCAAAGCGTTAAAAAAAAACTTTGTTCCAAGACTGACAAATCCTTCGATCATCAAACCTCTGCCGTATAGAAAACTAAATCTCCAATATTTTTATCCAATGTATACCGATGAACCGATATTGTGCAATATGACAGGCCCTTTCAACCTCGATATTTCAACATGTGCGATGGTCCAAACTTTTTCGGTGATGGCAAAATAGTGCCAATATTTTACGGATTAAATCATCTCATCACAAGCATTTTGTAGGACATATACAAGTTGAAATATTGTTCTACAATAACTAATAAGCTAAAGTGAATTTTCCTGATCTTGAGGTTATTTATAAATAAGTGAAGTATAGATACGTTACCGACTCGACAATGCCCAATGATCTCAATGCACCTTAATGATATTCATCTGTTCGACTGTACACATTTTAAAAAAGGTTTACTCTTTTTACGAAGCGGTTAAACGTTTTTAAAGTGTTCTTCATACATTGTCATATCGTTGTGGCCAAATTAACCTAGTTGAACTCAGAAATGTGAACACCAGATTATCCTTAGGGTAGGTCTAACCAATTCTCGAGTGTAATAATCTGTTTCAAATTTCTAGGGTCTTCTTTGCTTGGTTTGCCTGTCCCGCATACAGACCTTTTGCAACCCTCATGTTCCCTCCATTAGACAGTATTCTCCCCCTGACATATAAAAAGAGTATTGTTTTTTCAAGATGTCAACTAACGCCGTTCAATTATGACACCAGCCGCGCATGCCAAGAACTGTCTATTTGTTTACCGCCGCTTATTATTTTACTTTCAGCGGGAATGTGTTCAAACACAAAATTGGAGCCGGCATAGCTATACATGTAGCCCGGTGTACCGGGTGGAGCAACGCGCCATAGCTACCGCACCAAAATACTGTTAACCAAGTTTAGAACCGATATGTCGATGACATCGTTGGAGTTATCATAAAAGGGGGGGGGGGATTATTTGGATATTCTACTGAATAAACCCGTTACCCCAATGCAGTGCTGAACTCAAAAGTGAGGCATTCTCTGCAGACAACGAAGGGTGTATTTTGAGTTAAGTCCAGAGATCAGTATACAGTGTATATAAAATATTCGGACAAAAATGTCTGAACTTGATTCAATCACTGACCTCCATGTTTTCGCGGTAATGCTTTCATTTAAAACACGAGCAAATTATCCGGGGATCGAGCGGGCATGTTGATAAAATCAGCCTTAACTCCAGACTAACGATCGACAGTAACGTGGGACTCTGGATTTTCGAGGATAGTTAAAATTAGGCAGGCTATACTTGGAATGAAATTAAAATTCAGTTTTAGTGATTTATTGAAAATAACGTGTAACTCTAAAAGTTTAGATAGCAATGAAAGATATACATGTACGTTTATATGCAAAGGCCGAACCTGTTGGTGTCCTGAGGTCAGGCACATGGTTTGTATAAACTCAAATTATATGGCTCATTTTCACCACATGCTATATGAGAACTTTAAAACCCATGAATAAATCAAAATTCTGGCAAAGCTGGCATTTCATTTCTGAGAGCTTTCGCTAAACCACGTCTTTGAAATTTGAAAACATTTTCTTCCGTGTTGACTTAAAAAAACTTGTTGCAATTCTGCTGATCCGAAAAATAAAGTTATAAGCTCACTAGTTTTTCTTCTTTGACAGCATTCACAAGAACCAGTTTAATCATTTTCCGAGCCATTTTGCATACTTAATTCGAATACTATTTGTCATGTTTGTCCAATGTTATCGGAAGTGTGCTGGATGGTGCACAAAAAAAGTGTCAGTCGATTATAATTTGCCGTTACTTCTAATTCCGCCAGAACTTATCTGCAAGGGGTGGGATTGTTAGACATTTTGAAAAATATGACAACAGCTTGTGAAGAGGATGACAGCACATACCATGTACATGTATAATATCATGGTTAAAATTATTCCAGATTTAGTTAGTAGATTTGCTGTCATCCGTACGAGCTGAGCGGTTTCTCGAATGAACGCCATGCCAAAAACATACAATGTAGCTAAACAGGCCCTATGATATTCCAACTAATCAGTTTATATTGGTCATGAATGGCCACGCATATAATTGGGCGCCAAAACATTCAGTCAACAGTGGTTTGATCGAGTCGATCAGGGGCGGGCTTGGGATTGGCGCTCTCACTATATCTTATCCACTGTCTTATCGGTTGATGATACTTTCACTCTCCATTATTCTCGTCATAACAACATCTATGTAATTTAAATAGCAGTGGTTGAGAATGAAAATGTTCTCGCCATCTTGAGTTAAAACTGTATGCAGTGCTAGAGAATGGAATCGTACCGGAAACATGTAGAGCGGGTTACTTCTCGAAAGTTGGCACAAACTGCTTTTTCCATTTTTTACTAATCATGGGAAGGTGTTTCCAGCCGTGCAGTCTAACATATCGCGATCGGCGTGCTCATCCGGTGGGTTTAAAATGGAAGCAGCAGCTAATCGTTAAGTTCAGCAGTTATACTGCCAGGTGTTGTTTAATTAAGAGCAACGTGTACATGTATGCACGTCAATAAGGATCTACCGATAAGGTGGTACAAAATTGGTGACAACTCGCAAAACGGAAACTCTTGCTTGATCACTGATTACCTGCTTGTATGGCAGCTTCCCAGGATCTCACTAAGCCCTCTGGAGGGTGGGAGTTGGTGTGTTCATTGTGGGTTTAAAATATGTACACGTGGAGGTCCTTCAGGTTCGAGGTATACATTTTATAGTCTGCTGTTACTGATCCCGAGAGATTCATCTTTTTACGGCTTTGCTACTCTACCGATCTTTTTATGTTTTATGAAATAAAACTTGGTTTGGTACTTGTTGGTATTCGTTTATCAATCTAAACTGAACTGGTGTTACTGATTGTACAGATTTATATATAGGACGATATATTTATTGCGACTCAATGCACTGGGGTTGCGTTTAGATGAAATGACCAAGGCCATTGTGCTCACCTCCCTCACAGGCGGTTTATTAGATATGATAGAAAATACCGATTATACGATTTTAGCTACCTGGTGGACAAAGCAAGAATCGAACCATCCCGAAATTCAGTCAGCGAGGTTTCATAATAGCTAGGGCTACATACTTATATACATGTATTATATAACCAACTTCCATGTCAATAGCTCGATCCAGTAGTTACGGAACGTGCCACCTTCGGCCAATTCACGCTAGTCGACCCCTGTGAATTTGAAAAGTGAACGTGTGTAATAAAATGTCATGTACCGTCATTATATGAACCTATGATAACAATTTGGAGATGATCTGGCCCTTGGGGAGATAGCAATTTTTGTGTTTTCGGGCATCGAATCGAACCGAAATTTAGTCTGCAGGGTGTCATTTTATAGTGGAACATATGCACGAAGTTTCAAGTTGATAAATCCAGTAGCTACAACGCGTGCCTTGCTAACGGACGACGACGATGACGACAAGCTCACAACCTCTCTTGATGACGGGTGATGTTCATATCAAATGCATTACTGAGACTTGTTGTGATCATTTACAAAATGTTTGTATTAATTAGTGGATAACATAAGATTGGTCCGACCAAGGCAAGTAGTGCTGGTTTTGATAGTTTAAGTTTAGTCTATACTCGATTTGATTTGAAGAGGTACAGGAAGGTTTCATGTGGTTGATTGGATGCTGACTCTTGCCTGACGCAGGATACTTTCACTGTTCTTCTTATGATTGATACTTAGGCCTGGCTAGCTCATGCTGGTCTTCATTCGATCAACGATTACCGACATTCGCAAGCGTTTCCGGATACCAAAACTTTGCCAAACTGGCAAGTCTAATTTACATAAATGCGTCAAAAGCAAGAGGGTTACTCAGTGGTAAACTGTTTGACGCTCCGACCCCAGCGGCACTTCAAGCCAACAAGTTACTAAAAGCGCTTCCATTCATTACCCCCGAAGTGGATTTTACCGGAGCCGAGTATGATCTGAAGGAAAATTCGGATGCCGAAAATAAAGCTTACACATGTTTGTCTCTTAACCTCTGCGGTGACACGCGCCGCACTTATAACTTGTAAAAAAACATTTTATGAGCATTTGGCAAGTTTGCCGACAGGCGCTCCTTGTCGGAACGCATAATTTCAGGCAATGCATCGACATATCTAGCCGAAGTGGTCTAACTGCAGAAACTGTGCGAGTCTGAGGACATTATTCATATCTCACAAAACATCGCATGGCCCTGCAAATGGTTATACGACGTGTATATACGTCATATGGGCTGAAAAATATTCCTACGGAAGATGAGACGATAGTCGACGAACGCCCTTTTATCTACGCATTTATGGATTAAGAGACACAACCACAGTCTGACGCCGTCGCATCTATCATAAAAGGGATGTCACTTATCTCCCTACATCACTCGATAGATGTCGATGAACAATTGGATCTTGCCTACGAGATCAAGTAGATGGAATAACAAAATCGTGCAGATATAACACCAAGTGTTGTGCCTCAAGGTCAAGGTTGTCTCTTTATTTATTTGATACCTGACTCGAGATCTCGATGATTGGTAAATTCAACGTAACACAGTGGAATTGAAACAATAAAGTTCCTCGACATTACCCGGATCATAGGAGCAAAAAGAAGCCATGCAATGAATTAACCTCTGAAGTTTAGGTAGAATTTTAGAAATAACATCCGCTGTGGATGCTAAAGTTTCTAAAGTTTTCATTCTCACTATTTTATTCTTCGGAAGATCGGGCAGTTCAGTGAATCGGACACTTCCGCTCTCATTGGTTTTCATGTACGGCATGTTTTTCTTTGATACGAACACTCAAAAACTGCATCGACAAAAATATTTATAATACTATTACTGAATATCGTCCAGACACCAAGCTTGTAAATATGGTTACATCTATACTATAATGCGCGTTGTGGCCGCTATTTAGGAGGTAATTTTTGTTTCAAAATTGGGCCTTGGAAATGCGTCCAATTCTTGCAACCTTTGGCTTCGTATGTCTGGATCATACGTAAGAGTGTCACTGAGGGTGTCATACGTCGAATATCTTCGTGGTTTTAGAATAAATAACAACTTTTCAGAGAGCACGTCGACTGGAGAGCTCCGCTCATTCTCAAAAGCATACACAAACTTCACGCATATTCTCCCTGCCACATCAGTATTAGCCTCCAGCACAAATGTAGTGCTATACAATCTGGTCCATGGTGCAGGGTATTAGCAGGGAGATTAATGATTAGCCTGTTCTATTTTAGTTCTATTCGAGAAACACTGACCTGAGTGATAAGGCAAATTCTGGAGAGTGGCCTACCGGAACATGCAGTCAGGGTATCAATAAACAGTTATGCCAGGATGGACAAAATATGTACAGTGGCCAGCGCTTGCTCTTTGTTTTATTCTTTACTGACTGATGTTGTCAGTTTGAATTGCGTTCTGCATCTCTCCATGCGCCTGGCTTTGGTCCGACAGTGGCATTGGGTACGGGAGTGGGTAGGTGATATGCCTAATATGTGAGGGCCTTATTTGGAACAGGACCTGCTGTCACTGGTCTCAATGCATTGTGCAAAATAGCGTACTCCAATCAATCTATTGGGGGTTGCATGTAGATAGCAGCAATAAGTCCCTAAATGCAGTTAATTTCGTGTTTAACCTTTAATAAAACTTCAGTAACGTTAGAAATTTAATGTAGCTCAATCATCGTGCCCATTTAACTAATGTATATTACATTTCAACTTTGCCCACTCCATGGGTATATGCTAGTCTAATAAATGGATGCAGCCCAGGATGACTTCTTAAGTTGCGCTTTACAATATAACTTGGCTAATTGTTTCTTATCACACTTGACAAATCATTCAGTGCCATATTGCGGCGGCCGTAGTTACACCGATATTTTCGGAAATCTATTCCCCAACTGGTCAAAATTGGGCCGCTTTATTCATATATTTAGTATGTTAATTGGCTGGGTTATGCCACTTGCGTGCGCTTTTAAAATATCGCTTGTATTGGTAGTTTATCCGCTGTACATGCTAAGTAATATCAGTGTTTATTTTTTCATAGACCTCCGTCGGATGCACTGATCTTTATTCGTTCATCCTCAAATTGGAAAATCACCTTCACATCAGAAATAGCGGCCGACGTCACGGCCAAGTTCAGCGCATAGCTACATGAAAAAAAAACCTGCCCAGTTTGGCAATTTGACACCTGCGGACGAGTAATAATTGCTTTCAGTCAGCTGAAATCGCCGTTCACTAACACGACTATCGACCAAATCGAATATTGAAAAACTAAGGCCAATATTAAGCGGAACCACGTCATTAAAACTCACCTGCACACTCGTGAACTGACGTCGGTTTCGTTAAAAGAGATTTCAAGTGAAGTTCACATTGCAATCTCAGAACGGTTTGAGTCAAAGCGGTTCACGAGAAACACGTTACGAAGCGGTTTGCGTAGACTAGTTGGAAATTGGTTCGAAAATTTTACAGTGGGAGCACGTCAGACCGTTTTGATGTCTTAAATTGATGTACAATGCACTTTAAACCGGTTTGAGATTGCAGCGTGAACACGTCATATATGGCTCAGTCAAGTGGCAAAAAATTCTACAATGATGTCAAGCTACCATCACCAAGTCAGTGCTGTCAGCTTCATATCAGATAATTGTTCCTATGAGAATATATCGTTGACAACAGCCAGCACTTGGGATCTGCAATACTTGGTTGGTATTATTTGAGCAGGCTCTGCCCATCACTCTCATACATAGTGCTCCGCCACCTGCCTTCGAACATGACAAAGACAATCGACTGGCTGATAGTTTTGATGACGCCTTTGCTTACCCTGAGCTGAAAGAAAGAATACAGATGTTGTATAATGTGTAAAAATTTTTGTAACGTTAGCTTTTTGGCCACAAATACGAGACTAGTTAATGTATAACGAAATCTCCGTTTCAGCGATATTGATGTGTTTGGTCGGAATGCCTAATCCATAATTATTATGTAATGCTACATTCTTCTTATTGGGTCCCAAAATATTCTTCTTTCCGACATTCAGTAGATGCACTGGGCTATATTATGTTTACCAATGATAAATCCTATAGTTACTTTCAACGATATTTTAAGTGTATAACACCTTCATTCACTCAGTTGTTCTTATCACCTTGAACAGATGTTATCGTAAAACGGCCGTTCACTTTTTCTGTACAAAACTGTAATACTTATATATTTCTTATGATTGATATTTCCCCATCACTCTTATAATGTCATCTGTGCCTTCAATGATTACAATGATGACACACTGAAGAGAGTTAATGATATCATTTGCGCCTCTGATCTGCTTACCTCATGTCTCTGAAAGAGAGAATACAGAAGTTGTAACGTAAACTCCTCGGTAGGCCATGACAATGTCATGTCATTTTAATGACATTGTCATGGCCTCCCGACTAGTGATTAGGCACGCTATTAAAGTTTAAACTTAAATAGAGTGAGCGGCTTTTTACCTCAATATGTTTGTACTTCCCTTGTTTCATTATTAGCAAACCAAACATTTTTTGTCTTTTTAAAATTTGGCTTTTAGTATTAGAAGTAAGAAAGACATGATTTTTGTTAATCTCTACCCTCAAAGGGTCAATGAATTCCTCGCGTGGGAATTTGCTTTCCCGCTCTCCGAAATGCAGTGTTGTTTGCCTAGAAATGAGAGTCCGAAGCCTTACAAATGACGCATTTTCTCTCCCGATGTTCTAATTTTTCGAAGCGATGTTAAGAAAAGACGTTGAATGTACCCTTTGTATTATTAAAGTCGTCCACCATCGTGGTTGATTTGGGCTATATTCCTAGTATAGACTCTATAGCAACAAGGAAAAAAATTTCTGTTTTGATGCATTGCTCCAGGCAGTGCATATATTCATGCATTTCTCCATATGTGGAGGATCTCCGGGCTCTGGGTAACTCGCGTCCAGTTAAAACATTGGAATAGCGTTTCAGTCAGCTTTTAAATCATGAATTTTATATGCAGTTGGGTGGTGGAAACTACTAGAAACTGTAATAATTAAAGGTGACTGGCAGTAAAAAAATTGGTAAAATTACCCTAACAATGCCATTGGTAATTTAAGAGTCAAAACGCAATACTTAATTTACCATATAAAAATGATTTAACACAAAAAATATGCAATATCGATGTGGTGAGTTTTTGCTTAAAATTCCATTCATCTTGCATTAAGACTGTTTGTTCGATAAACCAAAAATTCAAATGCAAATACACAATAACACATTGGTCAATGAAAGCTCTGACATGTCGGAGGTTTTGATTTGGTGATTTCATCTTAGACCTGAAGCCGAAAACGGACACATTTGGCACCAAATGTTGACATACCAATAATGGAACATTACAAAAGTAAGCAATATGTGACGATTGGTTACAAGAATACTTTTGTTTTTTTTATAAAGATGAAACGAAACGCACGCCAAAAATAAATCTAACTTACGGTAACTTCATGTTTATGTTAACCAGCATATTACCTCCGGAAAAGAATGACGGCCTTCTGCCCTAAAAGCTCCTCATGATTGTTCCAAGTGGGTCTTTTAGACTTGCCACACCGAATATATTTTCAATACCTCTCCTAATATGCACTTGACAGATAAAAACACACTCGCGCCTAATTGATAGGTCTGGATCCTCCAACCTTGTCTCAGCGCTCCATTTTCAACTCTGAAATGCCGGTAAATCGCGTGTTTTTGGCTGAATATTATTGAAAATATCGTCGCTCTCCCTGTGTCTCGCAAGGAACATCGAAGTCGAAGTTCGAGCGCGGGATTTTTTGACAACCTGCCTCCCCCTCCTCCCGGAAATAATCCTGGCGTAAACCCTGCTTGTGAGCATTTGTTACCAGCAATAGTAGCATGCTGGGGTATACATATGGAAAAATCCGTTGCGAGCTTTGCTGGCGGTTACCTTGCGAGCATGCTGGGGTATAAATGTGACGGCTCCAGTCAAGCTCGATTATTTTTCGTTCTTAATAAATGTGTGTACGAGCTGGTTTCCCCGATCCCGTTTCCGACAATTTCTTGGCGAACTCTATGTAAGCCCTGCGCTGTTAATTTTTGTATGTGGTTGTGTGTGTGTTTCCTCTCCGGGGAATGTATCGTGCAAGTAAATCGAACCAGTGTATTATTACGCTCTCATTTGCTTATAGAAATCGTTTCGGTGGCATTTGGGAGCGAAACGATGCCATTGTATTGGAAGTGATACCTCAGTTTGTCGTTTACCACATGAAGTCAATAAATGGCCAAAAGTTCATTGCATAATCTTAATCAGGCTAAAGTTGGACCTGACATTTGCGGCTTATCCAATTATTAAATAGATATTTGACTAATAGGTCTCGCGGTTTGATTTATTGCCTCACTTTCTCTTTTCAGACAAAGACGATTTTTCGCCTGGGCCAGAATAAGGAATAAAGATGCGGTGGATACTAAATTGCAGCCCAAAACAATTTACGGTAGCGCAGCTTCTTTTCCGGGGCACCTGCCCTAGTGAAGCTTTGTCTTCACGTGGGTTCTGAGGCTGAGTTTTCTGTCTTTCCCTGCCATACCGATATATTTTGTGAACGGCATTACCACGGTACTACATTACTACTTGCTACCGAATTAACTCTTGAGCCCCCATTGTGTATGTCGCCTTCCTATCTGCTTCGGTATGAGCAACGTTTGAAAGACAAGAAACTCAGTCCTAAGCCCACGTAATCGTATGGTGTCGATTACAATAATTCATTTTCTTATATGGTTCTCCCGACTGTCTCAGTTCTCATTTTGAAGAAAAAAAGGAAAAAAGGGAAGTTTTCGCACCAAGATCTTAAATCTATGCGCTTCTTTTCTCCGCGTTTTGAAAGGTTTTTCGGTATTTTTTTTTATATTTGAGGAGATCTCGGGTGAATAAGGAAACTATTTGCATGCCACACGGTTATCTATAGTGTAAGATTGTCCAATCACTCCTTGCGAGACGATAGCTTTCGCCGAGGATGTGTCTTATCCTAATGATAAACCGAAGAAATGAATGTGATATGTTGGCGTTAATTATTTTCAAAGATACAAACAGTTCGAACAATTTATCTTTGCATTACAATGCTTTAAATGAAAGCCATTCCAGAACAGGGCGGAGCCCAGTGGTCGAATCGTGCTGCAACTTTGTCGTCCGAATCTTATCTCTGGTCGCTCTCACACGGTGTCTGCAGAGAATGCCTCGCTTTTATTTGTGAACTGGCCGGGGGTAATGAATGTATTCAGTAGAAGATCAGAATGCGCATCAGGCGGGGGGGGGGGGAGTCACGGTCACTGCATGAATAATCGTAATTTTTCTGGTCCCACATTACCCCCTGGTTATGGCTCAAGCTTCCATTCGTTGACCGATTCATCTTTCAATGGTTGGTTGTACATCAGTCTCTTAATTTGGAAATTTTCTCTCGAGGGGTCATCCATCTCTCCCGCCTATAATTATTACTACGACTGCTTTGATTGTGTTTGGGAACCACATATATGTCGTCCATGTGAAAACAACGCTTGGTTGTAGCATCAGCCCGATAATACTGTCTTTCATCCTGACATTCTGCAGTGAGGTCCGATCCAAGGGTATATACTGGCAAAAGCTGTTGAAAAAGTCCCTACACTTGAGCATACAATATGATTAACATCATTATAAAGATGTCTAGTCAGCAGGACAACTTTAACAAGTTAGGAATCTATGAGTTTGTGCTTATTTGCGGACATGATCGACTGGCACCTGATAATGCATCGTTCAAACATGACCCGTGAGCGCAATCGGATTTTCGTGTGATCGCAACAGGGCACCTTCCAAGGTATTCAGTAAATCAGAACCTTTGCCAAAGTATTAGTACAGAACGTGTTCTGAAAATTGACAGAAGTTGGTCGATTACTTCTCCTGACGCAGAACCGCATGATCACCGATGAAGTATCTTGGTCACTCATGGCTTCTGTCTTGATACTGGGTATGTTTTGGGTAAGTTTTTAACAGTTGTAGACCGACCTAGAAGAAAATTAAAGGTCTAAGTCCGGAAAGGAAGACGCTTCATAACTTTATTGATCATCGATTGTCCAACGGGAGTGGCAGCCACTTGGTAAATTTTCATTTAAAGCCTGTTTGATCGATCGCATGCACGATGAACACGCTGGCCGGTGTACATGATGTACGTGGTTGCACGCTCAGTATACGTGGTGTCGCAGGAGAAATAGTCCAGGCAGAAAGAAGTCCTAGTTGGTCCATAAAGCAGCAGAAGCACTTGTTCTCCTACAATGCCAATCAACCAAGTTACCGAGTGATTCGATGACAAGCAACAGCTGTCGATCATCCACCACCAAGACGTCTAGGTTCAGACAGAGGAAGTTTTAGAAGCTGAAATGGTGAAAACTAAACAGATTGCTGAGCAACAGATACAGGAGGCTAGGATTCAAGCCGAAATAGCTCGAAAGGAGATCCACATTAGCATGAAGATGCGGCGCCGATTGGTAGACTTGAGAGCAGAGATGTGCGCTGTGCAGTGATACTCTGAAGACGATCCAGAAGAAGAACAGTTGACAGAAGCCGCTCGCCGAACAGGCATCATTGCCTTGTATCAACCCAATTTGGCAAGCCCGGCTTGAATTACCTAGCCCGGTGTAAAAGTAAAAAGTGTCCCCCCTAGAAAAAGTGTCCGGGCCTATTGTATTCTGACAGATTATGGCATATGGTTCTATAGAGGCAATGACCGTCAATAGCTCAGCGCATAATAGAATCCTTTGTTCCCGGACAGTTTATCCTAGGACATTTTAAACTTCTACACCGGCTTGAATTGCCAAACAGGTAAAATATTCTACTTTGTTTTGCGAGCCAGAGACTTTACAACACATTAGCCAACATTAGAGCTGTGACGTCATATTTGAATTAATATGCGCATAATTAACAATGGCTGATTTCTCGCTCTCGATTCAATTTCTTTTACTAAACTGTTCTTGTCAAAAATTGACGGACAGGAATATACCCGTGTGTGTTATTTAAAGTAAGCGTAATAATTGCATTGGGTACATTGCTAAGGTCATTCGCTATGACTCCAGTAGTGTTGTTGACCGCTTTGCCATTGAATGGTAATGAGCTCTTCAACGACAATACATATTAATGAGTTCGGCTCTCCATTCAGGGTAAAAAAGTCGGTGTTTGGTAAGCCAGGCTTGTCAATGGTCACTTCCTTGAGAGAATGGGCAGATGAAGATTTTGGGGTGTAAAATCATATTCAATTCGGTCCAATTGTCGCCGAAAACGGATATGTTCAACCAGATAAGGGCGAGAGACCAAACCCGTTGCATCCCTGCACTGGTGAACTTACTCAGGATATGAGCGGTAAGCTTACGAAAGAAAGTCCAGAAGTCGTGCAGAGATCCACCAAATCAGCTGACATTGATGTGAAACAAGGGCTGCCACGTCTGTTGGTGAAGTTCAACGGGACTGGTCCATGCATACCCAAGGGATGATGCGAGATTACATCTTACTGCAAGGCATTGATGAAAGGGTTGCTTTTCAATCAAATCCAGGCTGAATAACGTTGCAAAACCAGTTTCAGTCACAGTTTCATACATTGGAAGTTCAAGCATGTCAAGCTACAGTGGGTGAACCGTGGTGTCCATACACAAGACCTAGTTAACCACCATCGCCATGATATTCAGGGTCATGTTCATTCTAGACCAAGAGATGTATTATGTCAGAGTGCTCCAGCCGTCATTCATCACTCGAGCCAAGGTCATCAGAATTTAGGTCAAGGAAATTTGAGAGAGAGAGACGGTTCAATTCACATGTTCAGAGCCTTCCAGTCACTCCTCAGTATTAAAGCGAGGGGCATCATAATCCTGGTCAAGGTCATCCCATCTTAAGCCATTCGTTGTCCACCTGAAGGCTCTTCAGCGCGCCTTGAGCTGCCAGAGTCAGAGATAAAGTGTTTCGATGGAGACCCCTTGATTATGCCAGGTTTATGATGGCGTTTTAGCAGAATGTTGAGACAAGAACATGTGACCCAGGGAAACTGTTCTAGCTTCTACGAAAACATTGCCATGGAAGGGCCAGCGATGCCATTGCGAAATATGACATGCTTTTTAGCTCACCTCTTAGCAGAGGTGAGCTTATCCCATACCGTGGCGTCCGTCGTCCGTCGTTGTCGTCGTCGTCGTCCGTCGTCCGTTAGCAGGGCACGTTTCGTAACTGTTAGAGCTATTGAGTTGAAACTTGGTACACATGTACCCTTATGTAATGACACCTGGGAGACCAAGTTTCGGTCCGATTCGTTTCATGGTTTGGCCACCAGGGGGCCAAACGTTAAAAGTGAAAATGTGCAATATCTCCCTTAATAGTAGTCGGGAAATTTTGAAAAAAATATGGTAGGTACTTCTAGCAAAGGTGCATCATATATCCTCCGGGTTTTTGATTTGACCTCCTTTTTAAGGTCACAGAGGTCAAATGGTGTAAATTGGCCGTTAGGATGTAACGATGGCATGTTCTAAACTGCAATGACTATTGATACCAAATTTGGTACACATTTACCCCTTAGTCAGGTGATCTCAGGGACCGAAGTTTGGTCCAATATGATTCACCACTTGACCACCAGGGGGCAAAATCCAAAAACCTTAAAAATGTGATTATTCCTTAACTTCTTGCCCGATTGCCACCAATTTGATATCATGGGTACATCTAACCACCATACAGTATATGTCACACAGGTTTTTAATTTGACCTTCTTGTCAAGGTCACAGAGGTCAAATGGCGTAAATTCGCCGTCGGGCCGTAACTATGGCACGTTTCTTAACTGCAATGACTATTGATCACAAATTAAGTACACATGTACCCCTTGGTCAGGTGATCTCAGGTACCGAAGTTTGGTGCGATCTGATTTGCCGTTTGGCCTCCAGGGAGGGGGCCAAATCCTAAATTCTTAAAAATGCCATTATTCCTAGTAATGACTTGCCCGATTGGCACCAATTTTATATCATAGGTACATCTAATTCTAACAACCATTCAATGTGTCACCCGGGTCTTCTTTGATTTGACCTACTTTTCAAGGTCACAGAGGTCGAATGTACTGTAAATTGGCCATTTTGGGGAAATTGTAATTGCTTGGACCTACATCAAACCTAACACTACATGACACAATACCATGCTCTTTATCCATCTTTCCTCCACATGAGGTGAGCACAATGGCCCTGGCCATTTCATTTCAGACCAGAGGCCAAGCACTACATTTGGTTAAACTTCGGGCAACCGCATCTGATGACGATGGAATTTTTTAAAAAGCTGAATTCACAGGGCGACATTAACTATGGTGACAGGCATGGAATGAGAAGGTACACCGAGTTGTTGGAAATCACGTGTCCGTCTCTCCGTAGCGTTAACAAATAGAAGGGATTGGATCATCAGACTACCTTTTGGACGCCGTTGCCAAGTTGCCGATGCAGGATCGTCGTGCTTGGCTGAGAGAGACCGCTTCGATCCGTGAAGAGTCGAAAAAAGTCAGTTTCGCCGATGCCTTTGATTTGGTCAAGAGACTCTTGCGAGAAGTGAATGATACTGAATTTGCAGCGTGAAGAATGATAAACGGAGGACCATTCACAAGGAGCAAGACAAACCACCAGCTGTGAAGGCGTACTTCATATCGAAGACAAAGACTGCTGATGCGACTTATTAAGGTGCATTCAATGCGCATGCAGTGACGGTCCGCAGCACTGTATTTGATAGTGTTCTACCATCCGGAAACTTCTATGGAAACAGAGGCAGGAAAAGACAAAGGAAAAGGGCTGTGTTGCAACTGTCTAAATGCTGATGAAAAAAATCAGTCACAAAAACTTAGCCAAGAAAGGCCCTTCACCGAGGGAATGTACGATGACAGGATGCAGGTCAACATCGAAACACCATACCCTTCTAATTTTTGAATATGACGATTAAGAAAACGGTAGCAGCCCGACCAGCTCCATGACAATCAACTGCAATTTCTGCTCAGAGAAGCAGAAAACAGGGTGTACTTCCTTGCCTTTCCAGTCATTATCAGGTCTCTAATCACTGGAAAAGAGATGAAAACCTTGGCAGGGATGGACTCCTACTCCAGCGCCTGTCTTTGCGAAGAAGACATTTTGCAAGAACTGTCAGTCAAACAGGATAATAAGCGAGTTGAGTTGAAGACATTGAACGGAGTGAGTGCAGGCGAAATCACTACGTTCCGCCTCAGCATTTCAGGATTAGATGGCAACAGCTGGTTTGAGATTGCAGAACTTTTCTCATGGGAGAAATTGCCCATTGGGAACAAACATTTGCCAACCAAGTAAACCTGGTCAAATTACGAGCATCTCAGATATCTATCGGTCGCAGACACTCCAGTTAGAAAGCTGAAGGTGTTGATTGAAGGCAACATCCCATCTGCCTACAAGCAACTTGAATGGAGAGAAGGACCGTGACCGGACCAGCCCATCGCTGTAAGTTTCCCATGGGACTGGACACTGCTTTGAGGTCCCACTGAATGTAATCATGTCTCTGTAAAAGAACAGGAGATCAGCGAGATGCTCATGAGCTAGATTAGCTGAACTTGATCGAGTTGGGACCAAGTATCATTTCGACAAGCCAACCTCAGCAAAAGATGTGATGCGAATGAGATTCTAACTGACATCCCCAGCAAAAGAGAGCTGGCACTAAAAAGACTTGAGGGAATCAGGACAAAGCTGAAGAAAAGAAGATTGGTGAAAGAAAAACTGACAGAATACGATGGCAATTGTGAACTCTTCAGAAAATACAGAGAGAATGGCTATGCTGACGAGATAGCGACCAATGTGCTTGTACAATACGTGCCCTTTCACCATGTGTATCACCCAGCAAAACCTGGAAAAATGAGGATCGTGTGGGACGCTGCCGCACGCCATGAGGTTATACCTGCTTTAATGACCATGTTTATGCAGGAGCAGAAAGCATGAATTCGCTGCTTGGTGACTTGATAAGGTTCATGGACTTGAGGAGAAGTAGCTTCCAAGTTGACATCAATGCGATGTATAATCAGATTTACATCAGGAGGCAACATCGGAATCTGATGACGAGGTTTCTGTAGTTCAAAGATGATGAATTGGATGCAGTGCCTGAAGAGTACCAGCTCCTCAACAATTACTTTGGTGGTACACATGCTCCTGCGATGGCAGGTTATGCAGTATAAGCGACATGTTTGGACAACAAGGACGATTTCCACCCAGAACAATCCATACAGGACTTCGTAACACATACGTTGTTGATGTTTCGAAGTCTTTAGAGCCAAGGCTGGCAGTCCAAGTTGTCTCAGAAATTTTTGAACTATTCACGATCAAAAGAGGTGGATTCGAGCTGGCCAAGTTTGTCACATCTTAGACAAAGATCTTCTGCTGCTGCTAGATGATCCAAAACTCCAGGCGGCATCAAGAGTGTAAGTCGATATGGGACGTGAATACAATAGCAGGGGAAGAGGTGGCAGAGGACGGCGTGGATGTCGGCGTACCAACCCCTCACTTCCAAGTGTCTTGAGGTTGAGGGATCACTCCCTTGGCAATTGCAGTGGTTCGGATGCTGACTCCGATGATGGTTTTAAAGTTCCCAGTTATGAACAGAAATGGTTGCTCGAGTCAAAAGGTGATCACCGGCAAATCTGGTAGCTGTGGTTTCAAGGGTGCCCCGGAGCCGGACAGAGATTTGTTCTTCTTTGAGTCGATCATTCAACTCTTACTGAGGACCTTGTGAGTCATCTCAAAAATAAGAATTTTGAGATTCGCAAGCTTGTGATTGTGTCTCATGAGGAAGCCCAGTTCAGATCCTTTTGATTAACTGTGTCAAAGTCACAGTTCGGGAGGCTGTTTGATGAGAGCTTTGGCCAGATGGTGTGCGCATTAGAAAATTCAATACCCCCCGCGATCGCAGCTCGGAGGATAACGACAGTAGTAATCAGTGATGGCTAGTTACGGTACTTTTGTGAACGTTAAACTGCTCTTCACCTGGTTGACAATCATGAGCCTGTTGAATATCACAACATACAATAGTAACAGACTAGGGCCCTGTAGAAAGGAGGACATGAGTGACTTGACCGCATATAGTGACTTTATTCTTTTTCCAGAACACTGGCAATATGTTGAGCAGCTCAATAAACTGAGCGCTGACTTAGGACATAACATGAACATTCATAGTGTTTCTGGTATGGATAAGGAATCTTTGTTGGTTGGCAGACCACATGGGGGTGTCGCAATCGCTTGGAACGCGAGTTCAGGCGCTGTTGTAAAACCTGTGCAGTGGGAATCCAAACGAGTGTGTGCTGCTCAGGTCAAAAACTTGAGTCTTCATCCTGATCAGAGTGAAATTCTTTTGGTAAATGTTTATAAGCCGACCAACAGTGGTCAGCAGAATATTGGAGATTTTAACGGGGTGTTGCAAGAAATCACAGCCATTCTTGAAAGTAATCAAGCTACTGATATAATTATTGGAGGGGACTGGAATACTGACTTTAGCAGAGCTGACTCGGCTCATACTCGGGCCTTACTTGATTTCATTAAAAGGGAGAGCCTGGTCAGTGGACAGGTACCCAATACCTGTAATGCTGAATACACTTTTGAGAGTAAAATAATGGGTGAAAGACCACTAACTGATCATTTAAATGTTTCGGAAAGTGTGTTTAACTAGAACTGAGATTTCACCGGCACTCCAGAGCTGTGTATCACTTGGCCGTGAGACGGATCAAAAGGGAACAAGATAGAGTTGCTGCTGAAAAATTGGCTAATTCTCTAAGGGGTAAAAACAATAAAGAATTTTGGAAACATGTCAAAAAGATCAAAGATTGGGGTGGTGTAATTAATGCTGAGTTCAGTGGATCGAGGGTAAGGAGGATATTTATGAAGTGTTTGCTGACAAATTCAAAATTGTGTATAATTCCGTGCCTTATTAAAATGTTGATATGAATAATTTAAAGGAGTCAATGAGTGAAAACATCCTGTTAAAGTGTTGTGAGGGTCGGTGTAATAAAAACCACCGGGTTGGCGTTGAGGATGTGAGCCTGGGTATCAGGAAGCTTGTAAGAGGGGGAAGAAGGATAGTTCCCCTCACATTCAGTCATATCATTTTATTCATGGAGGTCATAAATCAAATTATGTTATCTTTGCTTCTAAGCTCAATGGTCTCGCATGGATATTATGGCATGATATATGTTGCAATATTCAATAAAAATATTTTTCATGCAATATTGATATTTGTTCATTCATCGTTTCATTTTTGATGCAATGTTACACTTTTTTATGCAATGTTAAAATTTCCATTCAATGTGTGTTCATATTTGATGCAATGTTACATTTCTTTCTGCAATGTTTACTCGATAATTGTTCATTCAATATTTCATATTTGATGCAATAATTCACTTTTTTCATGCAATAATGCTCAAATTTTCATTCGATAGTTGCCCTGATAATTAATCATTCAATGTTTCGTATTCGTTTCAATGTTTCACTTTTTTATGCAATAACGATTTCTAAATTTCATAAAATGATCATGTAATATTTGGCAATTATTCATTCAATGTTGGCGGAAACTTTTTCATTCAATATTTTGCGAAAATATTTATGCGAAAACTGCATTGTGGGTAATATTAGAAACGCGGACGCTGATTGGCTAATCTCGTGACAGGGAATAAGACAGACATACCAAAAGCTCCATTGTTGTGTACATGCTGTCAATGGCTGTATATGAATGAGACTAAACCATACAATTGTGATTATCGTGACATCCTCCCTCCAAGCTCGTATCAAACGACTTTGGAAAAAGTTGTGTACAATGTGCTAGTGGTATTGTAATCCTTATGAAAATAACTGAAAGAACACAGCTCTTAGATAAAAACACAACTTGACGCAAGGGCCCAAAGCGCCGCGTAGCGGCAAAAAAGCGAAGCTGGCGAAACATTTATAACGGGTCACCGTCACTTATTATTGGACTTATAGCGCATTTACGGGGTTGCAACTATTTTGCTTTATAGTGTCACCAGGAAAGAAAAGCATGCGACCTAACGCCGATCTATTTGTATAAAGTGATAATTGGAAGGTATATAGTAGGAAATATCAATAAAATAATCATTCCATGTCGTCTTTGGAGGGCATTTTTGATTGTAAAAAATATATGTGTACGTCACCGGAGTCTCTGCAATGATAATTTTATCACAGCAGTCTCGCGCAAGTAGAAGTTCTTTACCTAAAGTTCTTCACTTATTAGTCTCAATGTCTGGTGCAAAGCCAGACGTTTTCCATTACGATTTCACTACGATGTTTGACAAGAAGGAGCAGTGCGCGAGATATGCTAATGAGCAGACTTCCCTCGCTTGAGTTTCGGAAGAATGTTCCATATCGCGCTAAGCTGACCACTGCTGACCATGACAGGCGTGCATTGGACTGGTACAGGTTGGAACTGATCATTGATTATGCTGGTGGTGACGCTTTCTGATGAGAAGTTGGTCGTGACTGATGCAGTATCCTTGGACTTGTCCACAGTATTGTTTAATCATTGCTTTTTGAGCTGCCTTGATTCTGTACTTACCCAAATACTGAGACCAAATTAATGCCTGTTGACTGTGCTTTAACAAGAGAGACTGGCGCCATGCCTAGTCTCTCTTAAAGCACAGTCAACAGACACCAACCCCCTCAGACTCAGAAACCACAAACGCCCAACCCTTCCTGCTACCTTAATACTTCTGGATTATTGGATTTATGCTGTTGACTAATAAGTACCATTTCCTTTCTTTTCAATGCAGACTGTTAATGAAGCCATTGCCAACTTAAACCAACTGCAACCTGAACAATCAAAGACTAAGAGTGATGATGACTCCAAGTGCTATGATAGTGACCCTCAGATTGATTTCGAGGTGCCTGCCATGCCTGCCCCCGTAGCGCCCAGTCCCAAATTAACAAGCATTCGACTAACTAGGTCTGAAAGTGAGTTTTTTTTCCTTCAATATCCTAAACTGAGTTTTTCTTCAATATCCTAAACTGGGTGTACCCAAGTACTTCCTATGATGCTGTGATGTGCAATGCCACGTGACAAAAATGTTGACATTCATTGGAACCCATTTATCTATTGACCCACTCTTCTTGCAGTTTATGTTGTCAGCATTCCTCCAGCAGAAATGGTTTCGAGGGGACATCAAGTCCGGATGCCATATCGGTCAAAGGAAACGCAGACCACTAATTTTCAACCTGACCTCACCCACACTTCAGTGTCGATCATGGAGGTACCAAGTACGCCTGAAGCTGCATCTACCCCTCAGCCAATATACAAGAGGAAGCGTTCTGATTCAGGTAACGATGAGGAGACTGAGCCCTTGGCAAAGCATTCTTTGTCATTTGTGGATGATGAAACCAAGGACCCCTCTTTGAATCCAAATATGTCTTTGGAAAGTGTTGCATCTACTAGGTATGTTTCATAGCACGATGTGCAAGGTTTGCAGTAGGCCTGCATAAGTTGCATTTAAACCTTTGTCATAGAGCAAGAGGAATGTACTACCTTGTTGGAAAGGGTTTGAGTTTTCATACTAGTAAATGTAAATTATGTCAACAGATCTTTAGTATCTAAAGAGATACTTATTTTTCTTAAATCCATTTCAGTGATGCCAACAATAAGCGAGCATCCTCATCCCTGACCGAGGGCATGTGTGCAGTTTCAGTGTCCAAGCTTTTGGAGCTGTTCCACATCTGCTACAACTGCGGCTCAATGGTGACCATCACACAGTCATGCTTGTCATGTGATGGTATCTGGAAATGGCAGAGCCAGGAAATGATTGGAACGGTATATGCTGGTAACATCGGCCTATCGATGGCAATTCTTGCAGCGGGTGCTATTCCAAGCAAAGTGATAAGAGTCCTGCAATTCTGGGGCATTCGAAGCATTTCCTCCGGAACATATTTTCGACACCAGTCAAAGTACCTGAACCAGGCAGTACGTAATGTTTGGGAGGAGGAGACCATCCAGGCACTGGCAGCTGTAGAGGACGTGGCCAAACTCTCCGGTGATGGAAGGTGCGATTCGCCCGGCCATTGTGCGAAGTATGGCTCTTACAAATTACATGACACAGGGAGAAACGCCATTGTCTTTCCAGTAAGCCTGTTTCTGCCATCATTCACTGAGGCAGTATCCTGAAGTCATATTTGTATTACAACAACATTCATATCACTTCAGTTTTTCATGTGCCTCATTATTTTGCAGTCCACTGAGGTTAAGAACTCCTACCACATGGAGCTGGAGGGCCTGTCCCGATGTGTCGATGAAGTGAAAGCATACGTCCCACATGTTAAGATAGAATTAACAACTGATGGCCACAAATCAGTGGAGAAGTGGTTGAGAGAGGAACAATCGGACACCATAAAGCATTATTTTGATGTGTGGCATGTTGCTAAAGGTGAGTACCACTATCAGTGCTGTGATATGCACACACTGACTTAGTGTCTCAACAAATACAATCTTGTTTCTCATTTCCCTATTCCGTCGGTTCTCATGTTAACTCTTTTGGATGTGGCATTGAGAAAAGATCAACAAGATTCCAGTCGTCAACCTTTACTTTTAGGTAACTTGGATTAACTTATGAATTTTATAGTATACAGTGCGTTCGGAAAAAAACTACCCACAGAAAAATGATAAAGTATTTGGGTGTTTTTTTTTCGGACGCACTGTATAAGTTATCTCTATCGCAAAATTGTGTCTAGTTCATTTAGTTAAACCATGCGACACTCCTGTCTGTCATCTGGGAAAGTTCATATTATACAATACTATACTTCAGGACTGAGGAAAAGACTCAAGCCCATAACCATGAACAGGCGGTTTCAGCTGGTCAACAAATGGCTGAAAAGTATTATCAATCACTTGTACTGGTGTGCCATGACCAGAAATAACGACCAATCATTGATCTTGGCCAAGTGGAGATCAATAGTGAACCATATAGCCGGCGTCCACACGCACGAAGAAAACGAACTGTTCCCCAAGTGTATCCACAGTCGTATTCCAAGGCAGTGGTTTAAGAAAGGTGAGTATGTGCATGCCCTTACCCTTTACCCCAAAAATGGTTGCTGTATTCATGGAATAAAGCTAGAAATTGTTTTTCCAAACTTATTTGTGTATGAAAACACTTCTGTGTTTGGATTGTTAAATCAATCTGAAGTTACTGTGGTACTCCTCTACGGTTTTTGTCCTCTAGGAACAGAAGAATACGACAAGGTGTGTGCTCTGCTACTCAACAAGAACCTTCTACATTCAATCTCAAAGCTCAGCTCGGATGGCCAGACATCTGGTTTGGAGGGATACCATAGCAGCCTTCTACACTTCGCCCAAAAGATGTACCATTTCGGAGACCTGTATTCATCCACGACCGGAAGTGTGGCAGTCACATAGAGCTTATCAAAATGTC
Source organism: Lineus longissimus (assembly GCF_910592395.1). Taxonomy (NCBI): domain Eukaryota; kingdom Metazoa; phylum Nemertea; class Pilidiophora; order Heteronemertea; family Lineidae; genus Lineus; species Lineus longissimus. The sequence continues at coordinate 8,046,159 of NC_088321.1, forward strand.
AAGTTGTGGTAAATACATGGCTGGGATGGACCAAAGTGGAATTAATTCTCAAACTGTGGTTGATTCTTAATCTACAGAGTCAGGCCATCACAGAAATATGCTTTTTGATAATATATTTAAGAAAATGTGGTCTCACTGGTCAGTTTAGAACTTATATTTTGACAGGGCCATATCAATGCGTCAGTGACGTTTTGATGGATATGGTGTACGGAAATCATTTTTTCTCTGGCAATCGGTATTGGAATGTTTTTAAACTTTATTATGCTATTGGCAAAGCGTTGTTCTTGACACATATAAAATTTTGTGCAGATTTATTGGTCCAAGGTGTACTTTTTTTATCAAAACATATGAACAACAATGTAGACTTAATGTACACAGGTTTTAATAGAGGGCTCCGGCCTAGTAGTCAAAATGGTTGACCAGGTATGAAAAATTTGACACTTGCCATGCTTGCACGCACATTTTATTTCTCTATTCTGCACGTCCTTTTCATTCCTTTTTCTTGTAGTTGAACCAATATTTATGGCATTATTGTACATATTAACCCTTTCAGCCGCAATCATGGATTCAGACCTTAAAACTGAAAATAAACCAGAACAGCGAACCTGGTCTGAAGTCGAATAGTGTATAACAGTCTGTGTATGGACTGGGTATAGTCGTAGTTATGGGGAGACACGGAACGGGTGCAGCAAAAAGCACAGGGCCCATACATGCCATAGGCTTGCTTATATTGCTTACTATGGTGGCCCCTTGCCTTTTGGACTTGATGTCTTTCACAAATGCCACAATGAATGCGCTGTGTGTCAATGTTGACCACTTGAGTTTAGAAGCGAGGGGTATTAACAACCAGAGGAAGACTTGCCTGGCTGAAAAGAAATGCTTTGGGCACTTAGATAAAAAAGACTGCTTGTTTTGAGGTAAATGCAAGGTCAAACTACATGTAGTATAATAGTGAGTATAAAGTGAAGCTAGTGATATATTAAATTGTTTCTGAGCTGGATGAAATTGCTGTGTGTTGTCGAAACTGGTGGTTGTAATCTCTTGCTAGTCTCTTAGCTCTCTCCTTTAATCCACCCTCCTCCTCCAGTTCTAGCCTGTCCTTATGGTAATCCATGTCTTTAACTGCCCCCCTTCTCTTGGCTTGATAGAAAGCACGCATTCGGATTGTCCTCACAACTCGTCATCTAATCCTAGTTTTTAGCTCGCTTTCCAATTTCTTATAGTACCTTTTCCTATTGTCCATTTCTTTCAGACAATTCATTGCTGCTGCTGAAATTCGGGCACCAAGTCTCTTGAGCTTCAGTGGAATGGACTTTCCCTGTGTATTGTTCATGGTGTGGATTGCTGCATGAACACGACTGCGATAGTTTTTAAGGTGAGTCACGTTTTTTGGGACAATCAAATTCAATTGCCGATTGGCACTCTCACAGGCCTGTGTGTTTGTCGCATGTCATATATTTTGGCTCACCTGTGAGCCTTTAGCATCACGCAGTGTCCGTCGGTCGTTGTCGTCGTCGTCGTTAGACATGGGTTGCACGTTTTGTAACTGCTCAAGCTTTTGAACTCTAACTCCGTACACATGTACCCCTAGGTGACCGCTACTCAGAGACCGAATCGAGGCCTCATATGATACAAGGTTTTGCCACCAGGGGGCCAGAGGTCAAAAATGGAAAAATTGTGTTTTCTCCCGTATCACCGGTCTGAAAAATTTGAAAAAAATATGGTAGGTACTTCTACCAATGGGACATCGAATATCCTCCGGGTTTTTGATTTTACGTACTTTTGAAGCTCACAGAGGTCAAAGTTTGTCGGCAGTAACACCGTTAGTCGGTGGTGGCACGTTTCGTAACCACTTCAGCCAGAGATCTCAAACTTGGTACAAATGTACCCCTGGGTGACCCCTACTCAGACACCAAATCTTGGCGTAATACAATTCACAGTTTGGCCAATAGGAGGCCAACACCACCTGCCTCCGATCATACCAGCCGACTGAAACATATGTTATTCTTGGCGACTTCAACATGAATTCAATAGCGGGAGGTGAACATTTCAATGCCAAACTTGAAAAATTCTTTCTCCAGGAATATAACATGAAGCAAACAGTCACTGAAGAAACAACTGATTACCACACCAAATTAGACCTTGTATTTACAAATGAACATCATGTGGATCATACAGGGGTCATTGACAATTGCTGGTCTGACCATAAAATGATATATACAGCTTTACCAATGTCAGAATCACTGACCCCATAGCCTTCCCTTTGACACAGGTGAGCTCATGGTCCCTGGACCATTTCATTTAGACATGTTTTGATCAACTTCATCTCCAGTATGCTTCTCACTAGAAGCTGGTCAGCATCACTCATGTTGAGGTCCTTGGCTGACAACTCCAAGTTGCCTAGTTTGCATGCACTCCAACAAGAACCTTGGCCATCGCATACGGTTGTTTAGATTGAACACTGGCTGCAGTCACCGTCGGAACAAGCGATCAGATTGTCCACTATTGTGGCTAAGTTTTCACCAATTTGGTCAGTGTCCCCATGATACTTTTTAAACAGGGTATCGAAAATTGTGGATGCACGGATTGCAATGTCACTGGAGAGACATTTCTTCGCCTCTGCTGCATCAGGTGCCTTCATACCAGCAAACATTTCCTTTGAAAATTGGGCTCTCATGCCTTTTCGAAATTGGGCTTGACCCAAATGATATGTATCCGACATCCTTTCTACTTTTAAGGCCTTCCCAAGAAAGGTGCTGAAAGCATCCTCCATGCCGGCACTACATCTACCGTCGCCGTCGGTTTTACAGCAATGAACAAGTAAGTGATTAGCTGCCAACTCTAAGCCAACCATATTTCCAATGTCATATTCCCTGAGAACTTGATAATCTGGAAGATTCGCCTTGCATCCATCATGTGCTTCATCTGTGCCACACTTTGGTTGGAACCCTCTTCCTAAAAGCCTACTGCAATGATTTTGTGGGACGGTGTCTCATTTCACGAACTAATCCCACTGCTTGAGTTGCGGTTTGACCGGGCCTACTTCGTCTGGCAATAGTAACACTATTGTAGACTGTATCCATTTTGAACACTGACTCCTGATTGATCACATCTCATTCTTTTCACCTCTTTTAGATAATCCTGTTGTCTCTTCAAGTCATCCTTATTCAGTTCAACAGTTTCCATCCCAACCCTGTTGACAGTGTTTTGTAAACTTGATTTCGACATTGGTGGAACATTTGCTATTGACAGTAATGTCCTAGTCTTTGATTGGCTACCAATTTCCTGAGAAGCCAGTGCCAATGCAACATTTATTTCACCCTGCTTTGCACCATGGCCTTGCTTCTCTATTTCATTATAGAGTTTAGAATAATGCTTCCCACAAGCAAAATTACAATTTGCACACCTCAGTGTTCAGCGAGCACTAGCACCCTTCTTGATGTCATGTTCTATCTAAAACTTTGGAATGTCACAGTGACCAATAAAGTTAAAATGGAGTTCTGCACACCCATTCAGCATTTCAAGAATTTTAAATTTGCTGGCAATGAAGTTAATATCCTCAGTTAGTTTTACATCCGTATTGTCCTTTGCAGCATCCTGTCCCCTCCGGCGAAGTATCTTCAGTGGGCTGACCGTGTTCTCGACCGTCGGTGCATAGATTATCCCATCCGATCGCTCCCGCACAACATTGTTGTAATCCTCATGACTGAAACGAGACCAGCTACCATCGATTTTCTCTGGAGGCATTGTCCTGCTGTAGGGCGAGTGGTAAGAGTGACCAACTTGAAATCCACGACTTGGCTTTTTGCTGAGCTTAGGCATCTTGAGTTGAAGTTTACTCTGTGGAGTCCACATGTAAAGTGGCCCCCCCCCCCCCCCCCCCGAGCATACCTAGTTGAAGCTTGAGGATATTGGGATGGTTCATCATTGTGCTTCTTTGTACTGATGAGTTGCTGAGATAAACAAATATTTTAGCCATAACAAAAGTCTTATCCAAATGAAAAACAAACATGTGGTACACATGTGTCCTTTGGTCTTTCAAGTTTAGAATGCGAGTAAATACGGTTTCTCAGGGTCAAAGGGGTGCACTTTGAATTGGCCACACATGCTCTTTGCTGGCCATGTGAAGTTCAAACTTGATAGGTAGGCAAGTGTGAATCTGAAGTAATCTGGAAATGTGACTTTTTGAAAATTCAGACTCAGTGTTCTTGAGACAATTTCTATAATCCGTTGTCATGGTAACTGCCCAAACTTAGAAACCTGGCCCTGGGACATCCAACATTGACCATATGAACTCAAAAACTCTTTCTTTCTTATAATAAATAATTATGAGACTTATATAGCACTAAATCCAACTGGTTTCAGTCGCTCAAAGTGCTTCACATTACCCCTAGCTATTGGCCTGTACATTCTTAGTTCAAGCTCTACTCTCTGGGAGTATTACAGGTCCGAGCTACAGCTATACAGCGCTCAGGACTAACATTCATAGCGTGCCAACTCTGCCAGCTAGGTACACATTTACTCCTGGGTGGAGAGAAGCAAGTAGGGTTAAGTGCCTTGCTTAAAGACACAAAGACGAAACAGCAGTGACCCTTCTGAGAATCGACCAACGACCTCCTTATTATGAGACCGGTGCTCTAACCACTACGCCACTGATCTTCCCTATAATGATGTATATATCCTTTATTTCAAACTAACAGTGCTTGGTAGGATTTAATAATTTTTAACAGAAATATTACATGTTCGGTATTTAAGAATTTGCCACGCCCACATCACTTCAACATAGAATTTGAGGCCGGACATAGCAAGAAGATGAACTCGAATAAAAATTTTACAATTCAATATAATTCAAAAATTCCTTTTGCACAGTAATGTGGACATCTAGGGGAATCTGAAAACAGCAGAACATTTGACCTGGGGCCAACATTGGTTCTCTAGTACTATTGGAAACATGGCAGCATTCTTGCGGGAGACTTAAATGTAGACAGATTTTGTCTTATTTTCTCGACCCTTCACATTGTTTACACTTCTTTTGTATGTTTTTGAATCAGTTTTAAATGAATTATCATACATTTTAACCCTTAGCAGAGTTGCATTACTCATTCCTTGCTATTGAACAGAAATCCAAAAATCGAGACTGATATGTACTGTGTTGTAGGCCTATCCATAGTGTTGTATGTGATATACTTCATGCCTATGAACTGTACTATCAGTTGATGTAGGGCCTTACATGCAGTCAGAATTAGTCATTTCATTTCAGACTTTTCTACTGGTTGCAGTATCCTGCAAGACCTGGGTCCTGTCAGTTCACTTTGCAATCTCTGATTGAGGCACTGATGCATCAGATCACTCTTCAAGGACAAGGCTGTACCGGCACGATATATCCTCATCGGAGAATGTGACCAATTTAACATCTATTATCTGTTGAGGTGGATTCATAACAAAGCATTTGACCATTTTCTCTCTCTTTTTAATGAATCGACATATTTGTCGGATTTCAACGCATTTACAGAGTATAAGTGCAGACCCTTGTGGCATTGGGCACCAGAGCCAATGATGACATGTGCCAGTATATTGTTATTTCTGATTACATGTATAGTCCTTGTATAAAACAAACAGTGCTCAATAGTATTAAGTCATATTTGACAAAATTATTAGCTCTTGAGTTTGGTTTAGCTTCAGAATTAAAAGGTGGGCGTGGCACATTCAGATATAGCTTTGAGTAGATGAACTCCTCAAATTTCTTTAGAGGTCAATATTATTTAAAACTTTCTTTTGCAGACTGTTGTGAACATCTAGGGGAATCGGGAAATGGCAGAAATTCTGACTTGGGGTCAAAACTGGCTCTCTACTAGGGCAGAGACATGTATTCATCCACAGGCGGAAGTGTGGCACTGGCACATAGTCCGTACTGAACTGTGAAGCTGTGGTAAATACATGACTGTGATGGGTGAAAGTGGATTTATTCTTCAATCTTTAGTGGATTCTTAATCTACAGAGCCAGGCCATAACAGGGATATAATTTTTGATAATTAATTTAAGGAAATATTGTGTCAGTGGCCAGTTTAGAACTTGTATTCTAATAGGCCCAGTCCGCAAGTGACGATTTGATGGCAATCCTGTACACAAATCAATTTTTCTCAGGCAATCTGTATTGGAATGTTTTGAATTTTTACTATTATTTTGATAAAAGCCTCTTCATAACACATATAAAATTTGGTGGGAATTAAAGCACCCTTGGTGTACTTTTTTCACCAACCTATGTTCATTAAAATGTACACAGAATGTACACGCTGGCTAATAGAGGTATCTGGACTGCAATTTTTTTTTTGCGTCTCAGTTGTTGAATTGATTCATAAATACAGTAGTTGTCAGGTTCATAATAATGTTCAGTTATGGATAATTTGATTCTTTTCTGGTATTTTGATTGTGTACAACTCAAAATTTAGCAAGGGGGGATTTGCTGTGTATTCACTCTTTGTAATTCGCGCCTTACGTTGGTGGCGACGTCTGTGTTAAGTTGAATAAACCTCGTTGTAGTTTCGGTATTGAGAATGGAACATTGTCTTTGTGTTCTTCCTTCTAATGATGCTATTTAGGACCCACATATATAGTAAACCGAGTCTCTGTTGAACTTTGATCTAAAGGCCTCCATACACTGCATGACAAAAGTCATTTTGTGGCTTGTTTCCCAAAAAAATTTTGCAATGTGTATACGATTGGAACTTTTGTTACGAAGTATCCATATGTCCCGCCTTGTTGAAAGTTGTATAACGTTAACCACAAAAGTCAATAGGTGTGTAGATGATTACAACTATTGTGAACGCGTTTCAGGTGGCCGCTCCCACTTCAAACTCTTGAGTCATCTTTTACAAAAGTCATTCAGTGTGTATTCACTCGGTGACCTTTGTGGGCATGTTTACCCCTGTAGAAAGCCTGTGGAAACTTGTGGACAGCTGAATTGAACTTGTTCAATTTTTGGAGACCTGTTGCTCATTGGACAGGAAGATGGCTACGTGGGATTTAGAAAAAACATCAAGATTTTGTGAACTTTGGGGGGCGCAAGAATGTCTTTTCAACGTCAAGTCCCCTCTGTACCACGATAGGAACGAAAAGAGGAAAAAGATAGCCGAAATCGCTACTGAATTGGACGTCACCAATAAGGTTCACATTGGTAATGTTGGTAAATATGCCCCGACCAATTTCAATACACGTTTACCCAAGAAATAAATGAACAAAATTTTACTATCCAGTTTAATATTATTTGCTTGGAAGACAATACAAGAAAATTGGATGTAAACCCTGTGATTTTAACGTAATTCATCCACTACTTATGAATCCATGTTGGTCGTTTAAATTAGAATGAGGACAGAGCAAATCGCACGTGGAGCCATTTCCCTTTGCCTGGTACACAGGCTACAGGCAAAGATTCTGTGGCAAAGTGTGAAATGTCATTCATGTTGATTACCGTATACTTGAGTGCTTGTACTGTTCTAATACCCGCCGTTGTTTATGTTAACAGCAGATGACGCAATCAAGAAAATCGCATTCGTCTGGTTCGTCTTCACCGAATGATGATAAATGAGAGACAGACATACCGATGCGACCAGTTCGGTGTCTGCCATGGTTATGAAGTGTGACGTCGGTGTAGAAGAGTTTTGGTCATTGTTGACGTGGAATGTCATGAATGTGTAGTGACCAGTCAACAACTGTGGAAAGTCACAAAAATATTTGTGGCAAATGGTGATTTCTGTGGCCTGTCGGATCATTTTGTAGCAAATGTGTGCTACATTATTGACTATTGTCGAGTGTCACCTGGAAACATATGTTGCAGGTGCGTTTTGGATGTCTATCAGTGTGTTGAGAAATTTCGACTTCTGTGAAATGTCACCAGAATGTCTTTTGTCGAAGGTGACTTTGTAGCAGCTGATTTCTACTTTTGTCATGTAGTGTATGAAGGCCTTTAGACCGTATTTGCGTCGTTAAGCGATTCTGAGACTATAAACGTGTCTCTATTGAACATTGAACTCCAAGCAATCAGTAATTGTGGTCATTGTGCTCTGTGATGTGTCGTTATTTGTCACATCTTAAAACCAATTTCGCAAAAGTCTCTATTGAACATTGAACTTCAAGCGATCAGTAATTGTGGTCATGTCTACCGAATCAGGATCTTTCGATTTACCACTAAATGATATTGTGATGTGACGATCATCTTTATTGTACCTAAATCATTGCTCTCCGTTTTCTGTTGAGATACCATTTTTGCAGTTCCATATAGTGTTCAACTCATTGCCCTTTCAAAAATTTTGCTACAATTGAACTCAAAGTACTGAACTGTGGACTTCACTGACACAAACGATCATCGACTGTCCAAAGGAAACAGCAGCCACTTTGTTGTATATGAGATGCTTCTTGACCGCCGACTTGGCTGATAGTTATAACGACATCATTGGAGACTAAATCTTATTCCTGAGCATAATCGGCGTTCATCATAGAGACAAGGGAGCCGCTATCAAATAGAATAGTAACAGTTTTGGAAGTTTCCATTACGTACACGGCATAGGTTTGAATTGAATAGCGGTCAAAAAGAGCCCCCTGCAAGAGATGATGATGGCTATAAGCACAAGACCAAAAGAACAATCAGCTGAGTTCTGTCAAGAATTCGAAATATCATGACATATTTGAGATGACGTAACTTGACCACTAGCCGTGATTGTCACATTCACTGAGTATTTTGCATAAATAGGCTCTACACGACGAATGTCTGCTCCCGCCACACGATGAATCATGATCTCACTTTTCATCCAGCCAGAGCATAAGAGTGTCATAGGTTTACTTGAATCGATGCACATTGTTATTTCATCAGAACCATTTGTAACTGATCGATCCAACTGGCATGGCCTTCGCTATCAATTTGGTCGAAATCAAGAACCATGAATTACTATCTTCGAACTTGAACACACTTTGAAAGGCCACTTTAAACCTACCTCCACAGCTTCAGTCACCGCCGAAATGGGGGACGATCCCCAAAAAGTATTAATGCGAGACAATGTTGATTTAGTACGAGCAGCTGTCCTTTCTTTCCCAGTTAAGTCATGTTCAACAAATTCGAACAATGATCCAGACACTATAAAAACGTTCGAACCGTATCCTGTCGAAACGGTCAATTTAGTTTTTATTGTTCGTTCATTAAGACGTACTTAGTGACGAGGTTGATTGACGTTTTGACTGACTTGTACCAACGTCTCTTGTTTGTTCCCTACGGGTTCGTCTTGAGCTGAGCCGTATTTCTAATGACGTTCGTCTCCTATGGAGACAGCGACCACGGTGTCCCAGCAAATCGATGGGCTGTACTCATGAAACGATGGTTTAGTTTGGATCATGTGTATTAATGAAATGCATTGAGCACCAAATTAAAATTCGTTCGTTTTAAGGTTTGCTCACTAATGTGAACATCAGATAATCTAGATCTGCTGACGCAAAATTGGATATATGAACATTCTTTCCTAGAATATAATACTGTCTAACGACTGACTATTTCGAGATAATAATACGTTAAAAAATGTGTCAAACATAATATTACACGGATTACCTGTCCCACTTACACGTTTTTAAGCTCGGCACGTACCTGAATTAAACCAATCAGCTCACGGTTTCATTTTGAAGTCAATGCCTGGTTTCACCATACCAGTTGAATGGTATCATTTAACATTTGAAATATAATACTTATAGTTCTTCTTAACTACAGAATTTGGTGTGTTGAAAATATTTCAGTCTAAGTTGCTTACTTATGTGGTTTGGGGGGCTTAGATTAACCCGTCGTGGTCAAAAAGCTGATTCGCGGGTTGAAAAATAATAAATAATGGCTTGACGTTCATTTCGAGTGCGAAATCTTTATCAGTGTTGTGTGCCATAGCTTTTCGACATAACGACGAGAATGGTACTTCATCTTTAGCGATTTTCCTTTAGAGATCAACTGCCATATATTATTCCGAACATAACTCTTGAGCCTAATACTTGCAGGGCAGAAAAACCTCACTCAGGCCATATAAATCATAGAATATTTGACAGGCCATGACCATGATAATTTCAGGGTTTGGGGTCTGACGTTTTTTGGGTCGTTTTGTTTTTAATTCAACTGTCCCGTCACATTTCCGGGCTTGGTGGGTTGACCTCTTGATTACCGCCGACCACAATACAATGTAGTCGTTTGCTAATCGACAAACCATTATACCACCGACAGCGAATTCGGTCACTATGGTATGAATCCTTATACATGTTATAAGGTCGGCATAGGCTGTTATTGTTAAAGAGATCCGGTCGTGAGGCTAGCTGAATGTAGTAAAAAGGACTAAATTGGTGGTTACCTCTGAAATGTCTTATGCAGTCCATTGACCGGTGTCAGTAATGTAATGCAACGTTTGGCAATGTTACCGAGATGCCCAGCCAAATTAATCAACTATCTGAGGGGAACTCGAAACTGCTAACATTTATCTGGATTTTTCCCGCCATAGGTTCTAACCGAGCCATTCAAAAACTCTCCATTTTCATAAGCGTTTCTTGAAGGTTTCCTTTATGCGATAGGGCATGTTGCCGAGTGATCTCTGACTTGACCGGCAATGTGCAGATGGCGCCACTGTTTAATTTGTGTGCTAAGCCAGGAAGTGCTGTGTTGCATTACGTCATTGCATGTCAACAGGGCAATTTTGATCGAGTTGTCTGTTTTGTAAATATGAGCTATGCAAATATGAGCATGTGTTTGGAGTTCAGGAGACTCTTTCAAGGGTCCGGAATGATAGACAGGCGTAAATGAAGGACAAACACAAAACCAATCAATCAAAATTGATGAGTGATCACCGGTTATTGCAGGAGTGTGAATTTGCATCAACACCGATCGACAAGCCTTTTCAATCCCCTCTACAAAACATATGATTTATGGGGGGTTTCACCTAAGACCTATTTATTACAACTTTTTACAATTGAAGCGAAAATCGAAAACTTTCCTTAAAAACGGCCCGGTATTGAGAGCTTTTGACGGAATAATAGTCAACATTTCAATTGGGACCCCAAAACCGCGTCGGGGAAATTATCAGATTCAAGGCACATCAGAAGTTTGGCAGAAACAGCTTCAATACATAATTCATGATATCAGAAGACCAACATTCTGCTGATTGCAAGAAATAGCAGTTCCATCCGCTCAACAGTGAGACCAAGCAACGTATTAGTTTTTATGAGCTTTTGAAAAACTTTTTTTTCAGTCTCAGTCAACACGAATATGCATCTCCGTCGAGGTTCTTCTGGGAAACGGGGAATTTGTGTTGGCTGAAAAAAATCTCTTTTTCGAAACCATAAAAAACGTTCATTTTAAGATTGTCGACTCCAGTTGGAACAGGTTATGAAATTCACATCGAGTCGTTTTTTAGCGCCACGGGAAAGCACGATTTCTTTCAGAAATTTGACAATTTACTTACGGTTCACCTGTCCAATCTTATACCGTTCTTTGTATTTTTCTAACTTTGATTTAAATGCAGACAACAACACAGAAGGGACATGACTTTCGTTCACTCTAAAAACGGAAGAAACCGGACTGCAAGTGAATTGCATGGCTCAACCTATCGCACGGTGCACTTTATAAAGCCTTGATTCAGATTAAGTAAAGTGCAAATTCAAACTACATAAGAACAATATACAAAATCATTTTCGAACTTTTTTAGCGAAACACTATGAAAATATTCTATGAAAATTTGACCCTAATTTTGAAATATCCAATAATGTAATGTTTTTTTACCCTAATTTTGAAATATCCAATAATGTTTTGTCCAATATAGTCATTACAAGGAGACGTGGATGATTTTAAAGGAAAATGACGTGCAGCCTTAGGTGGAAAAAAATATATGCAAGAATTTAAAGTCGTAATATAAGATAAGTCCATAATTCGCATATCCAGCGAAACAGAGTATATTTTTTCGGTTTTATGTCCAGAAGTGCAAATCTACCGAATCAAATATTTTCACAACTGAATTTTGATTCCCCTATGTTATGCTCAATATTGATGAATTTTGATCACTTTCAACTGCTCGCGCCTCATCATTGGTATCAAAAATGAAGTGCTTCTTTATGCCGCAGAATTAGATCGACAGTCATTTCAGGTAAATCAATGCAGGACAGTCACGTCGCCATTCTTTTACATATCATTTTATCTTTAAGATAGGTGATACCAATAGTATTGGACTGGACCTGTTGAAACTGATTAGACTTCGGAACATTGTAGAGAGTCATTGTGCTTATTCCCATGCACTTATATTCAGTGGCTTTTATCCACTCGATCAAGCTTCAGGAAATGAACGAGATTGCCAGGTACAGTCGTGACAAATTTTCGTGAGAGTTGTACAGTATAGCAAATTCGGCTTGTGCCTTTTTTTAGTTTAAGACATCATTTTTAAAGGCAAGAGTCATAAGATGCATGTTAAGGTCATACACATATATTGTCAAGAATCAATCATTGATATCATCCATATCTAAGCATGTGACCGATATTGAATACGTATAAGTTGGTCAACCCGGAGAGTCGGGGACGTTTTTTTGGCCACACCAGATGTATCACGTGCCAGAAGATTCCTACAGGAAACTATCTCGTTGACTAAGTTACGGTAGTACTTCATGTATTTGTGTTACCCTGCAACCATTGCTAGTGTAGCCAGCACATCCATATTCCTTCAGTATTCATCATTGCTTTGCCAAAGGATCAACGTAGTTATTAGGGGAGTATTACCAAGCTGCAAGCTGCCCAGTCACCTCCCAACAAACATGCAGCAAAAGTCATCAAATTTCACATAGAATGGCAGAAAAAAAATTATGATTGAAACATCACGCTTTTAATTTTCGATTTTAATCTCGACAGGACCTGTTTGAGCCCTCGGTGCAGAAATCACCTCAGTGCGGCGGATCCCGCTGTCTGGATTTTTGTAATAGGCTGATAATAAAGACGTCATCATTTCGGCACTCGTTTACCCATGACGACGACACTCGAACTATCGGGCGGACGACGGCTTGCACTCGTTGGGCGGGAAAAGTTCCGTCAGGAGTTTTGTTACTAAAAGTAACAGATAATGCTACTTTTCCTCATTTCATTTTCAAAAATGATAGTTTGCTAACGAAGCAGGGGAAGCAGGCATATAGATGAGATAATATGTCTTGTCTTTTTAATGACGGCATTCCAGCGTAATGTCAATAAAATGATGTTTTAATGATCAACAGTACGTCATCTCCATCACTTTACTAACATGACTGTCATACCATCCGTGACAATTTTCTATCTGCGATTAAGTAATGCCTTTTCAGGTGAGCAGGCCCATACTCATTTAGTTGTTCTAGCCTTCATTACCTTGACAATGGTCATGGGCGGGATCTTTCATCATCAAGAATGTTATTAATCGGGATTGCTTACCTTCTCGTACTGAAAGTAAAGTAAAGATGCAGAGATATAACGAGTGTAAACACCATAATAGAAAAAAAATCAATGCATGTCGATATCAATGTCCTGATTTGCACTTTGCCAACATTCCATTACCATACGCTAACACTATCAAACATAAAAGAACTAGTCGATCTTTAAGGAGAAGTAGCTGCAACCCATTCAAACAATTCAGTGACAATTTGCACCCATTTAGACATTGATATTTTCTCTGAGTGTATGCAGTTTGAAGAGTCAGGCCAATGCTATCTATCCGTGGTGATAAAAATGCATATTATCAAAGGTGCAATTCCGGTACGACTATTTACTAAGACTGCAAATATAACTAACTCGATATAAACGAATATTGCAAGTTCTGTATAAAATAATTGGGGATAAAACCAGTGTCATCAATAGTTTATTAGGTCTACTAACTAGATGAGTATCCTGGTTTAGGGTTAAGTACTAAAACAAAACACATTCGCATTCTTCATAGAAGTCGGAAAGAACTGAGAAGTAGGCAAAAAAATAAAGAAAATATAGTCTAACATAAATGTAAGTTGAAAAGAAGACTATGTATAGAGCAACCACGCTGCGTAATTATTATTCGCCCCCGGAACTTAAATAAAAGGTAAAACTGTGCCCGAATGACAGTAGATCAGACCACTCATCAGACGGTAGAGTCAAGTTTTAGATATACGCAGTAGCTATACCACCTCGATGTTGGACATTACGGTAGTTTAATATCGTGACTGTGATGCGGAAAAGTGGCATTGAAGCTTGCTTTTTTAACACGGGAAGTCAGTCGCTTTTGTATCTAGAGCAATGTCGGGCGCAGAAATCGAAAAGGAGCTGATGGCGGTCGTCTTTACCTCTTCCATGTTTCACAATTATATTTATGGAAAGAAAGACGTAATAATAGAAACAGACCACATGCCGTTGTGGTAGCTATTACAAGAAAACACACTTGCCGCAGCACCGGCGAGGCTGCAACGCTTACTCCTTGGATTAAAAAAATATATCAGTTTGATATGGTATCCAAAAAAGGAAAGGCACTGCAAATGGCCGACACTCTTTAACGCGCTGCTTCTCAAACCAGCAGATGTAAACCTAGATCAGCGATCAAGTGACTGTGATGACCTCACAGTTTTTTTAGTCCAATTAGCGACAACAAACTAGAGGAACTAATGCAAGCTACTACTGATGATCGCACTAAAAGTTATTATATAGGTCATTATATAGGTCACCTCATCCTGAACGTACGGAAAGATGTTTAACCGTCCACCTTACCGTACGTTTCGTTTCGCGATGAACTACTTGTCGATAATGGCATTGTTTTCAGAGGACAGAAAAAAATGGTTGCCATCAAACTTCAACAGGACTGCATGAAGCAAGAACACGGTGGCCATATTGGCTGCGACGCCACAAACCGCCGTACTCGTGACATTCTATCCTGGATGTCAATGAACAATAATATCTAAACAATGGTTAAATTATGCAGTCTGTGCCTTTGGTACGTCTGAGACGTAAGCTGCTGCGACAGTCGGACAGAGGCAACTCTAAAGAAACAACTGCACTTCGCTCAAGGGTCGGTGCAGTCGAACGCAACATCACCACAATGAAACTGTCATCCGAGATGTATGCTGCTGCTGCCACAGCCTCTAAAACTTCATCACCGCAGCATGAGTCGATTCCTCCTGGCGAACCACCAAGGAACTTCGAGACAATTATCATCAGGAGTACTAGTAATACGAGCTCACGGCCCGAAACGCATTAGCATTCTCAGAATGTCCCACTTTTTTTCTGGAGCTTGTGGATTCGTTGGTGTGGTACGCTAACCAAGTCGGAGGAGAGCACCTCTTTTCGTTGGATTTAGATATCTCGCCCCGCACAACTTCCGAATCAATCGTTAAATTCCTTACGGACAATGCGATCATGGCACGTACAGTTCGACTGATCAAAAGCAAATTCAAGGGAGCTCAATCGGCAAAAAAGTATCGTGGACTTCGAGGATAAAGATACACTTCTCGAGGAGTATACTTCTAGCCTGAGGGCGTGCTATGTCGGGAATGGGTTGATAAGTTTCTTCGTTAAATAATGATGTCAACGACCTTTTGTATAGGAAAAGGATTCCGCTCCCCCTGCTGGAACGCACGCGGTGTGATGGCCGGCGTTCCCTACGTTGATAATCTCTTGCGCGCAAGTTAATTCGCCCTCATCGGTATTTGTCAACACTGGTTACATCCAGACTCGCTTATCCTTCTGCAGTCTATTAGCGACGATTACGTTTCACTTGGCGTCGCCACGAATGAACTTCTTATAAGTGACAACTACGGAGGATCGGAACTTTTTTCATGTGGAAAATATGCCTCGCAGCTATCATCCGCGTGCTTAATCTGAACAGCGATCGTGTTGTAGGAGTGAGCCTTAGGCCTATCCTTGCTTCGCAGAGGCCAGTGTTTTTCTTTATGGCATACTTGCCAAGTTCTTATTATCCTGCAAGCATCTTCGTGGAGTATGTGGATTATCTTTTCAAAATTTGCGAATTTTATGGCTCCACTGGTAAAATAGCGATCATGGGGACCTAATGAATGCGCAAATTAGTCGTGACTGTCAAAGAGCTAGGTGTCTTGAGTCCTTTTTATTGCTGAAAAGAACGAATCAGTTTCGTATCCTCGTTAGTAACTCGTTTTCGGGCTTCACCCCAAATGAAGTGGACTTTCTTTCCGACAATACAACCCGCGCTATGAGCAGAGCCGCTGAACTGACCATTCCACAAAGGAACTCCCGTAAACGACACCGTCCTCACTGGAATGACAATCTTAAATCTCTCCACGAAAACATGCGCCTCGTAGGCACGAGTGGCTAAAAGCTGGTAAATCGGGTGAACCGAACTCAACCATATGCGTATAAGCGGCAAAAGCGCATATTTCGTGCGGAACTTAGAAATTTAATGAAGAATTGTTAGGAATGAATGAACAGTCTGAGCTCTGC
Organism: Lineus longissimus; assembly: GCF_910592395.1. Lineage (NCBI taxonomy): Eukaryota > Metazoa > Nemertea > Pilidiophora > Heteronemertea > Lineidae > Lineus > Lineus longissimus. The sequence goes on from NC_088321.1 coordinate 8,062,606, forward strand.
TTTTTTAAACTGGAAACAGGTGAAAAGACATCAGCGTCCTCCACCATCGGCACTGTGCTTCGATGATACAATTTACCATACTCTACTGATTTCAGCAAGAAGTGGGCAGAGTACTTCGAAAACATCTTTATAGACTAGACAATACGTCCGGTAAGACAATTGTGAAGAAGCTGAATCTCACTTTGTCAGATTCGGTACATCACACCGGTCTAAATAATTCAAGGACTTCGTAGTGCTTCGAACTTTAAACTCTACGACACGAACAGCCCTTACTTCCATTCTAGCAATCGCCAGGCGGAGCTGTTCAAAGCGTCTCTTAAGGACATCTCACAGCGACCATAGTGACTTTTACATGAACTTATATTGTTAAATTGGCGGAATACTCCTATGGACTCTGCGCTCGGCTGTCATGATCAAGCGCAACGAAATTTGTCTCGGTGCACGTGACGCGCTCAACGCTTCCCACAGCTGAAGGTCCTGCTTGAACCCCATATAAATTGTCCAAAAATGCCAATCTGAACTCCGTCGAAATTCAAAGATATCCGTGAACAAATCATCCAAACCTTTTACACATTTGGTACAAGGTGATAATGTTCGCATTCCGACCGATAAAGGATATGACAAGGGTGAGATATTCACAAGGAGAGCGGACCAATCAAGATCTAATTATGTCCAAGCCAAACCAGCAGGATTCCAATAACAGAAGAACCGCAACCATCTCTTCAAAAAAGTGCCAAGTTATAGTTACAATAAAGATAGCAATTCTGAGCAGGGTCACGCAGTCATCCGTGCCTTTATAAACTGCACCAGCTCCTCAGACTGACGCAGGACATCCGCCAATTACCTCACAGACTTCCAGACAGACTTCTTGCAAAATGTCAACTTGAAAGTCGAGAAAGAAAGGGACACCCGGAATATTCTGTTACAAAAGAACAATTGGAGCATCTTCTGGTTATCGGCTTTACTCTGGCTTCAATTGCCAGGAGAAAGTTGCTCGGAATGTGAAGTCGGCAGACAGTCGACCGCCACATGACCGCCACATGAACCATTTTCGGTTCAAACACGTCGCCAGAGGTTGAGTGTATTAAGCAGAGAGGAACTGGTGAAGAATCGGTGCGACGAATAAACCATGAAACGGCCGAGGGCCGTTGTACTCACCGTATAGATATTTGGTGGTAAGGAATGCATCCTGGAAACATGCTACATGTATAGTATATAGGTCAAACCAAATTCGTAATGTATCACTGCTTGGGATATGCATCCTTGCTCGGAGAACCTACCATAATTTTTTTATTGAAAACGAATCACTCATAATACAAGAGAGATATCACACTTTTTAGGTTTCCACTTCTGGCCCCCTGGTGGTCAAGTCAAGAATCAGATCGGACCGAAATTCACTATCAGGATATGCAGGACAGCGATCCGTGCGGTAGCTTTGGGGCGGGTAGCCAGCTGTTCATAACAATTCAATGAACCTCGGTTTTATGAATGTCTCATTGAAGGACTAATCATAATCAGTTGCCTGCAGCGGGTGGCCAATGCATTAACTCTTTCATCTTTTTTCCAGGTCCAGGCCTTTTAATCAAGCCAGCCCCCCCCCCCCCCCCATATTAGTAACACGGCAACGTGTGAGGTCTGCACTCAAGGCAGTAGACCCCATTGGAACACGGTGATTGGAAGTGCTACCAGATGGGGCCAGGTAATCCGGCGAAGGAAGCACCATGTTCCCTTTCCAAATTCTCTGTGGCATCTTGATACACATCACCCTCTTCTTAGGTTAATAAAAAAGTGTATGAGGGGGCCAAGAGGGATTATAAAGTTATTGTACTGTTAACAGTATTAGACTGCAACCCAGATAGTTTATGCAGGCGTTATAACTTTGAGTTCTCTGTGGACCAACCTCGTCTTGAAATTAACAATCTCAAAATGGAACTTAATTCATACATTATGCATTGTGCATAGTGCGCAATGTATATACGCATAAACTGTCAAGTGTTGCAGTAAAATCCAGGCAAAAATCCGGCAAAATATTTCTGGGTTACACTTACAGTTGCTAGCTAGTAGGTAGCAATTGAGTCAGACCCTTTTGTACATGTATTGTATCCCATGATTCAATTTGAGGTATTTATCCCTGAGATAAATGATAAATTGCCATTACATGGTAGGATAGAAGAGATCAGCACTCTTTTTATGTTTCCGCAATGTTGTTTATGTCCCTTCAATTCAACATAAATTGTTGTAATTTTTTACTTTTCACAGGTGGCGATTGGTGGTCAATAGTGCAATTGATATTGTTTCACGGTGTCTGGTTCCGTGCATAAGGGTTTTGCCTGAAAACACAGCCCGAACGTGTCTGCGTGTATTCATCAATGGAATTCAGAGGTATGGACAGCCCAGTCACATTCGTATCGATGGTGGTGGAGAATATGTCCATGTTACTGAATTTCAAAATCGAAGGATGGTTGCAAACAGAGGCAGTGTGTTGATTGGTGCCTCTGTCCATAACCAACGAGTGGAAAGACTTTGGAGGGATGTTTTTACCGAAGTAATTGACATATTTTACAAACTGTTTTACCACATGGATGAACATGAAATTCTTAATGTCACAAATGAAACTCATATATTTTGTCTACATTACACTTTCATTCCTATCATTGATAATGAACTACGATAAATGCCCACAATAACCACCGTATCAGAACTGAACACAATCAGACCACTTTACAGCTTTGGTTCGGAGGTATAATTATCCAGCGCATTGAGAATTTTAATCAACCGCTATACAAAATATTTTACATCCCAATATTGATGGTGATGAGGGGGATGATGCCTGGTTTGAACAGCATGGGGTTGATTGGGATCATTCTGATCCAGAAAACATCAGAAGAATTATAATCACTAGAAATCCTATAAATGAAGAAGAGCCTTCGGAGTTACTGGAAAACTTTCCTGCAGAAGTGCTCTTATCCTATTCAGATTCTCATGGAATGGACATTTATGGTAGAGTTCTCCACTTTGTGATGACAGTATTAGAGAACATTGATTAAATATGAGCACACTGCAATTTAGGATAGGATAGGTAGGATCCCTGATATTGAGACCGACCGGTGAAAAAGTGCGCAGTCGTTGCATCATCATGGACTCTTTGACAAGTCTGGTGTTCTAGGGGCATGGATATATCATAAAGCTAGAGTTGAACCACAGTAGATTTTTGGAAATATTTAGGTTGATAAGGTGCGCATTTACTTTTGATTAACAGGGTATTCCGATCGACTGGTGGTCCAGGAAAATAGAAATGCATTTACCCGGTGTACCAGCGATAGCAGTCCTAAGGTTAGTTGTCCCCCAAACAAAACATTTGTATTGTCAACGGTTATGGTTAGGGTTAGTTGTATACTCGGAAAAATAGAACACAACGCCTTAATCTGCTGTTACAATAGAAAGCGGACTATGGTTCAAGGGGGACTTTGATCGCTTTCACACCGGTATATACCATGCTGTAGTGAAGGGCATGTTAAATGAATACAAACTTGCTGAAACTTATTAGGTATTTATAGTAGTAGTTCATTGGTCAACACTGAACACAACAGCAATGTTTGAATTTAAATATAGAATGTAAATATATTATATACAATTTGAAATGTTCAGATTCAATTACAAATTCCAAATAATTAGCAAACATACCGGTAGGCCTTTAAGGTATAACATGTGCATTTTTTTTCATTAAAAAGGTCTAATGGCCCATCATATCAAGACAATGCGTCTTGTCTCTAATACTTGTTTGCCTAGTATAACTCTTGGTAGTGAAATATATTTCTTGCTGTTGGCAGCTGGAATGAACTTGACCATCATAAACTGTTCCTCCAAATCAGGATCTCCTCTGTACCATTTGAACTATGATTGATTTGTTTCAGAGTTGTCATCTTCATACCACAGAACCTACATGAACTAACGTAAAAAACTGAACTGCTGTGATGCTGCGTATTACGTATTATATTGTTCCAAGGAGACCAGCAAGTATCCATGGTCTCTCAGTCAAACGTCAACCCCTACAGTTTATGACAAGGACAAACAGAGTGGCCAGACTAAAATGCCGTTCTGCCAGAAAACAAGTTGGTAATAGCCAATAACTTTCTTGGATACAACACTGGCTTGATATATTATAGTGTTTGTGATGGAACAAGTCAGACCTGTCTTTGCAGGAGGTGTTGACCAAGAGGAGCTTCTGTGGTGTGCAACCAATTTGGAATCAAATTAATGTTTTTAAAGTCCAAGTTCTCAGTTGGTGTCAATATCTGGAGGGCTTTTCATGAATTTGATGACGGTGATTGTGATGTTTAGGCCCAATTCTTGCTCATCAAGTTAAAGTGGTCAAGTTGAAGTCTCTTTTGGCACCAGTAATGTTAAAATTGTCACTGGAAGCTTCCATTATGGAGCATTTTGCCAGACTGATGCATTGTATACAACAATGTGAGACATGCGACAAATGACATGTAGAATATTGCTCTTACAGCAAAATATACTCAGAGACATAGCGCTGGCGAAATGTATACACTTGAATACCAAGATGAAACGTTGAATAAAAATAGAATAAACACTTTTATTGTTACAAACCACATTGAATTTTACAATGTAAGTGTACAAACAAGTGATATGCATATATAAATATTTTCGAAAACAAGTCACTAATATTAAAGCGCGATATTGCACTTTTTAACCTTTGTCCCCTGGTGACCAAGTTGAGAATCAGATCAAACCGAAATTCGGTGTCAGAAGTTATGATTATGATGTAGGAGGTGTTTGTACCAAATTTCAAGTTCATAGCTTTACAGGTTAAGAAACGTGGCATAGTTACACTCAAACGGCAAATTTACGCCATTTGACATCTGTTACATTAAGATTAGGTCATTTATCAAAAACCTGTATGATATGTGATGTATCCTTGCTAGGAGAACCTATTGTGGGCATTATGGATTTTAAGGTTTAGTTCTTTATCATATTTCCTATGGTCCCTTTAAGGCTGTGCAGCAGACAGGCCTGGGTCGTTAAGATAATCCTTTGTTTTCCAGATAGTGATAAGGCTTGTGTTGGCATTGTTTATTGGTTGGGGATTTCACACATTCGTTACTGGAGGGAAGTTTGTATTGTTCTAGTATCATGTGTCTTGGCCTATCGTGTAGTGATCTAAATTATGTAACGGGGCTATATTTTGGGCTGGGACTACTTGGGATGTTCACTCCTTTAGTATTGAATTCATTGTGTTCCTACTCCTCGGGGTAAGTATATAAACTGGGGTTTTCTGCTAGATTCTTCAGTGTGGCAAGCCTCGAGCTGTGCACTCAACCTCTCTTCAGATTCAATGTTAAAGCGCTGAACTCATCTATCGCTCTTGGAAAGTGTATGTTATAGTGCTGCCTTTCTTAGAGTGTAGCGCTGCATTCAACCTCTCTTCCGAGTTTATGTTATAGCGCTGAACTCATCTATTGCTCTTGGAAAGTGTATGTTACAGAGCTGCACCAACCTCTGTTTTTTTTCTGCTTAGAATTGCATGTTTTAGCGCTGCCTTTCTGTGTGAGACAAACTTCTCTGGGAGTACACTTGTTCACTCATCATTTAATTAGAGTCCAAGGTTGTGGACATAGAAAATATTCTGAGAGAATGAATATCCTGTTGAGGTTTAGTCCGAGGTTTATAGTGCGCAAGTCACAGTTGTGACAGAAGTTTGAGGTTGTAAATATAAGTTGTGGGATGATTATGATGACGTAATACCTGCTTGTAAATAGAAGTTATGACGAGTTATGAATAAAGAGTGTATATGGAGATCAGTTGTTTCTGGTTATAAATACTAGATAGTTAAGTGTTTCCTGCCCCGTTTTAGCAGGACCTTCATATTTAATTAGTTTGAAAGTGGCAAGTCTTCTTACTGCTAGGACGACTTAGTCACACAACACTATCATCATTTTATTAAAAAACGAGTCACTTATAAGTGAGATATAATACTTTTTGCCCCCTGGTGGTCAAGTGAAGAATCATATTGTACCAAAATTCAGTGTCGAAGGTCACCTGACCTGGGAGTACAAAGTTTCAAGTCCATAGCCCTAGCTATTAAGAAACGTGCACCACTCTTTTTGAAACAGGATACAGACAACTACATTAATACCCTACCGTGAGCCAAAAACCGTACAGTACAGACAACCTTTATCCTTCATATACACATATGCAGGTAAATTATTCACCAAACTTTGTCCGATAGTTTCATACATAACATTTACATGTCAAAGTTCCATCTCAGAGTCTTCTCTCCAACTGGAACTTGCATGTACAGCCGATGAGTGATACAAAAAAGTTCCAGGTCAATGTACTCTACAATTAAAATATGATCCTTTCAAGATCCACAAGTCAGTCCCCACCAACAGAGCAACTCAAAATACATGCACAGCAATCAGGTCAGGACTGCATATCATATTCGGGCTGCACTTCAGACACATTTCCGTGAAGATTATAAGATCCCTGGGAGGAGGCAGGGGCTAATAATTATGCCAGGCTGAAGAAAGTGGTTGAGTTGTGTATGAAACGCACTACAGACAACTTTTTAGCACATAGCTCAGTGAGAATTTTGCGTGCAACAAAATTCAAGGTTATTTGTCCATGTGTCTTAGCCCAGTAGCTAATTCGGCACTTTGTTTACATTCAAGTTCTAACACAGCTATTTTAAATGGAATAACACCAAGTTCAGCCAACTTGGCATTGGTCTCCAACACTGATTGAGCAACCCCTCACCGAACGGCAGTGCACTGAAATTGACTGCATCACACTGCTTTTGACTGACACCCCCACTGCATATGACTTTTTAGGCATGCCATTTTTTCTTAATGTTAAAAAACCACTAATTTTGACTGAAAGATCACTGCAAAGCACTGCCACCTGCATATCATTATGAACGACATACAGTGGAACCTCCCTTAGCAGACACCTCTCTATTAAGGACAACCTCTCTATTAAGGACACTAGGTTTGGTCCCAAATTGGCTGTTTCCATTCCATTTGACCTCTCTAATCAGGACACCTCTCTATTAAGGACAGCACTTGTCAGTCCTGAGGGTGTCCTTAATAGAGAGGTTCTACTGTATTTCAAAAACACTGCCTATGACTGAAAGACCACTGATTTCCACTTCTCCAACTCTGATCGAAACCCGTGGCATTTTCAAAATGACTGAAAACCACTGCTTTATGACTGGTGAGATTAAGATTTGATGGCAGTGTAAAGCAGTGGTAATTGCAGTCAAAGTCAGGCTGTAGGTGCTGTAATGTATGCATGCACTGCAAGATATCTGCATGGGAGCTGCAGTCAACAGCTGATGTTCTGGGCATCAATATATACACATCAATCAGTCTGTTAGACCATTATTCTAGAGGCTGCGTGCAGTAACTTTATTTGGATGTCAATTTGATCTTCAATCCCTGACATCACTGAAAGTAGCTAAGTGCCATGTGTGGTTTCAATTGTCTAGTAACCCCATCTGACCACTGTCATTATTGCTTCAGTGACAAAGTTTGCAATGACGTAGGTCAAGGACGTAAATTAGTCATTTAAAATGGTGTTTTTTTACTGTGACACATCATCATGCAATGGCGATGTCCTCTATTTGTGCACGACTTGTAGATGACGTCATCACTGCCATATTAGATGCAAACACATCATCTAAAATAGGACAGCAAAAGTAACAGTTGGCTAGAAATTTTTGCTTTTTCGCACAATTTCTTTGGTTGCCATCAGCACGGGGGGGGGTCACGTCCCCCAAACCTCTCTCGGCATCCGTGCCTGCATGCCATTGAATAAATTATTCATATTAACAATGAAAATGACTGCTCCCTCCTGGAGGTTTTGGAAATGGCAGTCAAAATCAGTGGTGTTTCAGTGTGGATTCAGTGTGCTGTGAAACATTTAAATTAACACCGAACCCCACTGCCAGCCCTGTGCATGATGCATAGTGGGGAGTCATTTTCAGTGTCAAAAACAGTGGAAATCAGTCAGCCAAAATATTTAAATGAGCACTGCTTTTGACTGCCCTACCACTGATTTTGACTATCTTACCACTGCTTGAGACTCCCTGACCTCTCTTTTTGATTGCTGTACAACTGTATGTTTGGTAACGCGTGACTGAAAAACACTCCCTTATGACTGCTTTCCACTGATTTCAACACTGCCATATAAATGTAAGGTAATTCTATGGAGGACCTTTCAGAAAAGCCCAATTCAATTTCCCTAAAGATGACTTCCTCTACCACACAACTTTTAGCCTATTCCAGGGCAGGTTTAGACACAAGTCTAATCCCAATCTCAATAATGAACACTTCTTTGTGTTATTGCTCTTGGGAAATCCACTGATATAGCAGTAAGACAATACCTACTTATTTGTGGACCATTAAGTCAGGTAAGGGCATGGTCAAAATTGTTCCAGGAAACAAAGTCTCACTCATTATCTTTTTGTTCTACAAATTTCATGTTCATGCAAAGCTATTTAGTTGGCTTTACATATATACATTTCTTTCTATTGGTAGAGGTGTGTTATCATCTTAACTTTTGTCATAGCCAGAGCAGGCCTGGACCTACCGCTGGATTATTTGTATGTGTAGTATTTAGCTTACCTAAGTTAAGTTTGGGAAGCTAACATGATTGCCAAATTAGCTTGATTAATGTTATGCAATCAGTAATTAGTAGTTTTCATGTTAAATCAAATGCTGTATATCTGACATTCAGGACTGGCACTCCAACCAGGGAAGACCTATACCAGAATTGGATCCCAGTTTTGTGATTTGTGAATGTATTAACACCTGGACTTGAAAATATATCATTTAGAAGGGAGTTCCATCTTCAAGTCTTTACTGAACATTATTAAGCTAGTCCACTCTGAATTTCAAACATATTAGTAACACTGCAACCTGACAGAATCCTGACTGACATCACACTGCTTTTCGGTGAGGGACTGCACCTAGCCAGATAATATACCTCATCTATACCTCAAACAATTTGTTAAGAAGAATTTACAAAAGTGATTCTTCTGAAAATGGAATTGCTATGACACCAAGGTATTTTAAAACGCAAAATGCCTTCAAAACCTCAAATTATTGTACAATGTCCAGTGATAGACCATGTGTGAGCTAAGTATAGACTATTTGCTTATGAGAGCTACATATGGACTTGATTCGCAGCAGTTGATATAAATGATAGAAAACTATTAAAACATTTGACATTAACTAAATAGCTAGACTCTACATGTATTAGTGATAAACAGTGTACATGTACAGGACCAATAAACTTTGTTCCACAGCAGTGAACACATAAAATGCTAAAAAAATTATGAAGAGAATAGCCTAACATGACAATGAAGCGGCCAGGGCCGTTGTGCTCACCTGTAGACATCAGCCAACATACACTATTTTCTCACCTTGAAAAGTAGGCTTAGGTGGGTTAGGGCTAGATCAAATTGCTTTTGAGTTATAGCACTTGGATCCGTTTTGAGTGGCCATATCTGAAGCTGGAACAGGCTGAAATTGTGCCCCGGAGAAGGTCTTCTCCGGGGCACAAAATGTTCCAGGTTTTGAAGTTGCTATGTAAAACAATGACAAAACGTGCCACATTTTTTGTTTTTTTCCAACTTTGACCTCGGTGACCTTGAAAAGTAGGTCAAATCAAAAACCTGTATTATATGTGATGCACCATCACAAGATGAACCCACGATAAAAGTTTCGTCATACTAGCTAGCAGCGTTCAGGAGTTATGGCCAAAAGGTTTTCACAAAGCGCCCCCTATATGCCAGAACAATAATCAAATCGCGCCGTATTTAGGTATACAAGTTACTGTTGCCCCAAGAGACCCCACACACTAAGTTTAAAGTTTCAAGGTCCAGTGGTTTAAGAAACGTGCCACCATTGTTTAACGGACGACGCGCTATCACTATAGCTCCCCTGTCCTTAAGACAGGTGAGCCGAAAACCAAATACTAGACTAAACTCAACATTCGCTACACGTACCCGTAATTAACAATGAAGAGAACCATGAATGGCAGATAAGATGTACAGGTAGGGATAAAAGTGAATTAACAAAATAGACATTTGCTATTATAAAGAAAATGGCTTCATTCAAGACTTTTGAGAAGTTATTGAGACAAAGAGAGCAAAATTATAGATATTAAGTATAAACAATAGCTATGCCTACATTGTACTTTAAAGTATAACAGGGTCATGAAAGCACAATTTTTCTTCAAGACCTAAACCCGCATTCATCCCCAAGGCTACCACAATTACCTGAGAAAGAGCATCAAACTAACCGGATTCACATTAGCAAAAGATACTGATTAAGTGGACAATGCATATTGGTTAAGAAACGTGCTATAGTATATAGCCAAATCTACATTTCATGCCATTTAAAGAGATCCAGTCGTGGCACAAGTCTTTATTTAGACTACAGCTGAATGTGGTAAAAATAACTAAATTGGTGATTGCTTCTCATGCAGCTTATTGGCTAAATAATCACCTACCGATGGGGAACTCGAAACTGCTAACATTTATCAATGGAAGCTAATTCTCGCCTTAAGTTTCAACCGGGCCGTTTAAAACTCCTGTTTTTTATAAGAGTTTTGCTGTAGGTTACCTTTAACCTCTGTGACCTTGAAAAGTAGGTCAAATAAAAAACCCATGTGACACATACCTTATGGAGGTTAGATGTACCCATGGTATCGAATTGGTGGCAGGTAATCACATTTCTACATTTTTTCTGAATTTAGCCACCTGTTGGCAAATTGATGAATGAAATGGAACCAAACTCTCGGCTGTAAGATGACCTGACAATGTACTCATAGGGTGTGTACGAAATGTGGGATCAATGGTCACTGCAGTTAAGAAAACTCTCGTCATTCTCGGGTACATACCTTAAAAAAACTCGATGTACATGGTGTCAGGCATCTGCAGTTGAAATAACGCGGCAAGAGAGTCTTTACAAACGGAAGGGGAAAAGTATCCCATCAAGACTACAGCATGAGAAATATTTCTGCCTAAAAGGAACATTTTATCTCTCCCACACCATTCATGGTTCATAATGGGAACCTTTTCATTTCTCCTTATAAAAAACTAAAAAAAAACTTTCCGAAAAAAAATTGTAAACATCTCTCTGGTGACACCATCTAGATCTTCAGCCACCTCCTCTCCCACTATCACCACTACAATACGATGAAAAACCAAGTCCCTATCCTTCCTGTGATAGTCCATAAGACTTAGAATTGAATCCCTGCGGACAAAGATCCTTCTCTCTTGTCCAGCTCCCATTAAAATCTTGAGCTCCATTGATCATTTTCGGAGTTGCAGCTAAATCTGAAAGAGCGAAAAAAAAGATTTTGAATCACACGAGATAAAACATTGGGTGGGATGAATAAGCCAGAAAATGCTTTTACTCCAAAAGTGCAAAATGGCTAAGCAAAAGTATCAAGAAGTTGATCTGCCTATTCCAGGAAAGTAATCCAGACATGGGGATCACAAATTGGGAAATCCAGAATATCCAATATTTGCACATTTAAAGAGGGGAATTCATGACACTGCGCCAGACTAAATTAGTTGTGTCGTCACATTAATCCTTTTGTTTCGCAATAGCAACATCAGTCACGTCACTTCAAAGAAAACTGACTACTGGTTTGCCTCAAAAGCCCAAAGCGATGCGGACATAACAATGTGAATGGACTATAATTAGTCTCCGGCTTTGAGCTGGTGACTTCTATATTAGTAGGGATTCTTCTCCCCAGAAAATTATCCGGCACACTCTCGTCACGGGTGGACGTGGTGTATGCACGTACATAATGGAATGCACTGCAAATGGTAGCTAGATTCAACCTTGTCCGTGAACTGAACATACAGTTTGGGTTCCAGGGTGATGTCCCGTATGAAAATACACAGAGGTATGCATGTGAAACGGCATAGAACAAACCTCACGGAACTCGCCGGTTACAGAAATACCAATAAAGGAAATTATTCTGAAAGTGTTCTTCCCCTTGCTTCCGATTGTCCTGTATTGTAATATTTCGGCGCCTAGGATTGAAATTCGATCAGCTCTTATTTTGATACCGCTATTTGATCAGTTGTTTCGCCACAAATCAAAGCTGAAAATCATAGCCTGGTACTGCTTGCTACCGTCAGATGGCAGGGTGTTGATACCCCGGGAATTCCTTGATCAACATCGTCCCCGGTGGAAGATGCGTATGGAAATACACTGAGCAATACATGTAAAGAATTGAACGGCACGAGGATACCGCGTGTGTTTCATACACGGCACTCACGTTGTTCACAGCATTCTTCTTCGCTATCTTCGAAGTTTCATGCAAATTTCTCACGTTCCTAATAATGGCACCCCCCCCCCCCCCATCAAAGCCGGAGACTCCCGAGTCTGGCAAGACTCCACTGACAATTCTAGTTATTGTTGTTTTGTAGATGATAAACACAAAACCAACCCGTGTGTTTTAAGATTAATCAGATCACATGCTCCTGCATGGTCTTTGGCCCAGAAAACCACTCAACCTGCAATGTGAATGGATCCCAAAAACAAGAAGGACCAGAGAACATACCAGTCATTGCCACACCTGGCATGTTTCTCATTCTCGGTTGGTTCATGTACACTATCAGCTGCCACCTCTTCTTCCTCAGAGCTGTCATCTTCTTCCACATCCTAAAAAGACGCATGTTTTTGAAGTTATATGATTACAATACACACTGAATGTGATCCGAAATAGAAATAGAAATCCCCAAATTCACCCTTAGGTAAGTAATCTACATCGATATGTATCTCGCTGTAACTGTGTTGCTTCATACTCATATACCAGGGATCTCAAAGACCATCCACGCTCCAACACTCACTTTTTGGTTAACTCACATGAATTCCATGATCTCAATTCTGACAAACACCAACTAGATCCCCATAAATCAATCAAAATGTTGCTTGAATCAGATTCTATTTCCATATTATGGTGACCTGCTGCATACAACATGTGCATGTATGTATGAATTACTACTACAAAACAGATGAAACTAGATCTGCTCAAGTTAATCATAAAACACTCTGAACGAAATGAATTGTTAGCCATTTAATCTCTAGCTATTCACCAGAACGTTTGCACTCATATAAGTTATGCATGTCTATTTGTAAACAGAAAAAAATTATGTTTAAACAGCTGTAAGTTTGAAATCTAAACTATTGTTAGGTTGAAATTTAAAAAAATGTTTTTTCACAGTACATTTGTCAAGTTTGGGTATATGCTAGATGTACATTCAGAAATAGCACTATGGACTGCAGTTCGGATATTTCTTACTCTCAACTTACCACATCATCGACTGCCACATCCTTCACCATCAATGACGTATTAGAGGAAATACCGACATCAGTAAGGTTAGCTTCGAAACTTGGAAGTTCTTTCCAAGCAAGAAATAACTTCACAGCTGGTGATGAGCTGGATCCTTCAACACAATAAACAGGAGCTGAAAACAAGATTAAAAGTAAATTCAGTTGATAACTGCATGAACATGTCTGGCATTCATTGTTGTCATTGAAAAGATGAAAAGAGTAATACTTTTTGAGGTATTACTTTGAACTTCTTCAGCCAGCCAGTTTCCGAAATGAAACGGCCAGGGGCCATTGTGCTCACCGTATAGATATTTGGTGCTTTGTAATTCATCCAGATTAAGAAACATTGTACATGTATAGTATATAGGTCAAACCAAAGTCGGTATGACATGTGATGTATCGTTGCTTGGAGTAAGTACCATAAGAATATCATCAAAAACAAGTCAATAATAAACGAGATATTGCACTTTTTACCTATTTTAGTTTTGGCCTCCTGGTGGCCGAGTTGAGTACCAGATCAGATCGAAATTCGGTGTCCGAGGTTACATGACGTAGGGAGTCATGTGTATCAAATTTCAAGTTCAAAGCTTTAGTGGTTAAGAAACGTGCCATAGTTACAATTAAACGACAAATTTACGCCATTTGACCTCTGTGACCTTGAAAAGCAGGTCAGATCAAAAACTCATATGATATGTGATGTATCCTTGCTAGGAGAACCTACCATAAAAATGTTATTGAAAACGAATCACTAAAAATAAGCAAGATATTGCACTTCTTACTTTTTCCATTATGGCCCCCTGGTGGCCGAATAAAGAATCAGATCGAGCCAAAATTTGGCATCAGAGGTTATCTGATGTAGGGGGTTATATGCACCAAGTTTCAAGTTCATAGCTTTACTGGTTAAGAAACGTGCCATAGTTTACACTCTAACGGCCAATTTACGCCATATGACCTCTGTGACCTTGAAAAGTAGGTCAAATTGAAAACCCGTAAGATATGTGATGTATTCTTCCTAAGGGTACCTACCATAAAAATTTTATCGAAAACAAGTCACTTATAAGCGAGATATCACACTTTTTAGATTTCCACTTTTGGCCCCCTGGTGGCAAAGTTGAGAATCAGATCAAACTGAAATTCAGCACCAGAGGCTATGTGATATAGGGGGTTATATGTACCAAGTTTCAAGTTCATAGCTTTAGTGGTTAAGAAACGTGCCATAGTTTACACTCTAACGGCCAATTTACGCCATATGACCTCTGTGACCTTGAAAAATAGGTCAAATTGAAAACCCGTAAGATATGTGATGTATTCTTCCTAAGGGTACCTACCATAAAAATTTTATCGAAAACAAGTCACTTATAAGCGAGATATCACACTTTTTAGATATCCACATTTGGCCCCCTGGTGGCAAAGTTGAGAATCAGATCAAACTGAAATTCAGCACCAGAGGCTATGTGATATAGGGGGTTATATGTACCAAGTTTCAAGTTCATAGCTTTAGTGGTTAAGAAACGTGCCATAGTTTACACTCTAACGGCCAATTTACGCCATATGACCTCTGTGACCTTGAAAAGTAGGTCAAATTAAAAACCCGTATGATATAAGATGTATATTTGCTATGAGTACCTACAACAAAAGTTTCATCGAAAACAAGTCACTAATAAGCGAGATATCACACTTTTTAGATATCCACATTTGGCCCCCTGGTGGCCAAGTAGAGAATCAGATCGGAGAGAAATTTAGTGTCACGGGTCATCTGACCTAGGGGGTCATGTGTACAAAGTTTTAAGTTCATAGGCCTAGCGGTTAAGAAACGTGCCACTGTTTTTGAACTAGGATACGACGGACGACGACGACGACGACGACGACGACGACGACGACGACGGACGACGACGGACGACGGACACTGCGGTATTGTATAGACTCCCCTACGGTGAGCCAAAAATGCAATACCTTGCAATGTGACCCAAGTATGAGCAGGGTGAATGATACAGGTAGTGATAGAGACATTTTTACTTATTTTATGGTGTACTTTTCATCAAAAGTATAAATTAACAAGTTATCATTTCTCATAATGTTTCAGGTGAATCTATATGATATTTCAAACAGGTCAAAACACAAAACTGGTCAGCCATTTCTGAAAACAATGGTTACTGAGGGTTTAACTCTTTCACTATAAGGTGTCATTGTTTTAATCAATGGCTGTTCATACAAGTTGGAGACGCTATGTCTGGAAGACCATTCATCATTTCTTGCGTTCTCTGGCTTATTTGATTTGTTCATTGTTGTAGTTAGAATAATCTAACTTAGCCTAGATTTAAATTAGTTCTTTATTGTTTTGCTGCTGGTTGGTAATATCTGATGTGGTTACCTCGTTTATATTTGGGAAACAACAACGGCTTCCTTGGACACGCACTATCATGGTCAGATGATACGGCGTTTCTGATTGGCTTGACCTATGTCGCATAAGTTTCCAAGGTTGGTTAAGGCCCTTTCTTATTGGTCAGGATCCTCCATATAAGTTAAATGCTTTGGGTCTTGAAGCACTTTAACTTGGAGTGCTGATCAATAATAAATGGAATCATCTAACTTGGATCTTTATTCACATATTTGTAGGTAAGCCAAACTTATTATATTTTCTATCTCATGTTTAGTAGGTTTTAACTTAGTTCTAATATTTGTGCATTTAGACAACTCAATTTGTTGGATAATTTGGGAACATCGCTTAATATTATTCTCTGAACATTACTGTTTGATTTAAATGTTGATACAGCACATGCTGCTACAAACATTACTTAGTTTCAGTCAGGTTGTCTGGTAACCTGACTAAACTAATCATGATTTGATATTGAATCTGGGATTCGTGATGCAATTGTATGTATTTGTAATTCATAAACTTATACTCGTGTAACGCTTTAGACTTTAACTTGGAGTGCTGATCAATAATAAATGGAATCATCTAATTTGGATCTTTCTTCACATATTTGCAGATTTTGCTAGTCCCCTCCCTTATAAAAATTACCAATACATCATTAGTGACGGAACCGCCGTCTCAATGGGCGATTACTACGAAATGAAATCAATATCTCTTCTTCAGGTTCATCACCAACGTCCTTGAGCTTTTGTAACTGAACCCAAAGGAGAAAGCTGGGACTTAGTAAGCAAGCAAAATGATTTATCAACACAATCGAACTTTTGCAAATCTAACGATATCATTTTCTCTTTGGAAAAAGACAACCATAAAGATTTGTCTGTCTATCATTACTGACTACTGTAAGTGTAATGGCACAAAGTTTGACGCCTCTAAATACTTCTGATACTAAGGCTGAACACAATTTGTTAGGCCAAAACTGGTGTCAAGTAGATATCTCATCAGTTGGCAAACAATGGATACATTGCTTTGCTTTCAAGAAGAATGAAAATCGTGTACCTCTTTCCTCTCTTCTTGAGCAGCTGCTCTCCTCCTCCTTTCTGTTCGAGCCATCCTCAAATTCAACTGCGCTTGTCTTCTATCTGATTCCTAAAATATATTATAAATTGTTCTGTAACGTAAGCAATTAAATGTCGAGTGGTATAGTCCCGAATATGAACACGGTGGATCAACAATGAAATGAAACGGCCAGGGGCCATTGTGCGCACTGTATAGATTTATCGGTGGTTAGGAATTCATCCTGGTTAAGAAATATTCTACATGTATAGTATATAGGTCAAACCAAAAGTTGGTATGACATGTGATATATCGTTGCTTGGAGTACCTACCATAAAATTATCATTGAAAACAAGTCACTAATAAGCGAGATAATGCACTTTTTACCTTTTTTTGCTTTGGCCTCCTGGTGGCCAAGTCGAGAATTAGATCACATCGAAATTCGGTGTCTGCGGTAATATGACAAAGGGAGTCATGTGCACCAAATTTCAAGTTCATAGCTTTAGCGGTTAAGAAACATGCCATAGTTACACTCAAATGACCAATTTATGCCATTTGACCTCTGTGACCTTGAAAAGTAGGTCAATTCAAACACCTGTATGATATGTAATGTATCGGAAACGAGTCACTCATAAGAGAGAAATCACACTTTTTAGGTTTCCACTTCTGGCCCACTGGTGGCAAAGTCAAGAATCAGATCGGACCGAAACTCGTTGTCAGAGGGAACATGACATAGGGAGTCATGTGTACCAAATTTCAAATTCATAGCTTTAGCGGTTAAGAAACGTGCCATTGTGTTACACTCCATTGGCCAATTCACACCGTTTGACCTCTGTGACCTTGAAAATCAGATCAGACTGAAATTCATTGTCAGAGGTTACATGATGTAGGGAGTCATGTGTACCAAATTTCAAGTTCATAGCTTTATCGGTTAAGAAACGTGCCATAGTTACACTCAAACGGACAATTTATGCCATTTGACCTCTGTGACCTTGAAAATTAAGTCAAATCAATAAAAACCGGATGATATGTGATGTACCCTTACTAGGAAAACCTACCATTAAAATTTTATCAAAAATGAGTCACTTATAAGAGATATCACACTTTTTAGGTTTCAATTTCTGGCTCCCTGGTAACCAAGTCAAGAATCTGATCCGACCGAAATTCATTGTCAGATGTCACCTAACCTGGGGAGTCCTCTGTACACAGTTTCAAGTTCATAGCTCTAGTGGTTAAGAAACGTGCCACTGTTTTTAAAACAGGATACAGACAATGACGACGACGACAGACACTGCAATGTTGTATAGACTCCCCTACAGTGAGCCAAAAAGGTAATCTTAAAATAAACAGCTTTTATATGATAAGTAAATGCCATTGATATTTCATTACATGTATTGTAAAGGAGGAGCAAGGCCCTTTCCATTGATGTCTTCCATGGATGACTGCACATCATTGTCTTGAAAATGACATGCAGAAATCTAATTTTTCAAAATCGCCTAGGTTTAAGCAGGTTTGAGACATGAACTTCCAAACAAATGACACCTCTCAATGCTTGATTGATCAGCCACAATGATTGTGGGCCCTCAGTCATATGGTTTTGTCATCATGTGTTTAATCTCCTTGGTTGCTGTGGTGGTCACTGCCTAGGGACATTCAGAAAAACAGAAAGTACAAGATGGTTCAGTTGACAATCGAGCAGCACGTATTCATGGTGGAAACGTTCCTTCAAACATGAAGTTTGGAGGCAACATGAGCAGCCTTCGGAGAAAACTTTCTGGATAGACAAACCGCCAAAAAAAGGCTATCTGGGCCAACGACAAAAAGGATTGTGAACACGGTATGAGCGGAAACTGTAGCAAGGGTAATTCCGGAAGACCATGGATACGCTGGCATAACACAACATGAAAAGATTGGAACTGCAGTAATCCGTGGGTGCATGGGTGATATGAATATGAAGACATCAATGGAAAGGGCCAGGCTCCTTCTTTATAACTTGTAAGATTCATGGCATTGATAATTATCACATAAAAAGCTTTTTGTTTCAGGATTACCTTTTTATTGATCCACCCTGTAGTGCGAGAAGGTGTCGGCACATCCGTTTTCATGGAGATTTAAAGCTGCTTTTCTCGCCAAGGCATGGGCACCTTCCATCCACACTCTTATTGGTGAGATGATATCTGAATTTTAGAGCATTTCAGGGTTCTTGTCGGTGCCAATGGTGCACTTAAGTAAAGGTTGTTGCAACAGAAGATGGCTTTTTAAAGCAATTCCATGGGCTTTTGCTGGGCAAGCTACTGAAAATGAGGGCTTTCGACTACAATCGTAGACCTGCCACGCAGACAGTAATAAGCATCCTTGGCTTGCCAAAACCGGGATAGGCATGTACAGCCTGAGATTGGTTGTGTGGCCACCCCGAGAGTGCATGCTTACCCTTCCTTGATCAGAAGCGAGGCTCTGCAAAAATTCCAAATCTTGAACTGCAAGCAGATTCCTCAAATTACTGTCGGGCAGCGGCTGAAATGAAATGCGTTAATCAAGAAGTTAGTATTAGCTATATAGGCCGGGTACATCTACATTCACTATTTCAATGAAACGGCCAGTGGCCATTGTGCTCACCGTATAGATATTTGGTGCTTTGAAATTCATCCAGATTAAGAAACATTGTACATGTATAGTATATAGGTCAAACCAATGTGATGTATCGTTGCTTGGAGTAAGTACCATAAGAATATCATCAAAAACAAGTCACTAATATTATAAACGAGATATTGCACTTTTTACCTATTTTAGTTTTGGCCTCCTGGTGGTCAAGTTGAGTACCAGATCAGATCGAAATTCGGTGTCCGAGGTTACATGACGTAGGGAGTCATGTGTACCAACTTTCAAATTCATAGCTTTAGCGGTTAAGAAACGTGCCATTGTGTTACACTCCATTGGCCAATTCACACCGTTTGACCTCTGTGACCTTGAAAATCAGATCAGACTGAAATTCATTGTCAGAGGTTACATGGTGTAGGGAGTCATGTGTACCAAATTTCAAGTTCATAGCTTTATCGGTTAAGAAACGTGCCATAGTTACACTCAAACGGACAATTTCCGCCATTTGACCTCTGTGACCTTGAAAATTAAGTCAAATCAAAAACCCGGATGATATGTGATGTACTCTTACTAGGAAAACCTACCATAAAAAATTTATCAAAAATGAGTCACTTATAAGAGAGATATCACACTTTTTAGGTTTCCATTTCTGCTCCCCCGGTGACCAAGTCAAGAATCTGATCCGACCGAAATTCATTGTCAGATGTCACCTAACCTGGGGAGTCCTCTGTACACAGTTTCAAGTTCATAGCTCTAGTGGTTAAGAAACGTGCCACTGTTTTTAAAACAGGATACAGACAATGACGACGACGACGACAGACACTGCAATGTTGTATAGACTCCCCTACAGTGAGCCAAAAAGGTAATCTTAAAATAAACAGCTTTTATATGATAAGTAAATGCCATTGATATTTCATTACATGTATTGTAAAGGAGGAGCAAGGCCCTTTCCATTGATGTCTTCCATGGATGACTGCACATCATTGTCTTGAAAATGACATGCAGAAATCTAATTTTTCGAAATCGCCTAGGTTTAAGCAGGTTTGAGACATGAACTTCCAAACAAATGACACCTCTCAATGCTTGATTGATCAGCCACAATGATTGTGGGCCGTCAGTCATATGGTTTTGTCATCATGTGTTTAATCTCCTTGGTTGCTGTGGTGGTCATTGCCTAGGGACATTCCGAAAAACAGAAAGTACAAGATGGTTCAGTTGACAATCGAGCAGCACGTATTCATGGTGGAAACGTTCCTTCAAACATGAAGTTTGGAGGCAACATGAGCAGCCTTCGGAGAAAACTTTCTGGATAGACAAACCGCCAAAAAAAGGCTATCTGGGCCAACGACAAAAAGGATTGTGAACACGGTATGAGCGGAAACTGTAGCAAGGGTAATTCCGGAAGACCATGGATACGCTGGCATAACACAACATGAAAAGATTGGAACTGCAGTTATCCGTGGGTGCATGGGTGATATGAATATGAAGACATCAATGGAAAGGGCCTGGCTCCTTCTTTATCTTACTTGTAAGATTCATGCCATTAATAATTATCACATAAAAAGCTTTTTGTTTTTTAGGATTACCTTTTTATTGATCCACCCTGTAGTGCGAGAAGGGGTAGGCACATCCGTTTCCATGGAGATTTAAAGCTGCTTTTCTCGCCAAGGCATGGGCACCTTCCATCCACACTCTTATTAGCAGGATGATACCTGAATTTTAGAGCATTTCAGGGTTCTTGTCGGTGCCAATGGTGCACTTAAGTAAAGGTTGTTGCAACAGAAGATGGCTTTTTAAAGCAATTCCATGGGCTTTTGCTGGACAAGCTACTGAAAATGAGGGCTTTTGACTACAATCGTAGACCTGCCGTGGAGACAGTAATAAGCATCCTTGGCTTGCCAAAACCGGGATAGGCATGTACAGCCTGAGATTGGTTGTGTGGCCACCCTGAGAGTGCATGCTTACCCTTCCTTGATCAGAAGCGAGGCTCTGGAAAAATTCCAAATCTTGAACTGCAAGCAGATTCCTCAAATTACTGTCGGGCAGCGCCTGAAATGAAATGCGTTAATCAAGAAGTTAGTATTAGCTATATAGGCCGGGTACATCTACATTCACTATTTCAATGAAACGGCCAGTGGCCATTGTGCTCACCGTATAGATATTTGGTGCTTTGAAATTCATCCAGATTAAGAAACATTGTACATGTATAGTATATAGGTCAAACCAATGTGATGTATCGTTGCTTGGAGTAAGTACCATAAGAATATCATCAAAAACAAGTCACTAATATTATAAACGAGATATTGCACTTTTTACCTATTTTAGTTTTGGCCTCTTGGTGGCCGAGTTGAGTACCAGATCAGATCGAAATTCGGTGTCCGAGGTAACATGACGTAGGGAGTCATGTGTACCAACTTTCAAGTTCATAGCTTTAGTGGTTAAGAAACGTGCCATAGTTACAATCAAACGACCAATTTACACCATTTGACCTCTGTGACCTTGAAAAGCAGGTCAGATCAAAAACACATGATATGTGATGTATCCCTGCTAGGAAAATCTACCATAAAAATGTTATTGAAAACGAATCACTAATAAGCGAGATATCACACTTCCTAGGTTTTCACTTTTGGCCCCTTGGTGGCCAAGTCTAGAATCAGACCGGACTGAAATTCAGGGTCAGAGGTCAGTTGACCTATGGGGTCCTCTGGACAAAGTCTCAAGTTCATAGCCTTAGGGGTTAACAAACGTTCCACAGTTACGCTCAAATGGCCAATTTACACCATTTGACCTCTGTGATAAAGGAGCTTCATGGCCTAGTGGTTAACACTGCTGGCCACCACGCAATAGGGCCCGGGTTCGATCCCGGGGAGAACCCATGATCGTATGTCTGGATGAACCGGCGTGGCTTTCAAGGAACTAAAATTCCTGGCTCTTCACAGTCCTTCGAATGAGACTCAAAACCGAGGTTCCTTGTACCTGGTGTCTATGCCAGGGCAAGCTAAGGCCCCACCAAGTGAGAAACATGAGTAGCTTGCGCGGACTCTATCTCTCTCTCGCAAAAGTCGGACCACTAGGCCAATAAACCCAATTGGCGCCTAACCGTAGTGGCACGCAGGATACGCTCATCCCGCCTTGGAGGAGGATTACTCCTAGGAGAATGACCCCTTCAAGTGCAGAGCGAACGCTGAAGAAGAAGAAAAAGACGAAGAAGAAGAAGACCTCTGTGACCTTGACAAGTATGTCAAATCAAAAACCCGTATCATATGTGATGTATCCTTGCTAAGAGTATCTACCATAAAATTTTTACCAAAAATTATCAGTAATAAGCGAGATATGGCACTATTCAAATTTTTGGTTTTGGCCCCCTGGTGGCAAAGTTAAGAATCAGACCAGACCGAAAATCAGTGTCACAGGTCCTCTGACCTAGGGGGGTCATGTGTACCAAGTTTAAAGTTCATAGCTTTAGTGGTTAAGAAACGTGCCATATTTACACACAAACGGCCAATTCATACAATTTGACCTCTGTGACCTTGAAAAGTACGCCACATCGACCTGATTTTTTGTCAACATGTAGAGCTACGTAACAGGTGTCTACATACCAAATTTAAAGACTATAGGACGAATAAAGACAAAACGTGCCTCTATCGGTGAAATTTTAGAGTTTGACCTCTGTGACCTTGAAAAGTAGGTCAAATCAAAAACCCGTATGAAATGTGATGTATCCTTGCTAGGGGTACCCACCATAAAATTTTTGTCAAAAACAAATCAGTAATAAATGAGATATTGCACATTTTAACTTTTCGGTTTTAGCCCCCTGGTGGCAAAGTCAAGAATCAGACCGCTGTGAAATTCAGTGTCAGGGTACATATGACCTTGAGAATGATGTATATAAAGTTTCAGGTACATAGCACAAGCGGTTAAGAAACGTGCCACAGGATACCACGACGACAGCGGACGACGACGACAACAGCGGACGACGACGACGACGGACACTGCGGTATCGTATAGACCCCCCTACGGTGAGCCAACAAGTGTACCACAGAGTGACATCGTACTAGGAAACAATCTATGAGCAAGGCAAATTGACTGGTAACTTAAAGTTGCTTGGTGGAGCTGTAGAGGCAATACACGTTATTTATTTCTTTCACTTGAGACTGCACCGTGATCATTAAACTGATGCAGTGATATGACTTTGTGCTTTATTTCTATAGCGGAAGACCACCAAAATAGCTTTTCAGATCGGCGACAAAAATCAAAGGGCACCTACCACTCCCACAGAAAATGTGCTTGCCAACATTATGTACAAGGGGATATGTCCGACAGACACAAAAGGCCTACCTCATTATTCAGGATAACGGCATCCTCGTGATCATCTTTATCCTCATCAGACATAGATATTAGCTCCTAAAGCAAAGACGGATAAAATGAAAAGATAGCTTCTGACAGCCTCATGTGATAGCCTGGTGGTCAACACTGCTGGTTATCCCGCAATAGGGCCCAGGTTTGATTCTGGGGAGAACTCAGGATTGATCCTTCAAAAAGACTTAAAACAAAGGTTCCTTGTATCTGGTGTATATACCTGAAAGACCCCACCAAGTGACAAACATGAGCAGCCTGCGTGGACTCTACCTCTGGGCATTAGCCAAAGTCCGAGTCACGCCACCGCACATTCTGCCTTGAAGGGGGATTACTCCCTAGAGAAAATCACCTCCAAGTGCTCAATGCCGAATCAATGTTAAATTCCATTCGTCATGAAGAATGATCAACCTCTGGATGAAAGCACTGTTCCTTTAATTTGTACAGCCTTTTAAAAAGGCCTCCGGCATAATGAATAAAAGCTAACCATTTTTAACCATAATGTTGAAGGTTTGTAAAGTGTCTAAAGTTATAATCTCTCATCATGAACAGTGATGAAGACTTTCTTTGTTTCAGAATGAATACCTTTGTTGTCGTTCAAAACATAGAGCACAGAAGTCATCAACTGTGACAAACGTCGAGCATGACTAATAATACCAATCCAGAAAAAAACAGGGTCGAATACTTACACTCACACTCACAGTGGATGCATTCGATGCATGCAGCACTTCAGTAGCAGTGGCGGTTGGCGAACTCGGCTGCAGTCCAGGGATATTTTGAGTGGTAGGCTGGAAACATATAGAAGTTTAGTCAGTCCCAAGGGTGTAGTTATAATTTTGATATAATTGAGGTTCTACTGTACTTGCAATGAGCCTGTTTAATGTTCTTGTCCCTATGAAAACTACTCACTGACATCAAACTAAAACACACAACTGCTTTACTATAAAACAAAGTGCAACATCGAAGTCCATCATTGTAGATGGTCGATGAGTACATGGCAACATGGATCCTACAGGAGAAGCTCAGCCGCATGTTTGTTGCTTCTGCCTAACAAGCGGACAGAAGGTTATAGAAATACTAGTATTCACTTACAAGTCGACTACGAAAGACTACTGGTGTTGATGATCCAAGTTGGCTACCAGAGGCTGCTGTTGTTGATGACCCAAGTTGACTACCAGAGGCTGCTGGTGTTGATAACCCAAGGCCAAGTTGACTGCCAGCGGCTGCTGGTGTTGATGACCCATGTTAACTGCCAGAGGCTGCTGGTGTTGATGACCCATGTTGACTACCAGAGGCTGCTGGTGTTGATAACCCAAGGCCAAGTTGACTGCCAGAGGCTGCTGGTGTTGATGACCCATGTTGACTACCAGAGGCTGCTGGTGCGATGACCCAAGTCGACTACCAGAGGCTGCTGGTGTTGATGACCCATGTTGACTACCAGAGGCTGCTGGTGTTGATAACCCAAGGCCAAGGTGACTGACAGAGGCTGCTGGTGTTGATGACCCATGTTGACTACCAGAGGCTGCTGGTGTTGATAACCCAAGGCCAAGTTGACTGCCAGAGGCTGCTGGTGTTGATGACCCATGTTGACTACCAGAGGCTGCTGGTGCGATGACCCAAGTCGACTACCAGAGGCTGCTGGTGTTGATGACCCATGTTGACTACCAGAGGCTGCTGGTGTTGATAACCCAAGGCCAAGGTGACTGACAGAGGCTGCTGGTGTTGATGACCCATGTTGACTACCAGAGGCTGCTGGTGCGATGACCCAAGTCGACTACCAGAGGCTGCTGGTATTGATGACCCAAGGCCAAGTTGACTGCCAGAGGCTGCTGGTGTTGATAACCCAAGGCCAAGTTGACTGCCAGAGGCTGCTGGTGTTGATGACCCATGTTGACTGCCAGAGGCTGCTGGTGCGATGACCCAAGTCGACTACCAGAGGCTGCTGGTATTGATGACCGAGGTCGAAATAACTGAAAAAAACAATGAAATACAATTAATGCCAAGATTAATCCCACAAGCAGTTTTAATAAAGTGGCCATGAAAGTCAAGATACTGGTAATTGTACATGGAGAACTGTTGGTTGGGTCAAGTGCATGGCAATGTGGATTTCAACTCGGGTCAAGTGCCATAATATAAGCTGAAGTTGATTGTTGCCTCTGTCTGACAAGTTGACTGACAGTTCCAGGTTTGATGAGAACAAATACTTACTTACAGACCACTACCAGATGCGCTGCTGGTGTTCAGGACCTAGACTGTGAGTGTGATGACTGAAATCAGAAAATTTAGCGAAAAATTAACCACAATTATTTAAGGGATGAAAAGTCTAGAGCCAGGTCATCAGCCCCGAAAGTTTTGGCATCAAAGTAGGGCCTACAGCCCTTTTCCCACAGGTCACAAATCAGGGGAATATTGCTTAAGTTTCCAGCCAGCCAGCCTGTTAAGATTTTAGCATAGTTTCTGCATTCAGAGACAAGACCACTAATGAATATTCATAGGTTGGAGGGTCGAGGCCTATCAATTAGACGAGTGCATGTTTTTAATTCTCAAGTACATATTTGGAGAGGTATTGAAAAAATATTTGCTGTGGCAAGTCTACAGATATAAAGAAATTATTTGATAAAAAAATTAATTTTGAATTTTGCTAATTGGGTAATAGGGGGCGGGTTTTGAGTTTTTTCTGCCAGTTGGCTGGAAAGAGTGGAAATATCAAAGTCTGTCTAATTTGTTGATTATCAAAAAATTTCCGTGGTCAACTACCAGTTTATTTTTCACCATTTACTTGCCCAACTGTCCGGAATAACATAATCTAAATTTCAGATTCACAACCCCACGTAGTATTTGATGCGTCGCGGTCAAACATTGACAATTTAACTGCTAAAAGGCTTAAAAAATCAATTGTGGTCTTGTCTCTTCATCAGATGTTGACAAAATGTCTGCAAAGATGGCCGCCTTTTAAGGAGCTTAGAAAGAAGTAAATAAAAATGCAATGATTTTTGCTGTGACAAGTCATGTTGTCATGGCATCAAAGAACACACGTTTCGTCGTTCAAGCTAAATGAATTGAACAGTACACCCCCACAAACAGGAGGGAACAATTACCTCATTATTTCAATGCGGCAGTCTCAGTCTTGGTCTGGCTATTGGCCTGGGTCTGGTTACTTGTACAATGTACCTGCTGGGATGGAACCTAAAATTACAAAACAATTGTTAGTACATGCAGCGACCCTTATCATAAATAGCAAATATTTTTCTACTTTTCTACATTTTATCTTTAATTGATAACTTTTACGAACAATGGTGTATTAATTAGTGCTGGCATGCAAGATAAACATAAAACTAAATGCAGCTGAGAAGACATAAGCTGGCTTTAAAAGATGGAACAACTGGTCCAGGTAGAAGAAAATATGGGGCAATGGATGCAGATGTTCTTGGTGGCCCTCTTCTTGCAGGATTCCTCTTTGGCTTCTTTTTTGGGGGTTGTACGTGTGGCAAATAACAGTCACTCACACTCGCAATAGCTTTTTTCAGGTTACTCTCAAAATCACCCAGGTCAGAACTGTCGGACACTGCAAAAAAGATCAGAAAATATTAAAGAGTTTTTTTACACAAAACAATTTGTGACCCACTACAGCAAAATCAGTCGCACGTCACTTCGAGCTTGACAAGTTGAGAAAGATTGGTTGTTCATTTCACTATAGTCTGCCTTTTGTGAAATCTGAGTGTATCAATTTCTTGTAATATGTCCTGGTGTCATTTTAGGCTCATCTTCTGGGCGACATGCGACCCATTTTGCTGTGGTGGGCCACATTTTATTGAGAATGACAAGTTCATAGGCCTGTCTCTTGAGCCATTGTGTACATCAATGGCAGTGACATCATTCATTCATTGCCCGTGAAAACATTATTTTAGCAATGGTTCCTGTGGTACATGCCATGCATCTGGAATCCCACACATGTCATATCGACATGTATTGTATTTTGTAGGCCTACTCTCTGTGACAACTGACATGCATTAATAACCATTAATGCATTATTACACTTTCAAATGGACACTTGTTAATGATTATGTTATGACCATCAATCATAAATCATGAAGATATGGAAGGAAAGCTTGCATAAACTCAGCAAGCTGTCAGCGTCACTTTGTCCATCCAATAATTCAATCATGTTTCACCCAAAGGAGAAATGTCACCGATACACACTGTATAGGCCTAAAATCTACTGCAGTGCATCACGCATGTATCCTTCGATGCTTGTACATAGCCTACACGCAGCTTGCATTGCTTACAGTAGAAATGCAGCGATCTTTTCTTGATTCGGAGCAGTTGTGTGTTTCCATGCATATTATGTGTAAACACTAGCAAATCACGTTCAAATCACGCAGCAAACATGAAAACTAAAACTTACTTTCGTTCTGTAGCGCTAAACTGACTACATCCGATCTGCACAGCTGACAGCATGCACGGGATGAACTGCGCGCGCTTAAACAAAACCGACGGGTTCACTGCGCATGTGGAGTAATGAAAGCTCCTCATCTCCCACTCAACCTCTCCCCCAGATGAATCATGCGTGTTCCGCTGTGGAGACGTGGTAAAAAGACGATGCGTTGTAAGGAACGTAATCAGCGCCTCTAGTGTCAAGATTGGGTTTCTAGCACATGGATTGGAAACTAGATTTTATAAGAAATAACATGGTCTTTTTCAATAAAAACTAGGTTTTGATGAAGACATAACATGGTTTTATTCCACAAAACCAATTTTCCTTCTACGTATTGAAGAAGCATAGGTATAATTATTTTTAAACATAGTTCTCTTGTAAAAAAACAATTGGGTTTTGATCAAGAAAACATGGCATGAGGAAACTATGGCAAGCCAAAGCGGAATTTATTCAAGACCGTGGAATTACTATTCAAGAAGTTAAATATATGTTCAAGACCAAAATATGTTCAATCCTGAATCAAATATTGTCAACCTTGAATCAAATATTGTCAACCTTGAATCAAATATTGTCAACCTTGAACAAAATATATTCAACCTTGAACAAAATATATTCCCTTGAACAAAATATATTCAAGACTCACGTGACCATATTCAAGACGCACGTGACCACAAAAATTGATGACGTAGTTGCTCATGTTTTGATGCTTTACGGACTTTCCCGAACCCGCGTCCGGACTTTCCCGAACCCATGGTACTTGTGTTGCGTTTCGGAGCTCGAATTGTTCGCACGAGGTTTTGACACATGGTTGTACACGTACCTAGCCGCCTACACCTGACATGTACTGTAATCCTACACATCATGACATGGATGCCGAGTGAATGTCAGAGTCGATACATGTTTCACAGACATATCAGGCAAATTATAGGTTCAAAATGCGCAATGCCTGTCGTGAAACAGAACGCATCGGAAGTACCACAGATTCTACGCTCTACGTCATCAATTTTGTGGTCACGTGCGTCTTGAATATGGTCACGTGAGTCTTGAATATATTTTGTTCAAGGTTGAATATATTTTGTTCAAGGTTGGACATATTTTATTCAAGGTTGAACATATTTTATTCAAGGTTGAACATATTTTATTCAAGGTTGAAAACATTTGATTCAAGGTTGAACATATTTTAGTCTTGAACATATATTTCCTTCTTGAACTTATATTTAACTCCTTGAATGGTAATTCTAAAGTCTTGAATAAAATTCCGCTTTGGCTTGCCATAGGAAACCAGCCCTGTAAAATATTTAGTCGCCCTCCAACTTCAAGCACCCCGCTGATACTACACACAGTGATGATCGGCATATTTACCTTATCTACCTAATGGCCAGCGTAACCAGTGATAACACTCGGGCTGATAAGGCAAAATTAGAAGTACATGTAATTTGGTCAACTACAAGGCAACCAGGATGTGATAGCAAGATCGGTTATGTAACAACATATGTTGACCTCAGCCTTTGGTCGGGCAACTCAGCAGGAGGTTACCTGGCACAGATAAGCTGAGAGCTAAAGTCAATAAACTATTCCTCAGAAACTCTCCCCTCATCAAATATCCATCCCCCGTCATCTAAGGCATTTTCCATTAGTTGGTGGGGGATGGTTAGGAGATAATTTTTACAGGGCTGGTTTCCTCATGGTTTTTATCATAAACCAATGCTTTTTCCATACAAACCTAGTGTTCTGGTTTTCTTCTTCTTTGTCGTTTACTAGGCCTGGGTGAGCTCTCGCCATCTATATTTTCAACCTTACATTATTCTGACTGTGGGCATGCGCACTCGCGCCCCGCAGCCATGGCCGCCTAATCCAAAAGGAGATCTTCCTCAACTTTATTCTATATTTCTGGGTCAAAGACTTTTGTGACCGTCGTCTGTTGGTTAATATAAATCTAATACGTCTTCTCTCATCGTAATTATCGATAGGAACAGACAAGACTACGCGTACCCTAGCCTGAGTTCACCCAGGATTCTAGTAGGACTTCACTTCTTCTCGGATTCCATGCTCGGATTCGATTCTAATACAAATATACTTTATATATGGAAACCACTTGTGTTGTGTGGAGTCAATGTTCTATCCCTTGTTCGGGTCCTAACCCGAACACCTAGTTTCACTGAATAAATTGTGGTTTTCTTCCATAAAAGTAGGTTTTCTTCCATAAACTACGTTTTTTTAAATTATTAGACATACGGCTTGCCATATACGCTGTAACGTGTAATAGCGTGACTGCGAGGCGATGTTCCATGCTTGGCATTGGAGAAGAAAATAGCATCTCCTTTGAAATTGAAGGCCATTCGTTGGTAGGCTGCATGGTTTGCCGGTTATTTTGGCTGTTTTTTAAATTTAGAGTGTGATTTTGGCCTTTGTACCGGGAGTGCCTGTTGATGACAGAACCTCATATTAAAGGGCAGGCGGTATTTGCACCACGCCACCACGGGCACCACGCGACCACCACGCCACCACGCGAACAGGCGGAGCGATCATAATGACGATATCAAAACAGACCATCAGACCACAGACGCTTGAGAGTTGTGGTTACACCTACCAATTATAGATGGCATGTTGGTATACTGCGTTGTTGCCGGACGGGATTTACGAATTTTTCATTACTTGTTAATGGCATTCGCAAAAAGCAGGGCTATTATTAAGCCGCTATACATTCGTGTCCAACCGTTTGTCATGAGAGATTTCAACAACGACGGATTGTTTATTTTACAAGAGTTCCATTACAGAGGGCACCTGTTTTGGTTTGAAACCTTTACTTTCTCATCAAACTGACTTATTTTGTAGATGTGTCATTAGTCACAGCTACAGATGACAGAATGCAACTTAGGCTTTGGTGTCCATTGAACAAAGGTCTTCAAAGGTCAGGCGGGCGCGTCGATTATAATAATAATATACAATGTATAATAATGATCACAATATTGAAGATAAGAAGAAGAATTCCCAAGCTTGTTGGCTTGGGAAGCCTAGTGATTCACCTTCCCTAAAGAATGCATAAGATTCGAGACATGTCCATTAAAGGGGCACTGTAGGCAGCATCTTGGTAGGCAACATAAAGTTACACAAAGTAGCCAGTGAGTCTCTCACCTCTCACAGTTTGTCCTAACCTAGTCACGCCTGTAACAGGGATACATTCAGTGATGAATCAAATAAGACCTAATGCCCTTACCCTGTTTATAAGTCAGCTAAAGTTGGCCAATTTGACCCCCTGCTCCTACATAGTCCCCCTTTAATGGGAAACTATAGGCAACAGCTAGGTAGGCAAGATAAAGTTACACAAAGTCGCCAATAAGGGTCTCTCACACAACAGTATGTTGAAACTATGCACACGTGTTCGAGTGAGTGATAAATCTAACTCCTCCCCCCCCCCCCCCCAACCCACCCCACCCAAACGAACGGCCACCCCTTTAAAGGGAGACTATATAACCCACTCGTACTCGTATGGTTTTTGCAGGTCAGTCGTCAGTTGGTGTAGGTCTAGAACGGTAATTCAGTACGTATTTCCGTAGTTGGCGTACGCCTTTATTCCAATAATCCCAAGAACGGGCATCAGAGAAGCTAGGATAGCAGCCAACGCCATCTATAATTGTTCCAAGAAACCATGATCCAATGAATCGACCGCTATTTTGATATCGTCATTATGATCGCTCCGCCTGTTCGCGTGGTGGCGTGGTGGTGGCGTGGTGCCCGTGGTGGCGTGGTGCAAATACCGCCTGCCATATTAAAGTGAAGTTGAAAAAAGTGTTGCTTTAAAAAATGTTTTCATTCTAGTGTTCTTTTGTGAGAAGCCGGCATATTCATAAATGTTTTGGAGACATCATACCAATTGAACGGTTGCTTTCAATTTTGCTAGTTTAGGCTGTGTATGGTAAAGTGTTAGTTGAGAGATTGGGAGAGTTGTCACAGCCTTTCTTAATGCTTACTTGCATAACGCACCAAACCTGCTCTCGCTGGGTCTGATGTTTCGGACAAATATCACAGGATCGGCGACATCATCGGGTGTCGGTCGGCTCTCTGACAAGAAGTGCAGATACGAAATATTCATGATTCGCGCAGAGGGGATAGAACGTGAACGTGCTTTCACGTTTTTACAAACGCGTCCCAAATCTTGTAGCAGAAAAATCTCAGCTTGCAGCTGATCATGAACGCTGCTGCTGCTGAGGGAAGACCCCGCGATTCTGAAAGTTAACAATTTTGCGAACTTTGCAACCCTCGAACAATATTGGAAAGGCATAAATCCAACTTGAAAACTCAACAGCCTGATGGGGAACCATTCCAGGCATTTCTATCTGATTTGCGCAAGAAAGCAAATGCATGCGATTATGTTGAACTAAAGGACCAGTTACTGCGTAACCGATGGGAAACGGGAACCACTAAAGGACAACATCCGCAAGATTCCTTTGAGGAACGCGAATTAGCTCTCAATGAAAAGAAACAGATTCACGAGATTTCTAAGCAGGGTGCTATATAGGACATCCAAGGAAATCATGCCACAGCAAAAAGGAGGAACAGAATGATACACTTTGTGAAAAAAGGGAAACTTCATTTTAAGCCACCAAATAGCGGTTTTTAAAATGAAATTAAGCAGAGCAATCTGATTGCAAGAAAAAGAAATCGCACCCACCAGGTCAGGATTCCTAATGTAGCAATTGTGGTTAAACCCATACGGGGAAAGATAAATCATCCTGCCCAGCAAAAATGTGCAGTCCTACCAGAAAGTAAAATGTCCTCAGGTTTTTAAAATATAACGGAGACAGAATAAGATAATTGAATGCGGGTTTCCACAGGCATTAGTATATTATAAGCTGCTCATGTATTCGTTGTATTTTAACCCAGCTAATCCTGTATCTTCATTATGGAGCAGGCAATTTTAAAAAAATCCGAAGACTTTTTTATCTATCTTCGTTTATTTTCGTTATTTTTCACAATGTATCGGTGAACTATGATGCAACTAAGCTTTTTTGCTTTCATTTGAAAATTCCTGCTAAATTATTCATTTTGAAGATTAATTTTAGCTCGCTGCAGGTAATTGTTTATGTCAGCTAGCTTGATGGTGACATTTGAGAACTCCCCTTATGGTCTCAGTCAGGGTATTTATGAATTCAACACAATTGATTGATGGTTCTGTTACAATGACTAGCATAATACCCGTGGCACGGGTTGTTTTAGGGTGTTGGCTTACTGTGGGGTTGGGGCAATTTGGGTGAAATGAAATGATATGTCTGTGATGTTGTCTTGATTTTGATGATTGGGACAATCTGGGTGATATGGGTTGATTGGTCTGAGGGGTTGTGACCGGAAAATCCACTCCATTTTTACGAACTATTTCGCGAATGGTGAAGAGGCAATGACTGAAGTTACGAACTTAGTAAAACAAATACCGCGAGCCTAGCGGGTGGCAGCACCACACGGAGGAAGTAGTTCGCCTAAGGTTTTTTCGAAACCCTCCGCACGGACTCCACTCGTTCCGGAACACTCACTTACTTGTTAATCTGCAGTGGATAGCCTGTTTTTATTGCAGTAAAGAAATGTTAATCGGGATTTTATATCATATTTTATTTTTGCCCCGGGTATTCATAAAGGGAGCTGCGCGCTACATTGCGCCCAGTGCTTGGGTCGGGTGAGGCGGTTTTGTTATTATGTGACGTGTATCTCGTGATGAATTCCCATGCGGTACTTCGAAAAATTAAGAGCGATTAACAACGTAAGGTGAAAGAGCACGACCAAAATAAAGGGGGAAAATTGCGGAGATGGATGAATGCTTTAAACACATAGTGGCCCCAATACTTTCCCGGCTTATTTTTGTATGATCCCACACTTTTGATTTAATAGATGACCCCATATGCAAATCAGACCTGCTGAAATGGCCCCTTATGTTAATGAGTATGCCCATATATAGAAAGAACAACAAATGCTATTTCTCCGAGATCGCTGCAAAGTTTACCCATTTAACTCGGCGAGGACCATCTCCATATCAACCACGACTTTCAGAAAAGTTTCGAGGTCATCCGATCTGAACTGACGGAGGAGATGTGTGACAAACTATTTCAGCTCTCCGTCCATTATAGTAGTGATATGCAGAGGGCTGTTCAAGGGCTTTCTGTTGCAACTGATTCTCAAACAAACCTAACATGTCAATGATTCAACCGGATTTGAATTTGGAATGAGCACACGAATGTCGGAAGTGTTCATAGAAACCCATCAAATACATAGTCATGTTCACGATAGGACATCTGATATTGATTAATTTCACTGTATAATTGCACGACCCTTGGTCAACACGAGCTCGTTCATGAAGGATTGGGGGTCTTTATCAAAGATATTGAAAGATATTATAATTAAATTGAGATTAAGTACAACATATATATATGACCAACTAAATATACCATACTCCCACAGGGCTGAAAACCGCATTCAAATATCTTATCTTATCTCTGTGATATTTTTTAATGAAACGGCCAGGGGCCATTGTGCTCACCGTATACATCTTTTAGTAGGCAGGATCATGCTTAGTTTAGAGGTGAATATGGTGAACACAATCAGGCATGAAGACTTTTTTTAGATGTGTATTGATGTCAAGTAATAAGACAGGGCAGTATATATAAGTTTATGATCCAACCAATAATTGTCTATGACATCAACAAGATCAATATCGTGTGATTGCTAAGAGTCCCTGCAATAAAAAATTCATCGAAAAAAAGTCATTTTAAAATAAGCAAGATATTGCACGTCCTACTTTTTCAGTTTTGACCCCCTGGTGGCCAAATCAAGAATCAGATGAGGCCAAAATTCGGTGTCAGAGATTATCTGATGTAGGGGGTTACATGTACCAACTTTCAAGTTCATAGCATCAGCAGTTAAGAAACGTGCCATAGTTACACTCTAATGGCCAATTTACGCCATTTGACCTCTGTGACCTAGAAAAGGAGGTCAAATCCAAAAATCGTAGGACATGTGGTGTATCCTTGCTAGAAGTCCCTGCCATAAAAATTTTATCGAAAACAATTCACTCAAATAAGCAAGATATTGCACTTCTTCCTTTTTCCATTATGGCCCCCTGGTGGCCGAATAAAGAATAAGATCAGGCCAAAATTCGGCATCAAAGGTTATCTGATGTAGGGGGTTATATGCACCAAGTTTCAAGTTCATAGCTTTACTGGTTAAGAAACGTGCCATAGTTTACACTCCAACGGCCAATTTACGCCATATGACCTCTGTGACCTTGAAAAGTAGGTCAAATTGAAAACCCGTAAGACAGGTGATGTATTCTTCCTATGAGTACCTACCATAAAAAGTTTATCGAAAACAAGTCACTTATAAGCGAGATATCACACTTTTTAGATATCCACATTTGGCCCCCTGGTGGCAAAGTTGAGAATCAGATCAAACTGAAATTCAGCACCAGAGGCTATGTGATATAGGGGGTTATATGTACCAAGTTTCAAGTTCATAGCTTTAGTGGTTAAGAAACGTGCCATAGTTTACACTCTAACGGCCAATTTACGCCATATGACCTCTGTGACCTTGAAAAGTAGGTCAAATTAAAAACCCGTATGATATAAGATGTATATTTGTTATGAGTACCTACAACACAAGTTTCATCGAAAACAAGTCACTAATAAGCGAGATATCACACTTTTTAGATATCGACATTTGGCCCCCTGGTTGCCAAGTTGAGAATCAGATCGGACCGAAATTCAGTGTCAGAGGTCACCTGACCTAGGGGTTGCTGTGTACAAAGTTTTAAGTTCATAGCCCTAGCGGTTAAGAAACGTGCCACTGTTTTTTAAATAGGATACGACGACGGACGACGGACGACGACGACGGACGACGGACACTGCGGTATTACATAAGACTCCCCTACGGTGAGCCAAAAATCAAGAAAATGTAAGATACAAGTCAGAAAAGACAAAAGGGAAAAGATAAAAAATAATAAAATAAAAAAATATTTTTGGCCGTCCCTGACCGGGGTTTGAACTCACGACCTTTGGATTGCCACAACACGAAAAACACAAAACATGCAATTTCGGCCATATCTGTGTCTGCGTTGTGACCTCTGTGACCTCGACAAGTAGGTCAAATTAAAAACCCATATGATATATGATGTATCCTTGCTATGAGTACCTACCACAAAAGTTTTATCGAAAACAAGTCATCAATAAGCGAGATATCACACTTTTTAGATATCCACATTCGACCCCCTGGTGGCCAAATTGAGAATCAGATCGGACCGATATTCAGCACAAGAGGTTATCTGATATAGGGGGTTATATGTACCAAGTTTCAAGTTCATAGCTGTGGCGGTTGAGAAACGTGCCATAGTTACACTGAAACAGCCAATTTATGCCATTTGACCTCTGCAACCTTGAAAAGTAGGTCAAATTAAAAACCCGTACGATATATGATGTATCCTTGCTATGAGTACCCACCACGAAAGTTTTATTGAAAACAAGTTATTGATAAGCGAATTATCACACTTTTTAGGTATCCACATTCGGCCCCCTGGTGGCCAAGTTGAGAATCAGATCAGACCGAAATTCAGCACCAGAGGTTATCTGGTATAGGGGGTTATATGTACTAAGTTTCAAGTTCATAGCTGTGGAGGTTGAAAAACGTGCCATAGTTACACTGAAACAGCCAATTTACGCCATTTGACCTCTGTGACCTTGAAAAGTAGGTCAAATTAAAAACCCGTACGATATATGATGTATCCTTGCTATGAGTACCTACCACAAAAATTTCATTCCAAACAAGTCATTAATAAGCGAGATATCACACTTTTTAGATATCTACATTCGGCCCCCTGGTGGCCAAATTAAGAATCAGATCGGACCGAAATTTAGTGTCACAGGTCATCTGACCAAGGGAGTCCTGTGTACAAAGTTACAAGTTCATAGGCTTAGCGGTTAAGAAACGTGCCACTGTTTTTGAAACAGGATACGACGACGACGACGACGGACGACGACGACGACAGACGACGACGGACGACGGACACTGCGGTATTGTAAAGACTCCCCTACGGTGAGCCAAAAAGGTGGACATTTTCTATCTGGTAGGACTGTATATAATGGAATCAATTTATATCGGTTTGCAGGCAATTCATGCGCTATAAATGCAAACAATATCATCCTATCTTTGTGAGGAGGACCTCACTCGCTTTTCTGATGAACTGTTCTACACCTACAGATGGCTGAAGAAAGAGGGGCAGCTTAAACATACACAAACAGTCGACAGGACAATCCTAATAGAAAAGTGCGACGGTACCAAGCACCGGACAAACGACGGATAGACCTCGATGCCATAATCCCTGTGCCGGCATACACAGATTCTGATTCCCCAATTACTCCCCGTCCTTGATCACTGCAATCGCCCCCTCAAGGAGACACCACCGACAGCCCGTTCCCAGCTAGGAACGAGTCCATGACTGAAAGACCAAAGGGACAACCAAGGACAAACAAGAAGACCGTCTGAAATACCATCTCCGCCAGCACCGAGACAAAAGAAGTTTTCGCCCGAGCAGTACACCCGCATCAGCCAACCTACCCGACCCCGCCGGGCCGGGCGCGCGCGTATAATCGATACGTAGTTTCGCGTGCTTTTGGTATGAATAATGTTCTGATTCCCTAGGCCACACCTCTTTCATGGTATTCTCTCTACTGTGAAAACTTGTTGGTAAAAATATTACAAGTCCATTAATTGTAATACATGTACTTGTTTTTTGGGTAAAGAAGTTTGCCGCCGGGCAAAGTAATGAAGAAAGGACGAACAACACAAGTTCCGAGTGTCTTTCTTCCTACAAGTACAATCACTTCATTTCTCAATGAGCCGCCGTGTTCTCTTATTCTATGTGGATCTGTGATTGACCTCCCAGTCGTGTCTTGTTTTCACGGTGGTTCTTTTTCCAAAACGTTAAAATAGATTATCAAAAACGATTAATTCCCAATGGATTTTATCACTTAGACTCATTCGAAGGAGGCCTTGCAATCATGATCAGTGCAATTCAGTGGGGGGTTTGCTTTTCATCATATCACTGTGCATGCAGTACGCAGTGTTTTATTTCTAGGACCTCGAAAGAAGGAATGTTAACCCGGGTTTATTTTTTTTCTCATCCCAAGACATTTATGTAAGTGGTGTCATCAATGCAACACGCACAACACAAGCTCTGCCTGGTCTACTATATAACCACCCAAAAATTTAAAATTTGAATATGTTTTATCATAGAGCTTCCTGCTTTTTTCCCCTTAAATTGTGGTTTTAAGCTATTGCATAGGTAGCCAAATGTCTTGATCACACCTACAGTGTACTGGTTATGCTCATGTTGACCGCATATACCGGTGGGCAGAAAATGCATGCTGATTTCGGTCTGCAGACCGGGGATTTTCTGAAGGCTCAATAGAATTTAGGTTCGTATCTTAAGGGACCACCTCAGCAGCTGTTTTGTGGTTTGAAGGGAACTAATTGCCCATGGTTATACAACATTATAAACAACATGACTGGCCACTAAATATAAATAGCATTGATAAGGGGATCGCTCCAAACTATACTGTTAGAACATTGTATTGCATCTTGACACACCATGTCCCGATATTGAAAGTAATAAAACAACAGACTAACTGTCAAAACGATGGGATCATTAGAATTTTAGGGAGTATTAGAAATTATAAGACAAATACTGTAGTGTCATTTTCGATCGCCCGGTCGTTATCATCCTCGAAAATACAGAGTGAGTCTATTCACACCTGCAAATGACTATCTGAGATGATCCACACGTAATTGTGACTATCATTGTAAGAATACTGATTAACATAGTGGGCACAAAGCAACTGTTAAGATAGTCCCTTAGAGCCCTAACATTTATAAACGCAATTCTATTGACTCTCTTAAAAAAAATCCTCTGCTTGAAGACCGAGATCAGCATGCATTTTCTGCCCACCGCCGCATATGCCTTTCTTGTAAACTGTATAAAATTTACTGCAATGACTCTTATGATAGTACGTACATGTACCAATTCTAAGAAATTGGCATCCAACTAGCGAATATTCTATTATGCTGTCACCAACAATACTCGTCTGCGAAATTAGTCATGTTAGTATGATGTGTCTGCGCAATTAGACGAATCAATACCATTCCACATCATTTCTAAAGATACCAACACCCTTGTCTCATATGATCGATAGAACACAGAATATAATATTTCCTATTGTGTTTACCTATATTTTGAAAAATGATTCTCTTCCAACTCACTTCCCATTTAAGATGAAATGTTTTCATAAAGACACTCATGCATACGGCCAATTCAACGTAGATTATGTTCACAATGCAACAACATGTCATTTATACCACAATCAGTGTTACCATGAATCGTGGCACAGTCTCTGAACGATTCTTTTTCCTCAAAATGTATCATCATCTATCTCTGTGAAACCTCATCCAAAACGGAAAATATTAATTCTTCTTCTTGCAAAACTCACCACAACTTTACACACTGACCGTCATTCAACCCTTAGCTTTCATTACAATCAATTTCACTACTCATCCCCCACTACGTAAACAATCCATTTCACCAAACCGACATGATCGATTAGTCACGACCTGCCAACCGACTTATATCATTTAAGATCATGCTCCGACTTCTCTCCTCTATTTCTTTGTATCCGTTCTCTTTCGTACCACACCAACCACTCACATGCACCGGAGCTAAACCGACAAACATCTTTCCAACGACTTCAATATCCTACACCAATTATCACTCATCAAACCCCAATGATAAAAACTAAAAACTCACTCAATAGCTGACCTCCTGTTCACGCTCACGTTTTTACAATTTCTCCTTTGACCATTTTTCCAAAATGTCCATTGCGTTGAACTAGCAGACAACCAGACTACTCACAAACGGAATTACTCGCGAATGTAATTGCAGGCTATGCCAATACAAACGCATCTCCACTACTAATCGACCTTGCCAAACTTATACTCCTTTCTGGCGACATCGAACTAAACACCGGTGTAAAAGAAATGCAAGTCCCCCCGGATTCAAAGTGCGGTCCTTTTGTTAAAGTGAATAACGTCGCCGAGTTCATTTGTTGAAGATTATGTAGCTAACCCTAACCAAATCATTAACCACATTCGTTGACAATACACAGCTATTGTACGGGGTCCTGCACTCCTAGGACGTCCATTCCTTTTACACCGGCCCCAAGCTTTTCTCAATCAACATAAACAACAAATAACTCACCAAACCTCCCACAGCGTATCCCTAATTGACCCAATACTCATGATATTGTAGGACAACCGGACGTTTACTCGGAGGTAAAGGTCCTTCCCCAGGGATAATAAGCAACAATTGTCCCAACGAAGTTATCATATATTGAAAACAATTCCCAAAATTCGCAGTCAAATGACCAATCTGGCAATACAGCAGAGCAACCTGGAACGACCTGAGACACAAATTGTCCACATTGACTGGCACGACTAGCTAAACACAGCCAACCTCAAACACAGTGGTAAAAGACTCCGATCACATCCATCCTACTAGAAACTAGCAAAGGGCACCCCCCCCCCCTTCAAACGGATCACATTTTCCTCAAACGACGAAAATTGGATCACGGCGGAAATCAAACTCGAAAGAGCTAAAAGAAGCAAAAGCTTTTTAGGGAATACAAAAGAAATCGGAGCTCATAACTCGAACACCATCAAAAAACAGCAAAACCATATCACATCATTAATCTAAAAGGCGAAGCACCCACCTATCATCAGTAACTGGCAAATTGAAGAATGGTAAGAACGACAAGGATTGGTGGAAACTAGACAGAAGTGTCTGCGGTTCAGGTATATAAGGGAAGCAAAAATTCATCCCTGAACGTCAACCGCTCTTCCATTAACGACCCTACAGCCAAAGCCAACATCCTAAACACACATTTTGTCCATATCCGTAACGTCAACGAATTGAATATACACCTCCCTAACCTTATTATACCATTCAAGCGGTCCCTACAGATGAAAACAAATTCCAAGATCCATCGAAAAAAGCAAATAATTATTATCCCGGTATTCAAGAAAGCCGACGGGCGCGACAAAATCTGAAGTATAGATCAATATCTCTTCTCGATCTCAGCGTCGTCGGAAAACTATTTAGAAAATAGTCCACAACCATGTATACAATCACATCCGCTCCATCTCAAAGAACAAATCAAAGTTCCTTGCAAATCACTCTGCAGCTCCTTGAAATCGAACACCAAATTCTCTTTTGCGATATAGCCAAGGCTTTTGACAAAACTTCTCGTAAGGGAATCGTGTCGAAACTTCACCAATATAGCATTCGAGGAAAATTCTCATCCTGGTTTACAAGCTACCTCCAAAACAGACAGCAAAGGGTAGTAATTGATGTGATAGCATCCGAGTGGCTACAAGTCAACGCCGGTTGCATTCCTCAGCCCCCTCATGTTCCTGGTATACGTAACTGATGTTTCGGAAGACACAAATGGTAGAACGAGACTTTTTGCCGACGTCACATCAGACAGATCTATACCAGGGTGCACACCAGAAATACAAAAGGACATAAACTATTCGCATTGGGGGTATACCAAATGGGCTATAACATACAATGCGATGAATACAGTATATACATGGTGATGATCAGACGAATCATACCCTCGGCAATCCACTGTCACCTCAAGAACGTCGAAATAAAAAAGTTCTTACCCATGAACATCTCAGATAGACTTTCATTAACAAAGGAACCTCAGACTATTCAGTCTATCATGTCGACAGCAAACGCAGATATGGGAATACTCCAAAACATCAAATACAAAACACATTCACAAACAAACCCTATACAAGACATTCATAAGAAGTTGGCAGAATATTCCACCGCGCGCCTTCCGATGTTCTACAATATCTTGACGGGGCTTGCTCAAACGTATCTCAAGGATCTCATATCAGAATTTACCGCCAATTAGACAACATCATGACACGCGTACACCGACAAAAATTAACATAATTTACTTGCCGGACAAACAGCCTATATACAAGTTATTTCCCATTTACAATGCGAAACTGGAATGCTCTTGATTTTTCAAAGTGCCAGGTATTGAATCAACCTCATTCTGTCCAATGGACGTCCCCGTAAGTGCACCCCGCTTTCTACTCTCATGTCCAAATTTTGATAACCAGCGACACTCGCTCATAG
Source organism: Lineus longissimus (assembly GCF_910592395.1). Classification (NCBI taxonomy): domain Eukaryota; kingdom Metazoa; phylum Nemertea; class Pilidiophora; order Heteronemertea; family Lineidae; genus Lineus; species Lineus longissimus. The sequence goes on from NC_088321.1 coordinate 8,105,040, forward strand.
ACTTTTTTATAGCGTCAAAGAAGAGCTGACCCTAACCTGCGATTCATCGAAAAGTGCATTGAAGCTGCTTGCTTACAACACGGGAAGTTAGTCGCTTTTGCATAAAGAGCAATGTCGGGCGCGGAAACACGATATGCGAAAATCGAAAAGGAACTGATGGCGGTCGTCTTTACGAAGCGACGTAATAATAGAAACAGACCACATGCCGTTGTGGTAGCTATTACAAGAAACACACTCGCCGCAGCACCGGCGAAGCTGCAACGCTTACTCCTTGGATAAAAGATATATCAGTTTGACATGGTATTCAAAACAGGAAAGGCACTGCAACTGGCTGACACCCTTTCATGCGCGGCTTCTCAATCCAGCAGATGTAAACCCAGATCAGCGATCAAATGACTGTGATGATCTCACAGTTCTTCCGATTAGCGACAATAAACTTGATGAACTAATGCAAGCTACTGCTAATGATCGCATTATACAGAAGTAGAGTACGTGGCGGGATGGTCAGACCATGACAGGGAACTCGCACCGAAGGCAACACATTACCATACTTTTCTTTTAGCGACAAACCGCTTGTCGATAATGGTATTGTTTTCAAAGGACAGTTGTTAAATTGTTAGATTGTTAGAATACTCCTATGGACTCTGTGCTCGGCTGTCAAGCGCAGCAAAATTTGTTTAAGTGCACGCGCTCAACGCTTCCCACATCTGAAGGCCCTGCTTGAGCCACAAGTACTAGACACCAAGATAGTTCAGAAATGCCTATCTGAAAACTCCGTCAAAATTCAAGGATATCGGTGGACAAATCGTCCAAACTTTTGACACATTTGGTCCAAGGTAATAATGTCTGCATTCAGAGCGACAACAAGGATATGACAAGGGTGAGAGATTCACAAGGAGAGCGGACTAATCCGGATCTTATCATGTCCGATCTAAACCAGGAGGATTCCAGTACCAGAGGAACCGCAAACATCTCTTGAAAGTGCCAGGTTTTGATAACAATAATAAAGATAGCAATTTTCTGCAGCATCACGCAGTCATTGCCATCCGTGCCACTATAAACTCCAAAAGCTCATCAGACTGACGCAGGATATCCATCAATTACCTCACAGACTTCCAGTCCGAGACCTCCAGAATCCGCAACTCCGGCCACAGCGCAGGAGCTAAAATAGCAGGGTCGTTGGTACATGTTGACCCAAGTGATTTGAAAATGGATGAACCCAATTAAATGGATGTACCCAATTAAAGCCAATGATGGTCACAAGAGCATGAAATACAAAGGACTCTGCTGATTTGAACATGCAAGTCTCTTCTTAGTGTGATGATTCATTTTTTATTTGATGTTGGCTCAAGCTATCAATGGCTACCAAACATGGGACAAAAGTCGGAATTATTCTCGAAAAAAGTCAGTGAAATGTTGACAGAGATGGTTCAAACTTGGTGAAAGAGGCATTTTTGTAAATTTTACTCGTTTTAATAGACTAGTGTTAATTTCAAACATTTTGCTCAACGGACACATTCTTTCTGACGATGAGATTCAAAATTTGATCAATCTACCCTGCAGCCTATACCCTCGGCATATCCTCAAATATATTCCTACTTAAAACTCTGATCCATCCCATCGGGCATTATCCCCCCCCCCCCCCCCCGACATAGTAAGCAAAAACGGAAATCCTGTAAACTGATCAGTTCGCCTTGTTTTGCAACCTGCGGCTTTTATCTGCAAAATTATTGGGTGATATGAATAAAAGACTAGCAAATGACTTTATCTAAACTAGGTCTTTCTGTACAAAATTGAAGTAAAAGCACTAGCCATCGTCAAATGTAGGCCCATTGTTATGATAAAATGTACTAGACCTTCAGCTGGACACTTTGTAAAAAATCTATCTAGTAATATTGACCATAAAAAAATTATTGTGTAGCAGAAAGAAAATTGCGTGCAAATATAGCGAATAGGTCATGCTCGCCAAAATATTCTGGTGCGATTATCTCTTGCTTTTAGCTAGATTCGTTCATGGCATTGTTTCTCTGCTTTTTTTACAAAGGCAATGCATCTAGTAAGGCCCTATGTAGTTCTCCGCTTAGCAAATCATACGAAGAGGTGATTAAAAGAGACCCTGAGTACTAGTATAATACAATGCGCAATTTGAATGGATAATTATTACACCTAACAAACACAAATTATACACCTTTCCAGAAATGGGGCGCTGAGTGTCCGAAATAGTGATGTCATAAGGGGAAACTAGGCCTTATGGTGGAGGGACAAAGGAGATAGTCATGGTTGACCAACACACTTGAATGCCTTTAATGACGGACAAGGGGAAAAAAGTTAGTTCCAATGCAAGCCACCAATTTCGGGAAGCATGTATACACGTCTTGAATGACATCCACCCAATTATTGCCTAATATCTCGTATGCTATATACTAATAATCAATACTCGACACATTCAGACATAATGAGTATTCCAAAGTCTTTCCATAGACAGGCCACACAAAAGCGCCAATAAGAGCTCTACTTCAAAATAGACAATTTTTGGTAAAAAATGTTTTGATTCGTTACTGTAAATCTAAGGCCATGTCTAACAATTAGTGGCCTGATATTTCAGGACGTATTGTGAAAAGAAGAAACAAATAATTTTTTTTCCCGAAAATGCATTAAAAAAACAACATGTATTAATGTTTTACCTCGGATGCATTGTGTATTTTAATGAAACAACCAGGGGCCATTGTGCTCACCGTAAAGATATTTGGCGGTTAGGAATTCATCCTGGTTAAGAAACATGATACAAGTATAGGTCAAACCAAAGTCGGTATGACATGTTATGTATCGTTGCTCGGAGTACCTACCATAAAAAAATCATTGAAAACATGTCACTAATAAGCGAGATATTGCACTTTTTACCTTTTTTAGTTTTGGCCTCCTGGTGGCCAAGTCGAAAATAAGATAGGATCAAAATTCCGTGTGGGTGGTTACGTGTGAAGGAGACATGTGCACCAAATTTCAAGTTAATAGCTTTAGTTGTTAAGAAACGTGCCATAGTTACACTCAAACAGCCAATTTTTACCGTTTGACCTCCATGACCTTGAAAATAAGGTCAAATCAAAAACCTGTACGATATGTGATGTCTCCTTGCTAGGAGAACCTACTATTTTTATCGAAAACAAGTCACTCGTAAGAGAGATATCACACTTTTCAGGTTTCCACTTCTGGCCCTCTGGTGCCAAGTCAAGACTCAAATCGGACCGAAATTCACTGTCGGAGGTCACCTGACATTGGGGGTTATGTGCACAAAGTTTCAAGTTCATAGCTCTAGTGGTTAAAAAACGTGCCACTGTTTTTGATACAGGATACAGACGACGACGACTGACGACTGACGACGGACGACGGAAGCTGCGGTGTTGTATAGACTCCCCTACCTTGAGCCAAGAGGTAAGGTGTTGAATCTTGAAACTTTATCATCACACATACAGACAATACCAAAATTATTATGAGGGAACTTTCCCATTTTCAATGATAATAGCAAGCATAGATTGATCTACGCTTAATACCAAGTATATATCCATATTTGCTGATACCAGTAATCTTATGTTAAAAGGCAGGCCAAGTTATAGTATAAAATATCAGGAGTTGCGAGTAATTGGTCCTCAATAAATTTCGACTGGTTAATTTATGAGCATCCGATATATCGGTTCTCAGAAGATGATTTATATCTCCTACCTCGATCACTGTGTTGGGTTGTTTTTATTAATCACCAAACCTTGTTTTACAGGATGCCACTGTTGTTTTTTTAGTCAGCACGTCCCTATTCCATCTGATCTCATCACGTTGATAATAATCATGGCGAAGACCTTCCACCTCATTGTCACTTGACCAACTGTTATCGAGAAGGAACAATGATCGAGGTGTCCATCAAGGTGATCATTGCGATTGCTTACCAATTTGTCCTGAAAGTGTAAATGCAGGAGCTGTAATGTATGTATCGATCTAATTGAAAGGAAACAATTAATGCACATATATCGAAGACTTTTAACTGTTAAATTTTACTCTTATTTGAAGCCGACTTCCATACCACACTAATACACCTTCGGCTGTCAGAAGATATTCTTCGTACAGTTTTCAATCGAATAACCATTGCTATCTTCATTGTTTATTGCGGATAATTCCCATGAGCATACTGGGAACTCCCACTTACCTCGTCCTTTTCACCTCGTTGTTTTCAAGGCGTGACATTTTCTAAGTTTTTTTGGCCATGAGACAGGAGTAGGTAATGTTAGTAGAATAGCGAGGTAAGTGATAGGGTATTTTGGCCTATGCGGGATATTCGGTCTATGACATAAACTTCGCATGTGACCCCTTATCTGACGACGTTTTACACACCTATTGAGACGTGACGTGGCGAGTTTTCGTAGATTATGCCCAATGTGGGAACACGGAGACATGGTTTTGTCGTGTGCATTGACTGAGCAGTAGGCCTGCTAAAACCGCCAGCAAATTTTGTTGTCTATCGCTATCGGTTAGTAGTGAGGTTAAGAATGCATACGACAAACGTAAACTTTACGAAAAATACGTTTCACTCCATCATGTCTGTTGTACTTGGGTCGCACAGATGCCTCTCTCAATAGAGAGTGACATCACTGTCGTAAAGTTCACGTTTGTCCTATAATACCTCGATGGTAAAGGAGCAAACATTAACTTTTTAATGGAGTGTGAAATAATACCAGCCATCCGCAAGGAAGCCGCAAATCTGAAATGACAATGTTTTTTTCCAGTAGAGTATATGTGGCAAAGCATGAAATAGAAAAAAAACAAGCAATTGTACTCAGCGTTAAATTAGCGTTTATTGAACAAAAAAACCAGCAATCATTCAATCGTCCTCTAACTCGGAGTCAGACAAAAACGCAAGCCCCTCAACTTCTTCCTCCTTTTCAACAACTAGTTCATTGCGTGATTTTCCTCGCCAACACCATTGACAAGTCCGTTTGCTCGCCATGTAATCCGAATGGCTTCTTCGGCGAGTCTCCCCCAGGTAAGGCCGATCGTTCGGAGAACTTGTTGCATTGAAAATAGTGGATAAGTCCCATTCTGCTCTGTGTTGCCTACTTTTCACGCTGTTCATATTGCCTTTATACCTACATTTAAATGCAAACATTATGGTCAAGTCGAGTGGTTGCAAGAGGGGGTACAGCCACCTGGCACAAGCTCAAGGTGTCCTCCAACCTCCCCGACAGCCTCCAGAAAGCGATGATTGGGATGTGCAGGATACCGACAATATCAACAATTAGAAGGAATTGCTCTCCGTCATCATCAAAGTTATCCGATACGGTTTCCGTGTATGAACCAACAGGTCGATTTGCGCCCAACCGTTCGGACAGGAGGTTACCTTTAAAAAATGGATGGATCGATTTTACACCAAGAAAACTCAAATTACTGTGTTTTTTCTCAGAAGCCTCTAATTTCGCCGTTTCCAACATTGTGTAACCTGAATTTCGAAATAGTGCAACTTCTCCGTCTGAGAATTCATTATCTTTATATTTCGAAGTCCAGTGTCAATGAAATGTATACAATGCTAACCATGGGACTGCTGCTCCTATTAGAAATTGCAGTTACCGGTCGAGAAACAACTCTTTTATAGCTTAATTTAGTCAGTCTGTAAATCTTTTGAGGGTCGAGGCAATAAACACCAGCGTGAATAACGGTTTGGGTTTACATTGTTCATCCGATGTTACATTTTGCGTCATTCTGCAATTTCCATCAATTGGTTCATAACTGCTCCACTTTGAACTAGACGAATGAAGTTAACCTCTGCCAGACCTTTCCTCCCATCCGCAGCAATCAGAAGAGTCACGGTACATCCTTCCTTTGCATTTCCTCTTGGAGTTTGTATGTGGTGTCGCGGTTACCAGTGAGGTCTATGGTGTAATTGGGGGGGGGGGGGGGGGGGATCGTATCAAACAAATGTTTGGTCCATGTTGAAAATGCGCTCTGCTTGAAAGTTCTGCTCCTCAGTTATTAAATGGATGTGTTCCCGATCGAAAGTCAGCAACAAGCTGACCAGTGTTGTCCGGAATTTTCTTGGAATCCCTTTGCATCTGCGATAGCTGATCCGATTTCTGAAATATGAACATTCTTGTTCAGGTTTAGTTCGAAATGTTCATACAATGTAATCGGTAATTGTTTTAGTTGAATAAGAATGAATGGCCAGTGACAGCTGAACATCGAATATTTGAATTGATTTGCCAAGCCCCTTTCCTTGTCATGAAACGTTCAAGCGTGGTGTGGCGAGGCCCTGAAATCCAAACGACCAGGTTGAGTCTCTTTTAACTGCGCCATTCGTTCGCCAGGAGTATTTCATATCCACTGGCAAAATTGCCGAATCGCCTGGTCCCTTAAATCAAGGGCGGAGACGGGAAACCTAAGTTCTCTCCTTTCATTGAACCATTTATTTGTGGTCTCTTCGATTTCGGACCATGATTATGAAATAAACATGTGCTGAAAGCTCTAAAAAGCACGAGAGGGAAAGATGTCTGATGGAAAATTAATATGGCTAAAACTGCAAGAAAAATGTTCGGCACTCACTGATTCTGCACACGTTCACATCATTTTGATCGACTACGAAAAAATGCCCTAAAACAGACAAGTTGGTTCATAATCCAACTCCCATTCGAAAAGTGTCTCTGAAATTCATTACAGTATAGCGAAAAAAAAGCTCCAATTTCTTTTGCGCTTCTATGAAAGTGACAATTGGTCTTCGGAATATTCTAAAAATTTTTTTTCAAAACTAGAGCTACACAAAAAAACTTTTCCTGATGAAGACAACCGCATTCGCGATCGGAGGACGTTTACTGCCTTTTGCTATACTACCAAACAGAATGTGTTTATCTCTCCATATAATCGTCCTGATATTTCTGCAGGGTGTTATTTCTATCTTTGATGTTCAAAATTAGAGCACAAAAGAAATTTCAAAATGCTATTAAGACTCACCATTTCCCAATGGGCGGTTTCTTTGCACTTTTCGTCGTCATTGACTGTCCACGTAAGGCATTCGTATGTCTTCTTCGTGCTGCAGCCAGTGACGGAAAGTAGCTTCTCGAATGTTTCAAAATCTCGCAAATTGAGCGGCATAACGTCCGTGATTAAGGTCTCCATTGGTCCGTGCGGTGGACCCCTCCGGGCGTGACATCAGACCTGCCCCTGCCACGGGACGCATGGCATGTCCCGGATTGACCCGGAGAACAAATTGTTGACATTAGATACAAGAACCTACAAATTTTTGGGTAGGTTTCTATGGCACATTCGAGGCTAGTAATTGGTTTTGAGGCCAATAGTGGGCGCCACACAGATCCCACAAACGGTCACTAAATTTGCCCGATACTGGGGACCATAAAGCGGCATAATACTATGTAAAGGAGATTTTTCGGGCACATGAGCTGACCTCCATACGATAGCCAATTATATATACTTTGGAGGTTCATTGCAAAAGGTGTACCCCATCACAGCTTTTTCTTGCTAGGCTATATGATGTCAAACCTCGGCTGCGCCCTGAGGCTTGGACGCATCATCGCGTATGAGGCCCAACAGAAGGCGGTGACTTGGTCCCAAACTCACAGAATGGCCTCATAAAATCACCGAAGCATCCTCTCTACACGGAAACTATGATCATGAAGTTAAAGTACATAGTAGTTGGATCAGGACTGGCCCATACCTATCCATGGAAACTTCATGCGTCTGAAGAACTATGCTTTTTGGGAAGGGAGGAGACAAAACGGACCTCGTACCCACTGGCTAGTGAGACCTAAGCAATTCGAGTTGCGCTAGCCAGTATTCACCTAAATAACTAACGTTCTGTTCCAAAGAATACGCCTGCGTCTTTGGGCTCATGATCGTCACGATCGGAATTTAAGCTCACATTGGAAGGCGATCGACGAGCAAAACAAAAAGAACACTTTCGAAATCGACTTGGTTTGAAATGTTGTGGTCTGCATAAAACCCATTAAACATGACATCAGCATTTAGTAATTCAGAGCTAACACGGCAGTAACCAGTATTTTTGTCAATTATACCGGTTGCTGCTGCGTAAAGTTTTGCTATTCTATTATAAAACTACTCCTGGCTCTGGAAAATTTCTGGCCTGATTAACGACGAAGAACATGTAAGTGGGAGTTTCCTGTATGTTTATTCCGCAGTTGTTCTCATAACTTTGATGATGGTCAGCCTTCCACCACAATGACAATTGACAGACTGCTATCGAGAGGTAACGACAAGGTCTTCATCAAGTTCATTCATGGCCATTGCTTACCCATCCATCCTGAAAAATAAAATGCAAGGAATATAAAGCTTTGCCACCAACTGGTTGGAATGAAAGATATGGATTAATCAGTGACTTAAGAGCAAAATATTACTCGCATTTGAGTGCCCACTTCCAAATCATGCTTATGAAACTATTCTGATGCCAGAAGTTTTTCTTACTGATTATTGCTGAATACTGGATTTACTTGATGAATGTTATTTTTCAATCGAATAACCCTTGCTAGGTGTATTTGTAATAAACATGTTTTAGTGATCTTCCAGTGAGCATATCCATATTCCGTCAGTTTTGTTCGTATCCCTTCGATGATGGTTTTGGTAACTGCTTTCCACCACAATGACAATCATCCTACTGCTATCAAAAAGTAACTACGGGGTCTTCATTGCGATTGCTTACCTCTTTTCCCTGAAATAGGTGATTCAGGGAGTGTAAGTTTTATTAGTCGACTGATTGGATGAATCAAATGTTTATATCAAGATTTGCTGTGTTGGTCTATTCATTAAATGACCACAACAATATCATGCTTATACAACAAGCAGATGCCACAATATACTTCTTACTGATTACATTTGATGACAAACTGATACTTGATGAAATTCAATTTTCAATCGGATAGCGATTGTTATTTGCAAAGTTTTACGTATCTTTCTAGTGAGCTTATCCATATTTGTCACTGGTTCTCAATACTCAGAGGATGTTCATGGCTATATACCGCCTCCCACCGCATCGACAGTCGACTGCTAGTGATCGAAAAGTAACGATGAGGTCTTCATCAAGGTCTTTCATGGCGATTGCTTACCTCTTCATACTGAAAGAGTAAAGGCAGGGGATATAACTTTTGTCGCGAACCAATGGGAAGGAAACAAATGCATAAATCGATGACTTTATCTTTATTACACTTTTTTACCCGTATTTGAAATACAAATAACTCATCCGATGCCAGAAGATACTTCCAACTGTTTATCGGTAATTACCGCATATACTTGATTAATCCAGACTCTTTCAATAGATTTATTGAAATACATGTATTGATTAATCACAGCATGGAATTTTTTTTTTATATATTCCTGGCGTATATCCAAGTTTACCCATGGAGAAAAGTTGAGTTTGCCATTTTCGTAGGTAATTCTAATGCTGACACGCCTAATCAGAGTATTATTCAAATAAATATTCAAAAGGCTCTGCCTATAATAGGTTGAGTTTGAACGGGTCATGAGTGATTCCGCCTCCTTTTTAGCTGATGTGAGCTCCAAGCGGAGAGCGACGAATGCAGCATTTACTCAAATGATTCGCTTATTGCGTGGTAATTTATTTCCAAAGAGGAGAGTAAGTCACAACGTTAGGATTAACAGTCTCCCTAACAGGAAGCCGTCGGCATGGAATGAAACCGACGACCCGTTAATCACAAATCATGGATAATAATAGGCACTATCGTGCAACCTCGCAGTTACGAACTCCTTGATATCAAAGTATAAAATTGTTTTTTTGGTGACGTATTTAACATCACAAAGGTTGTACTTTCTAGGGCCCCATGAAGGCGGTAATTATTGACTAACATATCTAATCAAAGTATCAGCACATTCCCCGTCCTTAGTTTTTGTACTTGAATCAATTCGCGTCATTCGCATCAATCAACCTCTGTGGTTGTTTCCCATATTTCACCTTTTCTATTCAATTGACGGTTAAAGAGACCATGACTCTTCAATAGGAGTTGAAACTCATGACGTCAATATATCTTTCAACCTTCCCCAACACTGAGTGGAAATTCTCAAAAACGGAAACACTCAATTAAAGAATGTCGCGCACCCATATACATGTAGGATGCGACCAAACAATCACGCATTGACGGAATAATCGTAGAGTCGATTAAAAATTAATGATCACGCGCCACCTCGCCAGACTAGCTTTTAATCACCGGATATATTGAAAAAGACACATTTCGTTCTGTTGCACCGCTCGGTGAATTCCATTTTGGGACACCCAGTATGAAATGCCCAAATTCTTGTTTTAGACGTACGATGGCCAAGTGGTAACATATCATGCCTTCTAACCGTGGGGCCCGCATCTAGAATCGGAAGTCGTGTGTGAGCGTGGGTGCGGGTGTGTGTTGGTTGGGGTGTTGCGGGGTGTGCGTGTGTTGGTTTAGGTGTTGCGGGGTGTGTGCGGGTGTGTGTGTGTGGGGGGGGGTATTTTGTCCTCATGTCCGTAAAATCTTTTTCACATACATAACATTTGTCATCACGGTCATCAATGAAAAAACAATTGCGTGCCCATCAACAAGATTGTTATATTCATATGGGTCCTTATTCTGAGCTAAACTTTGCAAGATGGCTTTTATATGCCTGGCTTATTATAATAGTAAAGACAGAGTGACAGACATGCGCTGTTGCTGAAACTGTTGTGGAAACTGGCAGAAATATAACCATATATAGCAACGCCACAGAATTGGGTATATAAACACATCTGTCGAGATGCGCGGGATAAAGCTTTCATATTTCTAATGTTGTATTCTAAAATAATTTTGTACTATATAGCCCATTGCGCGCGTCACAAGTATAGCAGGGTCGTCCGTACACTGATTATTTAACCGGCTCATCATATAAATCATAATGCAACTTCGCAACTAGCGGAGCTGCTCGAGAAAACTTTTTCGCGGTAAAGTATTTTGAATGAATTCAATATTCTCGACTAGAAGTTTAAATTTTATGGTGATTTGCAAATCAAATGACAAGTAAAAGTCGACTTGGCTATTGCCCGAGCCGCGAACGGCTCATGTGGCCAGTTTCCGTGGCATCAAGCGACTAATAGTATTACTCCCCCTTAAGAGAATGCTGGTCGATCGCAGGGTAACTTCCAAGCAAGCCTGGTACACATTTACTCCTTGTACCAATTTACTTCAGGGTGGAGAGAAGCAAGCAGGGTTAAAATGCCTTGCGCAAAAACACAAAGATGAAACAGTGTTGATACTTCCGAGTATCGAGCCTATACGACATTCTGGTCGTAAGCCCGGCGCTCTAAACACTCTGCCACCGATCCCCCTATCAAATAATAATAATCCCCTAAATGATTACTCATAATAATAGCAATCTGCAAGGATACATAAGCGAACTACTTTTCCATTTCGAGACAACTTAATTGGCAGCCTAGAAACAACACTTTGACAACTTGAGTGCAGGTAGATATGTAGATTCCTAGGGCTGCCACTTCGTCATCCTCCTTTCACTTTAAACTGTCCGAATCGGGAAAGGCTCATTATCATAATTCAACTTCGGAATTGAGAGCGCCACTAGCGATGCTGAGGCAAACTAGGCTACTGTTCCAGATCTTTTTTGGGGAGAGAATGTTTTGTACTGCACACGATTTGGTAATGAGCACGAGAGTCAAGTTTGCCCCAATAGTTAGGGCTCGGGATTCTATGGTCCTATATAATTACTGATCTGTTATCCCTTTATTGTTGCTTAAATGACTGTCTCAGTATTGGTGTCCTTTTGCAAATAACTGAAACTTTTATTTCTATCTCGGCTCTCAATTAAATCACAATTAAGCCAATTTTGGTAAATGCTTATAATAGGGGTCGGGGGGTACAACATGCGTATTGGTTTGTTTCCGCTTCAAGGATAACAACTGTGATTAAAAAAAACGTCCCCCTGCCAACACGTTCTTTCACCATTGTGCTCGTTATAAACAAAACCATAGTCTCTCATTGATCAAGAGGTTCGGCAATCATCGAAAATTCCCGAACCTCATCGTCCGTCGGTCAAATAGCACTACCTGTCTGAAATTTCGGGAACCATTGTTGAATAGCAGCATGATATAAAGCCAATGGGCGTGGTGGAAACCAAACTCTCCGATGGCTTCTGTCACCGAATCAAAACTCTTCAAATGGCCGAGGTCAACAGGTCATGACTATCACATACAACGCACGTGATTTCTTACGATCATTATATGAACTGAAGGAAATGGCCTTCAACTGGCTGAGGCAGTTACAAATTTCTTTTTTACGAACGGTGAGATCATTTAAGAGATGCGTGCTCGACTATCGGATGCACCCGAATCCTCTACTTTACTTTTCTTTTCTTGTTATCTGTTACATGTATATCTATATTATAAATTACTACATGTACATTGCAAACGAGGCTTTGACAGGGAATTGTCAATATCAATCTATAGCAAAATTACCACACAGGTACAGTTTGCAACCGATGTCAAAATGTGTTGAAGTAGCGCCCTTTCCCTAGGCGTGCATACCACACTACTTCTTGATTGACCTTATAATTGGCATGCATCCTTCAAAATAACGTTGTGGTTGTTGGGACCTATTAGTGCAATAATAACTGAGACAAGACGTCTATTAAAATAGACGTATTGTCTCAGACATGGGAGTGGTACGCATGGGCAACGGAATGAAGCCGGTCTAGAAGGTTGAAATGACCCAGAATAGAATATCGCTAAATTCTGTCATACGCTTTAAATCTCTTAGCTATTGACGGTCATGGCCGCTACAGAAAAATACACCATAATCCGTCAGAATATAAATGGACTGACAATTTGTTCAGGGAAAAATCTTCTACCTTCACTGGTTCACTGCGTATAGAGTGTATGTAGAACGACCCGGTCCCGGATTGATCATGACAACTTCAACATGACAGACATCGAGACACCATCAACAGCCTGCACACCTAGGTTATCAAAAACTCACACATCAGCGCTTTTAATACATAATAAACAGTGGCACAAACCTCTACATCCGGGATCTACTTGATTAGCAATTCAAAATGGCTGCACCATACACCCTGGACACACCCCTATGTCACATGCCGCGTCACCGCGTCATCGTCAGAATATCTCTGACCTGTCGAGCTTGCCGTTACGTGTCACTACTGTTTCTACATGACAAAAAACATTTTTGTGACCTATCAAATAAGTTTTAGACTGAGAATAGGTCTTCTGGTAGACATAAATAAAGATACCTGACACGAAAATATAAAAATGAATTCTTTGTCGCTAATTGTATTTTGCCACCTGCTTAAAATAGTACCTCTATATACACAAATCCACGTGGCTGTCATTTAATCCTGATGAAAAGTTTTTGTTGAAGTTAGTTCACAATAGTCATGCAGCAAATGGTAAATATTTGGTAAGAAATGTGGTAATGTGTTTTGAAATACATGTATGTTAGTGCAATTGTCGTATTGGGGAAATCAACACAGTAATTATAACCAAAGGTCAAGAGCGAGAATTCAACCCACAGGAGGAGGCTTGGATTGCTGTTCATATGATTACCACAGAAGCAAAATTGAAATTTTATGTTTTCATCATCATATGCTAATGATAAAATGGCATGTGATAGCGAGAGGCGTCGTCGATATGTATGTGAATTGTCATTAATTAATCACAGAGCTTTTATGATAAGATGCGTCCAGGGGTTTGAGAGGTCCACCAGAAGTGGGGAGCGCATTGACTCCTGAATATAGAGGATGCAGTGACACGCTGTTGACAGCCCTGCATGCCGACACCAGGCCATTTAGCCTAGACATTATGACAACATGGACAGTACTAGATATCGAGTCAACATTGATGACCTTGACACTGGTACATCAAAAACTTTGACAACAAGACAATTCCGACTCATCGACAACGGTGACTGCACATAAGTCCGAAGGTCCATAAGACCACAAAGGAAAAATCCCTTTTTGAAAACGACCCAAAATTTCGAAGGTCCACAGTTCCGAAGGTCCGTAAGTCCGAAAGACCATAAGTCCGAAAGTAATGTAAAATGGTCCACAAGTCCGAAGATTAACAAGTCCGAAGGTCCATAAATCCGAAATCCCATTTTTAAGCGCGTGTATGTTATTCTTAGTCTATGTAGCATCAATAATAGGCGAAATCATCAAATAGAGCCTACGTGGAAACCCGATTCTGCGAATCACCCTGACCCATGCCAGCATCACGCGATTTTCTGTGCAGGTAGTCATTTTTTAGCATGGCGTACGTGACAAGAGGGCTGAAGAAGGACTCAAACGTTTTAATTTTCAATGACTTCCGCTGCCATCGTAACAAGAATGCCACGGAAAAGATATACTGGCGATGCTGGATTATTTTCATTAAGGGGTAAAATCGGGGGAACGCTGCCCCCGCCCCCCCCCCCCACGGAAAACACTGAAAAAGCCTTGGTGCTGAAAGTGTTAATACATAGAAGATTTTTGGTTTAATAGGCCAAAAATCATCAATTTCAAAATTTTGTTTTCGGACTTATGGACCTTCGGACTTATGGACATTCGGAATTGGGCACCTTCGGACTAGTGGACCTTCGGAATGGGGAACTTCGGACTTGTGAACCTTCGGACTTGTGAACCTTCGGACTTGTGAACCTTCGGACTTGGACCATCGGACTTATAGGCAGTAATATCGACAACAGGACTCCAAAGGTTTGTACACAGCGCGATAGCTTGTACAGTATTTTGATACTGTAGAAGTAAAATATGCCATTAGGACAGCCACAGTAAATCCGAACAGGTTTTGAGATGCGAGTGAAGAAAAGGGTCACAATGATTGGGCCTGTAACTCGGATATCTGTGGAAGTGCCAGTGGTACCAATAGAGTTAGATATCAGGAAAATTTCCGAAAATGCCAGTGACAGAGTAACAAGATTAGGACAGTACATAATTGTGTTGCCAGTGATCAGTGATAGACCCGGGCTGGAGATCAGAGATGGCGCTGCTGTAATAAATATATATAGGGGCAGTCTGGTAGAATATTACTCTTCGTCATTAAGAGGCAGTAATTAGGGAAAGTGTTGATACATCATTGATAGGGCCGGATTACATTTGTAATCACAATATTTGGGAAAGTGTTGGGACGGTATATAGCGACAGAAAGTCATTGGTGACAGTCGTGGTAAAGCGGCATTGTCAGAGTCACAATATCAGGGTGGTGTTTCATCGTTATTGACAGAGTTACGAAGTCAAGGAGAGTGTTGCGATGACACTGATCTAGTCACAATGTTAGGGACGGTGCTGAGTTGCCAATAATAAAATTCACAAGGCTATCGGCCTCAGGTTCACAATTAGATTGGTTAGACCACAGGCCACTGAAACTTAGGTACTGTTGTATAGCTTGATATTCTTTTGGCACATTGCCAATGCCAATTGCCACTTGCCAGGTATTGAACTAACCCATGAAAACGCTCAAAGTCACATGAGATACAAAATGGTGGACGAACCAGAAAATGTAGACAGCGAGATTTCAACATGACAATTGTCAACAAAAACACCTTTAGTTACGGACTTGATCTTCTCTTGCAAAAGATTGGATACATAATCTAACACATGGGGATGACGAAGGAATAGTTGTCATTAAAAATAAAAGCAATCTTACGGACCAAAACGCTACCGTAGTCGTTTCAATGTTCAACTTTCAGCCCTTCGATTCAAATTTACCGCCTGAAAACTTAGAAGGCGGTACCGCACTCATGGAAATCAATGACGCAATACTCTATAAGACCACGTCGAAATAATCCTCAAAAATAAGAAATAAATTGCAATTAACATATAAAACGCGCACACATGAATTTTGGTGAAAAACACCTGGTTTGTCAATCACGTTCTATTTTACAATTCGGCATTCTCAAAGGGAAGGTTCTAATCCATGAAGTGAATATACTCTCAACAATGTGAGCATATTTTCGTCATTCCCGCATAACTGTTCAACAGTTAACGTCCAACGACAATCCCACTCGACAAATGGTAATATTAATTCATGTCAAATACCTTGAAACCTTTATTTGATTTTAAAAGCAGTAATCGAGGAAACGGACATCATCCAAAATATCCACGAAATAAAATGACCACAAAAATACCTTTTCTCAAAATAACTAGCGATTTATACCAAATAAACCTGACGGGAAACAGAAGAACTGCATACAAATTTAGCTAGGCTATGAAAAATGATAAGACCTGCAGTGATAGATTTCAAGGAGAAAATCGAGAGGCAAAAATAAGGATCACAATAATTAGGAACAGTGTATGTCCTTAATCAATGCAAAATCACAATGTTGTGAATAGAAACTATTCAAATTTGAACTGGCCGGACGATGTCTTATGGGTAACGTTTCAAACTATCTAGATTTGCAACAGCATGTGAAAGCGTTCAGATAGATCAGCATATAAAATATCCGGACGAAAAAGTCTGAACACGATTCAGCCACTGACCTCCGCAGCGCACTGTATACCAACGCCAACATAGTACGCCAGTGGTTATATACTTGTTTATTTCGCACAACAAATTGTACAGAGATTTACAGAACTGGTGCTATACAAAAAAATTGGGTAGTGCGTGGTGCAGCGTGAAATAATTCATTTACATACCGGCCTAGAGGCCTGACATATAGACTTGCTCATGACACAATGTCCATTAATCGGACGAACATAAGAAATTTATAATATAAGCTAATTCCGCGTAATTTAACAGTCCAATCCCAAAGTCCCTCATCCCCAGAAGTTCCCTAATTTGTTCAAAAACCCTATTTTGTCTATGTCTATCATTCACCCTACCAATTTCTCTTAACATATCCCAAGTATTTGGTATGTGATCCCTATCCCAGCCATATTTGTGAAACAACCACTTAAAACTACAACCCAATGAGGACCTACTCCCCTGGCTTGATCTGAAACATATATTGACATAAATATTATTTGACAAATAATTTCCCGAAATGAACTTAGCAAAGCTTTTCGCTTTTCTAACTGAATTTGAATGCTATTATCATGAATTGTGAAAGGTAGGAGAACATTGTGGGTCCGATAAGATAACAGTAAAACCTGACGTACACATTTGCGCCATGCTACATACAATTCTTCCATATAGGGTTTCGAAACATCTAACATCTGGTAACCATAAAGTGACATACAAAAACTATTAAATAACTTATACCTTATGTCCCAATTAGCAAATCTCAATTGTGCCATTAATATATTAGTCCTTTTATACAAGTCATTAATTGAACCCAGCACTCTCCGATGATGTACGTTCGGACCGATTAAAATTCCAAGACGATCTTCCCCAGTTGAAATACTAATCCTAGTCCCCTCAAATAAAATTTCCCGTGGCGGATCTTGAGACCCAAACACCAAGAACCTACTTTTTGACGCATTGAATGATATGCGTGATTTAATCGAGAATTTGCTTGCAATTTTAAGCATTGCTTTTAGCCCAAATAAAGTAGGGGCCAACAGAATTATATCATCCGCATAGGCGAAAGCCTTGCAAAAAAGAGTGCCTACATGACAACCAAAACCAGCTGTTTTTAAACCCTCCAAAAGTTCATCAAGATATGTTCCAAAAAATATTGGAGATAAGACTCCTCCCTGTTTAATGCCATTGGTAACCGAAAATTCAGAAGATATATGTTCCCCGCTGAACTCTAACACGCTGTTGGGTGTAAAGATTTGCTAAAAACCTTGCCGCTGACGGACACAACCCTTTCTTGATCAATAGACGAAATAATTTGATAAAATGGACGCAGTCAAACGCGCGACTCGCGTCAAGCATCATACAATACACCGCAGTGTTACAATTGTTATGATAATTTATCACTTCATTGACCACCGTACTACACGATGCCGTAGAGAGACCTGACTTGAGCCCAAACTGGGCATCAGATGATTTTAATACATTTTTATACTTTTTGAGAAATATGTTCTCCAAAATTTTAACAATAATGCTGCTCAAGGAGATTCCACGATAATTATCCGATATATTTAGCGACTTTCTGTTGTTTTTTGGAATAGGTATTACCCTTGTCTGAACAAAGCCACCAGGACAGTGCCCATGACTCATCATGGAGTTCAATAATAGCGAGATGTATACATTTAATCTATGCCCTCCATTTATAAAATGATCATACGCTAAATTCGGATTACTATCCTGTTTTCCTCTTTTCAAACGTTGCACCCCACTCTGAACTTCCTGCACTGATATGCTATGGTTTACGCTGCATTGACCCTCTACACAGTGTGTAGCAATGCCCAGAATAATCTCTCTTTTCAGGTCGTTCATTTCATTTGCATTGTATGATACCGAATTGTTTAGCCTCTTAAATTTATTACCGAACAGTTCACAGCTGGCTTCTCTGCCCCTTTTATCATCCATATTATTTGGAAGAACTCTGTCGGACCCTTTGACTTTTTTACACCTTTCCAAAATTCACTGTTATTATTATTGCAAAGAGACTCTGCTAATTTGTTGGCAGCTACTCTGTCTTGGTTTTTCTTATTTCTGTTAACAGCTAGGTGATACCGTGCCTTGTGTGACGGCGTACATCAGCTACAACCCCTTGACGTGGTTTGCCGTTTTCCTTCCACAAATTGTGCCAAAATAAAGCCCTTTGTTTACTCTCATTTAATTCCTCACTCCACCCAGCTCTACCCGGAGGTCTCCCTTGTACTCGTTCACTTTCAGGAATAGTTTCATTACTAGCACACATACAAGCTGTTATTATATCGTCATGAAATTCTTCTATTTGTTCACCATGAGTTGTACAAAAATAATCATTACAAATTATGGCACCCATCGGTACATCGATATGATTTAATTTCTCGCTAAGATTCTGCTCATAATTCAATATGTTATGGTTCAGCTTTGCTCCATGCCAAGGTTTTCTTGGCCTCATCCTCATGTCTCAACTCATCATGAGCAGATCTCGCATTAACTTCTAAACCCATATGAAGACTGGAATGATCCGATGTATTATCTCCCTCGTTGAGAACATTGTAATTTACAATCTTGTTAAAAACACCTTCTGATACGTTAAAATGATCCAGTAGGGTACGTTCACCATTTATTTTACTTTCAAAGGTAAAATCAACATTACGTGTATTATGCGTGAGACCACAAATAAGGTTTTCCCGTTCAACGAAATCCAGCAGTGCTCTGGTGTGTTCCGACTGAAGCCTACTGAAGTCGGTATTCAGGTCTCCCCCTATTATAACCTCTCCATTGTTAGTAGCAAGAATGGCAGAAACTTCGTGTGACACTCTATTAAATTCTAATACATTTTCCCTCTTACCAGAATCGGTTGGCATATAAACATTGACCAGCAGTAAACCGTCTTTAATAGACTCGCTTTTTATATTAACAGCACACACTCGTTTTGAGTCATGCTGCACTGGAGTTATACTCGCTTCGCTGCTTGCATTCCAAGCTATTGCAACGCCACCATACGGTCTACCAATTAACAATGACTCACCCTCCATGCCAGATGCACCATGGATATTAACATTGTTCCCAATGCCCCCCCTTAATTTGAGGAGTTGCTCATGAAAAAGCCACTGTTCCTGTAACAGGAGAAAGTCAGTGTTCACCAGGAGATCCTTCATGTACTGCTTTCTAGCGGGCCCATGGCCATTACTGTTAAATGTACACTCATGGTCAAAAGTAAATGGACACTAGTTTTTCTTGAATTTCTCAAAACCTAGGCTAAGCAGAAACATTCACCTAACACCGTTTGTAGCAAATGATCTTGGCTATTGAATGATGCTAAAATTTTAAAAATCTGTTTAGTTTTGCCTTTGATAGGAGAAATTTGGTAAATGTCTCTTTTTCACTACTTCTTAATTAGCAGGAATTCACCAATAAAAATTACATCCTCATGTTCGACTCATGAAGGCCTTTCATAATATATCCAGTTTTTGAAATAATTCAAACTAGAAATGTGGTTTTTGGCCACTTTTACGGTAATGATTTTTACCCCACTGGAGACACCTTTGACATAGTCCCATTAAACCATTGTCAACTCCAAATGAAGTGAAGTGGTTGTGAATGAATGCCAATTGTCTTGTATTGTGATCTGTCTGTTTCACAATGACTAGGCACAGGCCCAACGATTATGGTCAGGTCTATTACCAATTGCGTTACATGGTTGTCATTTTAGTTAACTGGTCAGATTACTAATATGGGAATCCCAACACAATTATTCAAGTGACATGAAGTGGCCTAGATGTTGATTCAAATTTAAAATGAACACAAAAAGGTAAATGACCACAAGTCACTTCTTAAAAGCATTCAAATTGATCAACAACCCACCACAATAATAATTGAATAGGCCTGTCAATATTCAAATTTAGATAATAATGTCCACCTTTTGTAAAAGGTCTGTTGACCACCCTGCCATGAAAAACACAATGCCCACTCATTCACTCAAAAGGTCTGTTCAATAGAAAAGAATGGACCATGTCGTAGATGTGTCAAGCATGATCCAAATCATTACCGTAAAAGTGGCCAAAAACCACATTTCTAGTTTGAATTATTTCAAAAACTGGATATATTATGAAAGGCCTTCATGAGTCGAACATGAGGATGTAATTTTTATTGGTGAATTCCTGCTAATAAAGAAGTAGTGAAAAAGAGACATTTACCAAATTTCTCCTATCAAAGGCAAAACTAAACAGATTTTTAAAATTTTAGCATTATTCAATAGCCAAGATCATTTGCTACAATCGGTGTTAGGTGAATGTTTCTGCTTAGCCTAGTTTTTGAGAAATTCAAGAAAAACTGGTGTCCATTTACTTTTGACCATGAGTGTACATAGTCGCAACACATTCATTGTAGTCATTGTTAACAAAAGAGCTATTTGCAGACCCTGAGACATGAACTTAATTTTGACCCTTTTGTTCCCGATCTCTGAACGGTACGACATACCTCCTAACCATTACGCCCTCAGGCCACGTATCCTCACAAACGAGTTTTTGAAAGTAAGCCACTGTTGTAGTAAGCTGTCACCAAGGGAATTAACAGTATGTAATTAGTTGTATGTAGATACAGTCACACTCGTTTGCCTATTATTGTGTTCCCAGCGTCCCTGAGGTTAACGAACATCCCTCAAGAGACCTGGTGCCGTAGACCGATGCTGAACTTGCAGACATACTAACTTAGCAGAGAATGAACTCGGAAGGCAGGAGTAATCATATAATAGTTTATTTGTACTTACTTGATATAGGAGTTTCTGATCTAGCTAGACACTATTGGATGCAAGCTGGGCCGCCCAAGAGAGGTAAGAGAGAGAGAGAGCCGGCGTGCCCAGTACTTAAATACCCAGATGCCAAGTCACGAGCTCAGAGTCCAGGATTACGGAAGACGAATACTAATTAAAGGAGCAACCCGGTCCAGGATACGAGGCCGTCCAGAGAGAGACCTAACAATGTCAAGTGCCTCCCCCTGGTAGCTGAAGACCATTGGGAAGCTATGATTGGACGCCTCGTACCAGGTGACTATGATCGGAACGTTAACTGTGCCAAGATCACCGGCCATCCCTTTAAGGACTTACTGCTGTCACCGCAATCCTCCGACTTGGAACCGCGTGACTCGAACCCCTGGACTCACTGCTTATATTGTATAATAATATTAATCAAGGCTAAGAACAATGACGAATAGCTTGATAAGGCACGTTCGGTATACTTCAAACGAATTCAGTTAACCCTATGAACACCGTGAAGCCTACCTTTTAAGGGCTTCACGGTACATGCCCCCCTCGAAAAAGACCAGTCTGTCCCCAGACTGAGAAAGTTTTGCCCGATAATGAAAATATTGTAAGTGGCAGATCGCCAGTGACCCCAATGACAAACGGTGTTACAGTGTGACCCGTAGTAAATAAAAAGAGATAAGGTACATTGATAATCAGTTGTGATAAAAACCCGAACGACCTTCCAACGCCGCTCACGCCTCGCCATGTTCTTTCTCCATTTTTACCCAGCAATTATATATGGTAAGTACAATTTTCTGATTCTCTATGTACTGCATCCTTGTTAAAATTAATCACTTATACCGAAAATGTTGCGTTCACCCCTGATAAATTCATAATATATATACATGTAAGTGACAACTCACGAGAAAGGAAACAAACAAATCTCGGCTCACATTCGGCCTGTGCAAGACACTGAAACGTCGAAAAAAAAATTATTGGTTGAACTCAATGTTACTTGCCGTACCCAGGCCTATCACTTTCAGGTAACCGTCCTTCAACCCGGCATTATTATTAAAATATGCTTATCATTTCTATCCTTTTCACCGTAATGAAGCGGACCCTTAACACATGACAGCGTAACCTCACCAACACTGGGTAAAGTAACCCAAAGTACTCAATCAACTGGAGTTTGACAAGAAAAACTACCAAAAAACCAAAAAAAACTAATAAATATTGTGCTACTATTCCGTAATTCTTTTTACCCCAAATCTAACCCGAATCAGGTCCATTACCCTAGACAAACCGGTCTATGAAAAATATAAAACGCCGTAAATATTCTTCGGTTTGCCCATTGTATGGAATATCCAGGACCATGACTCAGCTGTGTCATAACTAAGCCAGTGCAATCACGCAATCTGCACTAATGGTCCGGTTACTTCTTGCCTGAAACCTACTCCGTTCCCTTGAACGAGAGTAAAAATATCCTCTAGAGTCTGCCTTCTAGAACTTTGCTTTCATATCTCCTAGAGGATATCGCTACAAGAGCGCGTAGCCCATGCTATGAACACTCTTAAAGACAAACCACTGATTTTACAACTATATATTAAAAAAAACAAACTCCGATGAGGCCCCGAATCAGGTGTTAAGGACGAAACAGACACAATTCTTGCCTTGGCTATCCCCATGAATAGCCAAGAAACCAGTGCGTAGATATCAGGAAACGGTCAGGTGGAACAACCGCCCGACCTCCTCCTGTAGGGTCCAGCATACATTCCCTAGCTGGTTTCTTCCTCTACACCCAAAAAAACTATCCTGCTAATAGGTACTCGCTTGACCCCAATGGCCACAACAATCCAATTAAATAAAAGTAATGGTGACACAATGATTCACCAGCCTGTGCTGAAAGCAAGGATGCACCCTGAGTAGCGACATATGAAAAAACATTATCAACGACCAAGGCCTATAAAAGATATTAGTTGTCTTTGCTTCAACCATTAGGAGGCAACGTAAGCGACAATCAATAATAAACGATAATGCCGTGCCTCCACGCAAA
The DNA here is from genome assembly GCF_910592395.1 of Lineus longissimus. Classification (NCBI taxonomy): domain Eukaryota; kingdom Metazoa; phylum Nemertea; class Pilidiophora; order Heteronemertea; family Lineidae; genus Lineus; species Lineus longissimus. The sequence continues at coordinate 8,128,356 of NC_088321.1, forward strand.
TTAACAACAAACCACTACATTGACTACCTAATCAACACGAGACATGCAATTGCCCCGAACATCCCTACGCCCCTTGGCTTGCAAAATAAACCACAGGTAAATCTGCCCCGAGAGTTGTTACCATAAAGATTTGAATACGATATATCAATGCATATAGCATATACTAAAGATAACTTCAAACTTAATGCATAGCCTACAAGTATCAAGGCTCCGAGTTAATCTGACCTAGAAGGCACAAATTTAGTGAACCTTACGCAAGATGTCTTTATATGTCCCTATATGGTTATCAGTATGACACAATAGTGTGTTATATTTACAAATTCGATTAAACTAGCAAACCACCAAACATATAGTACTATCAAAAGTCATAAGTTACTCTCGAAAGATATCTTTCATTCAAAAAAAATATTTATCAACACGGTCACCGTCATCAGTGTCTTGTAATGCACAAACAAAACAAAAACCTCCGGCATGCTTAATCCGCGACAATCTATGCTGAAAAAACCCAAAACAATTATAATTACCTTCAGTTTCATTAAGATCTAACTACTATACACCTTACAGGGATCAGAAACCATAATTTTGCATGCACCCTCCGCAAGTCGGAAAAGGATGACTTTGGTCCAAACAAAATAATCTGAGTTGCATCCTCCGCAAGTCGGAAAAGATGACTTTGGTCCTGACAATCATTTGCTTCCATCACAGGAAATATAAATGTTTATATAATCAAAGTACAGTGTCTATTTCTGAAGAATGTTCGGTAATCCAAACCCACCGTAGTCGTCATATTCCGTTTGACAATCCGCACGTACCCGTATGACGATGCATTCGTAACAGACAAGAGCTTTCCAACGTAGAGTATAACCGCTTCCCAACGTAGTGTATAAGACTTATAACGAGTAATTCGTTGCAGCAGCGACTGAATGTTGAAGATGGATCCTCCTCGCCGTGACCAAGATGAACCCTGGATATTGGACGCTCCCCGCTTTCAGATTCGGAAGGAGCATTTGATTGAGAAAAAGACGAAAAGGACCGACCGGTGAGCCAGGAATGACCAAGTAAGAGAAACGGTGCCGTGGTGTCCGAAAATATTTACTTTAAAACGGGTTGAAATTTTGGTTACATTTTTGGTGTAGGTTTGACAGCAAAAAAAAGTTAGAAAATTGTTATTTTTAAAACGAAGATGACGCCCAGCCCGTGAACACCCTTGTTTACCACTGTTACCATTATTACGATATTTCCCAAAAACAATTACGACGCGGCGAACCCGCTTGCTATGTTAATCCAGACCAAAATAACTATCACCCTTCCATCTCACCACGTAGCCATCACACAGTGATGATAATATAACAGGCTTTGGTTCCTCAGCGACCAAATGACCAGCCGTCGCTAGTCACCAGGAGCTGTTCCCCATATTTGCCTTTAAAATTTGATACGCTGGTCAATGCATAACTGTGGCCTCATTTTGCTTTGGACCGAGGCTGAAGCTTTCACTCAGGAAAAACAGTCCAGCTGTTTCCCAATCTTATGCTTCGCCACTTGTCCTTATTTACCGCTCGATGCCCAGTATGTATAATATATATATGATATATGGTGTGACGCTAAACGTATCCTAGGAATGTGGAGAATGGACAGAGCGTACTGCTCTAAAAGTCGACATCATCGATGTCGACCAGAGGAGGCATTTCCTCCTCCTCTGTGGGAGTAAAGTGATCTAGCAAGCTGGCAAGCCACGTGTATGGTCGAAAATTTAAATGTTTGATAAATGCCCTAGGTGGGGCGGGACAATTTTTTTTAATTTCCTCGCGCTTTGCAAGGACCTGGGGGTCCGACCTCCCCGCTATCACAGCGAGAGGACCATGCCTTCTATAACCGAAATGGGTACCACAGGCCGGACACAATAGCTTTGTGACAGTGTTAAACATGTGCCAAACTAATACGATCACGCATCTGACATGCATTACGTGATGGCAACATGGCATAAAATATACCGAGGGCTGAGGATGGTAAAACGACTCCAACTCCGTATACGATTTGTCGCACCGTGCGCAGGTCTTTCCATATAAAAATTTTTGAAATAGATGAGCTCGGTGTCTAGTACGCCGGCGAAGCTCTTTGTTTAGAGAAGTTGCCACGAAAGGGCCTTTACCCACTCTCGAACGATCTACTAACCCAAAAATATGAGAGCGAGACATCCCCCCTTTTTCTGAAATGTATTTTACAATAGCTGGTGTAAACGAGTTGTGAACCCCGAACAAATTTAGTAGACGGGTCAAAATGGACGCCGCCGTTTGTAAGGTCAGATGCTGCTGCACGGCTTGCCGAATCATGTCAAAATGTTGACATTGGAGTTGGGTGTACGGCCACTCCGAAACCCTACGGTAACAAACGTTGATGCTACCCTCTATATATTGCCGGAAGACAGTCTGCTGTAATGAGGGGCTGTCTAATATGAACGCCGCCTCAAAATAGTCATATAGAGGATAGCGGCCAGAGTCTGTGGGAAGATGTAGCAAATACTTCAACAGTTGTATAAAAACGACACCGGACACCACCGCCGGCCAATCGTGATGGGTTAGGTCCCCCACGGACTGGCCCTGCAAACCCCTAAAACGATAGACCGCGCTTACATAGCCGGAAGCGCGGCAAAGAGTTTCTTGCTGCTTTTTCGTTAGCTCGGGTAGGCTCACCCGTGGTCCTCTTGCCGTCGTGGAGCCATTAGTCGCCATCTGAGGAAGAAAAGAAAGCTGTTATACACTTGGTCTTATTTAACGATAAACGAAGCCCCCTGACGAAATGAAGCTTGTCGGCACCCATATTTGTTTTATCAGTCAGCGAGAGGAAGAGATGGGTACAACGGAGCCGTGGGGCCGACCCCTCTGTCATGTATTTTTGGTTCAGGTTGCCTAAGATTGGACATGCTGGTTGCCCTATCCACTAAGATGGCATTTACAAAACTGGTTGGACCCAAGAGGTCATTTTTCTCGCAGAACATAACTAGGAATTTGGAGTTAACGCGGTAGTACAAACGGACTTGACACGTGCTCCGTATTATGTGTCGTATTTTCCACTGGAAAACGCCAAGCTCCATTTCGGTGGGCAACCTACATTGACTAGAACATTCCCAGTCCAACGCTAGTTTCAAAGAGAGGCACGTTGGATGCACGGTAATCCCAACATCTTTAATTGAAGAAATTGTCTTATTTGTCAACCGGGAAGTCTGAGGCACTTCTAGGAACTTTGACATGTGACCGGAACTAAATTCGATCACCAAACAGTTTGGACTTATGCCCAACAAATAAGAGATAAGCACTTCTGCATATTTAAGAAAAAGGATTAGTAAGATTACACCTGTTATCGCCACGAGAGACGACAAAAGTTTTATCTCAATGTTTACTGCCCCAATGGCCTGTTCAACCTGTTGAGTAAAATTTCCTATATTTTCAGAATCGAGGTGAAATTGGTTAAGAGCTTGAACTTGGGTTTCTTCAGACCCCGCTTGTAAACTCCAGAAAGTAGCATTTATTGGACCTGCATCAGCCGTCGGTACCTGGGCAAAGGTAGCAACCGTGAAAATAGCTGGCGCCCGCACACCACACGTTTTACACAGAAGGTAGGTAGCCACTACGGCGGCATATACCGCTAAAACCGAGTTAACTACCTGAAACGAGATACCAAACCCTGGTATCACACTACCCCCGCCTACCGTTGCATGAGACTGAGTGGCCAGAAAATCTGCCTTAGTAGCAAATGTGCTGGCCCGTTCGGTACCACTGTCCAGGGTGGCTTTTAAAGAAGCCTGAAACTGTTGATCTTTGGCGGCAATATTTGTCCAATTCATCTCGTTCAGGTTAATGGGCGGTATCTCGATGGAAGGTGGAGTTTTCAAGGGCACCGAGTTTACGGCATATTTCATAACATCCTCAAGTGGATATGCATGATAAAGCAAGGGCAAATTTATGGGATGTTCATAAACCATCTTACCCTGGCTGGCTGCATCACACGTAGAAACCTGTGCGGGTATATGAAACTTTTTGGACGACAATCCGCATGCACAACCAAGGGTCACGATCGCAAACTTGCTCGCTGGCACTGGAACGGTTGGTTTGCCCGCACAATTTTTCTGCCAAACGGGTTCGTCTCCCGAGGCCAAGTATTTTCCAGGGGCTAATTGTATGGCGCCATTTAAAAGACCACCTTCCTTTTGGTACCGGATATCACAAAACTTAATGGTGTCCGGGACATTTGAAAAATAAATTGCCGACACACAAGAAGGTAGTGTCTTGCTTCGCAGTGCTACCGCCATATTACATCGAGTTTGATCGCCATCCTGCTCACAGGACGCCGTATATTCGTCATACCATTCATTAACAAATTCACCATCCAGAGTTACCCCAAAATACCTGGGTAAATTCATCACCTTCGATGTTGCGGTGGAAGAATGATTAAGAGGAACCGGTAACGAGATTACCGAATACAGTTGCACCAATGATTCAGATGACGCTAGCGGCACCTTTACCGAAACAAATATGTTGTTATCATCCCTGCTAAAAAGGATATTTTTGATATCATAATAATACAAAGGATCAGGGTGAACCACATGAAACCGAGGGTATTGCGCGGCTAATCCCTGACTTATGGTCGTCAAAACGGTCTGTAAACTGTCTCTGGGGACAAAAGCTAATGGTAAATAACCTTGGACCAAGGTCCTTACCGCTAACACCCAGTTATATAATTCGGATTCCACATCGGCTAGATAACCCAGAGTGACCACCGATTCTGTTATCAAGGCGCCTAAGGCCGAAATTGCTGCCTCAACATCTCTAAGTTTAATTGCCATGGTGTTTAACTGCATATTTAATATTTTAATTTGGTTATGATTATCCAATACACCGTCCATAGCATTTGTCAATCTTGCTGAAACCACTTTCATTACGGAATGCATTTCCTTTTCAAAAGATTTTATCTCATTTGTATTTAGATCAACTTGCTGTGTTACGAGTGCCACATGGTTTTTGAATTTATTGAAATCTGCTTCCGTTACTAGGCCGAAAATGGAAGATGCTACTTGACCTAAACCGCCAAGAATAGCCCTTTTCGATCGCGGTTGCGGTTTACCCCATTTGACGGGCATGAGCTCCTGGGCTTCATTCACCCACTTTTGTACCCGTTGTACCATTTCCGTACGCCTTGTTCTCAAATTTTGGGCTGCTTCCCGAATTCGCTTGCACATTAAACCGGACGTAGTAGCGTCCGTGACACAATCATAAAATTTAATCTCCGAAACCAGGTTAGATAGGTTTGGGATAGGAATTTGAAAAGTCTGAAACCATGTGGACTCGGCCACGTTGATCATAGATTTCTTTTTGAACACCACCCCAAAGGAAGCGCGAAGGACGACATCGTCCTCCAGAACTACCAGTGGTGGCAGCCCTAGTACTAGGCCCAAAAATAAAAGAAAACACCGAGCCTTCATACCTTTAAGAAACTGGTCAGGCGTGCGTTTAAGAATTGACTTCAGCAAAACCGACAAATGGTAATCTGAAACGATAAGGAAGAGTTAAAGTTTCTGAAAGGAAAACAGCGTGCCGCGTTTGGAAACTCTACCAGTTCCTCTTTTTCCCCTTTTTAATCTTCCTAGGTTGATCTAGGAACGATTGAACCAAACCTGGGGTAACAACGGCCGATTGGTCTACCCAAGAGTTATGTTTGGGCCCATAATCTTTCCATTTCACCAGGAACTGTAATTTCCCCTTTCGTTCTCTCTTTTTGACGATTCCATCAATTTCATATATGTCATCAGTTTCAGACTCACTACTCGCAGCCTTGCTGCCAGCTTCCCCTTGTACGGAAGAAGAAGCCTGCTTACCCACCTCGTCTGCCTGGAGTTCAGTTTGGTGACCCCCGTCCGTCTCTGCATGAAGAGGCGCAGGTTCCCGATGGTTGAAAGGAATGTCTTCCTCAGCAAGAGGTTCACCCTCACAGGGAATGTCAGAAGGTTCAAAGGTACGCATATCATCCCAGAAATAACGCTTCATCCTATCCGGATGCATAAGATTTTTCAGGGTTGTATTTTGCATAGTTTTTAAACGAAAGGCCTTCGGGCGCACCTCTTCCATAACATAATATGGACCCACCCACTTTGAAGAAAGACATTTCGAGAGCCCTTTTGACGCCTTCTGACGAGGGGTCAGCAGTAAACACAAATCGCCCGGTTTCCAACCCGGTTCAACAGCCTTCTGATCGAAGCGCTGTTTCATGTATTTACGTGACTGCTGTAGCCTCAACCGTGCCTCCTCTTGTGCAACTTCCAAACCTTTCAGGAGGGTTTTGATATAACTGTCAACGCTTTTTACCGCCGAGAGCTCAGGAGATAAGGCTATATCTAGGGGAGTTACTGGCATCCGTCCAAACATTAAGAAATAGGGGATCTGATTCGTGGCGTTGGTTATACTCGTATTGTATGCGAATGCAAGTGGAGCTAGGAAAAGAGGCCAGTCACGTTGGTCAGGGGAAACATATTTGGCTAACGCCGCAGCAATCCATTTGTTGGAAACCTCAGCTAACCCTTGCACCTGGGGCATGTAACTGCATCCTACTGATTTAACAATGTTGCACAATTGACAAAACTGAGTCATATTCTTACCAGTGAAATAGGCAGCGCCATCAGTGAGTATTTTCTTGGGTGGAAAAAACTTACAGACAATTTCATTAAACAATATATCTACAATTTCCTCCGATTGAACTGACTTCAAGGGGAAAAGCCAACAGTATTTTGAAAAATGATCCATGATAACCAGACAGTGAAGGTATCCTTGGGATGATTTCGTGAGAGGTCCTTTTACATCAATCACTAAAACCTCCCCTAATTGCGATGTTTGCATGGGAAGCAATGGGGCCTTAGGATGTTTAATCGGAAAGGACCGAGCTTGACACGGGAGGCAAGTTTTACACCATTCTTGTATAGTTTCTTTCATATTTTTCCAGAAATACTTGTACCGAATGCGGTCATACGTTTTTGCTGCCCCCATGTGCGCCGCCATCGGCTGATCATGAGAAAACTCAAGAATCTGCGGAACCAGTTTCGAAGGGACAACCGTAAGATGCAAGATTTTCGGACCGTGTTTAGTGGGAAGCTGTACAATTCGTTTTAATACCTGCTCCACTAGGGCATATTTATCAGCTTCTTTCTCTACCCTTGATGCAATGGACCTATCTTGAGGCAACGTGCCGTGTTCCAAATACTGGATTATGTGTCTCAATTCAGGATCTTCGTGTTGTGCCGCCTGTAACGAATCTAAGGAAACTGGATATTTACTGCTGTCAGGAGTTTCCAAACTATTTACCCCCGGCTCATTTGGCCTGGACAACAGGTCGGCCAAAGGGATGGTAGTGCCTTCTGCATGGAGTATATCAAATGAATATTGCTGTATGGCTAGACTCATTCGCATTAATTTTGGTGAGTCTGTTCTTTTTTGTAGCAGATAGGTAAGAGCTTTGTGATCCGTTTTTACTAAAAAATGAGTTCCTGCTAGGAACATTTTGAAATGGCGAAGTCCCTGTACCAACGCAAACATTTCCTTTTCTGTAATACACCAATGTGACTGAGTTTTAGTAAGAGTTTGACTATAATAGCCCAACGGGTGTCGTTTGTTTTCTTTGACCTGATAGAGAACGGCCCCAATGGCAAAATCACTGCTGTCGGAGATAAGCAGGAAAGGCAACGACTCGTCCGGGTGATTCAATAGAATAGGCTCAGTGGTTAAAGCTGTTTTCAACGTCTCGAAGGCCCGCTCACAGCGCTCATCCCAAACAAACTCCACATCCTTACGCAATAGTGCCGTCATAGGGTATGCAATTTTAGAAAAGTCTTTAATGTATGACCTATAGAACGACGCAGCTCCCAGGAAGCGTTTGATATCTTTTACCGTTTTAGGCTTTGCAAAGTTGAGAATTTTCTCTACGTTTTGCGGATTTGGTTTTGTGCCCTCGGCAGATAGTATCTTACCTAGGAATTTAACTGACCCCTTGGCGAATACGCACTTAACTGGGTGCATCTTGAGATTAGCCTCACGAAACCTTTGAAAGACACGGTCCAAATGAGCCATATGCTCGTCAAACGTCGCAGAGTGAATTAAAATGTCATCCAGATAAGCATTTGCAAAACTGGAAAGACCTGATAAGACTAAGGACATTACTTTCTGAAATTGGTGAGGAGCTGATTTGATGCCAAAAGGCAACCTACTATACGAAAATTGACCAAACGGACAAATTGCCGTCGCAACGTCTGAACTTCTGGGCGTAAGCCCGAGTTGATGGTAGCCCGCTTTCAAATCTAGCGTTGTGAAGTACTTGGGATTTCCCGCATTCCCTAACTGCGTTAAATGCGAGGCGATGGGGAGGGGGAATCGTAGGAAGGGTAATTTTTTGTTTAACTCTCTAAAATCACATACGACCCTATAAGTCCCATCGGGTTTGGCTACCAGGATCATAGGCGAACCAAATTCTGAGTTAGTTGGATGGAGGAGGCCTGCTTTTACAAGTTTGCCGACTTCTTGTTCTAAAATCTGACGACGTTTCGGTGATAACTGATAAGGCTTGGAAATAACTGGTTCCGTTCCCTTAAATCCCAAGTCTACTAACCCTTTTGTGCAGAGGCCTAAGTCCGACAAGTCCACGGCAAATAAATCTTGATTAGCGGTTAGGAATTCATGTAATTGTTTCTTTTGGTCTTCCGTCACCTCAGATTTTGATAAGTCAATTAGATCAATCGCTTTAGGCTTTTGAGTCGGTGCTTCTGGTCGTTGAAAAGGATGAAAAGAATCAGTCGCATTTAACAAGTCGTCTTCCTCCATTATTAAATCCACTGAAGCTACGGCCGGCAATGGCGACAAAATGGCCACCTCAGTGCCTGCCCGCAAATGTATTGGTTGCGATAGGACATTGATAAGTTTTAACGGCACGCGGTCATCAGTGACCTTTACTACGCTGTTTGGTATATAGATGTGAGAACTGCTAAATAAGTTTGGTTTTTCCTGCAATACACCTTCATAGCCCTCTGGCTTATCGTGACTAAGTGGAACAAAGATTACCGTATCTGACCTCGGAGATAGAGTATATGACTGATCTAACAAGATAGTTGTGGAATTATCCAAAGATATACTGCCTATGAATGGAACAGCTGGTTCGTTTGGCATTCTTAAGGTGGCATTTCCAAAATCTAAAGTAACCTGGAACCCATTTAGAAAATTTCGGCCTAAGATAATCTGTTGCGTAGCTAACTGGCTTGGCAAAATGTAAAAAGGTACCTCGATGCGGGTTCGGCCTACTAACAGCGGAATTTTAATCAACCCTTTTAGTTTTAGGGAAGTACCATTTACTGCCGCTGCTTGGGAGAACAGCCCTTTAGTCACTGGTAACCGTTGTAAGATTGGATCAGATTGTATAACAGTTTCACTAATTATGCTGATGGCAGCGCCACTGTCAACCAATGCTAAATGAGATTTTGATCCAACCTGGGCTTGAATCAATGAGGTTACCGAAGCCAAAACAGGAGGGTTGCCACTAGCAAGATCCCAATCACATTCCGGTGCAGTTGGAAGTACTTGGAAATCTTCCTCAGACAGAGCATTACCCCCCGAGTCAAGTGCATTTTTCACCACCCGCGCTTTTATTTCCGATGAACTAGTACTAGAAACAGTTTGAGACTTTTCCTCTTCTAACGTCACGGCTTTCTGTAACTCGTCCTTTTGAGTTGGCATTTTTAGTTCCACCAAACCATTATCCCCTGTAATCGAACCATTGAGAACAGCGTCATCTTTTACTGTTGAACTTAACTTCAGTGTACTAGAGTCTGACATTCCCCCTATTGCAACCGTTTCTTCAAGCTGATCTGTTTGCGAACCCTCTTTTGAAACCCTACTATACTGCGCTTTGACCCCAGGACCGTCCTTCGGAGGGTCCTTAATCTCTTGGATGTTGGGTTCGTCGGGTAGGTCGTTGTTTGCACCCACAGTGATCAGTTTAGTTTTACTCCCAAGTACCTGCGATAAACCAACTGATTGTGTACTCAGATTTGGCAAGTGCCCCAGTTCCGCAGTGTCTGTAATATTACTTAATGGGGACTCGACCGCGTCCCGGTGTTTATAAACTGAGTTGTTATCACTTTGACCTAGGCCTACCGTTTGCGAGGAACTCTGAGATAACTGTCCACTTAAAGGGAGGACGCCCGAAGTATCCATAATGTCCGATCTGGTTGGCCCCACGAATCCACCTTCCTTAGAAGGAGAGGATTTAGACCTGACTACTGAAATGTCCCCTTTTACATACTCATCACGGTCGCCGGGACCTGAGGGCTGTTGACCGATACTATCCCTAGGTTCGGCCTGAAGTACAGTAGACCTATGCCCAGCATTTTCATCCGATGGTTTGCTAACCCTACCAGTAGGCCTACGCAACGGTATACGCAGGGTTGGACCCAAAACTAAGCTTAACTGAGAATAGTCAATTCTAGCATCCGCATATTCTAAAAAATCTGCTCCTAGGACCATGTCCACCTTAATACGATCACAAACATAAAACGAGAAACAAATTGAAAAACCCTTGAACCTAAGTCTAATTGAAACCGTGCCTAATAAAGGGATGTCGTGATTACTTGCTGACGATATGCTCTTGACCTTGCCCTCCGCTATATCTTTGAGGTCAAAACTGGAATCCCATTTCTGTAGTAAAGACGGGGTGACTAACGACAAACTGCCCCCGGTATCAACTAAGGCCTCGAATCGCACACCCTGCATCTCTAGGTGTATCATATTTGCTTCTGAAAAATCTTCTACCGTACCTACTTGGTTCTCTGTCGACTTCTCCGACTGTTTGCATGCATGTACATCGACCGATTCTTGAAAACTATAAACTTCTGGTTGAACAAGACCTACTTCGGTTCGCAAATCCTGGGGTGAACACCTTTCCCCCTTGGTTTCATACCGCACTTCCTGTTCTTTCACTATTGCCTCCAAATACGCCTGGAGATTACCCCCATCAGCATCTAGGCCTGTTTCATCTTTATCTAAGGAACTGTTGCCTAGACCTTCTTCTAAGCTACGGGTAGTATCCTGACTACTCGGTCCTAGTGTATCTCTAACATACTGCTGGAATGCCCGTTCTTCATCATAGGGCACCGTGTCGAAACTATTAACATCTCTACTGAATGTACTCGAGTCACTCGTTTCCCAATTGTGACCCGTATTGCCACCATATAATTCACCTATGTTATCAGGATACCATTCCTGACTCTCTGTGCTCATATAAGCCTCGGATTCACACCCCTCATATCGAGACCTGATTTCAGTTTCCTCAGCATAACTATCATATCCCCTAAAATCTCCAAAATCGCCGTCATCATATGGATACCCATCTAGATCGGTATCAAAAATACAGTCAACCTCCGCATATTCCTCATCTCGGTAGTCTTCCCTAACATTTGATCTACCGCTAGGCCTATATCGATCACTATCCTGCCAGTCCAAAGTACAAAACTCGTCACTATCAAGATTGCCAAAAGTATAATCTAAATCACTAAAAGCACTATCATAGGCATAAACGTTACTATTATCCTGCCCCTGACGTCGTATACGACTACTCTGTAAATACCCGGGTCCATGAAATTTTAAGTTACCGTGATCATGGGCCCTACCAACTAGTTTAAACGCTGAGAGTATGAGGGACCCTGCCGGCTAGGCGGCTGACTGCTTTTTGGACGGAATGGCGTAATATTATCGTGGGGACCCGACCTGTCCTGAAAGTTAGGCCTGTCCCTAGGTGGCCCATTATACCTAGCACTTGGCCTCGACATAGGCCGATACACCTGGGGAGTATAAGCATTAGTCTGAGACTCGGATCTATTCCTAGGACAATTTCTTGCGATATGATCTAAGGAATTACAGGTCCAACATGACCTAGGGACCTGTTGTTGCCGGGTGGTACCTGAACAGACCGAATAATGATGCGATCCTCCACATTTCTGACAAACCACATCACCCCTCTGGTCCCTAGCTGCCCTAAAGTTAGGATTACGGCCCACCTGCATACTCAATGTCTGCAACTGCTGCCGCACCTCGCGTAATTCCCTTCGAACACTTGACTCATCCCGGCCCTCGTTATCTGACAAGGGCTGTGTCTGACTTTGGCCCTGCCCCATGGTCTTGAATGACTCAAGCTTGTCTAGCACCGCTATGATGCCGGCATTGGTGGAAGCATTGGCGTCAAGGCTCTGCGTGTCCTCAAATAATTTCGCTGCCACCAAGGCCTCATCAAAGCTAAGTGGTGCAGCTCTTAAAACATGGGCTCGAATTGGTGGCCTAAGGCCACGGATAAAATAGCTTAATTTTTCAGGAGCTGATACATTCAAGGCCATGGAGGCTTGGACCACCTCCTGTGCATACTGATCAACCGAATCTGAGGGCCCCATCTGCTTGGACATGAGAGCATTAAGTTTAACAAACCTAAACTTTTCATTTTCGAAATGACTGAGGAAAGCCTCGGCCAGTGAATCCCATTCTGCGCGGATTTCTGGGCGTAAGTTTAAGAACCACAACCAAGCGCCTGAGCGCATATTTAACCCAAAGACAGCCACGCGCTGTTCTCGGCTTAAACCTTTCGTTTGCGCGTATAGCGAAAAACGGGTGAGCCAATCTCGGGCCCCAACGCTGTCCTTCATGCCTAACCAGGGTTCAAGTTTAAGCTCAGAAAGTTTTACGCTACTGCCAGTAAATTCGCGGAATGACTCTCTAATATCCTCCCACATTGAGCGGGAGCTTGGTACCTTCCCCCCATTGCCGTTTGAACTTTCCGTAAAGGAGTTAGAGGCCATTTTGTCGATGCTTTGATTGACTTTAGGAGTGGACGTTACGAAATCAACGTCAGTTTGAGTTTGGAAATTTTTTGATGGGATTTTTAAATCCGTTTGAGTGTGAACTGGTACTTTTTGGATTGGACTGTCCGGAAACGTTAAGTGTAAATGCTCATTAATATTGGAACCCGCCCAACCGTCGTCAAAATACTCGTCTGCTTCCTCAAATTTTACGTGCTTAGTTTGTGTGCCTTCTTCAGGCTGAGAGTCTTCTAGAATGGAACCAAAAGATGGAAACTTTTCGTCGTCGATACCGCTTTCCGTTCTAAAATGCTTAAATATGCGATCAAGCTGACGGGACGTTGCTTGTGGGGTCCAACGTTGTTGGCCTAAAGGTTCTGGATTGTCTGGCTCGTATACGATGCGGTTTCTCAAATTATGACGTATCTGCGGCATACTAATGCTTGCACATATTAGATTATCTTATTACAACTTAATAGCCCTATTGCTGATTGCCGACATAAATTTGTATCGGTTAATCGTGATAAAAGGCTCCCGTAAATGAATTGAAACTTAAAACGCTAGGCTCTGTAATGCACCCCTGAATCATTCGGGCAAGGTAGACTTCATCCGCTACTTTATGAAAGTCTGTCCACAAGGTTCAGCAGAACAAGCTCTGACTACCATGTTCCCAGCGTCCCTGAGGTTAACGAACATCCCTCAAGAGACCTGGTGCCGTAGACCGATGCTGAACTTGCAGACATACTAACTTAGCAGAGAATGAACTCGGAAGGCAGGAGTAATCATATAATAGTTTATTTGTACTTACTTGATATAGGAGTTTCTGATCTAGCTAGACACTATTGGATGCAAGCTGGGCCGCCCAAGAGAGGTAAGAGAGAGAGAGAGCCGGCGTGCCCAGTACTTAAATACCCAGATGCCAAGTCACGAGCTCAGAGTCCAGGATTACGGAAGACGAATACTAATTAAAGGAGCAACCCGGTCCAGGATACGAGGCCGTCCAGAGAGAGACCTAACAATGTCAAGTGCCTCCCCCTGGTAGCTGAAGACCATTGGGAAGCTATGATTGGACGCCTCGTACCAGGTGACTATGATCGGAACGTTAACTGTGCCAAGATCACCGGCCATCCCTTTAAGGACTTACTGCTGTCACCGCAATCCTCCGACTTGGAACCGCGTGACTCGAACCCCTGGACTCACTGCTTATATTGTATAATAATATTAATCAAGGCTAAGAACAATGACGAATAGCTTGATAAGGCACGTTCGGTATACTTCAAACGAATTCAGTTAACCCTATGAACACCGTGAAGCCTACCTTTTAAGGGCTTCACGGTACAATTGTTAACCCTTGTGTAGTATACATTATTGTAGTGTAAAGTTAGTTTATATTGTACCGCTGTAGAAGTAACGTGTTATCTTTAGTTGTATTAAAGTTACTTTCGTGTTACCTTCTTCGTCGGTTGTGTTGTGTGGGATACCTTGTCCATACTGGCGTGGTGGCAGCAGTGGGATTACGAACCTTCTGACAAACCGTACCAATCATGAAAAAAAACAACAACAAGACTCTTCTCACAATATACGTGGATGTTCTCGCACAACTCCGTGAATACGCACGGGATATCAACCGGAATAGAACTGTAAGTGTAACCTTACTGTGACTCTGTCGTCATAATACAGCGTGCACCGAAACAGTGATGTGTTACTAAGACCGAGGCTATAAACTCATTCGAAAGTTGGAGACAGAATCTGGTATTATATTATACACACTGTCCCTAGATGCTGACTTCACACCGTTTCTGATAGACGGCAAATAGTGGGGAAAGAAAACAAAAGCAGCTCCACTCCGTGGCTTCAAAAACGATCCAGATACGGTTGCCAAAGCCAAAAGACGCACCGCAGAGCAGAAAGCCAGCCAGCTTGAGTTAATGCTAGGTCAAATCGCTAACTTTTGTCCTATAATCTCTAGAAACACTATCGTGAAAAACTCTACGTCTATCGAAAGGATTTGGCAAAAGATCCGCCTCCATTTTGATTTCCAGACCACAGGAGGACACTTATTGGACTTTGCCGAAATTCATCTCGAACCCGATGAACGCCCCGAGGACCTATACCAAAGGTTAACGGCGTTCGTCGAGGACAACTTACTCAGAGCTAACGGCATATCTCACCATGGGGGACAAGTCGGTGGGGACGAAGATCTCAGCCCCACCCTTGAAAACCTCATTGTTGAGACTGATACACCCAGACATGCCAAAGCTGGTAAAACAGAGATATGGCACAGAACTTAGGTCCAAAACTTTAGCATCTATTAAAACCAGAAATTTCACAAGCTCTGGAATCGTTACTTAATGAGATCCATACGTCTGAAACAGTCAAAGTGATGCGTGCTGATGCATCACGACACTACAGACCGAAACCAAGTGCCACCCGCCCACCTACCAAAGCAACGAATTATCGGAGCAAATCGTGTCCGCTTTGCAAACAAGCGGGCCGCTCAGAGTATAGCCATTACCTCAGTGAGTGTCGACACCTCCCCGAAAATGACCGCCATACATGGTCAAGGCACGCCAAATAATAGAAGTCCTCGAAAGTGACGTCGACAAGGAGGACGAACATTTGCCCTCAATCGATTCACACACCTACTCTGATGATCACCGAGACCCGTCCTCAACTGCAAGTAGAATTCGTGTCAGCCAGTCACCCTATATCGATGCGTTCTATAGACATTTTAGTACCCGTATAACGATAGACAGTGGCGCTACAGGGAACATGATCAGTCTATCCGCTGTGAAAAGACTAAATATCGACATTCGCAATAGCTCTCAATCTGCTCACCAAGCAGACGGTTCCTCACCACTTAAAGTGATTGGTGAAACAAGAGTTTCATTCGTTCGGCACAAACAAGAACTCTTTTTTGAAGGAATAGTGATCGAACACTTGGACGTAAACAGTTCTGGCAGGCATTCCATTCATGGAACATAATGACATTTTAATCAGACCCGCTAAGCATGAAATCAAACTCAAAAATGGTTCAACGTACATTTATGAGTCACTACACGCTACTGCATCCGAAAGTCACGCTGTCCGTCGCACTTATGTTCTCCGCGGTCCTGTACAACAATTTGGCCAGGTGAGTGCATTGAAGTTGAACTAACATCAGACGATCCAATCGACCGCGACTCCGAATACGCAATCGAACCTCGCCCAGATTCGAGTCGCACCGATGAAACATGGCCGATCCCAGATATCATTACCAGTGTCGCGGGAAAAATCCGTATCCCAAACATGACAAATAAACCGGTTACGCTAAAGCGAAATGAACATCTCTGTCAAATGATAAACCGGCAGGTCTATCTGTAAAAAACAACATCTACAGGCCGACCGCAAGCAAACTCCATCAAAAAACACTCTGCCAATGTTTGCCTTGACCCAGACGGTATATTTCCAACTGACATAGCCGCTAAATTCCGGTCAACTCTAGATGAGTATGACAGCGTCTTTAACCCTGAATATAAAGGCTATAACGGTGCTTCCGGTCCATTCGAAGCTAAAGTAAATATGGGTCCCGTACAACCTCCACAACGAAAGGGCCGCCTACCACAATACGCCCGCAACCAACTTGTAGAACTCCAGGACAAATTTGACACTCTTGAAGAACAAGGTGTGTTCAAACGTCCTGAAGACTTAGGTATAACTGCAGATTATCTGAACCCTTCATTTCTAGCCAAGAAGCCCAATGGTGGGTTTCGGCTTGTCACAGCATTTGCGGACGTGGGCCGTTACAGCAAGCCCCAGCCATCGCTAATGCCTGACGTTAATTCTACCTTACGCCACATCGCCCAATGGAAGTATGTAATAACCACAGATCTCACTAGCGCTTTCTATCAGATTCCACTTTCGCGTGATTCCATGAAATACTGCTGAGTATGCACCCCCTTCCGTGGAGTTCGTGTGTATATCCGATCCGCAATGGGCATACCAGGCTCAGAAACCGCACTGGGAAAGCGAATGTGCCGTGTCACTGGTCATCTTCTTCCGGAAGGTATAGTTGCTAAAATAGCAGACGACCTCTACATAGGAGGCGACACTCCTGAAGAACTATGGCTTAACTTCAGAAAGTTCCTGCCCGCCCTCCATGTTAATGGACTAGCGCTGTCCGCTCCAAAACAGTAATCGCACCGAAAAGCACAACAATCCTTGATTGGATTTGGAACTTGGGCACCCTTAGAGCTAACCCCCACCGCATTGCTACCCTGAGTAATTGTAACCTCCCCGAAAAAGTGAAAGATCTTCGGTCTTTCGTTGGAGCATACAAAGTCCTCGCTCGAGTAATTCCAAACTGCTCTAACGCGTTAGTCGAATTAGACAAGTTTAATGCAGGGCGCGAGTCAAAAGAGAAAATCGAATGGTCAGACGATACACGCGAAGCATTCAAAAATGCTCAGAAAATACTAGGATCACACCGTAGCATCACGCTACCACGCACAGAAGACTGGCTTGTGGTATTCGACTCGATGACTCGACGACGCGATGGCTCGATGACGCGATCGTTGCTATGGATTTTGCTAAAATACGGAATCCCATGATCCTGGTCTCCGGGCTACCGCTGCAACAGCAGAGGTTTTAGCTCGGCCTTCCCATACCCAGTTACGGTATGTAGAAGGATGTGCCCCCCCCCCCCCCCAGCCATGGCCACTGAAGATTGGTCCCCGCGATTGATTTTGATATTTAAAGGACTCGCGGAAGTTTCATAGCATGCAAAATGACCGGAGATTTAATTGACAAACAAGCTTCTAGTGGCCAATGTCAGATGTCATGTGGTAGTCTGTCAACAATCGGAATTTCGCATATGTGCAGTTTTTTAGACTCAGTCACTCAGTCCCTCTTCCCCCTTGTCCGTCATTAAAGGCATTCAAGTGTGTTGGTCAACCATGACTATCTCCTTTGTCCCTCCACCACAGGCCTAGTTTCCCCTTATGACATCACTATTTCGGACACTCAGCGCCCCATTTCTGGAAAGGTGTAGGACATTTAATATTGCCGTGCTGAACGGATATCCAGAGCCAACCTTGTCTCCAGGAACTCGCGTGTCATTTTAACATTGGAATTTCTGCTCGTAAAGAACCTGGGTAGGAGGTTGATCTGAACCAGCTATATTTAGGTGTATTTAGCTGTGTTGACGGTAAGCTTGCATAGCAACATGGCGCATGGTTTTATCAAAAATGC
Organism: Lineus longissimus; assembly: GCF_910592395.1. Taxonomy (NCBI): domain Eukaryota; kingdom Metazoa; phylum Nemertea; class Pilidiophora; order Heteronemertea; family Lineidae; genus Lineus; species Lineus longissimus. The sequence goes on from NC_088321.1 coordinate 8,146,453, forward strand.
GAACTTGTAGGAAACGAAAAATGGTCGGATTAGATACGGTGAAAACAGCTGGAAAGGGGTTGGTAATGATCGGGTTCTTTTTTATTTTCCTCCACTTATGATTCTATGTATAAATTACAGGCCAGGCAGTGATATTCTTTAAAAAGATTCCAACTTGATCGCGTCATCGAGTCATCGCGTCGTCGAGTCATCGAGTCGAATACCACAAGCCCAGAAGACTTACTCTGGATCGTTACTGATGGCGCTTTCCGTAAACCAGGCTTAGGCGCTACATTGTACGTAACGCGCGCAAATAAACTACGCCCAGCTGGATACTTCAGTGCAAAACTTCGTGATCGACAATCAACATGGGTACCATGCGAGGTAGAGGCATTGTGTATTGTAGCTGCGATCAAACATTTCAGTCCGTATATCGTTCAGTCCTGCGTACTAACTGACAGTAAGCCATGCGTACAGGCCTTTGGAAAAAAGGCTGCCGCGGTGAATTTTCGGCCAGTCCCCGTGCCTCTACATTTATATCCATAGCAAGTAGATACCAAGTATCTATCCGTCACCAAGTATCTATCTGGATCCGCAATACTCCAATCAGACTTTGCGAGTCGAAATGCCGCACAATGCGCAGACACTTCCTGTCAGATTTGTAGTTTTATCAGACAAACAGAAGACTCAGTCGTCCGACGTACACCGGTATCCATCCCAGGCATAATATCTGGCCAAGCAAAACTGCCGTATACAGGCAGGACCTCTTGGCTATCAATGCATTCTGATTGTCCTGATTTGAGGGGAACACATGCCCACCTCAAACAAGGAACCAGACCATCCAAGAAGATAACTAATGCCAAAGACATCAAGAGATACTTTAACTCGGTAACAATCTCCAAAGATGGTATTTTAGTTGTCCCTCAAAATGAACCGCTAGCTCCTACGCGCGCATTGTAGTCCCCCGACAAGTCTTGGATGTACTACTAAGCGCCCTCCATATCCAGCTAAAGCACCCTCTTTACATGGACAAAGCCATAGAACAAGTCGCAGAAGGATGTCACTTGTGCAATTCATGCACTGCAGAGTACACCTAAAGTGCTGGTGAAACAATCAACCTGTGAACCACCGGACACAGTTGGCACCTCATTCGCTGGTGATGTGATTAAACGCAACAAAAGCTGTCGCAAGCGCAAGATGTAATACCTAATCGCACTGATACAGAAAATGTCTCTCCTACTATACATTGGAACACTATTGTAGAGAATAAATTTGATTCAATTTGCAGAGACGATAACACGATCCAAAATAAGGAAGATATCGCTACTCTACCACGCAATACTGCCAGTACGCCACCTAAGCCAATCGGGACAGTGATATTCACGAACCAGTGCGTCACTCAGAAGCAAGTGGGAGATAGCAGAAGCAGTAGTGCTCTGGAATCATCGAGGAGATCCGAAGATGTATTCCTTGGCGTTACCAGAAACCGCCGTCAGAGAAAAGCGGTCGTATTCGATGAGATTGTTAACTTCTTAGAAAATCAAGGTGTTAAAACCCCAAGGGTTAGGTTGATGAAAAGCAAAGTAACCCAATCAGCAAAGGTTATAATAGACGAAAGGGATAAAGACGCACTTCTTGGTGAATGCTTTTGGCCGGAGGGAATCGCCTGTCGCGAATGGTTCGATTAGTCCGTCCAGAGCTGAGAGAAATCAGTACTAAACGCTTATGTGATGAATGAGTCAAATATTACATTCCTTCGGGACAACGAACTTAAGGTCGCTTGTTGGAACGCCCGTGGTGCTTTGTAAGGCGCAGACTATATTGACCACCTGCTTAAAGCCTGGTCTACACTAGCAAACATTCGCCAACAATTGTTGGCCAACATGAGCCAACATCATGTTGGCGAATGTTTTGGGACCCGTCCACACTTTCAAACACAGGCAAACATTGCCAAACAAGTTTGACTAAGTTTGGCCGTGTTTGGCATGAATTTGAGGGCAATTTGGAGGGAAAATCAGTCATTTCTCTTCATTTTTTCTTTAAAACAATGGAGAACCACAGGAAGAAAGCATGCCTAGGTGCTTCAGCAGCAATTCTTTCAGTTGTGATTAACCCCCGTCGCCGCCGCAACTGACAAAAGCCATACTTGTGGAAAAAGCATGCATGGGGCCTATCACTGCCTCCTTCAAGAGTTAATGGCCTCAGACTTCAAAAGCCTCAAGAATTTCCTACGGATGGATGAAGCTTTTCGTATTCCGAAATTAAGTGTTCAATTTATTGAAATTGCCATTCTCTATCTTTCATTGAGGCTGCCATTTTGTTCCAGTAGCTCCATCACATGATCCAAATCTGTTCCCTGATTGGCTGCTGATTGCCCAACACCGACCAACATGTTGTTCAGAAGTAGCATGGCCTAACATAGGCCAACATTGGCCAACAAGTTGGCTGATGTTTTCACTTGTTTTTGGACCCGTCCACACTGGCAAACAATAGCAAACATGCCTCTGCAACAAGGCCCAACACGATGTTGGCCAACATTTGTTGGTTCATGTTGGCTAGTGTAGACCGGGCTTAAGTCGAGCAGTTTAGATATCTTAGGAGTTTGTGAACACTGGCTTTACCCAGATTATCTAAAATTTCTCCAACCAATCGAGAATATTCGTCGCATGGTGTCTCTGACAATGACCTTCTTTCCTCACATACGAATCGCCGTGGTAAAGGAGGAGTCGCTATAATGTGGCATACGTCCCTATCTCACTTGGTAAGAACTTTGGATATAGAAAGTGATCGTATAGTAGGAATAAGCCTCTCTCTCATAAACCGCAGACCAGTTTTCATTCTGATGGCTTACTTACCAAATTCCAATCACCCAGTGGAATTCTTTATCGAATACTTAGAATACCTTGCCGAAATACATGATTTTTATGATTCTGCCGGAGATGTAATAGTTATGGGGGACCTCAACGCCCAAACTGGTGGGGCTAGAACCCCAACTGTTCAGAATTGCCGCAGGACACGAGCGCTAACTAACTTTCTCAATGGTGCAAATCCCGATCATCTACCAGTATTCTCGGTAATAAAGCCCTACACACGCGGTGATGGCACCGGCTCCACTGCGTGTCATGTTAATGTCAAACGCTCCAAACGCATAAAACTCCATTGGGCACGTTGTATCCGGTCTGATTTCGGTAAAATCGAACAATATCGGACAATTCTAAAAGCCAAACTACCAGTTTTTAAACCCGATATCGTAAGTTCAAGTGATGAGGTAGACAAGTATTACAAGGATATCATAAATGCGATGGTGAACGCGGCGGCGCTTTGTATACCTATAAGCCGGTTTAACAAAAGACTCCGTCCTTATTGGAACGATTGTCTGAAAGACTGACACATTAAAATGCGCAAAACACGGCATGCCTGGGTATTGGCAGGAAGACCCAGTGCACCCGTCAATACGATACGGAAGCAATATAAGGACAGCAAAAGACTATTTCGGGCTGAAATGAGGCGTTTGAATGAAAAACTCGAAGAAAAATTTTATGACGAAATAAACGAGGCAGCAGAAGTCGATCAAATTCAGTTCTGGAAATTGTTAAAAAGTAAGATTCGCGATCCCGAAAGACCACCTCCGCCAATGCGTTTTGACGGTGAAGTGGTTTACGATACACGAGATATCATTTGTAAATGGGCCGACTACTTTGCGAATCTGTACACTCCGGATCGTAGCGGTAAATACGACGAAACATTCAGACAAGAAGTCGAAAAGAAAGTGCGCGAAATGGAAACTGAGTCGCAGGAAAACTACATTTCTGTGTTGGACACTCTCTTCACTCAGGAGGAAGTCTCGTTATGCATGACTTTCCTCACAAATGGCAAAGCAGCAGGTCTAGACAGGGTTTCAAATGAACATCTAAAGTATGGGGGTCCTGATCTCGCGAAGGCACTGGCCAACCTGTTCAACCAATTCATGTTAACAGAGCACAGACCAAAATCCGCGAAACAAGGTGTCATCCATACCCTGTTTAAAGGGAAAGGAAAGAACAGATGTGAACCCAACAGTTATCGCCCGATAACCTTATTGCCAACAGTGTACAAACTTTTTGAACGTCTCATTCTAGAACGGATTAAGAAACGGATCAATGACGCGAACATTGCATTCCCAAATGCACAACAAAGCGCATATAAAAAACAACGGAGTTGCGTTTCAACTTGCTTCGTGTTTGAAGAAACTGTTTCGCATTTATCAGAAAGGCACTCGAAGGTTTATACCTGTTTTCTCGACGCGGCTAAGGCCTTTGATAGTGTTTGGCTGGACGGCTTGTTCTACAACCTTTTAACTTTGGTGTGCGTGGAAGATTATGGCGTCTTATTAAGCACTGCTATCACGACATAGAAAGCTGTGTCGCGGAAAACGATATGCGTTCCCCCTCGTTCAGCGTTAACCAAGGCGCGTTCGCCAGGGAGGAGTACTCTCCACTTGGCTTTATTTGCTATATATGGATGAACTTCTCTAATCTCTCGAGGACACTGGTGTTGGCGTAAAACTTGGACAAATAGAAGGTGGCTCACCCTGCCATGCGGACGATTTAACCCTTGTCGCGTTAGCCAAATATGGTTTAGACTGTATGATGCCATGTAGCTTTAAATAATCTGTCAAGTGGAGGTACGTCTATAACTCGGACAAATGCATAGTTATTGTTTTGGTGAGACCCCACATCAGTGGCAAGCGATCAGCTGCGATCGAACTTGGTGGCTTGGGCGAAAATCGAGCGAAAGAAGCTACCACTCTAACACATCTCGGAACAATACAGGACAAATATCGTCGCACGACAACACTGGCAATCACAGCTGCGCAAAAGCTGAAGAAAACTCGTATGTGCATCTTAGGGCCGGGAATGCAACCGAACAAATTCAACCCGATTTCCAGTCATAAACTTTACCGCAGGATATGTCTTCCAAGGCATTGTATGGCAGCGAACTCTGGTCTAGTATGTCAGAGAGGGACTTGATGATTCTCGAGCGAGTCCATCGGTTCTGCCTCAAAAGGATGCAAGGTTTCAGCAGGTTAACTAGAACTGTGACTGCACAAGCCATGATTGGCAGTGTGAGTCTAAAGGCTTATATTGATAAACAGTGTCTTCTCTTCTTCGGAAAACTGACAAGGATGGATGAACAATCTCACCCCAGACGAATCTTTGACTTTAGATTTCAGTCAATAAAAGATAGAAATAACAGATCCGAGACCTGTCTCGGATACATTCAAACCTTGTAAAAGTCATGGACAAATACGATCTGTCGAACGCCTTAAATGTGTACACCGATAGCGGTGAACTCGCGCCATCAGACATTACCTGGAAGTCTTTGGTTGACAAGTCAGTTCTTGATAATGAAAACAAACGTTTTTTCCGCCGAGTGTGTAAAAAACAATCTCCTAAGAGTAGCAAACATTAAGAAATCATTAGATTATCCCTCTCTCATATAAATCGCTTCTCAGCCAGATCCAAAACACAGACAGGACTATGCCTTTCTCGCGAAATTAAACATACTGTCAGAAACAATTGTAGAGACTCAATGCAACCGTTGTAACCAATGCTATACCAATCCGCAGGTGCACTTCTTTTGTGGGTGTTCAGGCTATTCAGCCTATAGAGAAGATTTCTGGGAACAAGTTGTAAATGATCTCCCAGTTGACATATATAAGTGCCCTTCTTTGGAACATGAATGATGTAGAGCTAACATAAACTTTGCTGGGTAAGCAACTCAGCTCATCAGACTTTGATGTAAACATGTCCCTCCTAAAGATCACAGCCAAATGCTGGAGTGTACATGTATAACGTAATTTAATAATCTCATGTTAAACTACTATAAGCGTGCCTTACAGTTATTGCTCAAACGCATTTGAACTGTTGTACATAGCTTTTTTTTCTTGTATTATTAATGTCCCTGTATTTTGTTTGACTTTCACTGTAAGTGTTAGAATCTTCTATGAGGAGGAATAAACAGATATATATATACACCACATCCTCCCTCATAGAAGATGAACGCCATAAAACCATACGCGACGCTCCCATTCGCTTATGCATTGACGTGAGACCATTAGATGGCCACCTGCTGTTATTCGCACAGATCCGGGACCAGGTTTCAGAGCGGTAATCAACGATAAACAACTCTCGCACCAAAGAATCGCTATCGAGATCGGAAGAATAAAAAACCCTAACAAAAATCCCGCCGCTGAGAGAGCAATCCAGGAACTGGAACTGGAATTGCTAAAGATCGACCCCCAAGGTGGCTCGAATTCCGTGTCACATATAAAACTTAGCGTGCGCAACAGCAACCCTGAACGCGCGTATCCGCTCATGAGGCCCATCTGCACGCGAAATGTGACTAAAAGAGATGAATTCTCTAACCGACAATTACAATTCTCCGACGAAAAATTTATACAGAATCAAAATACCCAACGACACGAAAATCATCAATACAGCGAAAAATCCAAAGCCCAACGAAACGAAACGCACAGAGAAGGTGAAGCCTTTGAAGACGGTGACCTTGTGTATCTTTTCTCAGATCGCAACAAGTCCGTCGCCCGTGACCGATATCTCGTTACATCCACGAATGAAAATTGGTATAAGATACGATAAGTTAGTAGATTCCCAACTCAGAAACGCGTCCTATCGGGTAAAGAAATCAGAGTGTTACAAGGTCCCACATTCAGAACCACGATATGCGCACAATTACGAACATGGATCAGATGCAATGATGACGAGGAGTTGGATGCTCCATGCGAACCACCGGTACCTATTATACCTAGCGAAATTTCTGCGCCGCTTCCCGCGAACAGCAACACTGAGGCTCCACCTGGGGCCACTAACAGCATCGCTGATGCAACTCATGAGTTTAGTGTCAACGCGAATTGTGACGCAAGCGAGATACCGAACATCAATCCCCCTAACACCGAACCAGCGACTCCGCCAAGACGCTCAAGCCGCAACCGTAAACAGATCCAGTGCTTTGGCGACCCCATCACCAGCTTGAATTTTTCAAAATGCCTTTAATTTGTGATCACGAATTTAAAATTTCACAGATATTGATGGTGAATAAGAAAGTCAAAGCATCGAAAATTGAAAAACTAAATACGTTTAAAGTAATAGGCGGTTTTCTATTGCAGTATGTTTTTTCTTCCTCTGGTTCATCAGTTGGCTATTTTCCTAAACGTGTTTGATTATTTTCCAATTTTAGCTCTCAGATAGTAGAAAAACGCGTGAGTGCACTCTGAGTTCACCTCACCCCGCTATAAAGACGCAACGTCATTTCCATTTGTCGTCGCAGTTGCGGGGTAATCAAGCACCATCAGCATGACTTCGGAAAAATCTATATCAGCAGCAGGACGTCAAAGGGTAGATCCTAACTCAGGAAACGCCTTACTAGTGCATCGTTCCGATTGGGAATATTCCGCCAGTCATTTTATTTCGTCAGTCACCAGTAATTTTTTAAAATTAGGCGGTAGCCTATTAGGCATATGGCATAAAGCATATTCGAAGCATGTTAAAGTTTTTGGTAAGTATAAGTAATAAACTTGGTATCGTAGAACCTCTCTTAGCGGACACCTCTATATTAAGGACACGAGCTTTGGTCCCAAATTGGTTGTGTCCGTTCAATTTGACCTCTCTAATCAGGACACCTCACAAGGACAGCACTTGTCAGTCCCGATGGTGTCCTTAATAGAGAGGTTCTACTGTATTTAACGAATAAAGGTTTTGTAGTACCCCGTCACACTGTATCTCTTATTCACGTCACAATGCTGCCTCTTCCGAATTCCTGGCCGGTATAAAATATGCGAAGTTTGGGCGGGGGGGGGCATTTACCTGCCCTTTTAACTTTCTCAGAATAAACTGACAAAGTGGGGTCCCCCCGCCATTCCAGAGGATAACATTAACACTATCAGGAACAAATCCATATGATGGAGATTGGGTAATTTTCAAGTTCAAGCCTGGGATTAGATAACCCCACATAATGGGAAGGCCCAAAATACCATTCATGTCAGCCCAAAATACACAGTTGAAGAAATGGAAAGTGTGATTATACCATCATAATTTATCAAAATAATCAATAAATTGTGTTTGTACAAATAAATATGAAAGTACAATACAAATGTATGTGTTCCTTACATAGCAAACTTCTCAACTCCGAAATTCCTTTCGGTTTTACCTCGCATTATCAGTATATGCACCAATCATACATGTTATGCTGCCAAATACGTCACAATCACTATCAAACATGGTTAAGTTATAAAAAGTATTTGATTTTACCTTCAATCATACAGGATTTGGCACTTTTGTGCCGAATTTATAAGTTTTTAAGAAATGACTGCTGACTGGCAAAATAAAATGCCTGGCGAAATTCCCCAGTATGGCACTATCACAATGCCATGCCGATATCAAGGCACAGAAAGGACACAACCTTTTTAATAGCGGACACCAGTGGTCTCGTTATTTTCGAGATCGGCCTACCAACATGCGTCTCACACGGATTAGTTCAACTCAACTGTGAAGTAAAGTTAGTGCCCAGGACACAGCATATCCGAAAATTCACTCTTCGAAAGTACTCCGTGAACTATACCCCCACTGCTTCGTGGACCTGGGAAAAATCAGGTAAACACAAGATTACGTCAAAAAAAAGGACTGCTAGTCAGTCATTCACGCTACGTGAACCTCTTGCCGAATTAAAGCGTATGATTCAAATGGTAGTCATCAAGCCCATCAATGAAGCCACAGATTGGAGATCCAGTATCGCTTACAAGCCAGAGGATCGCTCAGGATATGTCTCGACCCCAAAGATTTAAACAAACATCTGATCGAAGCGACGCATGCATCAAACGTCGACCCTCGAACAACTGTACATATCATTTCGCCGGCGCGAAATTCTTCAGCAAACTCTACGCAAAATCAGGATATTGGTCAACTGAACTGGATGAGGAAAGCCAAGCGGCGTTAACAACGTTCAATAGCCCTTTGGGCGCCACTGTTTTCGCCGTCTGCCATTTGGTCTAAGCATCTCGCAGTACCTGTTCCAGCGTAGGATGGATGAGATCCTGGAGGGATTAGAAGGAGTAGTATCTATCGCTGATGATATTATCATATATGGGACGACTGAGGAGGAACACGATAGGAACCTTCACAAGCTGATGCTACGTGCGCGTGAAAAAAAAGACTAATTTTCAATTACGTAAAATCAACCCGAAATCACGCCGTTTTGCGGAAACTTACACGGCCGAGATGGTGTAGGCCCTTGAAAGGTACAAGCAATTAACGAGCTAGCGACCCCAATCAGTGTCAAGACACTAGTCTTTCCTTGGTATGGTAACATACATAGCTACCAAAACTCAGTGAGTTAACCGCACCACTCAGAATACAATTGCAAAAGGACATTGATTTCCAATGGAATCACGAACGGCAATCCGCATCATCAGATCTGCAAAACTGCAACCGGGCACTCAGTTATTTTAACCCGAATGACAGACAGTCATTCAGGTCGACGCAGGCCTCTACGTGTCCGGAAAATAATTCATGATTGTATCAGATCACCGCCCGCTTGAAATGATCTGCTAAAATAATCAGACAGCTGCACACGCACGATAAAAAAGATGCTATTGCGCCTGCAGAGACACGATTACGACATAACATACGTACCAGGGTGCGAAATGATACTACCTGACAGCTTGTCTCGCCTTCCGAAAACGAAACCAGATCCAGAGATAAATTTAAACGTGAAAGTCTGCCTGGTACAGTTTAGTGAATCTAAACTGATCACCCTCAAAAAGGAAACCGAAAAAGATGAAAAATGAGTGCCGCTTTGACCACTAATCGTCCGTGGATTCCCCGCCTGGCAAAAGGATATAGCGCCGAACCTTAAGACGCGACAGAGGATAGCCTAATCCTAAAGGGACCACAAATCGTAATCCCCGACGCACTTCGATCAGACTATCTCAAAGCAATCCATTAAAGCCACCAAGGCATCACCATAGGCCAACAACGAGCCCGAAGCGCCAAGTACTGGCCAGGAATACATCGTGACATTGAGAACATTGCAAAATACTGCATTCCGTGTTAAACACATCAGGCGGCACAATCAAAGGAACCGCTTGATCCGATTATACCAAATGTCCCGAATATACCAATGCACACGATTGGGACGGACTACGTACATTACGCTAACAAGGATTACCCAGTAATATCCGATTATTACTCCAAGTTCCCATTTGTCGAGGAAATAAAGGACACTTCAAGCAAAGTAACAATAATCGTGAATGAGAAAATGTTTGCAACGTTTGGTATCCCAAACACCATAATCTCAGACAACGGTGGACCCGTCATTGGCGGACGTCACCAAACAATGGTCATCAAAGTCGGCATAAACCACGAGACCAGCTCCCCAAACAATCCAAGTCGCATGGCTTCATTGAAAACAAGATAAATTTCGCTGAGAAAATGATTGAGAAAATTGCGAATTTGAAAACATCACTACTGGCGCACCACACAACGCTCTAAGGCCCGAAATTGCCTTCGGCAGCCGTAGTGATGATGTTCAAAGGGAAAATATCCAACAGTCTGCCAACTCATATCCGATCAAAAGAAACAGAGGCCGAAATCAAAAGTAGGCAGCAGTCACAAAACAAAAACCACAGCTTGGTACAATCAGGACGGTAAGGAGCTACCAGAACAGTCCCTGCAACAGCCGATTTTCTATCCCGACGAGGCCAAGCGCACTTGGCACCAGGTTGGTCATTGTTGGTATTGGCCCAAAACCTAGGTCATAATTATGCCATCACCTGCAGCATCAATGGTAGATTACGCCGGAACGGGAGCCTTCCAAGGCCAAGCCATGTAACCTTCGATCTTCCAGCAGACAACAACAGATTCGATGCATACGAACCAAATATGCACTCCCACAACAAGACAGAGCAGAGCAGGCCTAACGTACCTGAGTTGGGTGTGGTCATACCTCAAACACCTGCCAGCCCAGAAAAGAACGTGCCAATTCCTGCAGCAGCAGGAAACAATGCGCAAGAACCAACAAAACCCGCCGATCGCAACGTGAAAGGCGACCTCCAAATTGGATGGACGATTTCCAAATTGGATAAACGATTATGTCAGGTGACGTGCTGGTGCCCTCTCCCTGTATTTTCTTTGCTTATGTTTAATTAGTCTTAGAGGCATATAAAAAATTCAGAACTGCGTTGATGAACTCATGAACTCCAAGAACATCCTGGTAAAAGCTCAACTTGCCGCCAGAACACTGTGACAAATAAATGGACAGTTTACAGTCAAATCGCTCAGGTAACGTCACTTACAGTGAAGTCAGAAATTCAAGACGACGATTATGTTATCATTGAGATGATAATATCATGTCACAACTAAACCTTTTTAAAAAATATGCATTGAGCATTGTAATTTTTGGTAAAAAATTTAAAAACAATGCACTGGTACAAATTTTCTTGTCTGCCGTCATTATAAAATCATTCTTAATGAAGGGGATTTGGTATCATCAATCATACGCAGCGCCATCTGCTATAAGCACCATTAAACTGTAAAGCATCACTTGGCATTAATTAGCCATATTGCGACGATATTTGGAATTGGGTACCCAATCTAGTATTATTATTCTGTGTTCTTCCATGGCTGTCAGTAAACCTAGACACCCAGGATCGTTAGCTGCTTGAGTTTCAACACCTTTCTTCTTAATTGATCTCTTCTATTGTTTTATTATCTCTATCTGTTAGTATTGATACAGCTGTGTGCTGATTGGTTGTTTCCTTAATTACCGAGTGCTAGTTGGTTTAGAGCCTGATATTTGGGCAGGGCTATTTACCCATTAGGGGTGAGAGTAATCAGATATAAAGGTCATGTTTAGATGTTTTTAGCAAGTCCTGGCAGATCCAGAAATCAACTCGTGAAAGGTCTGTTAACCTCACTCTGTAGCTAAAGAAGATACTCTCTTGTCTTGTATTAGTAGATCCCTCCGCTTGATCGGAGCACCTTGCTCGGGTCGATATCCTGATCCTCTGCAAGTAGTTTTTCGTTTATCTTAATGACTCGCGTAGTGTGCAGTTTGTGGCACAGAAAGTTTGAGAGTTTATTGGCACTTATTACGTTTTTGTTTAGCTTTAGCATGATAATATTTCTACTGTTTCTAGTGTTATTTTGAGTGATATATCCCCATCCGTTCAGCCACGCAGAGCATACTTCATCGTCTGTCCTTGGTGGCGTCAGCTTTTCTTCTGTGTATAGTTTCTGGAGGTTCTCTATCCTGGCAGCTCTCATCTCTTGCATGATTGGGCATCTGATCAGGAAGTGAACAACATCCTCCTCCTCCTCTTTGCACAGGGGGCAGATTGGGGAGATATCCTTTTTTAAGAACTGGACCTTTGTGACTTGTACGCCGTATCGACCCACCAGTAGACGTGCCCTTGTGGTTGCAGCCTCCACCATATATGGTTTGCCTTTGCACGGAAGCCATAATGGGTGAGGTTTGCCTGTCCAAGTCTGATGAACAATCAGCCATTTGAGAGTCTTCTTACTGCCTGCCTCGATTGACAGTTTTGTGTACCATTTGTCCTTTACTAGTAGGGTTGTGTGTTCTCGCCAGGAGGATTTAGGCCAAGGGTACACTATTGCCTGATTCACATCAATGCCATAGTGTCATCCCAGCTTGCGGACCTGTGCAAACCAGCTCTTGGAAGTGTCTGTCTTCGTCGCTAATTGTCCAAGTGCCACCTGATACAGTGGGTTAACCGTGTCTAGTCTTGTGATAGCCCCAAAGAGTGACAGCTGATGTATGTGAACAGTGGCAGTTATTGGAAGTGCACCTAATAGGAGATAGACGGCGGCTGAAGCTGTATTCTCTGATAGGCCCTGGATCCTGCGGATGATGGTTCTGTGGCATCTGTCAAGTGACTCTAGCTGTGTGGCTGTGGCGGTTGTGGCCTCCAATCCATACACGATTCGTGGGATGACGAATGTCTCGCAGAGCTTCTGGCTGGCTGGTGGGTCCAGCCCGTTGTTGCCGTGGAAACCAATACCCATCAGCGAGTAGGCAGTCCTTCTTGCCATGGACAGTCTGCTTGTTAGATCTGGGGTTGCTTTACTCGCCTGCCAATTCATTCCTAGGTGGTCAAATGTTTCGACAGTTGGAGCTGGTTTGGACTTTAGGAACCACTGTCTGCTTGTCTCTCCGTCGTTGCGATGGATTTTGTGCGGGCATACCACTGACTTTATTGGATGAAGGTCATACAGGTTGTCTTCGGCGTAGTTGTCGCTGATGGTCATCTGTGCCTGGAGTTCCTGGGGTTTTGTTGACATTAGTAGGATGTCATCTGCACAACCTGGAGATCCCACGTATGTAGAGCCTATGTGTAATCCGATCCCTGATCTTTGTAGTGAAGTGAGGAGATCATTAGCATAGACTTTGTATAGTGTTGGGGATAATATGGCTCCCTGTTTCACACCCTGGTGGATGGCGTATTCTCTGCTATCTAATCCCTTCCATCTAACCACTTCGGATCCTGAGCAGTACATATCATCGATGAGCCTCCACAGTGACAGGTTAACTCCAGAGGTATACAGTTTGTGTTTCAGTTTCGGATGGTAAACTACATCGAAAGCTTTCCTTGCATCAAGTGAGCAGATATATAAGCCTTGGCCATTCTCTCTCGTCTCTGCGATTGCTTCCGTTACCAGTAGGGAGGCCATGTTTGGTGATCGGCCGGTGGTGAAGCAATATTGTAACCCGCTTTGCTGCTGTATGACGACGTCCATATGTTGTAGGCAGATTGTTTCTATTAGCTTTCCGAATATCGAGGTCACTGTTATTCCTCTGTAGTTATCCATCCTTCTCGAGTCTTTGCCTTTTTTGGGAATTGGTAGCTTGTATGCTGATCTGGCTGCTTTAGGGAGTATTCCCGATTCTAGGACAAGGTTTACTATCCTTGTGAGTTCCGACACTGCCGTTGGGGAGAGAAGCAATAGTTTCAAGTGTTCTGCCTTGAGGCCTTCCTTGTCAGCTGCTTTGCCTGAGTTGAGCCCATTGATTGCCTTCCTGATGGAGTCCTCTCCAACCTGTATGGTTTCGCCCTCTCTTATTGCGATGTGCCTCATGTGGTTCAGTGATGCAAGTAGATCCGGGAGTTCTTTCTTCGGGGTTGCCAAATCCTCGTAGTAGTTAGCCCATTCTTCTCTGATCTTGAAAAGGGCCAGAGTCTTTTTCCCTGTGATGTTTCGGTGTAGTTTGTAAATGAGAAGTTTGAGTGACGTGAGTAATAAATGATGTGAGTCGATATCCTAGTTGGTTTAGTCTTTGGGTTCGAGTTCAGAGTTGCGACGTTGACGGTGACTTACTATATAAGCCCCTTTACCGCTACAATATAAAGGCTTAACTCTCTCCCGAGGTCAGATGAAGCTAAAATGCACAATGGGTGATTTCAAAGTCGGTTTTGCATTTAACACTGACATTTAGTGTTAGAGTTATTATTAGTCTGCAGCCGTTAATCCTGAAGTCTGATTAAAATACTATTACTATGTGTTTAATAGCTTACGCTAAAACTTGGTTTTATCATATCCAAGTGAAACACTTACACTTATCCTTTCTAAAACACTGGATTTGAAATATGGTTATGAGTTAGTTTCAACGCCTAGATTTAGTGTCATCTCACTTCAAAAATAAATCGTAGTGTTAAATTAACACCCAGGAATGTGGTTTTAATCCCGGCTTGGTGTTACAGTCTCAGAGGAAGTAGTGCATTGTGTACTACCACAAACACAAATGCCTTAGGCATTAATACCAACCACAATTCAAAGTTTGTGTTAGAATCAAGCAAACAAAGACGATATTTGTTCCCTTCAAAGAAGTTGGAGCTGGCGTTTTGAATGATGATGGTAATCGACAGCGGAGGAGACCTACCCATGTATGACGGACAGCGGCGTCAACCGAGGAAATTCTGCTCGAGGCAACATCGAAAAAACGCAACAACCACAACGAACCAAAAAACTCTTAGCAAAACAGTAAGAGACTAGAAAAGCACATGTTTCTTAGTATCAGTGTTTTTATCTTGGTTTTAGTTTTATGTTAGTTTTACCAGAAATTACACCTGTCCTTAGTTTATACACTATTTTGTAACGGGATTAAGACTAACACCTATTGTTACACTCACACTAAGCATAATTCCATGGTTTAATCAATGTTTTTTGAGTGTAAAAACATGTGGTTTTTAATTCTAAAATACCTTGGTACCGTAAAGTCAACTTTTAAATGGAAAATGCATAAGCCTCGTTCTGAGAGTGGAGTGTTTTGGACACGCAACCAAGATGCTCTACCAAAGTTCCCTCGGGTTGCACTAAAATGTGGAAACCATGCACACAGCTCACTTCAGAAGTTTGAGGCTCTCAAAACACTGGTTCAAACACAAATCAGCCAAGGAAGCATCAACCACCCTAAGTTTTTTAATGAGCACTACACATATTTGCTGAGAAAAACGCTCCAAATAGCCCATTTGCGCGGATTTTAGCATCACTTGAGCGAGCCGATGCGGACTTCCTACTGATACGCGCTGCCCTAACATAATGTAAACAACGGCGGTACCGGCGCTCCGGGCAGGCGATGGATGGAATTTGCCAAATTCGCACATATTCAAGTTATTTTCGTGGCCTATCTTTTTAAGTTTGAGATATTTTAGAATAGAAATTGAACCCTCGGCTTCGGACCTTGGTTGAGTTACCAAGACACTCTCGGGTGGAGCTAAAATTTCGTTCAAACCCTCGCCTGTCGGCTCGGGTTTGGACTGTATTTTAGCTCCACCCTCGAGTGTCTTGGTAACTCAACCAAGGTCCTCCGCCTCGGGTTCAATTCCTTAAACCACATCTTAAAACTGACTTTTGAATCACCCAATGTAGTCAACTCTTAGTGTGTGTATTATTAAAGATCAATTGATACAATAACCAGCCTCCTCAATTCATATAAGATCGACAAAAAATACAACAAACAACTCTACTCAAGCGAAATTGTGTTTACTAAGAGGCAACACAGACAACAAATGAACAAAGCGAGAAAAAAAACAGACGACGGGGCGAGGGAAAAGAAAATAAGGACAAAAGCTATGGAAAAACCAACAAAACACTAAGGTGAGTAAAAGAGTGGATGTCGCTCAGTTATAGCAAACGTCAGAATTGAAACTTGACAACACTACCTACATGAATATACAGGCATGACAGGCAGCAAAACTAATTAAAGTCAAAATCTTCCTCTACTCGCTGAAGCACGAGCTGTGGATGGCCATCAATACTAAAAAGTGAAAGGATAGTATGTTATGTTTGTGTAGACATGTAGTTTTTTTCTTATTTTGCACTACAAAATCGTCCTTTTTGCTGATGCATTATTTATTTATTTAATCGTACATAATAGTACATTCAACATAGTGCAGTGCTGTATTGTGCAGTGAGAAAAATAATTAGATGGAAGAACATTTTAAAAACAAGTTAGAAACAGGCAGCGAATGCCACAACTAATTACCAGTGATACTCAATTGAACTTGTTTATACAGATATTATATTGGCCATCAACAAATTATTCAGTCTCAGGTGTCTGTAAAATTTAGTTGACACATAAATCATTTAATATAGTATTAATCTCATCAAGATTAAAGAAATTGCGGTCTCTATTGTCTCTCGAACTTATCATATCTCTGATGACATTTGCCTTGTCTCTTAGAATGACTGTTGCATCATTTAAAAAAACAGTTTTATTTATAGAAATCTGTGTAACATCATATTTTGTAACACCCGCTTTTGCACACACGGTATTGATGTTGTTAGCGACCTGTGAATTACTACCCTTAAGGGCCAACTGACCGGCAATTCTTAGCAATGGGTTAGTGCTTCTTGCTATCCCACCAATGCATTTTAAGAAGCGCGTATGGAGTTGCAGTTCTGGGGGTAGGTCTTCACAGATGAGTGGGAGCAGATTAGAGTGTGTCAAATAGGACACATTATATAATTTCCTGACACATTTCCTCCAGGCGACGCAGAATCGATCAAGTTTTCTGGGGGTAAAATTCCAGAGCACGCATCCATATAGTGCCATTGCGAATGATTTGAATAACTTGTATTTTGTTACTGAGTGGCAATGTCCAAATTGAGCAACCAAAGTATTTACTCTAGAATACAAAACGTTGATGGCATTTTCAAGGTTTTTCCCATCACTATTCTCTCCAACAATATGACCAAGGTGAGTGGCCCAAGATACGACATTAATCACATGACCCTCCCAGGCAAAAGGGGGGTGATTCTCTACTCCTTCCCCTGAATACACTAGTTGACTTTTTGTTTGATTGAAAATAACCTGGTATTCTTTTGAGAATACCGAACATATTTGTAAGAGCATGCGTAACCCATGCCTAGTTGGGGATAATATTACTATATCATCAGCGTAAGCAAATACTCCCATAAATATATTTCCTACATAGCATCCGTACCCAGAATCCTTTAACCTTGACAACAGTTCATCGGTGTAAATACAAAAAAGTATCGGGGAGAGAACACCTCCTTGCTTAACACCATTACGCACACCAAAATTTCTACTTCTGTGACCGTTCCAAGATACATTGACTGTTTGGTATGTATACAGGATAGCGAGGAACCTAGTTATGATAGGACAACATCCCTTTTTAAGTAATAACTTGAATAATTTGATGTAATTCACTCTATCAAATGCCTTACTTGCATCTAAAAACATGGAGTAAATACCACTTCCTCTGTTTCTATAATACTGAATCGTCTCATTATAAACGAAAGTACACTGAGTCGTGGACATTTTCTTCTTAAACCCGAATTGTAAATCACAGGATGAAAACACTTTTTCGTTTTTTGACATCAGAACATGATCTAACACCTTCCCTAAAATACTACTAAGAGTAATCCCTCTATAGTTGTCAGAGTCTTTCAGCGATTTTCTTTTATCTTTTGGGATAGGAAATATTGTCGATTCCATAAAACCATGTGGTACATATGCATGGGTTAACATCGCCGTGAATAATTTCGCTAGGCATTAAAGCTGGCCATTGCCACATCCTAAAGTGAAAGGATAGTCTGTGTATCTATACTATAATGCGCGTTGTGGCCGCTAAATAGGAGGCGATTTTTGTTTCAAAATTGGGCCTCGAAAATGCGTCGAATTCTTGCAACTTTTGGTTTCGTAGGTGTGGATCATAAGTAAGAGTGTCACTGAGGGTGTCATACGTCGAATATCTTGGTGGTTTTAGAATAAATAACAACTTTTCAGAGAGCACGTCGACTGGAGAGCTCCGCTCATTCTCAAAAGCATACACAAACTTCACGCATATTCTCCCTGCCACATCAGTATTAGCTTCCAGCACGTATGTAGTGCTACACAACCTGGTCCATGGTGCGGGGTATTAGCAGGGAGATTAATGATTAGCCTATTCTATTTTAGTTCTATTCGAGAAACAGTTATGTCAGGATGGACAAAATATGTACAGTGGCCAGCGCTTGCTCTTTGATTTATTCTTTACTGACTGATGTTGTCAGTTTGAATTGTGTTCTGCATCTCTCCATGCACCTGGCTTTGATCCGACAGTGGCATTGGGTACGGGAGTGGGTAGGTGATATGCCTAATATGTGAGGGCCTTATTTGGAACAGGACCTGCTGTCACTGGTCTCAATGCATTGTGTAAAATAGCGTACTCCAATCAATCTATTGGGAGTTGCATGTAGATAGCAGCAATAAGTCCCTAAATGCAGTTCATTGCGTGTTTAACCTTTAATAAAACTTCAGTAACGTTAGAAATTTAATGCAGTTCAATCATCGTGCCCATTTAACTAATGTATATTACATTTCAACATTGCCCGCTCCATGGGTATATGCTAGTACAACTAATTACTTTCATTTTGCAGACAGGTGATGCACTCTGGAAAGGGTTATCTCTATTGCATGAAGTGATTCATACATGTTGCAATCCTCCCATTCTTTGCATGAGAAAGTGATGTCGACGAGGAGCCTAAACCACCGGAGCCAGCAAAACGCCGAAAGACAATCAGTAGTCTTGGGCAGACTATTGATTTCATGCAGAAAACCGAGACAATGACTTAGGGAAAGAGAACTACAGTTGAATAACAAACAGGTCGAACACGAGGAAATGAATTCAGGTTAAAACGGGAGGAGTGGCTTTGACGAATGGAACCTAAAAGGGAGGAAAACAACTTTTGTTGCTCTACGATGAAAAAAGGTCGTTATGGACAAATAGGCTGATTTGCCCCCCCCCCCCCGCGGTCAATTCTTTCAAAGTAGACCAGGTCATCGCTTTAAGGGCTTGTTCAAGCTAGAAATTACACTGATCTCCCATTGATGATCAATGCACATTTTCTTGCTGGAAACTGCAACATCTGCAGACAACTCCTCGACATCGTTCGGAATCAAAAGTAGGCAACAGTCTGTTTCGTCACCCTCTATTGAAAATCTACTGAAACGATGTTGTTTCCGCCATGGTAGCCAGGTTTTCTCACAAAGTGGATGAGTGTCTGGATGAGGATGTTGCCCAACCCTGTGGTGGATTATATCTTTGAATGTAGAATGACTGAATTCGCAATCGGTGTATGCATACTTGTTATACGTGGATGGAATGACCGAAATACAAAATAAGGGAAAATATAGTTGTCAATGATTTAGTTTTGTAAATATTTCCGTATGTGGAGCCTCAGGGGAAAGAGATTTAGCCAAACAGATTTGCAAATTTCGCAGGCTGTGGCGTCAAAAACACCATCGTGCAATAATAATTCTATCACTACAAGTGTAACCATAGCGGACAGTCATGACAGTGCACACAGGTTACCATCGTGGACAGTCTGCCTGTGGCTTACGATTTCGACTTTATAATATAAGTTTTAGATTGAAATTTCGATACTTGATTAATTGGTATCAAGTCTGTGTTTTATAAATGAACAATAAAGCATTTACTTCCGGGATCCTTGAGAATAAGATTGTCCGGGCAATACGCTTGAGTTAAATACATACATAGAGCCTAATTGGATCGGTCAGATCATGGAAGTTTGTGTTGGATTGAGGAACTCTTATGGTGCGTGGGTGGAGAGAAATTGTATATTGCCATAGTATTGAAAGACATACTCTATCAATTGTGTTGCTAGGCTTGGTGGCACATCGTAAAACATGCTTTGGACTTTCCTTCTGCTGCCTCTTGTGTAGGCGGATAACTTCCGTTCTAAGTAATGAGTAATTTGCTGTAATCTTTACCGATGAGCAATTGTACGATCGTAACCCCTTGGTGGTCCTGAACGGAAGAGGACCTGGTCTCTCCGAATCTCGCCCACTCACGCCCACGCTTCAAACAGGAATCTCGATTTGAAGTATTCAGTGTAAAGGTAGATTCTGAAGTGTAAGGATCTCACTTCTTCATTCAAGTGTCGG
Source organism: Lineus longissimus (assembly GCF_910592395.1). NCBI lineage: Eukaryota > Metazoa > Nemertea > Pilidiophora > Heteronemertea > Lineidae > Lineus > Lineus longissimus. The sequence goes on from NC_088321.1 coordinate 8,166,916, forward strand.
AAACCGGAATAGAGCTCGGAACAGCAGAAAATTTCATCTGTCTTCATGTTAACAGGATGCAACACAGCCTTTGACTAAACAAAGGTCCCAAGCATGGTTTTCGCCGTTAGAAAAAAGTCTACATCACAGGTAACTTCACATAATGCCGTAGGGCTTTTGAATGTTAGAGTAACAAGGCCCAAAGAAAGCATTTTGAAAAAGTTGTGCTTGGAAAAAACACACGTCAGATAAGAACGATGAATTAAAGAGATGGATGGAACATGGTGAAATGAAATACATTCCGTTGGGACAATAGTAGGCAAGATCTTTCCAGTTGTAAAACTCGACTTGATGTTTAGATATACAATATGATAATCACAAGATTTTTGTGAGCGCAGATAGATGGTAGTGGGAGAAGAACAACTGACTCCTCAGCTTAACAGCGTTCGAGATCGATCAAGTGTCTTTTCCCTGGAAAGAAATTCTAAACAGACGTTAACGACTCCCTTCTGTGGTATAACGTCGTTCAACTATTAGAAAATATGACTGCCCTCGGGACGAAATCACTGCTGTACATAAGCTGAAAGAAAGTACCACCGCTCAAGAGTTAGCTATGACAGGACACTATGGAACGATGTCATCAAAGAGGCGAATGGCTTGTACGGCACAGAATCACCATGCTGGTCAATATGCCTACAAAATACTATAGCGCTGGCAGGCCGCAATCTTTGGTTTATCGCGAAAGTTTTGTTCTTGTGCCTCAGTCTCATCTCAAACTAACTTTGGTAGAGGACTTCTGCGATAAACAAAAGTGCGAACTGTAAGTTTCGTAATTGGTATGACGCTGAGGAGGAGCCATCCCGTTCCCGTCGCCGAACGAATTAGACGAAGTTATATTCATTTGTTGAACACGGTTGCTATATAAAATATACGCTTAGTGTCACCTGGATGCTGAAAACCTCTTTTACGACCCACGAGGACAATGCGTAGCACCAAGGGATATCCTTATTGCCATAAGCAACCAGACGCAGATCCACACGAGATTAAGGCCAGACAGGTAATGCCAGATTTTTAAAGTCCAAATTTAACCATAATTATTGGATGCATAATCAATATAGAAAGGAAGAAAAAAAAGAAGCATTTCACGTACTTTGCCAGCTTTCCACCACAGTACTGCTCTCATATCTATAGTTCCATATAGTAAACAATATTAGAAAGGATGTTGTTTAAAATTGTTTCAGTCAAGAAGATTTCAATTAAGATTTATAAGGCAAGTTGATATTCATTTAGTTCCAATGTTCCAGGTCGTTCTATATTTGCACGACGAAGAAAAGACTTGAGCACGAAGTGATGGAGGCAGGTCATGTCGACACGACTAGGAACAGTCAAGTAAACTGCACGAATATCTTGCATGGTCCACTTCAGACAAGAACAATGATATCCGAGGTATGATCAGGCAACATGTGAATTTTTCGCATTTATTCTCCAAGTAAATGCCTAAAACAGTTAACAGGTTTTTTCAAGTGATGTCCATGCAGTTTTTTTGTTGATCGGGGTAACATGTTTACATAGCAAAGACGGATTATTTTTTGAAATTGCTATTTGTTTTATGTACAGAAATCACATCTTTGATTGAAAGGAATGAGGTCAAGGCCAACAGAAAAGAAGGGAAGGCTTCTCGATCTATACCTAATGCTGCAGCCAGAGAAACACAGCCTTTACTTAAAATCCGTTATCGCAGCAATAAATCTCAAATACCAGCGCACAAACGTCTCGGGATCTAATATCCATGTAATCCAAGGACAATGATATGCAATAACAGCCTTATCCTAATTCATTGCGCCTCCGCCAATCCCTGACGCAAGGCTGGATTGCAGCTGTTATATACACGTCGGACAAATACTTATGTATTGTCATATCGCTTCGTTTATTCGTTATCTTTTGTTTATTTACGTTACAGACGATTTGATGCAACTTTCACAAAACATAAAACATTTTGCGATCGTGCATAAATTCGTTGGTCCCGATTCGCACGGGTCGTGGTGACGAAAACGACCAAAGACAGGATGTGACATTCACTATCACAACAGTAGCTACGTTTTCAATACGTTGACCGGATCGATCGACCACCAAAATATCTCGAAATCGCGCAGGGAGGCTTGTGGTTTTCCCAGACTGATGCAATAAATGATTACATTAACACTACCATCCCCTGTCAACCAACGTATTTGCAAAATTGTCGCTTTTTGAAAAGTAACGAAGAATGCATTATCATTGATCATGCAGAACTTTATGGATGGTTGCCGAAATATCAAATTCCTTGAAGTGCTGTTTGCCGCAATTGTGTGAAACGTATCTTTACTGTAAACACTCTAAATAACCCTTGAATTTTGGCAAACGGGCAACGGCTCTCTACGAGGTATTTGCCAGAAAATTTGGTGGCTTTCATAAAAAAGATCAAGGCAGAATATCCAAATCATGTTTTATTAAAGACATGGAAATGGGTACAGAATCCATATACTGGGAACATACCCTCTTGTGGTAGTTCATCGGGCTGCTTCTCATTTAAATGTTTTCTGGCAACCTTTACACGAATACAAACGGTCCTGATGAAGGCCATGCTCATATATTGGTCACTCAGGTTAATTACGTTTAGAGATGAGCTCGTTTCCGCAAACATTACACACATATATTACTCTTTGCTCCTGCTGGCATCGGATGTCCTACAAAAGAAGAAACAGACAGTGATCAAGCAATTGATATTTAGCAAGTAGTTTTAGGCTGACCTAGAGGAGTTGCGGTCATATGAATTTAATACGTCTGAATGATGAAGAATCTAATTCCTGATATGTCTTCCTTTAGAGCAGCATTTTTATATCAATATGAAATAAAATAACTCACCTCTGTGTCGTAGTTTATGGGAATCCATGTTTGTCTTCTTGGTAAACGATCTGTCACAGACCGGGCACTTGTGGCGCTGGATGTAGATGTGACCATCAACATAATCCTCATTATTTGGGTTTCTTCGCCCTGATCCTCTGTGGTATTTTGTGACATATTCTCGATCTTCGTGCCATGGTGCTGCGATGATGTGGTGATGAAGGGGTGTCTACAAAACTAAGACCTAAGACCTAAGACCTACAAAACTAAGACCTTCCACCTACAAAACTAAGTACACTCCATTTTAATCTATAATGACAGACCGACTGCATGCATACAAGTCTAGTAAAAGGATTGCCTACCCTTGGAACCATAAAATTTTTGTAGGTCTTAGTTTTGTTGGTGGGGATCCTAGTTTTGTAGGTCTTAGGTCTTAGTTTTGGAAACACCCGGTGATGAAGTCCTTGCCTACTTCCATATGATTTGCCACATTGATCGCACTACCATAGCTTAGACTGCTATTCAGGGGTTGTGACATACTTGTACGTCTTTTTAGATAAAAGCTTGTAAATTGCATGCTCGAAACAATTGATATTGACCTGTCGTAACAGTATCGTTCCACAAATATTCTGAGGGAGGCAGAACATCACATATTTCTAATACGTAAAACATGTAAACCTGATTAAATTACATGTGTACCCAAGGCGTCATGCAGGCGCTACAACTTAACTTATCCCACAGCGCGGCAAGTTGAAATTTTTTGTCGTGTCCTTACAGCCCATTATTTCATGCTACAATTACACAGTTTGCAGAGTTTATTGGGTCTTTTCGGGCATTCAGTGAACGGTTCCACAAACGGCGTCTCCTCTAATTCACTCAAGTTCCGTAATTCTTAAGATAGCAACGCATGCGCGTTCTATGACGAAATTCATTTATTTCTCTTCTTATCTTCATATTTAACCAGTCGATAGATATGATCGATAAATATGATTGCCATAGAACAATGCTATTTGGATAAGTTTTGGAAACAAGGAAACGGGGGTATGAAAATAAAAATTGAAAGATGATTTTTTCCTACGTTTTTAAAAATCACCCGATTTCAATATTTTATGTCGATTCATATTCTTTGATATTTATTAAGCACTTTATCCCAAATTTTTATCTGAAATACACAATTTAAGCCAGTTCCATTATATTTTCTTTATATAATTTTGTGTCTGAATATCTTTGAATTCTTCAGCCCACAACACTGAGGTGCGGAAATTTAGGAAGAAAATGCAAAAAACTAAAGAGTAATGTTAATATTTCCTGATTTTTGGAATGGAATGAGATAAACAATATTTTGAGATTGTGATGCTGCAAGAAGTTTTGAAATCGAATGATTTTTCATTTGAAAAATTTCACATTTTTGAATAATACATGTATAAGTTTTTTTCATTTCCCCTTTTTCAAAAAATAAACAGACATTGTTCTAAGACAACATATTTATCGATAAAAGTTAGAAACGTGAAATGCGTAGCTCTTACGGTTAAGGAGGCATTCTTGTGTATTTGGGGTCTTTTTTAATACTTTTAAACGCTAATATGTTTTGCATGTGGAGGAGCCAAGCCCGCTGGGGCAGATGTGGGCCTCACGATAGGTTCATTCAGTGCCCGCAGGGGGTTTAGCGTATTAACTGTTTGTCTTGCCGTTCTCGCGAGCGCATAAGACACAACTTCATATAGTCGCTTTTATATGAAAATACCTCAGTTGTGTCCCAGGCGGGGGCAGGTCGGAAGAGGTCGGGAAAAAAACAACAGAAGACCAGTCCTGGCCCCGACGTTATCATGCACACACTCACCTACAACATATGAAAGTACATGGGCTGTAATATAGACCTGAACAAATAGATATTCTCAGTGGGAATGTTCTTGGCGAAAAATGAATTTGTGCAATAGTAATTCCCATGGCATAATCTGAAGGATTGCTTGAGAGATGTAGGTCACAAACGCCCAATATTCAAAATTGCCTTTTTAAAATAGCAGTTGTCAAACTCCTAGTAAGCCCCTGCAACCACTTTAGGCATAGGATACATGTACAACTTACAATGGAGGAGGTCGACCTAAAATACGCCCGACTGACCGCGGTTCTAAAATCTAACGGAATGCGGCAGGACAACTCTATGCTCGACTAGAAAAGCTTAACAACTCCAGAGTATTTTTGTTATGCTTGTTGCGGAACAAAGATGGCGGACGGCGTTACACGGACTGAAAATCTGCTCCGATTTTAACTCCCATTTTCCGGATTTAGCCGATAGTAAGTGTCTCAAACTTGACGAAAATAACAGTGAACTTGTTGTCTTTCGACTACAATATGCCAGGCCAAAATTCTGCACAGCCGGATAAGAAAAAAGCCCGTGCGAATTCTGCCGGTAACGTTTTGCCATTGGGCCAAATCCGTACCAGTACCCCAGCACATACATCATGTACAAGTAGTGCATTCGACACCGAATGCCATGCCGCGCCCAGTAGGCCCTGCCGCAATGCCCGGACAACAAGCTGCTCAACCACCCGTGACGTACATGACCACGACGGTGCCCAATCAATGGTTGGCGGATATTCAGGCAAAATTAAGCGATATACAATCGAAGTTCAGCAAACTTGATTCAATCGAACAAAAAACCCGCGGGACCATTCCCTTGATGTCGGACGGCTGAACAAAACCCTTGTAGAATATGAAAAAACAACGAAGTTTGTGAGTGAAAGCTTTGATAGTGTAAAGGACAGCCTGAAAGAGACCAACCATGAAATCAGACAACTGCGTAAGGACAACGAGGCACTAAAGAGCTAAATCACAGACTTGCAGTGTAGGTCTATGATGACAACCTGTTATTCAAAAACATTGAGGAAACTGGTGGCGAAAACACCGAGGAAGTGATACAGAATTTCATTCGTAAGGAAATGCGTGTAAGTGATTAGGTAAACATCGAGGTGGCGCACAGGTACGGAAGGGGGTGGCGGGGCGGACCCCGGCCCATTGTGGTGAAGTTCTGCTCTCGAAAGGACAAGTCCAAAGTAAAGAGCAATACTAGAAACCTGAAGGACACGAGGTACCAAGTTCACGAACAATTCCCTAAAATCGCAAATGACAGGCGGAAAATACTTTTCCAATACATGTACTTGAAAAAGGCTAAATCGGATGGGAGGCGGGCGCCCCTTAATAGAGACGTGTTATTTGTCGACGGCAGGAATACGATGTCTCTGATTGGTTAAAGAAGTCCGCCGCGAAGGTCTCCCGCGAAATTTGCATAAGTCCCCCGCAAATCGTGCAGAAGACTCCCGCGAAAATACCTCTGCCGCAAAATTCAAACCGTCCTTGGCTCCTGATTGGTTTAAATTGGGTCACGCGGCGAGATTTTTACGGCGCATTCTTTTGCGGCGTGTTTTTAGCGGGGCATTGTTGCGGCGCATCATTCGCGGGAGGCCTTTGCGGTGCAAGTAATTGATCGACCGATATATTCTGATTTATGTCCCCTCCCGCCTACCATAGACGTTAAGATAGCGAAGACGTATGAGCCAGCCCATGGTATCAGGCAACGGGTGTTGGCCTGCGTGATGCTCCAAACCGACAAGGAGTAGAAATAGAGGCGAACAAATAGGATGCCGAGGGTGGACAGTGTGTTAAAATATTGAGTATTGTGTGCGGACTGAAAAATCGGTTGCAACATGACGATTTCGTTGAATATATCAAAAACTTTGACGTTTTAGCATTCCAGGAAACAAAGAAGATGAGGTTGATACGGAGACATTGAGGGACATTTTTCCAGGTATTGATTTTGATTGCTTCCCTAACCACAGGAAAACACTTTCCACTTACAGGTCTGGTGGTACAGCAGTATGTATCAGAAGTGTTTGCGTCAATAAATTACACCACTTAAACATGATGATTCGAACCCCCAGTGGTTTCATGCAAAGAATGGCGTTATTCTTGAAACGGATTGTATTTTTGCCAATGTTTATATTCCCCCGGAGACCTCAAGGTATTCGAATATTGAAATATTTGATAACATTGAACAAGAGCTTTTAGCTAAGGCAACATTTCTTTCTCCTTATATCTTTTTGGGTGATTTTAATGCTTATACTTCAACTGTATCCGAGTTTGACATACTTGAAAATGATGCCAATGAAACCGACATATACGGAGAGTTACGAAACGATGTGGAAGGTATCCCACCACGGGCGTCCATGGATCAACATAATTTGAATAACTATGGTAGAAGGCTTTTGCAGTTGGGTAAAATTCTAATCTTGTTATCTTGAACGGCCGTTACGGACACGATATACACCTTTCCAGAAATGGGGCGCTGAGTGTCCGAAATAGTGATGTCATAAGGGGAAACTAGGCCTTATGGTGGAGGGACAAAGGAGGTAGTCATGGTTGACCAACACACTTGAATGCCTTTGATGACGGACAAGGGGGGAAAAGTTAGTTCCAATGCAAGCCACCAATTTCGGGAAGCATGTGTAGGTGTGGGCGCTTTGACCTGTAAACTTCGCTCGGTGGTAGATTGTGTATTCACTTCGGTGCCCCTTATACAATCGATAGTAGACTTTTCAATCGAACCATTTGATCCACTTTTCTCTGACGTGCATTCACCCGTTTCTGTACATTTTCATGGTCACGTGAATCAAACAACCTTTTGTATAATCAGGAAAATGTAAATATTGATAAAGAGGGCGCAGTCGACCCAAGAGCGTAGAGACCCTAAGGAAAGGACGCCACTAACTACAGGGGCATCACTATTTTAAGTTGCCTAGTGTTCACGAGTATTTTGAATGAATGGTTGTATTCTTACTGTGAGGCCAATAATAAAGTGATACATGCAAACCAGTTATCGACCAAATGTAATAAAAATGAAAAGTTTGTTTCAAAGTAAGAATCATGTAAAACTAGCCAATTTCCTCTTGGCGTGTCGCAGATTGTTTAATCTAGTTTAGCCCATATATGTGATTCATTTACCTTGTGTCCACCCTTGACCCTGTACGTCAGCCATCTGTATAATTACTGTTAGGTTTTTCTTCTAGGTACTTTTTTTAAAAGTGGAGAATAAATTGAATTGAAAATTGAATTGAATTGAGGGTCTTGCTGTGCGCTCAGGCTTTGGTATAAAATCGCCATTTTGTTTATATGTATTTTCGTAGTGTGCATGTATGCGTATACATGGTTGGATAGAGTGAAAGCACTTCATCGCATCAATTTCACTATTACCATTTGCCACATCGATTTTTCATTGTTTTCAATAAACTTCGTAAAAAGCGGATTAAATTTCCGCAGATGCGATGATTTTCGCATTACAATAAAGTATTGTAAGCCATTGTGTTGAATTATATCAAAATGGCACTCCTATAAATGCCGCGTCATCTCACGGCAGCTCCGGAACGCCACATTATCATTTGCACTAAGTCGCTCAACTTGGCGAGATGCATTTTGAAAACGGCCATTGCCTGACGCGTTGCGATTTTGTCATTGTCAGATTCCACTATGGAAGAGTGATCGAGGAGTCCCATTATATGTATATGGTACCGCGGGATCTCAAGCGGGATATAGGCCGTCCTTTTTACGTTATGAGACGAATTTTCAATTTACTTCAATTGGGTCTGTCTACCTATCAATCCCTCATCTGAACATGAAAACATACCAGGCATCGATCAATCCCTGATGATCAGATCAGGGAAAGCCGCATGTACGTAATTAAATCAATGCACTTAAATGTTGATAACACTAGCCTTTTATACGTATTGGGAAATTTGAGAAATATCACGTTCTGCTGCTCACAGAACGTGGTACTTCTCACAAACCTGATGCCCGCCTGATAAACGCCAAAATATACTCTCTGAAATATCGCATCATACCTGCATCATAACGCCTGCATTATCCACCAAAATGCACAGTCTACAATGTTATCGACCAGAGAGTACTAAAATTTCACTCTTACTAATACACCTCACAAGCATGACAAATCAGACTTGACAGGCTGAGAAATAATCCGTACCAACAAAAATATGTAAGGCGAGCATGTTGACAATAACTAATTCAAAACATGTATACAACACAATTAATATCTGTCAAAATATTTTTTCTTTGTTTTCGCGGCTTCACTTCCCAAGTACAAATTGTTTTTAACGGTTAGGTTGAAATACAAGCCATACTTCTTCATTAGTCGATCAGCAATATGAAAATTTTGCCGCAGGGAAAACAGTAGCCATAGAAATTGAAATGCGATGTTGAAAATATAAAACATAAAATATTACGCTTACAGTTTCAGGGGAAAAATATGATTCGTTTACGCGAAAAAAAGTGATGTTCAATTCATGGTTAGGCTTATCTCTCAATAATATCGATGCATCCAACCCCGGGCGCACTCATTATATGTACTTGTGCCTTTGTATCATGATTGGCCCTAGGTATTTGAAAAATACGTCTTTGTGAGTGGCGGCATGCTACATATACTGGTAGTAGGTTTTGCGAATTCACGCCGGCGATGCAATAACGAGATTTTTACATCAAAATGTGCATAAATGTGACTAAAACTTCGCTCCGATCAGCAGGTCCAATTGTCGCAACGGCGAGCGATTGAGTGAAATTAAGGCCGGGCAAGTGAAAAAATGCCGGGCAATGCATGTCTTCTTAGGGGAGATGATTCGTGATTGTTACATGAACGCCATGTCTCAATTGTGTTATTACGACCTCGTACACGGGCTAACATGCTTGAAAGATAGTTTCATCTTTCTAAAAGCATTATAGTTCGTGACATGGAGACATACGAATATATGCCGCGCAGATAACATCTTCAGTATACTGGTTCACATCACCATGCTATGTCTCGTACACGGGCCAACATGCTTCATATATTTAAATCGTTATACAAGCATTATAAGCTCGTCGGATGAAACATACGCCTGTGCCGTGACATTAGAGAATTCAACGCGTTCCGGTAAGTCACGTTAACTCATTACAGAAGTTGCTAGTTTCGTCAGCCTCCATTAGATGGCGTGAGCATCTGCTATTACATGTAGTCATCACATTACGGATAAAGTATTTTAGAGAGATTTCAGGGGGTTTCATTTGCAATGACATGGGGAGGGGGGGGGGGGGAAGCACTCATAACCACTCAGCTGTTTCAGTTTTATGGCGTCGAGTTTTGCCATTGGGTTTGTGTTCGAATACTGCGTCCACCTGACTTCGGGAAAAGGCGCCTGGTTGTGGACTACTTTTATTGTCAGCTTTTTTTCTTGAACTTGCTGGCAAGGGTTGTGGCCTGGTCATGGATTAAACTTTTGGGTAGAGTTTCTTGTCTAGCTGGTCAGTGTTGTCACAAGTTATTTGAATTGTGTTAATATGATTTTATTCTTGAAAATCGGTTATAATATTAACAGTACACTATTTTACAGAAAAACGATTATATAGCTGAGTACAAAACATTAAAGTTTGATGAAATTCCAGCCTTTTTAAAGTGATGGAAGAGGGAGGCTGATAGATTAGATAGTCGATAGTCAGATGCTCACGCCATCTCATGGAGGCTGATAAAACTAGCAACTGCTGTAATGAGTTAACGTGACATTCCGGAACGCGTTGAATTCTCTAATGTCACGGCACATACGCCTATTCGCCACGCAGATAGCGTCTTCAGTTTACTGTGTTCATATCACGATGTTATTGCTTTCATGATCAGTACATATAAATATATAATCATTCTAACAGGTATTTTAATTTCCAAAAAATTATTTTAGCCTACAACGTTCTTAGATGGGCAAGATGAAAATCTCTCTGCGAATGCTAGATTGCTATATGCTGTAATAATATTCCATGCGGAACTCAGTTGATGTGCTTGAGCTTAATAAAGCTGACATCGTTTCTCGTGGGCCATTCGGCGAAATTTATCTTCCCGTTAAAGGTCAATATGTTTATAAAGTCACAAATAGACTAAACCCAACGATACCCGTCAGACATCCGCCTACAATTTTGCTATGGCTGCCTGGCGAAAAGTATAGAGTATGCCCGAAATAATTATCACTGTCTTAAATTAACGAGCAAGAGAAATTATGAGCATTATATCCGCACACTTATGATACGCAAGAAGGAATTTAAGTCCGACTCGGCATATCTGTATTTTCACTTACCTACAGACTCTACTTTACTCTCAGACGATGATGAAGGCGCACTACGTACGTGAGCTGAAAAAAGCGCGTCGCCTGACTAGGATGATCTGGCCACGTGTCTACAGGCAATTACACTATGAGAGAATGATATTGCAGTAATATTCTGTATCTTTGCGCCTATCAAAATCGGCGGTATGGTCGGGACGAAATTTATATAACTTTTTCTGATTTTGTTTCAGCTCTTAGATTGTAGAAAAAGACGTTATACGCGTAAGTCCTGGCGCGAAAGACTTTTCCCGCTACACGTTAGTGCACGCCAACGTCACCCAGCTATTTATAAGACAACATTCTCCAAACGTCGGCAATGGCAAATCATCGTTGCCAAGTCGCACTCGATTTACTGACTATGCGAACTGAGAGAGTGAGTAATCAAGCTGACGTCGCGGGAAAAATAGTTATCACTATGAGCCTGAAATCCCGACCTTGTGTCAGTAATTCATAGTTCGTCATGTGACATGTCATTAAGAAAGGAATATATTCCTCTGTAGGGTTGGTCTGCGTCTTGCACCTATCTAAATCGGTACGATCGAGCGATATAAAGCAGAAACGCAGAATTTTCTTAGACTTCAATTGGCTGCTGATTCATTCGAAATTTGACACAGTTAATGAAACGGCCAGGGGCCATTGTGCTCACCGTAAGTATTTTTAGTAGACAGTTACAGAAAGTGCTACAGTATGTAGGCCTCTCATAATTTATACATGCATCTGTGACCAGTTCAGAGCCGGCCCTGGCCAAGTGGTGAATCCGAGACTTGTGGTTCCAAGCTTGTAGAGTCTAGGTGAAAATGATAGTGAAGAAACGTGCCACTCTATGACAATGGTCACGGTGAATATATTTTTAACTTTGACCTCAGTGACCCTGACAGGTAGGTCAAATAACAAACCAGGGTGATATGTGATGTAGACACATCCACCTGACCATAACAATTTCATCACTCGTTACACTACAGCAATCGGCAAAAAACGATTTCCAAGATGGCCGCCTAATTAAATCTATGGCACCAAATAAATCAAAAAATGAAGAAAATGTAAGATAGAACTCAGAAAAGAAAAAAGGAAAAGATGAAAAATAAAAATAGTTTTGGCTGTCCTTGACCGGGGTTTGAACTCACGACCTTTGGATTGCCACAATACGAGGAAAAACCCACAAAACATGCAATTTCGGCCATATTTGAATTCCGATCTGGCTGAAACTTGGCATACAAATAGTGGCTTCTTAGATGCATCATTGCACAAAATTAAAACTCTTTACATTGAACAACGACAAAACGTACCAAGAACGGTAAAGTTTTCAACTTTGACCTCTGTGAACTTGAAAGGTGGGTCAAATCAAAAACCCGTAAGATATGTGATGTGTCCTTGCTGGGAGTACCTACCATGAAACTTTTATCAAAAACAAATCAGTAATAAGCGAGAAATCACACTTTTTGAGTTTTGAGTTTGGGCCCCCTGGTGGCCAAGTCAATAATCAGACCGAACCAAAATTCAGTGTAAAAGGTCAACTGACCTAGGGGGTCATTTGTTCAAAGTTTCAAGTTCATAACTGTTGCGGTTGAGAAACGTGCCATAGTTACACTCAAACGGCAAATTTACGCCATTTGACCTCTGCGACCTTAAAAAGTAGGTCAAATCCAAAAAATCGTGCAACATCTGAGGTAACCTTGCTAGGGGTCCCTGCCATAAAAATTTCATCAAAAACAATTTGCTAATAAGCAGGCTATTGCACTTCTTACTTTTTCTGTTTTGGCCCCCTGGTGGCAAAGTCAAGATTTAGATCAGGCTGAAATTCAGCACCAGAGGTTATCTGATATAGATGGTTATATGTACCAAGTTTCAAGCTCATAGCTTTGGTGGTTGAGAAACGTGCCATAGTTACACTCAAACGGCCAATTCACGCCATTTGACCTCTGCGACCTTGAAAAGTAGATCAAATTAAAAACCCGTAAGATATATGATGTATCCTTGCTATGAGTACCTACCACAAAAGTTTTATCGAAAACAAGTCACTAATAAGCGAGATATCACACTTTTTAGATATCCACATTTGGCCCCCTGGTGGCCAAGTAGAGAATCAGATCGGACAGAAATTTAGTGTCACGGGTCATCTGACCTAGGGGGTCATGTGTACAAAGTTTTAAGTTCATAGGCCTAGTGGTTAAAAAACGTGCCACTGTTTTTGAACTAGGATACGACGGACGACGACGACGACGACGACGACGACGACGAACGACGGACACTGCGGTATCGTATAGACTCCCCTACGGTGAGCCAAATATGGATATTTAACCCGATTCTCTCCCGATTTCACCATCAGAGTTTCGAGCAGAGCACATATCACCATTTTTATCACGGCGAAACATGTGTATTATTGTTCATTGACTGGGTATCATATTTCCATCAACTATCATTTGACATACTCAAACCAGCGTTACGCTGGCACCAAGGTAGTCTGAATCTGAGACCACCGCGATCAATCAAGTTTCGCCTACGGCCCAGCATTGAACAAATACAAGTAACTTTGTTGGTGGCTTCAACTTATTCATTAGAATCGTTTTTACAAAGTCATCCATACATACTGGCTTTAGCATTAAAAATGTTAGTAGAAGACGGATTTGACTCTGGTAGATGTACCAAGCCATAAATTAAATTAAGCTCGCCAAGAGTCGACTAAATTTACGGTAACCCTGGCCTACGATTTATCGACAGAGTCACCGGGCGAAGGATAACTCTTCGAACGTGTCCCCCGACTAATGGCGCAAAGTTAATTACTGTTGCACCGAATTTGACTGCGCTGGCTGTGGCTCAGCAGAAACTAGTTTAATTCTGCCAATTTCTCGGCACGAACAAAGCTAAATTAACAACAATATATAATACTCGATTAAAACTCCAGCCGGGATTTAAAGATTTTTCAAAGTTATTTCTGTTACTGAGATATTATCCGGGTTTTTGTTGGTTTTTGACGTACTTTACAACGTCACAGAGCCTGGTCAAATAGTGTAAATTGACCGTATTTATTACATTTGCAATATTATTTACGATAAAGGAGGTCGAAGAATGGATTCCATAGGCAATGACCTATCATTTGACAAAAAATGTCTGTACAATTTATGCGATAAGATGACAGCGGCAAATGCATTTCAAGATGACGTAGATTACCACTTGTTATACGAAAGGATTGAGAGCCTAAGATCCTGGTCCGAATTTGTCTCCTATCTCTTTCATGAACTTAAACAGACGCAGTGCATATTTTGCAGTACTTTGGAGGGCGGTTTAATCTTGCCCGATGTTGAATCTTATAGGGGATGCGAGATCGAGTTTTTTGTGAACGTGAGTAATGGTACGGAAGAGGAATGCACTGTACAGATTATAAAATGTTTAGGGATGCTCCCCTGTTTTGAAACACCACACATGTTTGGCGCTTTGGATCGCTTTCAATTTGAAAACAAATTTGTCAAACAAATGATTTGTGCCAATGTTAGCGTTGGTAATTATTATAAACATGTTCGACCAGTTCTGTCGGCCAACAACAGGATGCTAGACAGTCGAGCTTTTGTGAAAAAATGGTTAAGCCTAGTTAATGAACATCTATTTCGCCTGGTGTTCACTGACAAAAAAGAGGGCTTTTGTTTCGATGCAACGACTAATTTTTGCTGGTCGGCCGTCAAAAGTGCTGATTTGTACATATGCTGCATTGACCTATACCACCGTTGTCCGTCGCTTCTGCAGAAATTTCCAAAAGCACCTATGTTACAGGCAAGCCCTAATCCTGTAATTGATACGAAACCTTTCAACTTTAATACAGGGGATGCGGCCTTTGATCTCAGTCTTGACAGCTTCTTAATGGAGCCCGCATTCAATCAACATCAAGTCGACAAATCTGATGCGCCTATTCTCAACGGCGGCAGTACATCAGTATTGGCGTTCTCAACGGTGGTGCCTGACAGGTGTTCCGACTTGACCAAACCTACCTTCATTCTGTACACCCCCCCCCCCCCCCCCCCCGTCAGAGCATCAATTCCGCGAAAACAATTTAACGACAAAATCGGACAAGATTAAAACTACATAGCGCCTCCCGTCAGAGCATCAATTGCGCGAAAACAATGACTTAGAGGCAAAATCAGGCAAGACTAAAACTAAGAGAAAAGCCGCATCCTCAACAAAAACAACACGAGACAAAAAGACCCCACGAAGGCAAACTCCTAAAGCTCCGAGCGTTCCTGTCTTGGACATGCCATTAGAAACCTACCAATGTGTCGACGATCCGTGCAGTCACTGCTGCACCTCTTTTATCGATAGGCACCTTAACAGATGACGATAGCTTTTCTGACAATGACGATGAGACTGCCAAGGAATGGCAACCTGGTTTTAAAGTTTCTGTTGAAAGTCAATCAGAGGCTCCATCATTAAGTAGCATTATAGAAAATGTGAATGAATTGAAATTGCCGAATTGCAAAATGTCCTTCAAACGAATGAAACCTTTACAAATGTTGTCGGGCCACTGGAAAAAATATATGGAGCTAAGTTGGACAAGGCTGACAAATATTTTGCAGCTCTCCTCGATCAAGTTGCCCAAACAATGATCCTGGAATCTTACAACGTTTTGGCAATATCATTTGTAAAACGGGTTGTTTGCGACAGGACTGCACAGCAGACGATCTTAGACAAAATTACCCCATTCATATGGCGTTTTTGAGGACTTTACAAAAAAAAGTCAATCAAAAATGACCGAGAGATGGCAAAATACATCGAAAAGTGCAGGACCTGTTTCATAAAGCTTAATGGAGTTCCTTTAGGCCTAAAGGCACGTTAACGACGTTCCTTAAATGACCTAGCCGTTTCATAAAGCTTCCATTAACTATCTAGGTTAATGGTGGCTTTAACGAGTGTTTCAGGTAGTGCCATTAACCTTCCTTTAGTTAACAGAGTTCCTTTAAATCTGAAGGAGGTTCGGGGTTCCTTCAAGCTTCCTTTACGAGTTTTTTCTGCCTTCGGACGTCGAGCAGAGTGGACGTGCCATCATGCTGCGCTTAATACGAGAGCGTGAGAGACGCGCTATTCGGCGGGAGAGGATATTCCGTGATCGATTTGACCCGATTGATTCGATGCGGGAGGATTTATTTATGAAACGATACAGATTTCCAAAAAACATTTGCATCGATTTTTGTAGAGAGCTTTCGGAGGAGCTTCAGCATCCGACAGAGAGGAACCACGTCCTTACTGTGTCAATGCAAGTATGCACTGCGTTGCGTTTTTTTGCCAGTGGCAATAACCAGTCGAGTGTTGGGGACAAATCATCACATTAATGTGACAAGCACTTCACGATGCATAAATGCAGTTTCCTCTGCTTTGGCGGCTCGTATCGATCAACACGTGTACTTCCCGAACAATCTACAGCATGTGAAGGCGAAGTTTTTCGAAAAAACGGAATTTCCCCGCGTGATTGGGTCGATTGATGGGACCCACGTCCGCATCAGCAAACCAAGCATCAACGAAAATATATACGTGAATCGAAAGGGGTTTCACAGCATCAATGCGATGCTTGTGTGTGACTGGGACATGATAATAAATAACTGTGTAGCCCGTTTTCCTGGTGGAACACACGATTCCTACGTCCTTCACAGTTCAGCACTAGGCCGAGAATTCGAGAGAAATCCAACAAATGGTTGGCTGTTGGGAGATTCTGGGTATCCTTCCAAGAGATGGATTATGACACCTCTTGGTAATGCTCAGACACGACAGGAAAAACATTATCAACGGAGGCAATGTAAAGCTAGGAGCATCATTGAGCGTTGCAATGGATTGTTGAAGTAACGCTTCAGATGCCTCAGGAAGGAGCTACATTACACTCCTGCAAAAGCATCTATGGTAATTCAGTCTTGCTGTGCTCTTCACAATGTTTCCGTCAGATACAAGTTGCCAGTCTTACATGATCCGGATAGTACAGACGATGATTCCTCTGATAGTGATGCTGGGGATGACGAGTTTCCTCCAAGGTACAATGACACGAAGGAAAACCAAATAAGAGAGGAATTGGTTGCAACATTATAGACTGATTCATGGGGATAAGGGACCATCTCAAAGTAAAAGTAAAGCCAAAAATATTCGTTTATTTATCAATGACCCCCCCCTTTAAAAGTTTGGTTGTCATTTGCCAAAATGCTTGTCAAACACGCTGCACGAAGGGCCTATATCCAACATAATTACATCACATAACGAACCGACAGAGTGCCTCTGAGCAGATATTACCGCATTTCAATTGAATTCCGACTAAGCGTTCGAGTAAATTTTAATGGGCGCTTGGTGGGTGAACCGTAGATTCACCTGCTAAAGGAAGGGCAGGCTAAAGGTACCTTCAAGCCACTTTGTGAAACGCTCTGATTTTGTTCCTTTAAATTTTAAATAACTCCTTCCTTTATGGTTCCTTAAAGGAACTCCTTTAAAAAGTTTTATGAAACAGGTCCCTATCTTTAGCGCCTTGTTTGAAGGAGAGCAAAATGTACATTCCTTGTGGATTGAACACGCCGCTATTTTGAAGTCACCGCAGGCTATACTAGTATTGTCAGATCTCGATAGGAGATTGACTGATTAGGGTTTAGAGTTTGATGCGAAATTAAAAGAGATTGAAACTCAACTTCGACTAAGACGATTGAACGAGCACTTTTGCCCATAGAAGTTCATTCAAGAGACACTTCAAATCAATTAATTGAAAAGTTTCTGGCAGGGCGCTTATTCCAACGCCAAACTAGCTGATATCATTTTCAGAGCTGTGGCCAGCATGAGCAGCTTGGTCCACGATGCAAATCAGATTATTCAAGAATCCTCAAAGCAGTCAAAAACCCTCTCCACCACGAGTAATTTACGATTAACATATTAGAAAGATTTTGAGTCTGCTGAATTTCAAAAGCTCTTACAGGACTTGGGACAGATCTATCACCCTTTATCATTTTTCGTGGAACAATTAAGCTCTCGACTATCATATTGGTCACAGCTTGAGATGGAGTTTACAACTGTGCGCAAGGTGCTCCGGGGTCGCCCATCAAAAGAGCCGAGTCTGTAAGCCAACCAATATTCCAGTGTCTGCTTTTCTGCGTTATAAGAGAATGATTTTCAATGCAATACAAAATAAATTGTATGGGGAATTCAATCAGGCATAAAAAATATAAAGATCTGAAGTACATGTACTGTCTAATTTGCATGCTATTTGACACATGTTTGACGTTACAGGCGTGGGAATAATCATATGTAAGTTGGCTCAAATGGTAAATGCACATGCAACAATGTCTCTCCTGACGCCTCTGCTCATATAACCAATTATGGACAGCGCCTACGTGCCTGTTATCGAGTCCTTGCAAGTGATTATTGAAACTCATTTTCGGAAGATGCCAACATGTCCCAAAATGCGGGCAGTTGATCGGGTTATAGTGATGGGCGAAGATTTTTTCAATGAGGTGTTGGAAGATGAAAAACCAGGCAACATAAGAGTTGCACTAGGAAGTTTCATTTTCCTGGCAGAAGAAAAGATAGCAGCCTTAGTCGGACAGGTGAACAGAGCGTGAAAAATGCTGATATCGGGCCGAGGGAACACTATGGTCCCTATGATTTAATTGAAACCTGTCATGCTCTGCCAACAGGTCCTTTACATGCAGAGTAAGTAACTTGTACATGCGGAGTAGTGCTGCTGCATGCTGTTGCATCAAATCATACTTTGGGAAAGCTCTTCGTTTGACCTGCCGTCAAACCGTATCGAATAACATCTATTATATTTACCTCGTTGGTTTCTTCTACTATATGTCATGATGAATAATTTGTCAGTTGACTATTCACATCATAACGTATTGTCCAGCAACAGCAGTGAGAAATCCCCGATCGGTAAATCCGAAATGCTGCCAATAGCTGGTCTGCCACTTCAAACTGCTAACAGCGGGCCCAGTAGAGTGGGGTCGACATTTGTTGGCGGGCCTCATCCTTCATTACGTCGGCATCAACTTTAACACGATTGGCACGAGAAGCGATGCCGTCAATGAAGCAGATGGCGAAAAGCTTGAAAAATGCAAAAGACACCGCCGCTGGTCCCAGACTGCCAACTACAACTGTTTCTGCTAACCTTGTTGATTATGTTGACGATGATACAACCACGACTACGGACGATGATGATGAGTCTATCTTAAGCGTTAGCCATGCATGCGCAGAGCAAAGCGTAGCCTGTCGTCGACTTACGCAGAAGGCACGGTTGTCCGAGCTTTGCTCTTTGGGCTATAATATTTTTAGTGCAGAAGTGTATGACTATTTGGAGGATGGTCCTTTTAGGCTTGATAGCATCTTGCTCAATGTTCGCACAGGCATTTACATAGATTGCCCGCCGGGTTACTATGCAGAAGTTATCTCCAGTCCCTACGCAGGTTTTCGAATCGCCGTAAAATCGCTCATTTTAGTCGGGGTACAACTGAAACCAGATACAGTTGTGCTTGATAAACCAATAGCCGTAGGTTTCACCTGCCTTGAACTCAGCAAATTACACACTTACAAATTTCATTATGGTTTCATTCGACCAATTTATGGAAATAACTGTCAACTGCTGGAGACCGACACTGATTCGCTAACATACGTCAGTAAAAATCACATTGTAAATGAGAACATCTGGGCCAATCGAAAATACTTTTACCTTTCCAACTACCCAAAAGCAAGTCCCATGTATTGGATCAGAGATAAAAAGTTACGGGGTACGTTTAAAAGGGAGTATCCCGACAAGCCAATTGTTGCATTTGCTGGACTTCGAACAAAAATGTATGCTTTCAAACACTTGCTAAATCAAGATGAGACAACCGTAGATAGTAGAAATGAAACAAGAAAAGCTAAAGGCATTCCGCGAAGTGTCCTAAGCAATATGCACTTTGTCGATTACAAAGCAGCTTTTTCGAACACCCAAACCTGAAAAAAAGATACTTTAGCATACGATTGCAAAAACCAGACCTTTATACTATAGCCGAAGGAAAACGAGGTCTGTCAAATTTTGGCACGCAAAGATTTATCTGCGACGATGGCATTCAAATATTAGCCTACGGAAACTACAATTGCGACCAAAATTAAAGAATGCTCTTTGCGGTAGTACGTTGACGAGCAGAAGACGCCAAACATGATGGCAGCAACAAATACATCACTCAATGTACTGATGGATGATATGCCCGGGCTGGGTTGATACGGACATGGAGGAAACGTGTGTCTTTTTCTACATACCGTAACAGAAGAGTTGATGGGACGAAGACAGAGATGGCTTGAACGCGCCTGAGTTGTTATAATCGATGAACTGACGACCAGAGTTTTCACAAAGTAACAAATAGTTTGACGATGATGTAAACAACATTGGCGGTGACGATTATTTCTCTGATGTTTTATGAGATAGTTCCGGCAAGTTCAAATTTCCCGCCCGTATGACGTATCCGTATCGAATTTGCGTATGACGTCATCAGTTTGTGCCGTCTTCTCATTACGCACACGGCAGACGAATAGGTATTTACGTTTGGATCGCATTTCACACGGAGTCGCTGTACGTATTGGTTTTTCGGCTTAATTGTGATATATTTAACTGTTTCAAATCAGTAATATGGTTTTACAGGTTGTGTAGATCACATTTGATGTGTTTGGATTTGTAAAATTTGTAAATTTGGTGAAGAAAAGAAGGATTTGCAAATGCTTCGAAATGACGCGGAGGCCGTGGACTGACGGCGTTTTACACGGAAAGGTGGCACTGCCGGAACTAAAAACTAAGACGTATCTGTAACATATCCGTATTACGTCGGTACGTCATTTCAATACGGATACGTCATGCCCATGCCGGAACCATATTGTTTCGTAGTGACGTACGTATCAAATGAATGTATTTTGGCGGGTATGCGGCAGGAGTTAGGGCCGTTTTTGGTTGAGGAATCAACCGATGGTTTGAGGCAGCGTTAGTGCCGTTTTGGTTTTGGATTTTAGGGCCGTTTTGGTGGATTTTATGGTTGATTCCTAAAACAAAAATTGCCGTTTTGGTTTGGGATCAACCATATACTACTACTACTGCCGGATAGACTGATATTTTACTGCCTCCGCATGCACTCGTTACATGGTAACTTTATGAGCCAAGTCTCAGAACTAAGAACATGCGAATACCTTAATAATATTCGTATAGATGGATATGTATTTGGCTTTCCCGACAATATTTGTGTAATACCTACTCTGTTTAATGTGCTGATTCGACAGCAGTTGTCATCATTTTGCTGATAAAGAGCAAACAATAGCTAAATTAGTCTCATCTGCTGGATGGGATCATTAATTTTATTGGTCATGTTGGTTGCGCCACACGGATCCTGGCTCACAAACTAGATCAATAAATCATCTTTTTAAACAAATGTTCGAGTTGCGAAGAAACATGAACAGGCATGTCGACACCAAAAGTAATTGATGAAATGTAAACTTTTTTCTATGCAATGTACAATTTTCTACTGTTGTGAAGTACTTTTAATTTAAATGCTGCAACAGAGTAATGCTGCGCAGGACAGTTACAGCCAACAATGATGACTCAAAGTCAAAATGTCATAGCGTGCACCAGTCTCTGAAGATCTTCTGCTCACTCAAGTTCATGATAAGACGTGGCTTTCGAGACTCCTCTGATATTTTTCTTCTTTTTTAGTGTAGTCTCCCAACAGTGGAACGATGGGACTCTCCACTCTAACTTTAAGGTTGATCAGATGATATATCCGGGGTGCATCTCTTAATAATCTGCTTAAACATAGATGATCAAAATTTTATGCACGTCCCACGACGACCACGATGAAAACTGCACAATCTCCGAGGACATACAACTGGTCCTCATAGTTACCTTCGCTTGTTTCACTTTTCAGAACATTCTAGTCGGGACTCTAGTCTTCGAGTATTCCAATCTGGTTGTGACTTTTGTCGACAGTGCATTCTAATGCATGCTGTGAAATAGGACCCAGAGTCTTCATTGTTGGTTGTGACTATCCTGAAGTGAAGCATACATTCCGTTCTCTTGTGAAGTGATCCCAAGTAATCTGTTCACAAGTCATGAACATAAACACGATAATCAAACACAAGTACGAATCTAGCATTGAGGATTGCAAGAAAGGAAACATGACAACGAGACGTAAATTAGTTATTCACTTCGGTCAATTTAATCTATTTCACTTGATGTTTCATGATTCTACCTTTTCCCATGGGTAAAGTTTGGCTTGCGCAGGGTGTAAACAGCATTTTTTATGCTGTTCATTTAATTTTCAATCGGATAACCGTTGCTATGATCTGACATGTTTTATAGGTCTATCTAGTGAACAGGTCCATTGGCACTTGTTGTAAACACTGGGTAATTGCAACAACGTTAAATTTAACAACAATGAAAATCGACCGACCGTAATCAAAGAGTAATGATGAGGTCTCCATCAATGTGATTCACGGCGATTGCTTACCAATTTGTTCTGAAAGAAACAATGCGGGGGATGTAACGTGTGTTGCTATATAATATGAAGGAATGTATTTATCAATGACTTTAAAGGTGCACTATTTTACTTGTATTTGGAATACCATATCATGCTTTTATACCGAATTAGGTGCCAGATGATACTTCTTACAGATTATTGTTGATTGCTGCATTTATATGAATAATCAATTTTTGTCAATCAAATTACAATTTATATTTGCAATCTTTTACTGAATTTTCAAGTGAGCGTATCATTATCCATATTTCATCAGTTGTTCTCATCACATCGATGATGGTGATTGCTACCGCCTGACAATCGACCGACTGTTAACAAAAGTTGATGACGACGAAACCTCCATCTAGGTTATTCCTGGCGATTGCTTACCCATTTATCCTGAAAGAAAAAATGCACGAGATGTAAGGTTTAGAAATATCGAAATGGAAGGAAAACACTAAATTAAACCCTGGTATATCAATTTACCTATTATAAGACGAGTGTTAAAAAAGTACAAGACCTACATAAATAATAAGAACCAACTCGACGCAAGGGCCCAACGCGCCGCGTAGCGGCAAAAAAGCGAAGCTGGCGAAACATTTATAACGGGTCACCGTCACTTATTATTGGACTTATAGCGCATTTACGGGGTTGCAACTATTTTGCTTTATAGTGTCACCAGGAAAGAAAAGCATGCGACCTAACGCCGATCTATTTGTATAAAGCGATAATTGGAAGGTAAATAGTAGGAAATATCAATAAAATAATCATTCCATGTCGTCTTTTGAGGGCATTTTTGATTGTAAAAAATATATGTGTACGTCACCGTAGTCTCTGCAATGATAATTTTATCAGAGCAGTCTCGCGCAAGTAGAAGTTCTTTACCTATTAGTTCTTCACTTATTAGTCTCAACGTCTGGCGCAAAGCCAGACGTTTTCCATTACGATTTCACTACGATGTTTGACAAGAAGGAGCAGTGCGCGAGATATGCTAATGAGCAGACTTCCCTCGCTTGAGTTTCTGAAGAATGTTCCATATCGCGCTAAGCTCATCACTACTGATTATGACAGGCGTGCAACGGTAGGTATCTGCTCCCCAACTTCCACCCTAATACGGTACAATAAGTTACCATTTGATGGGAATGGGACAATGCCCTCACTGTGTATGGAGTCATAGGGATAAGAAGACATTATTCATTAGTGTTGGTACAAGTGATTTTGCCCAAAAAGCATGCGCATTCAAAAAACAAAATATGGAAGGTTACGGTATCACGTACATGACCATGACGACGTGCAGAAATTGCACTGGCCAGTGCATACCCTATGGCTATGTACTAGTAAACATGGTAAACATGAACAACATCATTATTCATCGGCAGTTCATTTTACTCCGAGCTTTTCCTGAAACATATAGCCATGATGATTAGGCCTACCATGTACCATGACCAATAACAGCACTAGATCATGTAGATGTCAACAAGTTCACATGAACCGTATAATCCCGCATGGCGCATGTGGGGCATGCGTCTAAACCAAAGCCCCAAAATCACTTGTTTTGGTCTATTTCACTTGTGTTTCCCCCGTCTCCCAGTCCATAATACATTTACAGTTTACAATCCCCGATCATGGCCCAACAAAAGGTCATCGGTTGACTAAAGGAACACAACTGTTCAATGGATTTATAGTTGAATGCGATCAAACTACGTCTTTTCAATCGTGGATTGTAAATTTAACCCCATGGGCCTAGGGAAGGCCCTATAACAATACTTTCGACACAGTTATTATCTCCGCTGCCTCCACCATGTTACACACAGTGCTCACTGCTGATTCTAAAATGCACCACCTAGTCAAAACAGGACATATGTTCTTCCAGGAATAGATCTCTTTCCAATATTTCGTCATTCCACTATCGTCATCACCTCATCATACTTTCATTGACATTACAGGCACACATCCACAGAGCACTCTTCAAATCATCTACACAGTGGTTATCCAACTAGGATTATAAAGGTAATTTCTTAGCCCCGCACAGTGGGTTTCAGTCTTGATAAAGGGGCACTATTGCTAGCAGCTAGGTAGGCAAGATAAAGTTAGCCGAAGTAGCCGATAGGGGTCTCTCACCCCTCAAAGTCCGTCACAACTATTCAAGCTTGTACAAGGAATACATGCAGCGCTGACTCTAACATAGTAGAGTCAATATAGCACCTGACCCCAAAAAAATTGCAAGCAAACGTTTTATGGTTGTTTATTGTAGTATTGGGTCTTGTGAACAACATATCAAAAGTTTACAAAAATTTAAGTCCGGGAAAGGGTCAAAAAGTGACGTCAAAAACAAGATGGCCGCCAAATCATAAAAGTGGCTATATCTCACTTCATATTTGACATAGAGTGAAAATATTGGTGTCTAGGTATAGGTTTTAGGGGTCAAGGAATCCATTAAGCCTATTTATGAGGTTGTAGGAGAATTGCATAATGGGAAATCCAAGATGGCCGCCACGACGGCCCCAGATTATGTCTTTGGCCACAACTCAGTTCATACTAAACGAAACTGACAGTTGTGTGGTGTCTTTTCATAGGTTTTAGGGGTCAAGGAATCCATTAAGACTATTTATGAGGTTGTAGAAGAAGTGCATAATAGGGAATCCAAGATGGCCACCAGATATGGTGCGTAAGTTGGGAATATTAAAGAACTATATTTAGCAACGACTATATGTACATAGTAATATTTTATTTTTAGTCACTGTGGAAATAGCCTCTATATCTCATTGTTCTTCATCAACGTCTTCTTTG
Source organism: Lineus longissimus (assembly GCF_910592395.1). Taxonomy (NCBI): domain Eukaryota; kingdom Metazoa; phylum Nemertea; class Pilidiophora; order Heteronemertea; family Lineidae; genus Lineus; species Lineus longissimus. The sequence continues at coordinate 8,192,231 of NC_088321.1, forward strand.
TCTGGTATTGGGTCCAGAGTCATGTTATCACAGTTCCCCTCTTGACAAGATCCGCATGCATTCGTGCACTCAAGCCCATGCTTTTTGCAGGTACACCTTAGTGTGTTACATGTAGCGGAGCAGTTGCAGTGGATCATTTTGAGGAGAGCCTCGGGAGCAAGGTCATTATCCATCATGATCGGAATGAGTGTATCCCCTTGGACTTTGAATCCCCAGTCAGTTGGAACCATGTCCTCACTCATGCCCATCCAGACAAGCACTTGGTAATGCACCCTAAGTGAGTGAAATCTGGTGGCAGAAGCAGTTGGTGGAAGTCGTTCAGGTGTCACAAATGCCTTGGCTCTTGAAACTTTCTTACAGAGCAAACTGTACCTAAGGGCTGCAAGAGATTCGCTTTGATTCCCATTAAACAATGAAATCATTGCTTTAGAGCCAGCACCTTCGATAGTTTTTTTGTCTCTGTCAGGGGAACAAAACACCTTTGAACATGAGCGTAACACGGTGTCTCCCTTCAGAATCTTTTCGAACACGGATTTCTTTCCAATGCCAAAGATTCTTGAAGTCGTATCACAACCCGTGAATGCGCGCAAAAACAGCAGATCAGTGCATATGTCATCACCTAATATATGTTTCAGAACACTGATGTTGTACACATGTTTTGTTTTATCACCACTTTTGTCTGAACGGAAGTACAGCTCATGGCTGTCCTCAACTGTCGCATGATACAAGAGGAGAATCAACAGGTCGGTATCTTCACCAATGAGCGTTGTAGATTTGTACCTAGACATCGAAACTGCAGCTTTTACAATGTCCACGTCTGCATCTCCCTCAGCTTGAATGACATCGCAGCCTTTCTGTCGCAAACAGTTTGCGATTAGATCAATCATAGCCTGTTTGTTTTCGACATTTGAGAGGAAGTCTTCCTTTTTTGCAACGAACTTCGTAGCATCTGATATATCGACCTTGTTTGCAGTCTTGTTAGCACCTCGTCGCTGATGAGTATTATCCTTAATTCCTGGCCCTCCGCTGTACCCATCAAAGACAACTGTGGCATGTCCGTATAAATCACCAGTGAGCTTTGCATATGCCTCGGCGATCGAGCTGTATGTGGACCCTTCGGTCCATTTCGTTCTATGCAAAAGTGAGCCCCCGTCTAAAACGTAGTGATCAGTGACTAGGATTGTATCGAGCACGGCATCCTCGGATTTAGGAGTGACATGGTTTCTTATAGCTTCCATCAGTTGTGCCTTGTCTGGTTAGCGCAAGCAGTGCTTTGCTTCAAATAACGATGGAGGATGAGGGCTGAGTTCATAGTCCATCACCTCACTTAGACTAAGATCTTCTCCTGACTGTGACACAACCAAGAACCTCTGAAACAACAGAGCTGGGTCGATGGTTCGATCGCCAGTTATTTTGATGGCCCGGGCAGTAGCTAATGTCTTCACTCTAGTATTTCTCTTGTGCGAATACGAAAATATAGACTGTCCTTCCATTGCTTTTACTACGCTTTTGCCAACCGTGAAAAGATCATGCACGTTCACATCTTCATTAGCATTTATCCCTGTTATAATGTTGCGCAAGGTGGCATCCCCTGTAAAGGGAGAAAAGTCTGCAAGTTTTTCTATTAGCTTTTCTCCGTCTGCTTTATCTCTGTTCATCCTTGAAGGCGTAGCCTCTTTGTGCTGTTCACTTGTTGTGTATACCATCTGGCTGAACTCTTGCATGGCATAGTTGTAGGCTGAGGTTACAGGGCGAGACATGGTCCAAAGTGTTCTTTGGTGTTCACTGAAGCCACTTCCTCTTGTTAGCCCGCCTGTGCTTTTAAGAGAACGCATGAGCGTCTGCTCTATAACAAGATCAGAGCTTAGGCCAGCCCAGTATTGGTTGCTGCGGCGTATGACATGGAAGCCATTCATAAACTTCTGATGAACAGTAGGGTTTTCAGCTTCTAAGCTGTTCATCTTCTGTAGATACAGATAACCCGACTTGAGATAGTTAGGGTGTCCAGCTGCTGCAAATATTGGCAAACAATCTGCGATGGCATGGAGGTGCATCTCCCATGACCCAGTGCGATCAGCCTCAATGAGCTCGCGTGCAACTCCCAACATTTTCTGATAGTTTATCCACAGTTTACTTGTCTTTGAATCATTGGATAGGTCACATTCTTTCGATTTGAGCTGATCAGCGATTGTTGCGATGCAGTCCGACTTCAGCAACGACTCCATCTCTCGTTCACCAGTTTCCGTAAGAGCGTAGAGCGTTTCAAGCTCTTTCAAGACGTTTTCAAAACCAGGCTCGTCCTTGATGATTTTAGCCACTATCTGATGCGTAAGGCATTGATCCACAAGTAGATGTCCACGAAATGCACGTTGTACAGATTTACCACTCATCAGATGCACAACCGCGTTTTCTCCATAGACTGTTTCTAGGATCTGTCTCAGCCCACTCCCATCCATTAATGTTCCTATTGCCCCCAGAAGATTCATGAAGGTATGGAAACTGCCTAGTAACAACACAACATTTCTAATCGGACTATTGTCTGGTACTTCATTTACGATCTCCGATGCCTTCCAGAAGAGCGGCTGGTCGAATGTAACGATTGGTGGGATGTTTTGCTTAGCGGCTAGGTTGCATACGTACTCCAACGTGGAGAAAATGCATGTTTTGTCGCTTGATGACCAATAACATAAACTGAGCTATTTTTAAGTCTTGGGTGTATTGCGGTCAGCATCGATTTGCAATGATGCACTTCTTCTACAACCTCATAAATAGTCTTAATGGATTCCTTGACCCCTAAAACCTATGAAAAGACACCACACAACTGTCAGTTTCGTTTAGTATGAACTGAGTTGTGGCCAAAGACATAATCTGGGGCCGTCGTGGCGGCCATCTTGGATTTCCCATTATGCAATTCTCCTACAACCTCATAAATAGGCTTAATGGATTCCTTGACCCCTAAAACCTATACCTAGGCACCAATATTTTCACTCTATGTCAAATATGAAGTGAGATATAGCCACTTTTATGATTTGGCGGCCATCTTGTTTTTGACGTCACTTTTTGACCTTTTCCCGGGCATAAATTTTTGTAAACTTTTGATATGTTGTTTACAAGACCCAATACTACAATAAACAACCATAAAACGTTTGCTTGCAATTTTTTTGAGGTTAGGCCTTATTTTTCATAAATTGACTCTACTAACAAGACCCAATGGGAATGTCGCACAGTCATCTGTCAAAAACAAGACCTATGTTGTAGTGTGATCTCTTGCCAATATTTAATAATTGCACTATCGTCATCACCTCATCATTCTTCATTGACATTACAGGCACACATTGACATAGACCACTGTTGCAATCAACGACACAGTCGCTATCCAAGTAGCATTATAGAGGTAATTATCATTATCATTCATACCTCATTAGCATGTGAACCAATCGCGTCGCGTCCTTTGCGATCACGGCAAAGCCTCATGGAATAATGTCTTTCACCGTTGAATAATTTTTCATATTCCATGCCTACAACTTCAATTTCTTCATATTCCATGGCTAGAAGTTCAATACTAATATAATATCCAAGATAAAGTTACAAGAAGTAGTCAATAGGGGTCTCTCACCTCTCACTGTATGTCCACACTATTCACGCTTGTATGAGGAATACATTCAATGCTGAATCTAACAACACCCAGTGCCCTTACTCTGTATATTAGTCACTGGAAGATGGCCCATTTCACTCCTTGCTTCTACTTCACCTATAGTCTCATTGCAAACGCCTCAGTTCTATGATATCACATTCACTTTCAGCTGTCATGCAACGCAACAACTGTGCTATCTGCCATCGCACATCAACGAAGAAGTGCAGCCGCCCACATTCCACCTCACGTCTGTCCGACCAGCTGCAATCCTCGAGGACGCCCCACTGTACCACGATTTCACTACGATGTTTGACAAGAAGGAGCAGTGCGCGAGATAGGCTAATGAGCAGACTTCCCTCGCTTGAGTTTCGGAAGAATGTTCCATATCGCGCTTAGCTGACCACTGCTGACCATGACAGGCGTGCATTGGACTGGTACAGGTTGGAACTGAACATTGAATATGCTGGTGGTGACGCTTTCTGATGAGAAGTTGGTCGTGACTGATGCAGTATCCTTGGACTTGTCCACAGCATCGTTCAATCATTGCTCTCTGAGCTGCCTTGATTCTGTACTTACCCAAATACTAAGACCAAATGCCTGTTGACTGTGCTTTAAGAGAGACTGGCGCCATGCCTAGAGATATGACTGACCCCTATTGGCAAATTTGTATGACTTTATCTTGCCTACCTAGCTGCTGCCTATAGTCTTCCTTTAACTGCGGAACACTTCAAAGTCGATAAAATGCCATGTTCCACCTTTTAATGTGTTCAGACCGCCATTTTCAAAATAATCAAGTCAGGACACTGCCTTCTAGTCTCATAATAAATTTTGCTTTCCTCAATAATAACATTTCTTCTTCTTCAATGCTTTCATCATTCCAAACTTCTCCTTCTCTGACTTTTACAGGGGTACAGTCATGGCAATCAAAACCCAAATACTGAGACCAAATGCCTGTTGACTGTGCTTTAAGAGAGACTGGCGCCATGCCTAGTCTCTCTTAAAGCACAGTCAACAGACACCAACCCCCTCAGACTCAGAAACCACAAACGCCCAACCCTTCCTGCTACCTCAATACTTCTGGGTAAATAAACTGAAACCAGGTAATACAAAGACCCAACCTGTGCTGGTAAGAAAACTAATCTGATCTGTCATGTATGGCTGGCGCGAGTGGACAAAATTCAGAATTATGCCACGGCATAAATAGAAATTGTGGTGCCTAATAAATCAACCAATCAAAACATCGGATCTCGTGAATCATGCCGCGGCAGAATTCAAAAATATGCCACGGCATAAATAGGAATTGTGGCGTGGCATAATAGACCAATCAGAAGGTGGCAATCGTTTTATTTATGGTGCGGCATAAATCGTACTTCCGGCCACAATTCCTATTCATGCCGGGGCATAATTCACGAGATCCAATGTTTTGATTGGTTGATTTATGGTGCACCACAATTCCGATTTACTTCCGTCCTCCATAAATGACACTTCCGCCCAGAATTCCTATTCATGCCGCGGCATAATTCACCGGATCCGAGGTTTTGATTGGTCGATTTATGGTGCACCACAATTCCGATTTATGCCGTGGCCAGCCATAGTCGTGCGAGGGGCAATTTAGAAGGTAGGTTCCGAATGTATTTTTGCTATTTTAATCACAGTTCGAGTTTACAATTTAGCCAACTCGGCTGCTACCATTTCCAATTCACCTTCCACACTGCAATAGCATTCCGCGAAGTTACTTTTTATAGCTCACAAGGTCATTTGCATAAGATATTGATGACGTTTTTTGTCACGTGACAGTCGGACATTGACACTTATTTCTACGCATTTGAGCTTATTTCAAAGTCAATTATATTTGACCCTGCATTGTTTTTAGCATGAATGATACCATAGAGTCAGAGAGAGAAATATTCAGAACAATTATGTAGTATTTCCAACACTCGGACATGTGCCAGATTGAATCTAACTGCCCTAGTTAGAAAGCCTGAATCCATTACGAAACCGCATGTTTGTCCGACATTGCCTGTAATTCAGCGATGGGGAAATAGAGGGCAGGAGCTGCAGTGACGTCATCTTCGTGGAATGCTATTATATCAGTTCCCAACATTAAATAGTACATACATCGAAATATTCAAAATCTGACTGAACTATCACGCTATTCCGTTTTTGATCGCGACTGGACCCGAGTGAACCCCTCCCCCCACCCCACACCACCCCTGCAATAACAAGCCGCCAAATCCTTTAATGCGTACGGTAATATCTCGCCAGACACGGTTGCAGATTTAGGCAAACTCGGTGATTGCCTTATAATATTGCTTATGCTTTGCAGTGAGTCACCCTGTTCATCCGCATGGTAACCGACTTTTACGAATAAGTCTTCTGCTATTGACATTCCGGATTATTTCAGGGGATTCTTATACTTGTAACTTGTTGTTAAGTATCCACAACGTACAAACATTTCGAAACAATTACCGAAAAACAAAATGAAGGTGTGTCGCCGCAGGAACTGTGGGCCAGTACATGATGCAGACTATTGCTTTAACTCTTCCCCTCCAATACAAAGCCAAATGTTCATCACATTGGCCGAGGCGGAACCTTTCCACTCAGATTCATCTTTATGTAAATGTTGTAATGCATGATATACGAAGATGTTGGTTAATGCCCTTGGTGGACTTTGATAGACATTTTGTTTTGGCGCCAACAATGCCTCGATCATTGCTCAATAACAGAAACTGACTCCAGAGACGTGTACACGAAGCCATCTGTCAAGTTGTAGCATAATGGCATCCATCACTTTTTGTCGTGATTGCCTTTCAAAGTGACTCAGGATCAGTTTTGCCCATATGACATTTACTAGTGGTTGCTCCCCATATTTCAGTGTTTCCATACAATACATGACTTTTCAATAGAGGGAATATAGAAAAAACGTGTCGATCTCTCATCAGCGCTCCCTAACAATGAGGGGAAAGTCCAAGAAACGAAAATACTCAAAAACTTTCACCGATGCCTTCTGGTACTGATTTATACTTAGGGTTGCAGGAAGTTGATAGGCACAGTCATGGGGAGGGTTCTTCCACAAGGACTTTGAGACGAAGTATCCAAGTGTTTCCTTTAACATGTATCAAGAGTAAAAACCTGGATCAGCCGATTATGACTATAGGTTCTGACCACTGTGCCAGTTATTTCTCTTGGCATTGCATTGGTACAAAAATATCCAGATACGTGTCGAGCACTTCAAAAAGGCATGTCCCATTTACAATGAAATTATACTTGCCGGCAAAAAAGGCACTTCCTCCGCATCGTTCATGCGGCGACACGTTGTTTAGCTTATCTTTCATACTTTGGAGTAAATATTCCTGATGTCAACCATGACTTGCCTTCACACGACAAATCAGCAAATGGTCAAAGCTCATTAAAGGGTCTTAGTTTTCTTCACCAGGGTCTCATGTTTTTACCTTGTGAGGACTCAGCCATTTTTTACCTGGTGAGGTCGTACTGTTTCTACCATGCAGGGTCATAAATGATGTACCTGGTTTGGTTTTACTTTCTCCTGGGTCAGAAGATGTAGTGTTCTCCACACCATTAAAAAAAGGGCGGCCCGCCCCTCTTAAACCATCCCGCCCCTCTTGAATTTTCCTTCCGCCCCTTTAAAATTGTCCCGTATCCGACAACGTTCTTTTGCGTATCATGGGCCGGCAACAACAATAAACGGAACAGCCGCGAACAGACGATCAATCCCGTTGCTTGGTTACCGATCACCGCATTCCGTATGCGGGACCACGCAGTGTAATTAATGCAACAGCGCAATGGCCTCCAATCAAACCGAAGCGCGGGAATGTATTGCCAGAGCTACGCATAAATTACCAGTATTGATTTTCTAGTGCGACATGCGGCCGGGTCGTGTAGCGGTTTCGTTGGCGGGATGGTTTCTGGCAGGCGATCGGGCTTAGAACGAAGGGCGGGATGCGGGCAGGAAGCTCCAAAGAAGGACCGAAAACCTAACCCAACCCCCTATGATTCTTATTGCATATCTGCACGAATCTCAGGACCGAAGTTTCCGGAGATTTGACATCTCTGACATTAACAGGCGCTTACGGTACCACTTCATGTAGCTAAGAATCATTATGCTCAAGTTCCGTCCCGACGAAACTTTGGAAATTTGTCTTCGTAATAAATGGGCTCGATTTCAATGAATTTTATGCCTACTAAATAGCTGAAATCGCATCCCAGAGCATCGGTGCGTCCATGGTCAGAAATGCGGGCCTAAATCCGCCCCTTTTAAATCAGATCCTGTGGAGAATGGGTAAGTCAACTTATACCAATATTTCAAAGATGTTGCGAACATATGGAGCTAATCATCCGAGGTCTTGGTTAGAGGTGGGGACAGCCACATCGCAAGTTTAAATGCCCGCAACTGCTTGTCACGATCCAAATAAATAAATCGCTGCTGAATTTAATCCAAAATATAAGACAAATCAACCACTTCTCTCGATCCCACTCCTTCACCATTAGCAGATTGCCTGGTGAAAGACTTTGCCTACTTCACAAAACCATAGTCTTTATATAAAAGGACATCATGACTTGATTTCATTGTTTGTTATGACCATGCGTATCCTTCATCCTGAGATCAGGCTTTTTTACTCCTATGTCGTATACAAAACCCTGAGAAAAAGCAGTACAATCCTCTGGGAAGGGTGGCTGTTCCGAATACTTTACACACCTTGTGTAGTTTATGTTCAGATTTGCGATATATTACAATTAGACAGGTCTTAATAAAATCTAAGAAGTTCCTGATGTTTTGATCCTTTAAGCCACATCGATTTCTTGCTACTCAACATTCTAGATTTGTTGTAGTGTTTTTGTGTCTTTATCAAGAAATAAAATAAACTTGCAGCGGGAACGTGCGATTCGGCAATTCAAGCTTAAAAGCGGATTTCGCACGACTAGCGATTCAGCCTGCTATTTACTATTTCCCGGGAAGTAAAAATGTGCCTTCTTATTTCCTGTTCAAAGGTCTGGCCCAGATCAGTAACTCTAAGGACTATTAAATGATGAACATGACTGTTGACAATAGGGCCCACATTTGGCTAACACTCAGAATGTCACGTTTGACTTGATGATGCATAAGAAGGGCATTGTGTTGCTCGTGCGAATTCGCTTTTAATACAGAGCTATGCTTGGATTGGGCACTTTTCTGCTACCGCTACAATCTGTCTGAAGGGTGTGGATTTCACCAGGCGTTTGAAATATCGAGTATATTGAAAACAACTGGTGCCAGGATTCGTATCATCCAGTGAGACACCTTCAATCGTCCTGACTGCATCTGGAGTTGCTGTTATTACCTCCAAATATTATTACCTCCAAAGCATCCTAAAATTCCAAGATGTCTATGCAAAGATAGTCCTTTCAAAGAGAGGATAATCATACCAAAGACAGACCAGTGGGGACTGAAGACTAAGGCCTACTGCAATTCTCCATGTCTTTATACCCCCCCCCCCCCCATAGATAATGTTGGCCCGATGTCAGCTTGCCCATGGGGAGACGGTCCCATGCCTATTTGGTGATGGATAGAATGGTTCAGTGCTATAGAGAATCAAGATCTTCAATACCCTAGAGATTGAAAGAGCATGATATACTGTAAAATCGGACTTAAAACATCACTTCTGTAAACCAGCCCACTTCATTACTATGACGGTCACATGGCAGCACATGCAGTAATAATCTGTAATAATACATGTACTATCTGCTTTCTGATCAAACGCAAATAGGCCTAGTAGTCATTGGCTTTGAACTTCATAGAACTGACACCAGTAATGTGACATTGGAAGTAGGCCTATTGTGAAATTATTGAGAGGAGAAAACCAGCTCTGATCATTTCTGAATTTCAAGGTCGCGTACAAAAACTTGTACAGGTTGTTCCAATAAAAAAAATTTCGAAGACCAATTTTAATTTATTTTTCACTGAATTGGGTTTTGCTAATTACACATCACTTTCTTAAATGTCTAAAATGGTGGGTCCAGGAGTCTGTAGGGTTGTTCTATAGGAGTCCAACACAGATCGGAGAAGATTAAAGTTAGCTGTTAGCCACAGTGTTTAAGGTTCATTACACCCTGATCATGCTAAACTTCCACCATATACAACGCGTATCACATCTGAAAGTCCAATCATTCCGCATCCGCCCTGCTCATCAGTATTTGCTGTTTGCCATGCCTTTCATGCCTTTCATGCCTTCCATGCCTTTCGCGCGTTCATCACCGTGAGGTCTAACGGCTGCCGCAGGTATGTGCAGCCCACTGGAACCAACTGCAGAATTCCCCACATCTCAGTAATCCGCATCCAAAATGTTCTGTCCTGTACGTGGGGTCGAAAATGGTCAACTATCAAGAAGTAATTTCTCTCCTTCCACGAATGGTTGCAGAACCTCAGATACCCAGTGGTCAAGTATAGGGTTTCCTTCCTCATCCACCCTGTTTGTTAAGACGTGTACTTCACATTTTCCGGCAACTTCTCATTTTCCAAGGCGTCTATTTGGCGTATAATCTTATAATGGTCCGCAAATTCTTTCAATGAGGTGACAGCACCATTTACCAAAGCTTCTTCGAAGTCGCGCAAGTACTTGATTTTCTCCGACACGAGCCTTTTCTGGCATTTGGGATTCATCTTGCAGTATAGAAGGAGTGAGAAAACGAAGCGTGCTAAACCAAGCATTTCATAGGCCTAAACATTCAACACCCAACAAATCCTTAGATGAAAAACTGCTTTCATAAAGCACTAAATACAATAAATTTTTCTTTTGTGACACCCGTTATATAAAACTGGTCGATTCTGGTATGACACAAACTCCTTTTATGAAAAGTAATAACGATTAGGCCTACATGATCATGTCCATCCAAGGCCCAGTCAAGTCAATAAACTAAACCTAAATCTGTTGATGCTTGTGTAACGGAGTTAACAGAGGGAGGCCCTTTTCAAATCACATGTTTCGTCAGTTCGTTCGGGAAACGGTAGATGGCAGCAGGATCCGGGTTCGCGCATGCGCAGGGGAATCGCGCGCGGGATTCGATCGCGTTCGTATGCTAATAAATTCCCGTTCTTTGGAACTTTGGTGTTTTGCTCCGTACTTAAATGCGAACTCCCGTTGTGTCTTTCAGGTATGTACCTTGGTATTACCTGTATTCTATGCCTAAAGACCCCTAGAATATGTGTATCACGACTAGCCAAGTGTTTCAAGTGTTTTAAGAGAGTTTTCGATGATTTTGTTGGGCGTCAAGTGCGCAGCGCACAGAATTCAGAGTGCCGTCAGAGCGCACAGGTCGAGCCAGGTTTTTGGCTTCATAAGAATGTTTTGGCTCTTTAACGATATAGTAATGGGTGTTGTAGTTCGTAACAATAGCCCGTAGGTTTAGTAAAGTGTATTTAGAGTGCAGAATGTCTTGTTGTTGAGCCGTATAGTCGGGTTGAATGCGGGCCGATCGGGCCAAAACTGGTCACGTCGTAGTTAGTCAGTTTGGTCAATAGAGGGCGCGCAGCAGGGCGCGCAGCAGGTATTAATCCGTTGTCGTGGAGATTGGGTCACGTGTTACTGACGCTTTTATTTAGGCTTACTGAAGTTATGTTTAGGGTTATGTTCAACGTCTAGAGCTGAGTTTATCATTAGTTTTAGGGGGGATTACTATTATAAGCAACTGCTGTGGGTTTTATGGACCAAGACCCCGTGCAGTTGAGTAAATCCTTCCCCGGTTGTTTCTGTTTCATTAGGGAGGCAGTAGTTAAATACTGATGTATTTCAGGAATGTATAAAGACCATGTTTGGTCTAAGATGTTGTGGCAACCGGGGATGCCATGGTTACCAAGTTATATCAAATTGTAATTTGATATTTATCTTTGTTCTTCTGCTAATAAATTCCCGTTCTTCGGAACTTTGGCGTTTTGCTCCGTACTTAAATGCGAACTCCCGTTGTGTCTTTCAGGCAGTACCGCCTCTCATCCCATTAACCCCGGTAACACTGGGTCTTGAACAATGATTGGAGAAACCATGCATATACAATAGACCAACCAACCCACCTTGCCAAAGTGGGTTGGACATCCTGATACCCAGAAGTGATTCTTAAGTCAGATTTTACAGTAATTGCTTTTTACTTACGACACCTCGATCAGGACGGTTTGCTCCGTCATCCACTTGTGTCGGCCATTTGGTAAAATAGACCTAGTAAACGTTATTAATGTGAGGAAGTGAGCGAAAACGTACGCAAAACTTAAGACACTGGTTTTACAATATTTTCACGGCCCAAAAAATATGGCACTTCACGTACCATACTATATCTGAAAAGGCTCAACAAATTCGTTGAGTACCATCACTTAAGATGGTGTCTTAAAAGACTGCTATCGTAATAAACGCAAGGGTTGCTATACATGGCAACTGTCGATATCTAAGATGCTCACTATTCTGTTCCAATCATGCCCATAGGAGAGGAAGACAGAAAATACTTAGATTCGAAAGAAAAGGCATTCTTTATTGATATACGGCTTTTTCGAATGGTTTACAGTGGATGTCGTTGCTACCATCTATCGTCAAAGTAGTTACCAGTAAGTCATATGAACGGGCGCGTTACATACTGGCACTTTACTATTATTTCACACGATCATTCTAAATACATTTTTTAGTGATGACCTCGATATTTCTCGCCCCAAACAATTATCATTATCAGTGGCGGCTGATAATGGAACTGTAAAAGCGATGGAGCTACGAGAGCAGAGGAAATTAGCTGGCGAACGTATGGTCCAAGAATATAGGAAAGGTAAGGCAGGGCTAGAGAGCAGTCATTGCAGATACACAGGAGTACATGTGTACCTGACCAAAAAATGGTCCGAAGCACCACTGTGAAGGTTGCAGAAAAGGTTGCTGTGAACGATTTGAAATTAAGCGGCATTTTGAAATAAAGCAAACACAATCCAAAAAAAGAATAACTGACTAGATGTGTGCCTGATATATGTGTGGGAAAGTCCAAATAAACCGCTTTCATCAATAGTTGTACGACTCACTTTCAGAGTGCAGCACTGTGTACTGCCGCTTGCAAGAACGTTAACTCTCAATCGCATTAAAATCCATTAGTTGTAATGCCCTCTGGTATTCAAGATATTCAATGCACTAATACTGGACCTGCTTATACCGATCTCAGTTTGACGTTGCCCTGCTATCCGTTCCTGCCTTTTTAAAATCATGAAGGAAGGCACAAAGATAGGTAAAGGTACAGGATAATTCAGGAAAACTAAGAACTATCGGGTACTTCTGTAAAATGGGTCCGGTAATAAGCAGTTAATTTATGTAGTCCGTGTTTCAAATTCATAACAACCATTTTTTTATGAATGAATAAATGAGACAGAAAACTTGTGAGTTGAATTTCTTCATTTAGTAACGATACGATATTGCTTGTTTAGTATGTACATAATGATAAACTGCAACACATGTGGAGTTTATGACTGACATATACATATGTACTAGTAATTGACAGGGCATCTTGACCATCACTGTAATGACATTATACAGCTTTACAGACAACGCACGTCTTCACGAAAAGTAAAGCATGCACTTTTGTATGCAGTCTTTTTGGGTATAGTAGTGCTATTACTGTCCGTCGTTTGGTTTGGTTCGGAAATTTCGGACGATTGCCGAAGTCACCTTGAAAAGGTTTAGTCATTGACCAATGAGAGGGTTTCTCTTCATTTACATCAAGCACGTGGCCTAGAAATTTCGTGTTTGGCAATCAAGTTGTAATTGAATCAAGTTTTATGAAGCGAGAAGACGCAGCAGGTTGCCCCTCAACCGACCCCAAAAACCTGTGCCTTAATTGAGATCCCGGATAATAAGACAGTTGAAGTTACTTGTCCCTAATGCAGTAATAAAAAGATAATAAGTCTGTAATTATAGGGCAGTGATTGCATGCCCCGATATATATACAGAAAAATGACACGTATTTCTTCGCTGGTACGGGCGGAGGTAACGGAGGCAATACCACTGGAAGTTCAGTATGGAGTGGCATGGCACAACCCAACTTGGTATTATAAGATATCATATTTCGTAACTCGCGGAATATGTCGTTTCTGATACCGATGTAAAATGCAATAAAATGCTATAGCCACAATTCGTTTGTAGAGTCGCAGATGCAAGTCCACGGCTACCCTACTCCGTGCCACAGAATTATCCAACGTGCCAGTGTGGGATGGAATTTAAGACCAAACCTGGCCTGAACAGTTACAGTCAGAGACAATAACACCAATGAATATTCATAGGTTGGAGGGTCCAGGCCTATCAATTAGACGAGTGCATTTTTTTTAACTATCAAGTACATATTTGGAGAGGTATTGAAAAAATATTTGCTGTGGCAAGTCTACAGATATGAATAAATTGTTTGGTAAAAAAAGTTATTTTGAATTTTGAAAACCTGGCCATAGGGGGCGTCATTCAAATTTGGAGTGAAAATGGTGGTCTTGTCTCGTCAGCCGGCCACGGAGCGATCGCAGCGCCAAATAAAGCATTTCTCTTACCACATTCACAGTGTCGGCACCTAGCGGGAAATTGCGTCATGAAAAATCGTAATTTTCGAGTCCCGCCAAAAGTATCATTTTTACGCGGGAAATGATTTGCGCGTGTGTCGTAAACAAACATGACTGCATGAAATTGGTATCGAGGAACATTTTCACGGTTTATTTCACGAAAATCCGTGTTATACAGTATTCACAGATTAATTCGAAATCTAGCGCGAGGTATATTTTCCCAGTATCGCCAAGTACGCTTCAAATATCTTTCCCCTTTAGAATCCTTTGATAATGTCAGCAATCGAGCTTTTCGGCGTCCAAAGATAAAAGCGAAAGGAATCCAATGTCAAAATTTTGAGTTGGACACGCGGGTAGATTTATAGTACGATTCATCAGTTGCAACATAGTTTCGGCGGTCACGTGATCAAAACATTGGCCGCAAGTTCAAGCTGAAGTTTGTGTTGATCATGTGTGAATTGGGGAATCTGAACAGAAATATGAGGAAACACAGAAAATATGGAGTCCAGAGACTGCTGATACTCTCATACTGTATGGTGCACATCATCATGGTGCTTTGACATTCACACAAATTTAAAAGTACTTTACCCATAGTTCTAAAAAAAATATTCTAGAAATATAAAGCACGTTTTTCTTCTTTGTTTGCCTCTAGTCTAGGCCTAGCTGTCTCAGTGTCGTCGAGTCGAGTCGAGTCAACGTAACCAATGCTCATGTAACCAACGGTTGATTATGCTGTTAATTTGTTCAGTCAGCTGCATGAAATGAATGATATAGATAGACAAGAGCATCAAAGGGAAACTATAGGCAGGAGCCAGCTTAAATATTAACAAGAACCAAGGTCCCTAACTCGGTGCATCATGACGACTGTCTCTGAGTACGAGTCGCATAATGTCTACTAATTTGATCCCCTTGCTCCTACCAACTGTCCCTCGTAAATATAAATGTAAGGGATAGGCCCCTTTCTCTGGCCCTCCAGCTGCAAGCTCCACCTACATCCCGTGTACTGTAAGTATGACAAAATGAACAGAGTACTGCGACAGAATCTTGCACACCATTGTGCCCTCTCTAAACATTTATCGGATCTGATGACAGAGAGAAGAGAAAAAAAGTGGTTTTAACTTTCTCCCTCCCAGATTTCCTTCTCACGAGACCAGAGACTGAACAGCCATCTTTATGTAACAAAAGGTTGTTACATTGTCTTTCTCAGACTATCCTCTTTGGAGACTGAACAACTAATTTACTGTCGGTGACCTCCACATTATGAGGTATTAGGTTGTGACATATTGCTTCTGAACCTAGTCCATCTAGTACAGGACATCTGGCGTGTCTTATGACCATTGCTGTAGAAAAAGCTGCTGGAAGGTTGAAATTGTTTTCACTGAGAAAGCAAATGGAGGAAATGTGGAATGGAAGCAAAGTGTCATGAATTCATGGTTACTTCAAATTTGGCCGCTCCTGTCGTTTGAACTAAAGCAACAGTGTGGAACGACTTTCCACCATAGTCCTGCTCTTCAGAAGAGAATTCCATGTGTTAACACTGCAAGTTGGCTCTGAATACCTGATTGAGCCAATTATTGTCTGGTGTCTCAAACATACCAGTGAAGGATACCAATAAAAGATATGGCCATAGTCACTTATGGTCAACCAGAGAACGGTCTTTATCAGCAGGACTCCAAAGTTGTCCAATCAAGGAGATGATACTATTTCGTACATGGTAGTTTCTCCAGGAAATAAACATAACCTTGGGACTGTCTCCAACATTTGTCACAACGCCCGGTCACAACCTTGACAGCGTACCACAAATGTTTATTTTGTAGCCTGGTACATGCAATATTCACATCCCATGATAACTCTCTGACATTCATAAGGTAGTGCATCTGATGGGGGACACATGACCCTCACTCCCACACTTTTTAAGTGAATCTTTATGCCATAGACAACAGATGTTTGCACAGCATGATTGGGACATATTGTACATGAACCTTAGACAATGAATCCTTGTCTTTCAAAGGGACAGAGTGTACATAATGTACAGAGCTACTACTGTCCCGGCTACTCTGTAGTTAGGCCTAAGCGAAGGTCATTCTTAATCTGTGCCAAGCGGCTTTGAGCAGTGGTTTGCAGGAAAAAAAAGAAACCAAGCATTTTCCGAACCGTGCCAAATCTTCTCAAAATTGCCGCCTAACATTATGTTAATGAGCAAAAAATCACGTCATCGTAGTAAGAGAATTTGCCCGAAAACGGCGCGTGGATGGAATTTAAGACCAAACCTGGCCTGAACAGTTAAGGTGGCGCAAAACTGCCCAACTTCAACTCGTGATAATTCATTGATAACAATGATTCAAACAAATATTATGGTACGGTACGATACGTATGAAGCATCTAAGTGAACTTCCCCCCCCCCCAAAAAAAATAACTGGATCATATTTCTGGATTATCCACTCCAGAAAAATGACTTTTTTGGGAAGGTAGAAAAATCACCTTGATCAATTTTATGTCAACATGCTATATCGCATCGAAGACTACACGACGAACACTAACTCTCGTTTTCCTCTCGGAAAACTCAATCACTCGTAAAGTGCAGGGACGCTTAATCGGATTACACGCTCAGTGGCGATCCCTCTCGTAAAGTCTCGAGTTCTTGAATTCCGAGACCTTTCGTCAGTTTTTCGACACCTTTCGACAGTATAATCTATTAACCGGTAATTTGCATGTTGGTTAGCAGGGGGCGCGATAAGTCCGACACTATGATCAACGTGCTCAACATTTCCACAATGAAATGGGAGGCGGATTAGTTTTTGCCGTTGCCAACTATGCGCACCACAAGCAATTCATTTATCGAGTGTCCTGCGTGGACGGGCTCTCTCTCTCCTATGATATGTTGAGGACAATCGATGCGTTTATTTAACGCTTTGGCCTTTGATGATTACAAATAAGCATTGCAATTTGAATAAGCATTTTACGCATCACAAATTTATATCCTAGTTATGAAAGTCGATTATATTTGCTAGTTTTGGATTCTACCCGATCCGCATTGCAAGTGTAGGGAAAATACCCTTGGTCTCGTATTTCTTTATTACACTTCTACATGGGGAAAAGCTTATGCAATGTGTAGGTACAGTGCGAATAAATATACATTGGCATGTACATTTTTGGGATATTTCGTTTCAATACTTTCCAGACTATTTTTATCATGAATATTTTGTTACAAGCTGTCACGTTTGGGTACTATGATCCTCACTTGGTTTTAAAAGTGTTTTTATAATCCGTTGTGGGTTGGCTCTATTTCAAAGAGCGTAAATAATGAGTTTGTAAGCTCATAACTTTTATTTGTTTGGATGGGAAGCCATCTTGGATTGTGATCTCATGAGAGAAGGGGAGATGCAAGCACTCCAAAACTTGCATATATAATTGTTTTGGGAGGAATCAAATATTTTAAGTTGGGGGAAACTCAATGTATTTACATTTACTTGGGGGGGGGGGGGATATGTTTGATCTTTATGAATCTTCAAGTATAACATCTTTGTATAATATATTGGGTCATATGTGGTGTACCCCGCCACCTGACTAATCTATATTTAGAAAGCACATCTATCTGGTCAAAAATCATTGAGTTATTCGTTGGCACTGTGCCACTTTTGCCTGAGGGGCAGGAACTACCCAGGGGATGGTGATTTTGATCACTAAGGTCATGCTATAACCCTTAAGCTATTTTAAAATACCATGTGGGGGGGGGGGGGGAGAGTGCTAGGAGAAGTGAACGAGAGAGGCTACAGAGAAGATTAGAGAAGTTAACAGATGTAGAGAGAAGAGAATAAAGATAACATAGAAGTAAGAACAGAGAAGCGATATACTAACAGAGAAGTGCAGTTAGAGAGAGAAGAAAAGGATTTAAGAAGAGAAGATCAAGGGAGATTACAAAAGGGGTTTTAGGTTAAGTGTGTAAGCACATGTCAGTGGTATTATACGCCATCTTGGCATGTACTTTATATGTATGTAATATTGCATGTGGTGAGGACCACTACTGGTAGAAGTCAAGTGAGAGCAATAAACCTAATTAGCAAGAATTTCTCTTCTAGTCAGTATATTGTTGAGGCTGTCATTCTAAAAGAAATCAAGATCAGAGGCACTAGGTCCCTACAATATCATTCCTGGCATATGCATATATTGGCTGGCCATTTTAGCATTTCGATCCAGGGATAAGTTTTATTTTGGTTCCATATGATGGAGGGAGGCATTTTACAAACTTTAATGAAGTAATCAGGGTAGAAAAAAGGAATTTGGTTCTGGTGAATAATTATGTTTTGTTGATAAAACTAAAATTTCAAAGAATTACTGAACAAAAGTTCACTTTTCACAGAAATTGACTCCAGAGACGTATACAAGAAGCCATATGTCAAGTTGTGGTATATTGGCATCAATCGCTTTTTCGCGTTGATTACCTTTCAAAGTGACTCAAGATCAGTAATGCCAATGTGACATTTAAGTGGTTGCTCCCCATATTTCATTGTTTCCAAACAATACATGACTTTTCAAGAGGGAACATAAAGATCAATCAGCGCTCCGAGACAATCAGGGGAAAGATTTAGAAACGGAAAGACTCAAACCATTTCACCTATGCCTACTGGTTCTAACTTAGGGGGGCGGGAAGTTGAGAAGCACTGAGAATAGGTTGCATCTCTTGCTTTACGACACTGAGGCGAAGTATCCAAGTTATTCTTTTAAAGGAATCGGCGGCTTTTTACTGCAGTATGGGTGTTCTTCTTCTGGTTCATCAGTACACTATATTTCTTAACGTGTTTGATGATTTTCCAATTTTTTTTCAACTTTTAGATCGTAGAAGAACGTGTTATTCGTCATTTTTAGTACGCACAAGTCCTGGTACAAAATGCCTTTCCCGCCACGTGAGTGCGCGCCGAGATCTGAGTTCACGTCACCCCGCTATATGATGCAACGTCATTCCATTATCGTCGCAGTAGCGGGGCAATCAAACGCCATCAGCCTAGGGTAGATCAATGTATAGTGCATTGTTCCACAAAAAGATCGACACATGGAGAGCTAACTCAGAGTCAACATCGGAAACGTATGATAGTTCAGTAAGATTTTTTTTTGAATTTTTCCTTTTTGTGCACTCTGTTAATGGAAACTACCTGTGTTTTAATGTAGGATGTAACTGGGCAGCCGACAGCTTAGTTATATTGGCCTTAATAAAACCATTGGTCCTTCAAAGAGTCAAAACCTAGACCTGCTGATAATGACTATAGGTTCTGACTATAATGCCAGTAATTTTTCGCAGCACTGTCTTGGTACAAAAATACCCAGGTTTATGTCGATGACTTCAAAAGGGCATGTCCCATTTACAATAAAATTATAGTTGTCGGCAAAAGAGGCGCTTCCTCCACATCGTTCTTGCGGCGATACGTTGTGTAGCATATCCTCTACACTTTTGGGTAAATATTCCTGTTTTTAACCATGGCCTGCCTACACACGACAAATCAACAATAGTCAATGCTCACCAATAAGCCTTACGTTTTCTTCACCAAGGTCACATGTGTTAACCTTGTGGGTTCTCGGCTCTTTTTACCTGGTTAGGTCGTGGTGTTTTAACCAGAGATATAGTTTTGTACCTGCTGGGGACTTTACTTAAACCTGAGCTCTAAGTATTTAACTGTTAATATCTTATTTTTTTAAGTATCATTAGGGCCCTAAATCTTCACACACCTTGTTTAAAACACCCGTCGACACAATATTATGTCATACATCGTGTACCAGAAGATCCGGTGATCATATTCATATCCCATGACAATTGTTCCCACAATTTGATGCTCAATATCATATGACTTGTGTGATATCAAATATTGCGCTGTTGGCAGCCAGTTAATTTGACGTCAGTAACATGGCGGCACGTCTTGCAAAATCGTCGTCACCGACGGGAAAATCAGTCGTGTTTGCAGAAAGCAGATGGATAAGTCAAGCAATATTTCAAGGATGGTGCGAACATGTGTGGTTAATCATCTGAGGCCTTGGTTCGTGGTTGGGACAGCCACATCGCAACTGCTTGTCACGATCCACATTTTTTAAAGGAATAAATTGCTGCTGAATTCTATCAAAAATATCAGACCAATCAACCACTTTAGCTAATCTGTTCTCTCGATCCCGCTCATTCACCATTAGCAGATCACCTGACGATAGACTTTGCAAACATCACAAAATGAAAGTTTATGAAAAGGACTTCATGACTTGATTTTATTTTTTTGTTATGGCCACGCGTATCCTCTCTCCTGAGATCCGGCTTTTTTACTCCTATGTCGTATACAAACCCTGAGAAAAAAGGGATGGGTGGTTGTTCCGATTACTTTACACACCTTGTGTAGTTTCTGTTCAGATTTGCGATATTATTAGACAGGTCTTAATAAAATCTAAGTAGTTCCTGATGTTTTGATCTTTTGAGATACAACGATTTTATGCTGCTAAACATTCTGTTGTAGTGTTTTTGTGTCTATACGAAATAAAATAAACTTGCAGCGGGCAACGCGCGATTCAGCAAAGAGACTTCGAAAATTCAAGCTTAAAAGCGGATTTCGTGTATTTTATATGTGTTATATAGAAGCTTTGATCAAAATAATAATAAAAATTCAAAACATTCCAATACCGATTGCCTGAGAAAAATTGATTGGTGTACAGCATTGCCATCAAATCGTCACTCGCGGACTGATATGGGCCTATTCGAATACAAGTTCTAAACTGGCCAGTGAAACAATATTTCCTTAAATCAATTATCAAAAAGTATATCCCTGTTATGGCCTGGCTCTGTAGATTAAGAATCCACTAAAGATTGAAGAATAAATCCACTTTCACCCATCACAGTCATGTATTTACCACAGCTGCACAGTTCAGTACGGACTATGTACCACACTTCCTCCATGAATACAAGTGTCTGCCCTGTTAATGAAAATAAAATTTCATCAACAATTGCATTGGTTGCATTTTTTCTTGGTCGCCCAATATGCTTTAAAGGATTCATAGAGAGGCGGTATTTCATTAAACATGATGAGGTGAACGAAATCGTGACGCGTTTTAGTGTGAGAATGTTGCAAAATTTGCGGCTATTCAGCTTCTCCTGCATTATACATGTAGGGTCGGCATTATATGACCCATTCTTCCTCTAGTAATACACTCTACTTATTATTCAATCCTCGAATTTAGTCAGTCTGGATGAGGATCGATTTCCGTACTTGGTGCTTGTTATAGCCTTCCACAATTGTAGTGTTTGTAGAGGTATGGACTATCATACTGGTTTAATCACTCGACCCAAGATATTGCCATGTGCATTATAAAGTGAAACTATCAACCTAGATCAGAAACGAGATGAAGCCGAAAGAAGATACATGCTATCCAAAATTAGGCAGGCAGGCTGCATTGGGAATCTCTGAATGAAAAAGTGAAAGCGTCCTAACAGGCTGATTAGTGCAGATCCCTTAATATGCAGTTCGAAGAGTTGAAGGGGGCATAGAAGAGAGGCCACTATGGCACGACATTGACGCCAATTAACACACTCACCAGAACTAGAATTCTGACACAACGGTTAAGAAACTTGATGGAACACAACCATGTGCTGTTAAAAGTACTTGTGTTCATTAAGAGCCAGTTTTTATAAGAATCAGGCGGATTTCTATTAGAGGGTGATATTATAACTGTCTAAGATTTGCCTGAACTTTTTGTTGGTGAAAGGCCTATGGGCAGATAGCAAAATCCTGAACTTCTAGGTCCAAAACGAACATGTTTTTTTCTAGGGTCTCTTGGAATGGTCACTGTTTTGACACCTGATTCAGGAGATGTTAATCGTAACGAAGCATTTTCTGTTAGGGTTCGTCTCCCCGTATGAAGCGCTCAGGATACGTATCTTCATATCCCAAGATATTTTGTTGAGCGCTTGTTAACGATGCTTCACTACATGAATGTATGCGCCTGCAAATATCTCGGCCGCGGAGATATGTTGTTAGCTCTTAAACGTTATTATCTCGCCATTATCTCGTCATGATTTTTATTGATTGCATGGTGGGCCACTGGGCGATGCGTGGTCCTCCCATCATTCGAGTCCGTATTTTTTGTCATATTTTTGTCATGGGACAAGGGCATGATCTCTTGGAGTGGTTGAGACACCAAGACAAAGTCATTAATATTCAGGACAAACACGTTTCTCGGTCGGCCATGCCTGAGGTCAATCCCCCCCCCCCCCCCCCCCTCCCCTATATTGTACGCGCCGGTCACCGATCCAAAGGTTGACCGCGCTCAGCGTTGCTTAACTTCCACCGCGCCAACCACTGGGCCATAAAGGAATTCCTCATGGACGGCGGGTTAAGCCGGGCCATATACCTGGGGGTACTACACATCATTCCCCCCCTTCGGACAGAGATGGATCGTCCTCGATCCTACTTAGCGCTTCATGCGTCTCAGTACCGAACTACAAATCCAGAGCTCGCATCG